>NC_090921.1:54181583-54806583 GCF_040938575.1 Ambystoma mexicanum | reverse complement strand
GAGGTTGGGTTAAAAAAGAAATACAGTGGCAGTAGTCAGGAGATGATGATTATGAGCATTACAGAGTAAGGGATCTAGGAGAAGAAGTGAGCAAAAATGAGAGGGGGGCACGGGTTACGGGAGGTGGCAATGAGGCGAGACAAGGATGATTTTAGCGAGGGAATGGGAGAGTAGGGAGTGTTAAGATGGATTTCTGAACTCTGTCCTGGAGGGGCAGAGGTTCAGAAGGCCAGCCTAGTTTCTTGGAACAGGGTAACCTCTGGACAAGACAGACCAATCAGGGTAGCGACGGCGGCGGTCAAGACTAGGTCTCAAGAGGGGTGAGGGTGACTGAATGCCCGTAATGAGCACACAAAGCAAGGACGCTTACAAATTATTCCAGACAGGTGTTATATTAAAAATATAGACACATTTATTACAAGGCCTTTGACCATAGTAAAGAATCACGGTAAAACTCCAATAAACCAACACATCACAAGCAATACAATATATATACATGACCTTCAGCGGGTCACCAGCGATTCCTCGACTCAGCTTCTTAGTTGCAGGATATTTGGCTCCTTATCCTTTGTTCGTGAGAACTCAGGAGATCGACATGGTAGTGGGGTTTTCAGCCTTCTGTTATCCAGAGTTCCCTTCGCGCCAAAACGGAGAGGGCCCACAAACACTCACACCATACGTGGACCTATCACGGACCACCTAGACTAAGGACAGGGGGAACTAATCTACCCCTGGATGAGTTTCTTGTTCAGGTCAGTTAAACATTCTGGACAACCCATCAGCATTGCTATGTTGGACACCTGGACTATGCTCAATAGTGAAGTCAAAGCCTTGCAGACGTATGGACCACCTAAGCAACTTTGGATTCTCTCCCTTCATGTTCACTAGCCACTTTAAGGGTATATGATCAGTTTGCACAGTGAAGTGGGTCCCATAGAGGTAGGGCCTCAACTTCGGTAGGGCCCACACAACAGAGAAACATTCTTTCTCTACTGTGAACCATCTGAGCTCTCTGTCCTTAAGCTGGCGACTAATGAAACCAATAGAGTGTTCCTTACCCTTCTCATCTACTTGTGATAGTACAGCTCCTATCCCAGTGTCAGAGGCATCTGTCTGCACAATAAAAGGTCTTTGGTAATCAGGGGCCCTGAGAACAGGGGCCTGGCACAAGGAGTCTTTTAAGCCATTGAAGGCCTTCTCACACTCGTCGGTCCAAGTTACCTTCTTGGGTTTCTTTGGAGTGGTGAGAGCAGTCAGAGGGGCAGCTATGGTACCATAGTCTGCCATGAAGTTGCGGTAATACCCTGTGAGTCCTAAGAAGGCTCTCACTTGGGTCTGTGTAGTGGGGGTAGGCCAGTATTGTACTCCCTCCACCTACTTCATGTCCAAGGTAAACCACAGAGCCTTGTCCAATCTGGCATTTACTAGTCTTTATGGTCAAGTGTGCTTTCTGAAGAGCCTGTAGCACAATCTCGAGGTGTTTCACATGGTCTTCCCAGGTGGCGCTGAAAACTGCGATATCATCAAGCTATGCAAGACAGAATTCATCCAACCCGTTTAACACATGATTCACAAGCCTCTGAAAAGTGGCAGGTGCATTCTTCAACCCAAACGGCATTACCCTGAACTGGTAAAGACCGTCTGGAGTAGAGAACCCTCTCTTCTCCTTGGCATGTTCTACTAGGGCTATTTGCCTATAGCCTGCAGTGAGGTCAAACTTGCTGAGATACTTGGAGGCACCCAAGGTATCCACCAGCTCGTCTGTTCGAGGCAAGGGGTGTGCATCTGCCTTGGTGACAGCATTCAGAGCCCTGTAATCCACGCAGAACCTCAATTCAGAAGTACCTGCCCTTGGAACCAAAACCACAGGGCTGGACCAAGGACTACTAGAGGGTTCAATCACCCCAAGATCTAACATTTTGTTGACCTCTGTCTTAATGTAAGACCGTACTTTGTCTGACATTCTGTATCCTCTACTTTTGGTAGGTACGCTGTCTCCTGTGTCTATGTTATGTTTGCACCAAGGTGTCAAACCAGGGGACTGCGAAAACAGGGGGCAAAATTGCCTAAGCAAACTTTTCACCTCAGCCTGCTGGTCAAAAGTGAGGAGGGGCCACTCGGACACCCTCAAAGGAGCTATCTGAGGTACCGCTTTGGAACAGGTTGGGGAGAGGTTCAGACTCCTCTTCCTCAACATCTAAAGCCAGTAGCAGTGCTGCGATGTCGACACTTGGGACGAAAGCCTTCAGCCTATTTACATGGAACACTTTTGGAGCCTGTCCAGGTCTTCCAAGGTCCACTAAATAGTTGACCTCACCCAGGGGCTCCACCACTGTGTAAGGGCCTGATCATTTATCCTGTAAAGCTCTAGGCCTTATGGGATTCATGATCAGGACTTGCTGACCAGGTGTGAAGTTGATGAGGGAAGCTTTCTGGTCATACCAATGTTTCACAAGGGCTTGTTCTGCCTTCAACCTGTCACTAGCCAGATCCATCAGGAGTACCATCCGTTTTCTGAGCCCTAACACATAGTCTACTACGTTGGTAGTAATAGGGGGAGTGGGCATCTCCCATCCATCCTTGACTATGGCTAAGGGTCCCCGCACAGGGTGACCAAACAGAAGTTTGAAGGGGCTGAAGCCAACACCCTCCTGTGGTACCTCTCGGTAGGCAAACAGTAAGCATGGTAAAAGAAGATTCAATTTTCTTCTTTGGGTTTCTTCCAGAGCCCCAATCATACTCTTTAACGTTCTGTTGAACCGTTCCACCAGGCCATTGGTCTGGAGGTGGTATGCAGAAGAGAACTTGTAGGTGACCCCACATTCTTTCCACATAGCCTGCAAATACTTCGACATAAAGTTGCTGCCTTGGTCAGACACAACTTGTTTAGTGAAGCCAACCCTAGTAAAGATGCCAAGTAACGCTTTGACAACTGACTTGGCGGTCACAGTTTTTAATGGGATGGCCTCAGGAAACCTGATAGCATGGTCGACCAGCACCAGGATAAACCTATTGCCTGAGGATGTTTGTGGGTCAAGGGGAGGCACAATGTCGGTCCCTACCCTTTCAAATGGTATTACCACAACTGGGAGTGGTACCAATGGAGCTTGGATTGTTGAGCCACTCTTACCAGATAACTGGCAGGAGGCACAACTCCTGCAGTGACTTTCTACTTGCACCCCCATCTTGGGCCAGTAGAAGTGCATGGATAACCTTTGCTTGGTCCTCTTAATACCAAGGTGACCAACAAGGGGCACTTCATGCGCCAACTGCAAGAGGAAGGGTCTTACAGCAAGGGGAACCACCAACCTCCTATGGTCTCCTTCTGTAGACTCTGTGGGCTCACTATACAGGAGTCCACCTTCCCAATAAATCCAATGCTTCCCAGGAGGTTCACCCTCAAGCTGGGAGCAGGCCTGTCTCCTTAGGCCTTCCAGAGATGGGCACTCAAGTTGGCCTTTACTGAATTCTTCCCTGTCAGGACCACCTTCTACTAACAAGTCGTTTAGTTCCGGATGGTCATTGGGGTCAAATACTTCAGGTATCGCTGCATCCTCGTCAGGTCCGGGCGATTGACCAACTTCCTCCACCGCAGTGGTAGGTGAGTTCAGGGGAATATTTTCTTTCCCTCGTTTTGGTTTTCTGACTCCTTTAGCCTTGGGTTTCCCCTTTGGCTGGGGCAGCTCACTGATCTTGGTCAGTGCTGCCCTTGTTTGAGACCTTGTGCAGGGTCTGTCGGCAGTGTCTCCCATGAGCCCTAACGCTCGGAGATCGTTGCCCAACAAGACCTTTCCTGGGACGCTTCTCTGGATGCTCACTGGAATCCTGACTGCTGTACCATTGATAGTAAGATTTACAGGTATTACTAGGAACATGAGAGGTGGGCCGTCAGCCAACTTAGTGGGCATCAGAGTAGCTCTGGCAACTTCCTCTGAGTGTACCAAGGTAGAATCCACTACAGTTCTACTGCACCCACTATCCCTAAGAGCTGGAGTATCTACTTCATTGAACAGCACACTGTCTTTAAAGTAGTGCTTGGTGTTATCTGGAATCCTAGCATAAGCCTCTACGACTTTAGGCTCCCAGGAACCCAGGAACTAAAACTACCTCAGCTTCTATCCCACTGGGGAAGGAGTCTGAGGAGAAGGATGCTCCGGTAATCTCTTCTTCCTTGTAGGAGGAGAAGGCCAGATTAGCAGAGTGGACCCCCAAGGTTTTGACTTTACATCTGGGATCCCCTTCACATGGTCAGTTTCTCCACAAGCAAAACAAGATCCATTGGGTCTGTTTACATAGGGAGGCTTATTATAACCAGAGTTCTGTTTCGGAGGCTGGCCTCCACTACCCTGTGAGTTCTCTTGTGTCTTACCCTTATTTTTCTTTTTGTGGCCCTTTTGGGAAGAAGATTTATCAGTTTCCCCACCCTCCTTATCTTTGGACTTTTTCCCTTCCTCCTGCTTACCAGGCTGAGTCTTGTCCTTATGGGACACTCGATGTGACACCCATAAATCTGCTGCAATGGCAAGCTTCTTAGGATCTATCTCCTTTGAATCTGCCAAATGCTGCTTAAGCTCAGGGGAAGAAGATTCAAAAATATGTTCCAGAATGACAAAACTTATCATACCTTCAAAGGTAGAAACCTTCTAACCTTTGACCCAGCCAGTCAAGTTTTTTAAGGATTCGGTTACATAAGATACCCAAGTACCTCCTTCTTTTTACATATACTCTCGGAATCGTTATAAATATTGGGCAGGAGTCTTTTCCAAATTTAAAATGAGAGTTTGCTTCAACATTGCAAAATCTGCTCGCTCAGCCTTCGACATTTCCATAATGGCACTGCAGCCAGAATGGGGCAGTCTGCTGAGTAACGAGGCAATTTTATCAGCATTGTCAACTTGTTGAACTTCACATGCATACTCAAATGTATTCAGCCAGTCCATAATGTCATTCTTTTCCTCATACACACTGAGCAGATCTTTTGGAAACAGTGGATGAGAGGAGGCCCCAGACCCGTGTCCAGGACCCTTGGATCCATTGGCAACTTGAAGCTTGGCCAGTTCCAACTGGTGATCCCTGTCTTTCTGTTTTTCTGCCTGTTCGATTTTTAGTTTGGCCATATTGAAATCAAGCACCTTCTGCCTAAACAGCAGTTCTTGCTTCTTGAATTCAAGTATGGCCTCCCCATCAGCACTGGCAGAGGAAACATTGGACATTTCATCCTCCCTGTCCTCATGGTCGCAGTGGACCAGTGCAGCGGCAGAACTGTCAGTTCTACCAGTGAGAGCAGCCCCACCTCCTTCTGCACTGTCCTTGGAAGCTATAGCGCCAAGCTGAGCTTCTTGCCACACCATGATCCTTTGGATCATTTCCATTTTTGTGCCTTGCGAGGAGACACCTCTTTCAGCACACATCTTTTTCAATGTTTCGGATTTAGAAGCATTTAAAGTTAACACAACGCTGTGTAGATTCCGCGACAGCAGGAGTCAGGGTCGAGGGTGTCCCAAATGCAGCGAACACGCCCAGATTGTTACCAGAGCAGGGCAACTCGGCAACCGCGTGTATTCCGGTCCCAAAGCACACGTCTCACTTCAGACCTGGGATCACCAAGTGTACGAATCGTGTGAGAATGCCGAGGACACGGGATTAGCAGTAAGCCAGACGGCGGTGACAGAGCAAGGTTCCTGGGTAGGCTGGTCAGTCCACTGGATGCCCCAGGGACGCTTCCGAAGGCTTACGTACAGGATGTGGTGAAGATGCCGAGAATAGTTGTTCCCACTATTCTAAAGGGTCGAAGCACCTTTGCAGACCTTCTCGTTCGATCAGAGGCCGAGTGGTCTGGCAGGACGACCACAGTGCAGGGTGCCAAACCTTCAGCGGGTCACCAGTGATTCCTCGACTCAGCTTCTTAGTTGCAGGATACTTGGCTCCTTATCCTTTGTTCGTGAGAACTCAGGAGATCGACATGGTAGTGGGTTTTTCAGCCTCCTCTTATCCAGAGTTCCCTTTGCGCCAAAATGGAGAGGGCCCAATGGGAGATCCGCTCACAAACACTCACACCATACGTGGACCTATCACGCACCACGGTGGTCCCAGGCATTAAGGACACTCTAGAGTCTCTGGCACCCAGGATGTGTATTGGGAACAGACATCCCGGCCCACATCCTGGAGGCACACACAAGAAATGCAGAAGCCTGCGAAAGCATTGTGTTTCACGGGAACGTGCATGACCAAATAAGGAGTGCCCCAGGTCGGCTCGGCCTGGGGGGAGGTAAAGGGGCAAGACGGTCAGCGAACAGGACAAAGTACCTCGTGACATGGCCATTTTGGAGACCAGGCCACCCATTTGGGCCAAACGCGGAAAGCGGGGTTAACATGGCAAAAAGGGGTTCAAAACACAAAGAAACTATAGCTGCCACCAGTCCCGTCTGTGACACACTTGCACATTTCATGATCAGTCCAGCGAGAGTTTCTAGGGCCTTTGGAATGACTAGAGACCCAAGAGCGCGGTAATGTAAGTTACGGTGCACTCTTGTTTTATGTTGCTCAAAAGCTGCAATATGAGGAAAGGACTAAGGGAAACGAAGCCTCCCGGTACTGACTGTCTTAAGGGCATGTCAGTTTCCCTGTAAGAATGGAGCGACAGCCCAGAGGAGTGTGGCAGAAGGCTGCACTTCTCTGGCAATGTCTAGATCAGGCTGTAAAACAACAGCAAAATGTTTGGGGGTTGCCACATGGAAGAAAAATTACCTACAATTATGAAATCTTTCCTAACAGGGAGTCAGATTGGCTGATAGATATTGCAGGGGCAAGTTCGTATATAGTTTTGAAGATGATAGGAATGAGTTTATACTATGCCCTCTGTTGCATAGATAACCAACCTGACTGATGACAGGCTGTGGAGGTGGAGGTGAAGCAGTGAAGGTTGAAGAATGAATGGACAGGAAAGGTGAAGACTGTGTCGAGAGGTGAAAAAGCATAGTTGGGAAGGCCATAGAGTAGACCTGCACAGTAGAGAGAGTACTAAAGGGGAGATTAGGTGCTTTACAGTGTGAAGTAAAGAAGATGTCTTATTTTTTTGATAGTGAGGTGCTTATGTGTGCCCTATTTTGGAGATGTAGAGTTAGAAGTTGTGAGATTCATTGAAGACCACACCAAAGGTTGAGAGCAGAAGAATAATAGGGAAGGTAGTCAGGAGAGAAAAATAGAAGAGGGGGAGAGGAAGAGATAGGCTGTTTGGATGAGAAGTAGAGAACTTCAGTTGTAGTGGAGTTGACAATGAGTGAGTGAGATGCCATCCAGTTTTTTTTCAGTTAGGTAGGGCCAACCCTTTAGAGTAGCCAAGTGCAGATGAAATATACAACAGTCGTTCATTTTTGCAACGCAGCAGTATTAAGATGCAGGAAAAGACTGAACCTGGATAATCACGCTGATTACGCTACATGTGCTTCAGCCGTAGCGCACACACAGCAAAATCTGGGGCAGATGCAGTCTGCAGCAGTATCTTGTTTAACCAATCTGGTGCAATCAGGATCAAGGAGAATCCTACACCTGAGAAGGGTCTCTCACCACTTAATATGTGACCCGACCCTTAGGCAAACACAGAGCAAAAGTGTGAGGCCAAGTGCAGACGGGTGTACAATGATTTCATGCAGCTAAAGAAATTGCTCCATAAGCAAACACATGCAGCGCTGCGCAGTCCGACTCAGAGTTTCTCCTACTTGAACACTCAATGACAAGTACAAAGTAGTTTGCTGATCACATGACCCTGGGAGGACCTTGCATGGTGACGTTCCAATTAATGTATCCTCGCCAACATCCCAGTACGCTTAGCGAACAGCACACAAGGATGTTATGGAAATGTGTTTGCCTTCTAGGAGTTAATGCAGGGAACAGAGGACTACTAAGATGTGGAGGTTTCCTCTCAGGCCCTGGATGAACCTGGCCATCTTTTTCTGAATAACGTGTAACTGCAGAATCAAGCCTCTGGGAACAATCAAGAATACTCTGGACCAGCGATCTATTTTGGCTCCGGGCACCTCACTTTATATGACTTATTAAGGAAGTGCAGAATGATTTTTAGCATGTGGAAGGATTAGAACACTTTCTTTGTGATGTTTTGAATTTGAAGGGTGAATGACAGCAAGTCCTAACATATGTGACTTTTGATACACATTATATGTACATCTGGTTTCTAATGTAATACGTTGCCGGTACTGAGCATTACTAATAAGAGCAAGTATATATACAATTCAAACAGAGAATGGCTCAACTTTGTCTTTCAAACCTCTTCTAGCAACCACACCTGCAACATCAGCTACAGGTAAGTATACTGGTGATCAATTTGGAAGAGTAATAAGGCTCTGAATGCCTCTACTTTATGTGGGGTATTGATGAAGGTCATAATAAGGTGAAGCATTTGAAAGTGGTAACACCGTTTTCTGTGTAGTCTTTAATCTGAAGGGTGAAAGTAAGCAATACAAAATATATGTGGCTGCTATAACAGACCATATTTAAATCTGGTTTGTGAACTAATAGGTTGCTGTTAGTGAAATCTAACAGTAAGGGGAGCACTAGTTCCGATGCACAGAGAGTGTGGCTCAACTATGTGTTTCGTTCCTGTTGTGTGTTGGACATATGGTCCAAATGAAAACAGTAAACATCCATTTTCATTGCCGGCTTGGAATATGTCAGCTGAGGGAACAAGCAAAGTAATGTGCTTGCATTTTACAGAGGAAATCCCATACAGACAGAGGACTAATTTCCAGATATTATGTATATGCTTGTTTTCTGTAGCACAACTGCTAAATTAACTCATGATGCATTCATCAATAATTAAATAATTACACCAGTGCATGGTCTAGCATGAAGTCAACATTGCGTACTTTTAGACAGCAACGATTGTCCTGGGATGAAATGGAAAATGTGGCCAGGATAATGACAGAATGTAACCCCTTCCTATTCTACTAGACCACATGGTTAAACCGTTGCTAACTTTAGTGGAGATGATTAAGGGAAGTTTATGGCTAATTAAGAGTATGAAGATGCCCAGAGGTTGGAAGAGCTTGCATCTTGTTAAGTGACTTCAATTCAGCACTCCAAATAAGTCAGTGCCTAGTCTGGGATGCCCAAGGAAAGCCCTTAATTATATATTTTAATGACAAGTTCATGAATCTGGATGATAAACCCTTGTATAACGCCCCTCTCTTTGAATCCCCCTGACCTCACTGAGCCAAGAAGCAGGTTTGTTTTGCAAATGAAAAGATTTATTTTACAAATTCAACAATATCTATATATCACACTTTTATAAATAAATTAATATTTGATAGCCCACTTATGAATATGACAGTGATCAACAATGGATAATATTACACTAGCACACTTTTTTTTAATTTTACTTAGGAGTTGTTATAGAGAGGATAAAGTAGCTGAGAATTCCTTTATGGTTTCAAGAAAAAACAATGATGGAAAGAATGCAGCACAGAAATAAACTGATATGGTTTCAACAGGAGATAATATAATCACTTTTCCCCTGGTGGCAATTCACTCCCCCCCTATGCAATATAAAGAGATGGAAGAGGAGCACACAGTTTTCAGGAATACAATCACAATGTACTATCAATTCAGTTCCCCCCTAGCAAGTTTAGAGCAACAGGGTTGATTTTAAAACACAGGCAAAAATACTTTAAATGTGATTTGCAAAGAAGTGAAAATATGCTAAAAATGAGTTTAATACCCTATAGGAGATTCAGGGTAGGTGATAGCTACTTAAAATTGGTTCAGGTCAACACTATCAGTGATTCATGAGGGATTATTAGGTTGAAAACGGATTTCAGCAATGCAAAGCAAAAGCAGCTATTTTTTTACAAGTGGTGAAATGAGCTAGTTGCAATTCGCTGCACTTTTTCCGAGTGCGTCGAGCGCGATTAGGGCTTGTTGGAAAGCTGAGGATCCTAGCTTTCAAATGCAAGTTAGCAGATGTGGTTCAAAAGATACAGACGGTTTTATGGAGGTAGATTTTCAGAAATGAAATGATGATTCAGAATGGCAAATGACACTTTCACAGGTTTGAATTCACAGAATGAACACACGATTTCTATGCAGTTCTAGGCAGGTTGAATTGGATGGGATAAGCTTATTTAAAACTCATAGATGACTATGCACAGTTCTGGCTGGGTACTCACAATATAAATTTGAAATAGGCCGTCAAGGTCTGGTCAGGTTGGCTGCAGTTCTCTCGTCACGGGACGGTCTCTGGCACTGGTTCTGCTCACAGCGATCTGGTCTGGTCTGGTCTCGGTTCTGGATCTCTGGTTCCGGTCTCGGCACTGCACAGCGGTCTGGTCTGGTCTGGTCTCGGTTCTGGATACAGCTCTGCTTTCTGGGTGTTTCTGTCACAGGGTTCTAGGCCAGAATCAAACAGCTCGCCCGGCTGTTGAATAGTTTGGCTAGGTTACTGGATTCTGAGGCCTCTGAAGGATTCAGCTTGTGGACTGGGCCTCTCTGCTACAAGTTCTGAAGTCTGGATTCTAAGTTCTGGATATGGTCCTTCTGGATATTGTCTGGTCCGGCAAAATGCTTTGCAAGAAATCAGTTTGAATTGGAAATTGAATGTCCCTACCTGGGTCTCAATGACTCCTTTTATGTCTTTAGAAAGTGGGTGGGAAGGCTAACTTTCTATGCCCAACCCTCTGAGGATCCTGATAGGCTATAGGATTTTCTGTGCTCTCACTGGAGAACAGAGTTGTGAGTCATCCAGTGCTACCATTTTACAATCTATTGAAGAAATGTCCCTTTGCTTTTACTGAGAAAATCAATTGTACCCAAAACACATATTTCCCAGATACACAAGTTGTTGAAAATACATGTACACATGATGGATGAATTAGGACAGGTCTCTGATCAAGCCCCATGTTCCTGCGAGCTTGGGTTCAGAAATGACAACATTTTGCGCTTTTTAGTAGCTTTTGCAACATTGGTTTATCATCAAAATTTACACAGAGGTACACCCTCTCCCTGAGCACATTACAATAAGTTTTCAATTCTCTAGTGTAAGCACAGTGTCTGATATATTAATAAATAGCGGGGTTCGGTCTTAGAGCGTCACACAGAGTGGAGTTTAGTCTCAAATTGTAGGATCATTTTTCATATTAAGAATCTCCAAATTGTACATTTCTGTCAGCTTAATACAATATTTTATAAGCAATTTGATAAAACATACATTTGGTGCAATATGAAATCCACAACCCAGTCTGGCCCGCCTCTAGCTGGCTGAGTCAGATGTCACATGCTTTCCTGCCAGAGCAACTGTTGACAATTAACACCCAAATCAGCATATCCTATTCAGTGGAAAGAGGCTATTGTTCCTTTCTGCCAGGCTGCAGGAAACTCTCCTCCCCTCCTAATTTACATGTCAAGGCGATATCCTGTACTGTTGGTGGTAAGAGCAGGTGTGAAGACTTCCCATCCTCTTGAACTTTTAATTGAATCAGACTGTCTTCTTGTGAGGAGTTCTGGGAAGAGTAGGTGTTAAGAATTCTCATTGATCAGCAAGCCTTTGAAGTTCAGGCTGACTCAGGTTCCTTTTTCAGCTCCTGAAATACAGCTCTCCTGTCAGAGTTTAGACCGCTAGCGCCGGTTAGTGTCAAATGCCGGTACTGCACCCATTTTTGGCAGCTGTCTTGAATTAATGCATTTCAAAAAGGGGATTTCACTTGATAGTATATGATCCTCGCTTAACATGGCATTGACGTGGATTTGCAGTAGAGTAAAGTAGAACACTCAACCAGAGTTGGATTTTTGTTTGGTGGTTTTGTGCCCATGATCTTAGCAATTTTTGACATCAATAAAAACAGATTTTGAACATAACCATATTTCTTTGCACTGATTTCACTCATGGCGCATCTGGCCCATCACGCTCACACTGGTGGGTGGCAAGTCAGGCGACCATTTTGGTGTGCGCAAGACTGTGTGGTTTTCCTGGATTCTGGCGCAAATGTGTGCTTTTCAGCCATCTTGGTTTTTCTAAGCCTACGGCACCAAATGTTGTATTTCTAGGACTTATTTGTTTCACCTGGTAAGAGGGTGAGCCTTTTTTCCCACTCTTACATTTGTTTTTCTGTGTGTGTTTAACATTTTCTTGTGTTCATAGACTGTGGAACCTCACCTACTCCATAGGCATCATCTTTTTATTGAGTGTTACATAGCACCTTCAGTGCAGTGACACAGGGTTGTCTTTTAGACTTCCCAAATTCAGACTCCATTTTCTGGGACCGACTACTGTCTCCCAGAACATGTAAAGTTGCCATTAACTTTATTAGTCTCTTTTAATCCACAGACCCAGTACAAGCTATCTTACATAGAGTACTGGAAAAGGTTAATACATATCCCTTTTTGTCTGTTTCTCTTGGAGCATTGTTTTGCTCCCTTTTCATAAAGACTTGGCTGGTGGCAGTGGTAACTACCCTATTTTTCCTACCGCAGTTATCTTAAATGACCTTGGTATTGTTTTAGGCTATCTTGGTAGCCTCAAATTTAAACCCGCTAGACCATATATGAGCCTTCTCATCTCGCCTTCTGCAAAGCAATCAAAACAAGACAGTTGATCGGCCACCAGGGGGCGCGCGGATGATGCTGTGCTCCGCTTGAACTCGCGCTGCAACGGTCCTATAGTAGGTCTGAGCCCCCGCTTTGAGGACCCCCCCACCGGTGACATCAAGCACGGAGCTCTATGAACGTTCCCCCCACCAGTGGCAAAAATCCCGGAGCAAATCGGTGAAGATTTTGCTTCAAAATGACCAACTTTGCGCGCAACTCGAGTCCCGCCCAGCCCGAGCTCCGCTACAGTCCTGCATCGAACCGGGGGCGGCCTCACAGGAATGCTGAGGCGCAGCATGGAACTGGCACCCCCCGCGCACATCAACTTCAACTCCAGACTGGCAGTCGGGGCCTCAGGGCTCCGACTCACCATTAGAGCAGAAGACACACTCGCGGCCCGTGGAAGTGCCCCGTGAACACTCGACCTGTGAGGACACCGCCTGACGGGGGAGCTGGACCCTGAGCATAGTCAGCTCATACCCCTAGCTGCCGACCCGTGACTCATGGGCTGAGACCTTCGGGAGATCGCTGGACGGATGCTCCCCTGAACACACATCTGCCCTGCCAAAGTAATACGGCGCCAAAGCGCAGAGGAGCCCTGGACCCCCCGGAGACGCGGCACAGAGCAGGACACTCGCTCCCTCCTGGGCCCACTGCCCACAACCGTGAGTAGAGTACATAATATCCCCCTGAGAGCTGGGGCCGGATCTGACTCCCCCTGAGCTACACTATTGGTCAGGAGGTCTGGAATAAGGCCGTTAACAGAGTGCCCTGAGCTATTACACCCTGGGCCCCATCATTGGAAGGAGAATCAATCCTTTGGCTGGACCCCCCTCCTCCTGGCCGTACTCTGCGGTGGTCTCGGCCCTATCGATGCACAAGGCACCCGGCAACCTGAGGGTTGGGCCCCCAAATCCTGGGGCATGTGGCCTCCTCCATCACGCAAAGCATCCTCCCCCATCCGGCAACCAAAGATGAATCCCCCTTGTAACGAAGAATGGACCCTCTACATGGCCCTTGTGACCACTCCGCCAATGAATCAATGCTGCCCATGCTGGTTGAGCTAACCATGCCCCGTGTATGCGGTGGAAGAAACAAGGACACATAAGCCTCGTACCCACAAGGTCCCCATCATGTCGCAGATCCTCATCCACCCTTCTCCCAGTCTGCCGCGCAGTGGCCTGGTGCTAATTGGGTCTCGCTCAGCGGACCGCTGGTGCATTTCGAATTTATGGACATCAAACTAAAATTGGCCAAATTCAAATTCATACAGTCCCCGGAAGCACTCCCCCGGCTCGATCCTTCGAACATGGCTTCCAAGAATGCTGAGGAGGCACTGACCAAGGGCGATATTGCTGACCTCCTTTCCGAGATGAAAGGGATGAGGGTGGACATTGGGAACAAAATTGACAAGATCACAAACAGAATTGATAAAATGGAGGAGAGGCTTGTGGAGGTTGAGCACAACCAATCCTCATCAAGCACACTGGAAATGCAGATAGATCACTGCCTTGCGCAAATTGAGAGCAAGGAGGAGGAACTCCATCTAAAGGTCGATGATTTGGAAAATAGAGAGCGTCGAAACAATATACGTGTCTTTGGCATCCCTGAGACAGAGGGGGAAACAGGAACGCATCTTAAAAAAACTCTGCATGAGATCTTGAAACAATTATTTGAGGATGATGGAATAGACGAGCAGTAAATCGACAGAATCCATAGAGCTGGGGGAAAACCAGGCGGCCCGATATCGGTCCTGGCCCGGTTCCACAATTATGCAGACAGGGCCCTGATCCTGGAGAAGGCCAGACTCATACTACAGATCTCCTTGGGGGGTCGTCCATTGTCATCTTCCAGGACCTGTCCTCTCTCACACTGGGGCTACGAAAGAAGTGCCTACCGATTACAAAACTCCTCAAGGACAAAGGCTTCAGATACCGATAGGTCTACCCATTCTCCCTCTCATTCGAATGGGAGGGCACAGGGATGAAAATAACCTCTGAAAGAGACATTGCCAACTCCATTGCAGATCTACTAGGTCCCCAGGCAGACGGAGCTCATGTGCTGGCACAGAAAAATGCTGAAGGCCCATGGCAAACTAAAGGCCCTCGAAGAAGGAGAATGCAGGGCTCTAGGAAATTCAGGAGGATGAATGCTTCCTCGGATATGGAACACTGACGCTTCCATCATCTCGACTGCCCACCATAATGTGACATTTCAAACGGTGGAGCTATAGTGGGTGACACCTATGCTGTGGTGAACCCCAGGCTGGATCCATGGCTGAATCACGTGAAATGAGGTACAGGTCAGGGTCAAGGGGGGGAAATGTTGATGAACTCGATTACACCTGGACAAGGAGCTACTGTTGAAATAATCTTGCCTGATGACATGGAAAGCCTCTTGCTTCCAGGTCTCGAGTGATACGATTGGGGGGCTCAAAAGTTAAAGTTATGTTGTGTTTTCTTGATCATTGGACCGATTGTTGTGGGGTTCGTACTTGTGGTTCGATATCGGTTGGGTGAAGTTAACCCAGCTGAATTGGACGCCACGGGAGGAGATGGGTGTTGGTGACCCTATATTGGGCCGCTCTGTTCCTGGAGGGTGGGAAGAGGGCTGGGGTGAAAATGTTGGACCTTTACAGACTCTTTGCGCAGAATACGGGGCCTACGTGCGAAAAGATGTTGAACTGACCCCACTTCTTTCTAATGGCAGAGGACACACATTGAACTTACGAACACGAGGACTAACAGAGGCATCACGACAGGCACAGAGATCAGTAAAATCTTCGCTAAAAATCCTCGATGGCAAGTACACTTAACAACGATTGTCTACGCATATGCACGCTTAACGTTAAGGGTCTAAATTCCCCCACAAAGCGCTCATTGGTGGCCAGAGAATTCAAGCGCTCCAAAATTGTCATTCTATTCATTCAAGAGACACACTACCTCAGGGGAACAGAAATAACTATTCCGACCGGAGCTATCGGCTATTCCCTGTGGAGCTCCGGAATATCAAAAAAGGCAGGGGTGGGGATACTAATACGGAAGAACCTCTGTTTTTCGATTCACAGCACCTGGGTCGACACAGAGGGTAGAGCGGCGGTTATAACGGGGCTCATACAGGATTCTCCTGTCACTCTAGCTACGGTCTATGCCCCCAATTAGGGCCAGAAAAGATTCCTCCATAAAGCGATTGAAAAAGTGTTCAATATGGCACAAGGACACACAGTCCTTGGGGGAGATTTCAACTTGTGGATGGACAGTTCTCTAGACAGGCAAAGTAAGACCGACACACCCAAACCATCTCACACGAATGACGCATCTGATATAAAGGTAGCTCTTTCAACATTTGGCTTAACTGACAGTTGGCGTCATCTCCACCCCACGGATCGTGGTTTCACCTTCCGCTCCATCCCACATGAAACTCTCACACGGATTGACTACTTATTCTTATCCAAAGGCCTTTTGCGAGAAACCACGGCCGCAGACATATACCCGATCTCATGGTCGGATCATGATATGGTCATGGCAGAAATACACTGGGTGAATCAAACTCCCCTAACCACAAAATGGAGGTGCAATGATTCCTTATGGAAGGACACAGTGTTCAGAGACGACCTTGAAAACAAAATCAAACAATTTTTCATGTTAAAAGATACAGGGGAGGTCTCGAAGATCACAGTGTGGGAAGCAGCCAAAGCTACTTGGAGGGGCGTCCTTATCAGAGAGGGAGCCCACAAAAAGAGAGAGCAAACCTTAATCGAAAAAAACATTAGGGAGAAACTGAATTTGGCAGAGAAGCAAGCCCAATCAAAACCGCTTGAAAGAACACGATATATCAATGAAGCCAAGGAACTTAGTGAAGAACTTAAAATATTAGAAGTTGGCAAAATAACCCAAACCCTACAATACCTAAAGCAAAAATTCTATGAAAAAGGTGATAGGGCGGACGCCCTCCTAGCAGCAAGGCTGCGCGCACAGAGAGCCGAGAGATGGGTGGAAACCATAGAAAGGACAGACGGCACACTCCTGGACACCACAGAAACCTCTCCCCAGGGGATTCAGGAAGCTTTCACATTCTTCTATGAAGATCTATACACGTGTGACCTGCCCTCTCTGCCAAATGCCATAGATGCATACGTCAAAAACGTCAAACTACCATCGCTAACATGCGCAGAATCTGAAGCTCTCGATGTTCCTGTCAGTGAGGAGGAAGTCGCTGATGCTATCAAGCGGCTCAAATCAGGGAAGTCCCCCGGAGATGACGGATTCACCCCAGGTTTCTATAAATCGTTCTCCTCGTATATTGTTCCGTTCCTAACAACACTCTATAATGATATCTTCGAAACAGGCAAAGCACCCCCTTCCTTCGAACAAGCTCTGCTTACTGTCATACCCAAAGAAGGCAGAGACCCGAAACCATGTGGATCGTATCGCCCCATATCGCTCTTCAATATTGATGCCAAGATATACGCAAGAGTCATAGCAGCCTGTATAGAAGTCCACTTACCGCGATTGGTGAACCCGGACCAAGTGGGTTTTGTGATGGGAAGACAAGGTGCTGACACCATGAGGAAAATGCTCCACCTGATTCACGAGGCTCAGAACATGCCGGGGGACCCAGCCCTTCTGTCTTTGGACGCTGAGAAAGCCTTCGACAGGGTGGACTGGGACTTCCTGGAAAAGGTCCTCATTGAGGTGGGCCTCGGCCCAAAGCTGCGCCTTGCCATAAAGGCACTCTATACATCCCCGCGAACATCAGTCTCAGTCAATGGAGGCTACTTCGGATGGTTCCCCCTGGAAAGAGGAACAAGGCAGGGATGCCCACTGTCTGCCATTTTGTTTGTCCTTTCTCTCGAACACTTAGCGCAGTGACTGAGACTAGACACCGGTGTCCGGGGGATCAGGGTGGGAGACAAGGAATACAAACTAGGCCTTTACGCCGATGATATATTGCTACATCTCACTCACCCACTTGAATCCATCCCGGCAGCTCTGAATATCATTGAGGAATATGAGCAGATGGTGGGCCTGAAAATCAATACTGGGAAATCAATCCTCCTCTCGCTCGACAAAAGCAGAGACAATGAGGTGGAGAGATTCACCCCACTGGGAATGAAAGTGAGCCTGACCACCCTTCGATATCTGGGCATCAACGTTACACCAGACCTCGACACCGTGTATAATGCCAACCTCCCCCCCATGTTATTGATACTGCGAAACGATATGGAAAAATGGGCTAAACTCAGGATCCCATGGATGGGGCACTTAAATGCCATCAAAATGGTGATTCTCCCCAAAATCTTGTACCTGTTTCAGATGCTCCCCATAAGGATACCCAGAGAATTCTTTATTGAAATAACAAAGTCCATGATGGCTTTCCTATGGCAAGGCAAAAAACCAAGAGTCCCCAAATCCCTTCTTTACCTCAAGAAAGACGACGCGGGAGTGGGTCTTCCCAATCTGGAAGTATATTAAAAAGTGGCCCAGTTTTGTATAATAATCCCACACCTGAGACAGAAAGCGGACTTACACTGGATAGTCCTGGACAATTTCCACCTTCGTATGTACACTGTTGGTGAATGGCTATACTCGGAACCATCTGGGCAATTTGGAAAATGAATAAAACCATGAAAGGGATCACGACCTGGCCTTCTCCACTAGGAGATATTTGGGTCCCAGGGATACGTGATGACATATCTGAACCGCTAAGCTACCAGTTTTGGTATGAAGCAGGTCTGGAACGAGCTGGACAATTATGGAGAAACAAGACCTTCATAACTATACAAGAACTTGAGGATGCACTCCACATAGGCCCGCTGTCTGTCTTCCAATACCTAAAGTTGAAGGGAGTAATGTCTCGTGATAAATGGAAAGACCAACTACAGAGGGACCTCACGCCCTTTGAAAAAATACTGGACACCTTTGTGGGCTCTAGAGGCCTGATAAGCTCCATGTATAATGCTTTGATAACGACAGACATAGCTCCTTCAACCAAATTGAGGAACAAATGGGAAGCTGATTTGGGTGGATCTCTCAGGAAGAGATGTGGCTGTGCATATGTAGACAGACGGCCAAATCATTGATATCATGCCAATATAAACTCCATGCAATTAAACTCCTCTACAGGTGGCAGGACGATCCGCTTAGACTGGTGAAAATGTATCAAGGAGCAAACCTGCAATGCTGGAGAGGCTGTGGTCAAGAAGCGAATTACTGGCACATGTGGTGGGGCTGCAATAAAGTTCAGCATTATTGGGACGAGGTTCTCAGCTGGATCAAGGATCTCGACGAGGAAGAAAGGGAGAAACACCCCCTACTGGTCCTCTTCGGTCTTTTCGAGGAAGAAGAAACTATCTTAAAAGCTCCCAAGATTGTTTTGGGCCTCCTGATGGCCGCAAGAGGCTGCCTTACAATGACCTGGAAGAGACCATCCCTCCCCACCAAGGAGGAATGGGTGAATGTCACGCGAACCATCTTCAGAATGGAAGCCCTGACCGCCATTCTACATGGACAAGGTGCCTCTGCTGAAATGGAATGGGCAGACTTCCGTGCAAAATACGTCACATGAGAGACCTTGTGCATAATGCCGTAATGCAAATACAACCACCTACTTGACGACTGTGCCATTGTCCTAAGAGTTCTCAAACAATCGTGCCTAATCTTGCCATATAAACTCTATAAAGGGATACCACATGAATCAAGAAAGCTGTCTCTGCTCTCATCGGAGGCATGAACTGATCGGGATGGGGGCTAGGGGTTTTTCCAATATTTTTCTAACCAACACATTGTATGTCATACTCCTATGTTGTTCCTTGCATGTTATATGTTATCATTTTGCATTTTTGTTCACGTGAAACCTGTGAAACTTTCTTCTGTAAAACCAATAAAACTGAAATTTGAACAAAAAAAACAAGACAGTTTGCCTAAAAAGTCACACAAAATGCCCCTAAGGGCTCTAACCAGCTACCACTACATGTCTAATGTCAAACAAATATATCCTATTGACATTGAACTATTTGTGTCAAGAGTCAAACAACTGTATTCTATTGACAATGAAGCATGATTTGCAGCGCAGCCAGTAACCCTGTGCTGCACTATCACATGCGTAACCAATCCGTTTTACCTAAACTCAGGTATGGGCCAATGTAACCCAGGCACCTAGCAAGTAATACAACCAAGCCATGTTATCCTGTGAGCAAATGGAATCTAGCTGCCTATCTATGTACTGTAACTAAGCCATTATCTTGTAACAGTGCCTGGATGCCCCCAGGCTGTGTGAATGCTATATAAATGCAAATAAATAAATAAATAAATAAACATGCTGATGTTGGTAAGCGTCTGTGGGCTTCCCTTATCCTTGATTCAAACTCCAAATTTGCCACTTGGGGTGCTGAAATTGCCAATGGCACCCACACAGCTAAGAGCTGAAGGTTATTCCACCACCCCACCAGCAGAAATAGCCAATGCCGGTAATGCCAGTGCCGGTAATGCCAGCAAATCCCCCCATGGAGTCCTGCGGGACTCCATGGAATGGGGATTTACCGCCCTTACCGGCACTTGTAATCTGCCGGTAATCCCGGCAGACCAAGTGCCAGTGACAGTGATTCTGATTGCCAGTATCCTGGGGGTATACCAGGATACCGGCAAACTCTGAATTAGGCCCAAAGTATGTTGATTTCAGGTTTATATTTAATATGTGTCTATATTGTATGTACTAATAAAATAGTTTTCTTGACTTAATGGTTGTAATGAATATTCCTTTCTTACATGTATGCAAACAATATATATAATACAAATCAATTCAATATGAAAGTATAAAAGATATAGGTTTGGTAAATACAATCAATAAAAGTAGTTATATGTAGGCAAAGGGATTACTGTTGTTCTGGGCGACACCCATATGCAATGAACCGGCCCCTGGTCTAAAGGACCACCTCATTAAGCAATGAACATTCCTATTTTCAGGAGCCACTCAAGCTGTGCCCGGAGATAAAGTATCTCCAACCATTAAATTCAGAAACTGCAACTCAAATGAGTATAAGGTTCACACATTGAGAAATATAGTTTGAATGAAAGGTTATTAATCTGGTTTGGAAACCGAAGGCAATGCTGATTGTGAAATCGGCTTGTGAGTAAGAGGCAGGCTGTGTATAAGAGGACATAGAAAGCTTCAACTGATTGTTTTTTCCTCTGTAGGTGGCGACACAAGTGGAAGTGAACAAGGTAAGTGTCAGTTTAATCACTCAGAATGTTGGCTTTGCATATAACCTCTGAGTAAAAGCCAGGCAAAGTGGCTGCCCTTGTAAAGTGGACCCCCCCTCACTATTTCAAGGAACATATAAAACCCTTCCTTGTATGGTTGTAGCTTTTCCATAGAACATTTGTCTGCAACTAGAATTAAATTGATATTACATTAGAAAATGTTAAATTACTTCCATTAGGGTGTAGCCTAGAAAAAAATAAAATATGACTTAGTCTGAGAGCTTTACTGGCCAGGGTAAAATAAATATACGTTTGGCCAAGATGCCAGTAGAACCTATTGCTTACAAATTGCAGAGTCAGCCTGGCGACCAAAGTTACCCTGTGTAGGGAGCGTCTATTGCACTTCTGCGCCCTATGACCAGGATGGTGTAGGCCAGTAGCAGGCACATAGCACAACAGTGAAGAGACGGAGCTGGCAGCCTGTGGATCTCCAGGGTCATGCGTTAAAAGGGAGAGAAAGAGAAGACCTTTAGCGCTCCCTAGTCAGATGGAATAAGGAACCATGGTGGCGCAGCAGCATACGTGAAGAATAGCAGATTCCTTTAAGACGTATAAAGAGGACCTCAAGCGCGGAACATAGCTCCACAATCAGGAAAAGGGGAAACACAAGTCTTCCTGAGGATCTCAGTGACTGGCGCAGTGAGGCTCCAAGCAGCCAGTGCACCAATGGGAAAACTGCACAAAAGAAGAAACGCTTTCAGAGCTTCAAGAAATTAGAAGGCGCATGTTCAACCAAGATTGCAACCAAGACAATCTAAGGGACAGGGAAAGAACTAAAAGGAAGCACCCTAGAATTCAGTACAGTTCAACAAGTTCTCAGAAATACACTAAAGATATAAGGGCCAACAAAATACTTCCTCAGGGTTATGCAATGGTATTTATTTATTTAATGGACATTACAGGGAATGCAATGCATTTTTTCATAAAGAAATGCTTACAAAAAGTTTTAACATTCATTTACAGAGCGGAGGACCAGTTCCTTAAGGGTTACAGAGAGTATTGATATATGACCGGGGGAGGTAGAAACATGAGCAAGGCACAAGGACAGTAGGGCTTGATGTTGGAATGGGATAGTGGAGTAAGTGCTGTGTTTTAGGATGAAGGGGTAAGGGATAAGTGCATTGCTGTAACAAAGTAAGGGCAGAGGAGAACAGGGACATGTAGTGGCATAGAATGCTATGCACATGGTTCTTCAGATGGGAGGAGTGTTAGGAGGTTGGGTTAAAAAAGAAATACAGTGGCAGTAGTCAGGAGATGATGATTATGAGCATTACAGAGTAAGGGATCTAAGCAAAGAAGTGAGCAAAAACGAGAGGGGGCACGGGGTACGAGAGGTGGGAATAAGGCGAACCAAGGATGATTTTAGTGAGAAAAAGGGAGAGTACAGAGTCAGATTGGCCGATAGATAGGGTGGGGCAAGTTTGTATATAGTTTTGAAGATGATGGGAATGAGTTTATATTATGCCCTCTGTTGCATAATTAACCGTCCTGACTGACGACAGGCTGTGGAGGTTGAAGAATGAATGGACAGGAAAGGTGACGACTGTGTCGAGAGGTGAAAAAGCATAGTTGGGAAGACCATAGAGTAGACCTGCACAGTAGAGAGAGTACTAAAGGGGAGATTAGCTGCTTTACAGTGTGAAGTGAAGAAGATGTCTTATTTTTTTTTGATAGTGAGGAGCTTATGTGTGCCCTATTTTGGAGATGTAGAGTTAGAAGTTGTGAGATTTGTCGAAGATGGCACCAAGGGTTGCGAGCAGAAGAATAGTAGGGAAGGTAGTCAGGAGAGAAAACAGAAGAGGGGGAGAGAAAGAGATAGGCTGTTTGGATGAGAAGTAAAGAACGTACAGCAATCGTTAATTTCTGCAACGCAGCAGTTTTAAGATGCAGGAAAAGACTGAACCTGGATAATCACGCTGATTACGCTACATGTGCTTCAGCCGTAGCGCACACACAGCAAAATCTGGGGCCAAGTGCAGATGCAGTCTGCAGCAGTATCTTGTTTAACCAATCTGGTGCAAACAGGTTCAAAGAGAATCCTACACCTGAGAAGGGTCTCTCACCACTGAATATGTGACCCGACCCTTAGGCAAACACAGAGCAAAATGGGTGTATAATGACTTCATGCAGCTAAAGAAATTGCTCCATAATTAGACACTTGCAGCGCTACGCAGTCCGACTCGGAGTTTCCACTACTTGAACACTCAATGGCAAGTTCAAAGTAGTTTGCTGATCACATGACCCTGGGAGGACCTTGCATGGTGACGTTCCAATGAATGCATCCTCTCCAACATCCCAGTACACTTAGCAAATGCCACACAAGGATGTTATGGACATTTCTTTGTCTGCTGGAAGTTAATGCAGGGAACTGAGGACTCCTAAAATGTGGAGGTTTCCTCTCAGGCCCTGGATGAACCTGGCCATCTTTTTCTGAATAACTTGTAACTGCAGAATCAAGCCTCTGGGAACAATCAATTATAGTCTGGGGCAGCTATCTATTTTGGCTCGGGGCACCTCACTTTATGTGACATGTTAAGGATGTGGAAGGATTAGAACAATTTATTTGTGATGTTTTGAATTTGAAGGGTGAATGACAGCAGTCCTAACATATGTGACTTTTGATACACATTATAGGCACATCTGGTATCTAATGTAATACGTTGCTGGTACTGAGCATTACTAATAAGAGCAAGTATATATACAATTCAAACAGAGAATGGCTCAATTTTGTCGTTCAATCTGCTTCTAGGTTCGAACTATGAAAAGCCAGCTACAGGTAAGTGTCCATTGTCTTTATTCTGTATGCTGAATGGGAGCACATTTACTCTGAGTAAACGAGGAGAGCAGAATAATCTTGGCTGCCTATGTCTGAATACATTTTAACTGGAGTGTTTGGCCTTTGGAGGTGTGGAGAGTAAAGTATAAACTGAAACAGTGATCAATTTGGAAGAGTAATAAGGCTCTGAACGCCTCTACTTTATGTGGGGTATTGAGGAAGTTCACAATAAGGCGAAGCATTTGAAAGTGGTAACACCCTTTCCTGTGTTGTCTTTATTCTGAAGGGTGAAAGTAACCAATACAAAATATATATGGCTGCTATAACACACCATATTTAAATCTGGTTTGTGAACTAATAGGTTGCTGTTAGTGAAATCTAACAGTAAGGGGAGCACTAGTTCCGATGCACATAGAGTATGGCTCAACTATGTGTTTTGTTACTGTTGTGTGTTGGACATATGGTCCAAATGAAAACAGTAAACATCCATTTTCATTGCCGGCTTGGAATATGTCAGCTGAGGTAATAAGCAAAGCAATGTGCTTGCATTTTACAGAGGAAATCCCATACAGACACAGGACTGATTTCCAGATATTATGTATATGCTTGTTTTCTGTAGCATGACTGCTAAATTAACTCATGATGCATTCAGCAATAGTTAAATAATTACACCAGTGCATGGTCTAGCATGAAGTCAACATTGTGCACTTTTAGACAGCACCCGTTGGCCTGGGGTGAAGTGGAAAATGTGTCCAGGATAATGACAGAATGTAACCCCTTCCAAATCTACTAGACCACATGGCTAAACCATTGCAAACTTTAGTGGAGATGTTTAAGGGCATTGTATGGCTCATTAAGAGTATGAAGATGCCCCGAGGTTGGAAGAGCTTGCATCTAACCAGACTTCACAGTGATGATCAGTAATGAGGATAAGATGTTCAGCAACATTGATGCACATAGAGGGTAACGTGAAAATGCTGAAAGACCACAAGATCTGATTTTCTGGGTTAATAATGTGGAGGCAGTCGTCATGAAGTGGAGCTGACAGAGCCGACAATACACTGGGGTGGCCCCTAACGTAAGCGTTTGATCACTAGATCTGCCTCCCAGAACATGTTTGTTTTGTTTGTTTATTTATAATGCCTGAGGTAACCGGGCGCAGCAGAACAAGAATATGCGAAACTTACAATGTTACAACAATCTGGGCATTGCAATGTTACAGAATTTACAATAGTACATAGGTATCCTCTTACATAAATGCAATGATACAGTATAGTCAAAAGTTGAGAGCAATTAATATACAAGATGCAGAGGTTATATAGAAGTAACCGTATATATACAATTAGTCAAGGTACAGAGGGATCTGGGTTGACTACAGGTTTTTAGTGTTGAAGTGTTTGATCAGGTTCTTTCTAATTTGTGAGAATGGTTGGTCTACTCTCAGGTTGTGTGGTAGAGCATTCCACAGTTTGGCAGCTGTAACAGGGAAACTGGTGTTGCCAATTTTGGCAAGTTTGAATCTAGGTACTTCCAGACGGTTAGAGTTGACAGTTCTTATCGGTCTGCTAGATGTCTTTCTTTTTATTTTCTCCGTCAGATAGCTAGGGGCCGCGTTGTTGAGAGTTTTGTGTGTCAGGGAGATCCTTTTTAGTTGAATTTTGTCAACAGTGGACAGCCATTTGTGTTGGCGTCTGGTAGTGGAGATATGCTCCCTTTTATTTATGCCAATTGCCGCTCTGAGGGCATTATTTTGTAGGATTTGGAGCCTTTGGGTGATGGTTTTATTGGCGCCACAGTAGAGGACATTGCAGTAGTCGAGCCAAGAGAGTATTAATGCTCTCGCTAGGATCATACAACTATCATTAGATCGGAAAGGTTTACCTGCTCTTATTAATTTGCAGGTATAGGCCGTGGTGGATGCTAAAGAATTGACCTGTTTGGTGAATGCCAGAGTAGAATCAAGGTAAAAACCAAACGTTTTTACTTCCCTCGAGACCTTCATAACATTACCATCTATACTGAACTCGGAGTAGTCAGGGCCTACTTTGTTGATATTGGAATGTGTGCCTAGAATGGCCAACTCTGTCTTATCGTCATTCAGAAATAGTGAGATGCCATCCATGCCTGACTGAAGAGATACACTCTATTCACCAACTCCCTGTCCTTAGCATGATCCCCAGAAAGCGGGAGGAGAATCTGTGTAGCATCTGCATAGTTGGTGTAGGTGATACCTAGATGGTCCAAATCATCGAAGAGGGGTTTGGTGAATATGTTGTAAAGGGTTGGGGAGACACAAGAGCCCTGGGGAACTCCGCATTTGATTGGTATGGGGTCTGCTGCGGCCGTGGGGGAGAAGACTCGCATAGTTCTCTCGCTCAGAAAGGATTCTATCCATTTGATGGCCTGGGTGGAGAAATGAGCAGCAGAGTCCAAATGTCTTCAGAGGACCTTGTGGTCCACAAGGTCAAATGCAGCCGAGAGATCAAGTAGGAGTAGGAGTGCTGTCTTTCCTTGATCTCTCAGCTCATCTATTTGGGTCTTTAGGTCGATAAGGGCTGTTTCAGTTCCATGTAATGGACGTAAGCCAGATTGTCTGGCTACCAGTAACTTATGTAGTTCCAGGTGTTTTTGAATTTGTGTGTATGCCACTTTGTCCAGTATCTTCAGTAGAAATGGTACTGTGGTAATAGGACGGTAATTGGTGGGGATAAGAGGGTCTAGTGTTTGCTTTTTGAGAAGCGGGAGCACCCAAGATTGTTTTATATTGGCAGGGATATTACCTGTGGAGAAGGAGACATTAATAAGTTTGGAGATGAAAGGAGATACATCTCTGGCAGCATCTTTTATTAACTGTGCTGGGCAGATATCGCCTTTGTAGTTAGAGGGTTTGAGGGATAGGATGATTTTCTCTAACTCTATTGTGGTCGTTTTGCTGAAGGAGAATTTGTGAGTTTGTTCATTAGGGGTAGCAGCTGAGACTGGTTAGGGAGGTTAAGCAAGTCTTTTTTTGGGGGGATTTTATTTTGGAGGGTGTTTATTTTATTTTCTAATGCATGTTGAATCTCAGCACACTAGACCTGATCCTTGATACAGGTGTCTAGTATGGCAATGGGTGACTCCAGTTCCTTCAGTATGGAAAAAAGTTCTTTCATGCTTGAATTAGAATTGGCAATACGATCATTGTAAGAATTTTGCTTTGCCAGGCAAACTTCTTATTTATAGAGACGGGAGATAGTGGTTAGGTTGGCCTTATTTTCATCAGTTGGGTACAATTTCAGGTGGATTCACTTTTTCTTTTTGTAAGGCGTAGGGCCTCGAGTTTGGGCGTGAACCATTTGTTTAAATGAGGCCTTAGGCTTGCCTGTTCGCATTTTTAGCGGGGCAATTTTATCCATGGTATCGAGCATGATTTTACTATATTCATGAACTAGTACACGAGGGTCTAGGTTGTTCGGTAGTGCATTTAGAGTTGGGAGGAATGATGTTGTCCATTGTCATATTTTTTTTATTTCTGGTAAGGCACAATGGTGCCATATGTAGGGCTGAAGTAGAAGATCGGGAGGTTAGGAGGTTAAAAGACACCATTGAGTGGTCAGTCCAAGGTAATGGAGAGATGGAAGAGATGGCAACTGTGCAGTTGGAGTCAACGACCCAGTCTAGTGTTCTGCCCTTTACGTAGGTAGGGGTGTTGACTTTTTGGGATAGTCCTAGTGAGTTGAGAGTATTAGCAATAGTTAAGGCATGCACGTCTGCTTGGTCATTGAATCCTAGGTTAAAGTCCCCTAGTAGTAGCAGTTGTGAGGTAGGTTTGGCGTTGTTGGATAGCAAACTGTGCAGGTCCTCCTCAAAGGTCCCAAGTGGGCCAGGTGGTCTGTAGACCAAGTGAATAGTTAGCGATTGAGTATGGTTTATAGGAAGTTTGGCAGTGAAGGTTTCACAGGATTGTAAGGTTTGGGTGGAGATTAGCCGTATCGATACATTTATTTTGGATATGATGGCGATGCCACCACCACGGGAACCCTCTCGGTCTTGCCTAATTGTAGTATAGCCGTCAGGGATGGCCAGCATAAGAGATGGCCCTGCCGCGTTATGTAGCCAGGTCTCGGTTATAGCAATAAAGTCTATGTCAGCTTCAGTGATTAAGTCAGCTATATCGAGGGCGTGGGCGACTAAAGATCTTACGTTAAGGAGCGCGCCTTTGTAACAATGCGCTTCTGTTTCCACTTTAATTTGAATGACGTTAGGTGGACTTCTGGAGTCAGGCTTGTGTTTGAGTTTAAGGATTCGGGGTTTTGATGTGGCTAGTGAAGCAAGAGGGAGATTGGGAGCATTACATTCCCTCGTGTGTTGGGAATTAATTTCCCATTTGGTAGAGGGGAGCAGTCTTCTAGGCAGCTCATGAAGTTTGTTGAGTCTGGCACGTAGTTTTTTATTTCTGTCAAGCATAGAGCTAGAGCTAGGCTGGGAAGGGTAGGCTCCTAGTTCTGGTACAGCCTGGTGCTTAGAACTATCATAATCAGATTTAGTTCTTAAGTTAGACATATTTGGTATGGTGTATACTGCCATATTCAGGTGAATAGGTGTTGACTTGGATGTAAATCCACTGTGACAATCCTGATAGTTAGTGACAAGGAATGTAGATATAGCTATTATGCAGAGGATAATACGTGGCATTGACATTATGTTGGGAGCTGGTAAGCAGGTAATCTGGGTCCAATTTATAAGATGGTCAGGTAGGCTAGTTAGATAGTCTGGCTAGCTAGGTTCGCTTTACCAAGTTAGTCCAAAATGGTGCAGGAATTGGGCACTCTGGATACAGTTTTGCAGTAGTAGCCAATCATTGAACTGGTTTTCTAGCAGTCCAGATATAGTTTGCTAGGACCATCCGGTGCTCTAGATGCAATATTCTAAAACAGTCCACAGTAAAGCAAAAACCTTGGATACTCTAAATGCGATTTGCTGGTGTAGCCCGTGCTCAGGCAGGTTTCCAACAGTCTCAATGTAATTTGCTAAGCAAGGCAGTCTAGATACGGATTTTTAGAACAGTTCAGGTTGGAGCAAAATCTTAGGCACTCTAACAAAAGGTTCTTAAGAACTCTATACGCAATTTGCTGATATAGCCAGTAGTCAGGTGGGTTTACATACCATCTAAATACAGTGTACTATGGGGAGCAGGCAATCTGGGTGCAGTTTTTCTGATATGGCCAAAGTGTGGCTAGTTTTCAGGAGGCAACATGCATACAATAGTGTTAATAAAGCTGGGGTAAACAAGGTTCTAAGGTAATCTGAGTGCACCTTAAGCACTATATGTCGGGCTGGTGCTCAAACAATGGGATCTACTATGGCAGGTGTAAGATATCTGGCCAGTCTGACATGATATGGAAGTGGAGCAGAGGCAGAGAGGCTGAGATACCACGCTGAGTGTAATATACATACGAAGAAGCAATAAGCAGTAAATAGGAGGGGTAATTGTCTTTCCCTATCATACATGTCTGAGCATTTCATAAATTAAATCTAATCTCAAGTAAGTGCATTTAAATTATACAGCAGATAGGGGTGACTTAGAGAGTCTTCAAGGGCTGGTCTTATACATACAGCTGCCGGTGTAGTAGTGGCTGGGTGCATACATATAACAGATAACACACACGCGAAGCATATATGATTTGCGTATACATGCATAAATCCCTAGTGCAAATGTAGGCAGGCATAAGGGAGAGGGTACACATGTACAGAACAAGCAAGATAGATGCCCCTATTATAAGGTAGTACAATGGATCACCCATAGCATACCGAGTGACATGCATCGTTTTAATAGCTGTGCTGATAACAACTTGTAATAGGTGCGCATAGCCTAATAGGTGACAGTAATGATATCTAACGATCGTGGTGTGAGATCAGAATGCGCCGGTGCTGTCAAGAATCAGGCGCTTACCTTAGTTCAATATTCGGTATAGCTGGATAACATTTCGGCTACCGGAATTGCAGGGTTACGTTCCGCTCTCTCGCGGCTCGCAGCAGACAGCAGCAGACAAGTCCTTATAGCGAGGTCCTTTGGGCGGAGGTCCACAGCCGGTTCATGCCTTCTGGCAGTGCAGGCTTTGTGTTAGAGGGACCGGCAGCCAATCAGGAGGCTGTCTGGTTCCTCAGATGTGGATTGCGTTGCTTAGCAACCACAAGTAAACATGTGCACGGCCATTTTAGCAAAGGCAGCACGTAGATATTCTCGGCAGTGATTCACAGGTAGCATGCTTGGGGATCGTAGCTTCTTTCATGCGGGCATTTGACGTAGGGATTTATAGGTGCTCCTATATTGAAAAAGACACTTGGGCTAGTGGCGGCGAAGCGTGGTAGAAAAGCTGGACCTCTTAGAAATATCTTTGTAGGTCGGTCCGGACATCTGTTTCCTTCTGGGTGAACGTCGTGACGAGTGGGGGCGGGCTCCTGCTCTCTGCACACAGGGGATAGCTGAAATGTAAAGTTGACAACTTTATTAGTCTCTTTTAATCCACAGACCGAGTACAAGCTATCTTATATAGAGTACTGGGAAGGGTTAATACTTATCCCTTTTGTCTGTTTCTCTTGGAGCATTGTTTCGCTGCCTTTTCATAAAGACTTGGCTGGTGGCAGTGGTCACTACCCTATTTTTCCTACCGCGGTTATCTTAAATGACCTTGGTATTGTTTTAGGCTATCTTGGTAGGCTCGAACTTAAACCCGCTAGACCATATACATTTTTATACAGTTCCAGCTAGGTTTATTCACCATTTGTTTTTGAAAATGTCTTTCTCGTGTTTTTCTCTGCACGCCAAACCAGGTTTGGTTCCTTTGTTCACCGTCTTTTTGCGGGCTTCTACGCAGAAGCCCTCCTTAGGCGCCTGAAAGTCTGGGTAGGCAGGATGTGAGGGAGGGGTTTTAGGACCCCTGCCATGGGTTCCCTTGGTAACCCAAGTCACACTCCAGTTTGATTGGCTAGGTTACTGTCCCGCCAGGGGAAAACCTGCATAAAAAGCAGGTCTCTGGGATTGGAAAGGCAGAGTCGCCACTGGAATGAAAGAACTGATGAGGGGCTGACGGAAGAGGACCCCTACAACGACTGAACCGCCCGTTGAAGCCCTGCTGCAGTCTGAATCTTCAGACTCCAACGACAGAGAAGAGCCTCCCGGAATCTTTTTCCCCTGAGCTGGTGGGACCAACCAGTTCGCCCAAACTGCAAGCCAGGACTCCCTCCACTGGTCGAATTCGCTGTACAGAGCTACAGCGGGCCGGATAGCCAGGAAGGTCGGACTCTGCTTGGGTTTTAAAGAGCACACCTTTTATTTGTTGCTTTGCTCTGTGGCTGGTTTCTTCCCTGGACACTGCAGGACCCTCCAGTCTTCCTACTTCATATCAGTCCGACAGTCGCTTCAGGAACTGAGAGCCTGCAGGAACTGCCAGGAACGTCCACCTCAGCTACAGATTCTTCTCCATTTAAAGGTACTGTGCAAAGGGAGTCGTTCTCCTGCTCTTACCTTTTGTTGAATCAGAAGCCATTGTTAAAGATTGTTGAAGAACAGCCTTAGATTGACTCAGTTTACCAGGAAAAGGGAGTCATTATCCTGGAGCCATTTCTCTTTATTAAAACCTTCTTTTGATTAGTGGTAGGGCCAGTGCAGGGCAGAGTTGCGCAGCAGAAGACTCTTTTGTTGGATAACCATCCTGACGAAAAGCAGCCGAGTTATATTTCAGTTAGGTAGAGTAGCCAAGTGCAGATGAAATCTACAATCTTTCATTTTTGCAACTCAGCAGTATTAAGATGCAGTAAAAGACTGAACCTGGATAATCACGCTCATTATGCTACATGTGCTTCATCCTTGGCTCACACTCAGCAAAATCTGGGGACGAGTATAGATGCAGTCTGCAGCAGTATCTTGCTTAACCAATCTGATGCACTCAGGATCAAGGCAAATCCTGCACCTGAGAAGGGTATCTCACCATGTAATATGTGACCCGACCTCTGGGCAAACATAGAGCAAAGGTGTGAGGCCAAGTGAGTTCATGCAGCTAAAGAAATTGCTAAATAAGCAGGCACCTGCAGTGTTGCAAACTAAGACTATGGGCCTCATTAGGAGTTTGGAGGTAACCATGCTGTTCTTATCGGCATGGCTACCCCCTGGGTCTGGGTCCCAAAAATAGGGAATTACCAGGCCATGCCGACTTTAGCAGGCCCGGTAATTCCCATTCTCAGGACCAGGACCCGGTACATCCCCATTCCCATTTGAGCCCCCATAGGGCTCAATGGGAATGGGGAGGATGCTAACAACGGACCCGTTAATGACGGGTCCCTGATAGCATCCTGGTTTGCTCGCGGGTGGCTGTATGCACGGCTGGTCTGGACCAGACGTGCATTCCGTCACCCGCGAGGAACCCTGTAATGTGGCTGCCCGGAATGAACTGTGCCTGTAACTTACCGGCACCATTCATTACGCGGCCTCTAGCCTCCTAATGAGGCCCTATGACTTTCACCTACTTAAAATAGTCCATGGCAAGTGCAAAGTAGTTTGCTTACCACAAGACCCTGGGAGGACCTTGCATGGTGACGTTCCAATGATTGTATCCTCGCCAACATCTCAGTACGATTAGGAATGGCACACGAGAATGTTATGGAAATTTCTTTGTCTGCTGGAAGTTAATGCAGAGAACTGAGGACTCCTAAAATGTGGAGGTTTCCTCTCAGGCCCTGGATGAACCTGGCCATCTTTTTCTGAATAACTTGTAACTGCAGAATCAAGCCTCTGGGAACAATCAAGAATAGTCTGGAGCAGTGATCTATTTTGTCTCGGGGCACCTCACTTTATGTGACATATTAAGGAAGTGCAGAATGAGTTTTAGCATGTGGAAGAATTAGCACAATTTCTTTGTGATGTCTTTGCTATTCCCACTTTCATCTCATAGCCAGTCCTTTGTGGTCATGGCCAGTAGACAGAATATCCGAGTCATGGCCTTTGGCCCAGGCTATTCCTCAGTCACCAAATGTATTTCACTATTTTGTGTACCTACATTATGACACTTTTCAAAAAATAAAACACATACACATTTGCAAAACCATGCTTACAGGTCCTTGCCAATGCTCCTTGCACAACATTTCTGCAAACCCATCCATGTTTTATTTTTTGAAAAGTGTCAAAATGTACGTACATAAAATAGTCATATAACTTAGCTCCCCTTTGACAAAATCCATTCAGACTTTGCAGCAAAATTCAAGGTCTATAATGTTTCTAAAATCTTTTGGGCGCTTTCGTCAAATGGCAACAAAGTTATAAGCCATTTAAAAATGTTGAAACCCCCCTATAATTTTTCCCCCTTTTCATAAAACCCCCACCAGATTTTGCGAAAGCATTCACATCCGGGGTTTGAATAATTTTTCAAACTCATGTGCAGATTCGTGAAACGCCACCAAATTTATAAGCCTTTCAAACATTTTGGGATGCCCCCTCTCATTTTGTTCCCTCTTGGAAAAACAGCACCAAAATTTGTAGAACCATTCAATCTCAAGCCTACAGTGATATCGCAACATTTCATGCAGCTTCATTGAGTGGCGCCAAAGTGATACACCATCCAAAAACTGCTTTTCACTAACCCTGTAATGCAAAAATATGTTTGGATGCCCACGAACATCTGAGATGTTCACGAACATCACAGGGCTGTCCCCGAACTGTTTACGGTCTTCGGAGATAATAAACTGCCTGTTTTGTTGCTTTTTGAGGCCATTACCCATGGATCGGGGTTGAAAGCGCGCAATGAAATTGTTCGAGGGAAAAAGTACCGAAGATTATTTTTCCAAAATAATCTTCTGTCTTTTCTCCCCTGAACATTTACAACTTGGAACCCGCCCCCAGGCACACCCCGACCACACCCCCACCACTCCCAACCCCCACAACACCCCCACACCCTTACTTACCTTGGGTCCCTGTGACGCCTGTTCCCTTTCACTTCTGTGATCGGCAACCGGCGCCGCAGTAGCCTTTTCTTTTTTTTTGGGGATGGCTGCGGGAGCCACACTATAGTGAGCAAGGGTGCAGGGGACACCTCCACACCTCCCAGCACCAAATTTATGATTTGGTTGAACATTTCGCATCATCTCCCAAGAGATTGTTTCATTAGTTTGACAAGTACAATATTGTGTTTTTTAATACGTTTTTTCCACGATGTTTGAGGACGCCAGCCACTGTCCGTGAATCCTACATTGCGGGCGTATCCAAAAATATGACGGGCATGTCTGATGTCCGCGAACATGTCTGCAAACATCACGCAGGTCCCTGGACCAATCAGAGGCCTGTCCGAAGACCAAAGAAGGAAGTGAGTCCGCGGACCAGATATCACCAATATTTTGGGACATACTTTTTGTCTGTTTTAAAAAAAATGAGTGGGCGGATTTCCCCCCAAATTACAAAAGCATGCTTTCGGGACCAAGCTTTGGCAAATTTGGTGAAAATCGATGCAGCAGTTTCTGCTTTAGGCGTTAGCAAAACCTTTTTTGTCATAACGTCTATGAGGAAAACCACCCATTGTGGAACCCCCATTATAACTGTTCCGAGAAGTGCCCGGAAGTGCCTGTTTTGCCGGCGGAGACTCTGCCGTGGCTGTGAATACTTCAATCCTGTGGACTTTGTTGGACTTATTAATATCCATTTCTGAAGCTGTTCTGGTTGCCTTGGGTGAGCCTTGTCTGTGTCTAGGCTATATATACTCATATACACTCCCTAAGTATATATTTAACCTTCTAACACCCATTTATATTTATTTTAGTTATAAGCCCCACCCACCAACCCAGAAATTTGACAAATAGGCACATCTGTGCGCACTGAGAAGTGCCCGGAAGTGCCTGTTTCGCCTGTTTGTCCTGGGGGCCGGGGGTGAGGGGTCTCGAAACGCTGCTTGTGTAATTCGAGCTTTGAGTGGAATAAGAGAGGCAGCAAATGGCATCATCAGAGTGGCATGACGAGAGGTAAATCAAATAAACAATTTACGGTAGCTTAGGCACTGTAGGAGGGCTCTCTTACACTGCCGTATAGTAGTCGGTGGTACAAAAGGTATAAAAGGTTCTGTGTCCGCTTAGTGGAGCGCGATGTTTTGTTGCAACTTGACGGGCACGTTAAGAGTGATTCATCCGTAAAGTATTTTGTGCTTTAAGGGTACTATTTTACGTCCAATATCCACTGCTACGGCACTAAGGGACCGTATTCCTGTGTGTTGCTGCGGGGTTAGATATAGAGACGGTAAGAAAGTGGACAGCCCCGAATACTGTATCTGCCTAACAGGTTCTGTAAGTTTCGGTGTTCTCATTCTTTGTGCACCCTGCATCTGGTTCCCGGGTATAGTATGACTGTGAGAGCATTAAGGGTAGCGTGCTATTGATTTGAAAGACTTGAGCCCTCTTTCTTGGCAGACATTTAAATTCATTTCATTTAAACTTTGTGTGGTACCTTGTAATAAAACTACATATTTCAACCTTGTGTAAGAATGGGCAGTGCCCTACATGTGCTGCATATTGTTACGACAAAAACGAAGTATCACATGTAATCTGTGCATGTCTGAAGGGTTCGATCCTTGACTTCTCTGATGTAATTTGCAAGACTCCATAGATACAAAGTATAAACTGTGGAATTCTTTGTAAATCAGTACTGGGCTAGACTCCCAAGGAAGAGCGTGATCCTGCACGTAGAGCATGGTGGGAACCCTTAGGAGTGGCACGATACCAACGCTGTGTGGGTCACAAAAAAAAGTTGAGAAGCAAAATACAAGAGGTAAAGCTGTGAGGCAAAACACAATTATTGCAAGTGGGTCCTTCGTATTCACACAGTCAATAAACCCCTTACTGACAAGCCCCCTCCTCACAAAAATGAATGAAGAAGAAACAAGGGGTGACCTGGTGGTGGCTGAGATGGATAAATGGGAATTAAGTGGAATTGATTTCCCACCTTTACCAAATGTGTTTTAGTGATCGGATAAAGGCCCATATGTAGTCATTTAAGAAGATAGATCCTCTTGAACAGACAGCACAGAAAAGCTTTTTAAGCATGCAAGACATACCGGTAAGACCCGCGGTCCTAAATATGGATGACTCCATGCCCTCTACACCACAGCAGGACACGTCCCTTCTGGCCCCCGCAGTAACGGCTGAGCTGGACAGAAGGGTCAGGCTATCAACGGGCCCCTCTACCCCCGCAAGGGCTAGGGGAGGGGGACTTCAAAATGTACACATACACAAATCCACTACTGGAATAATGGAGGAGTACGAGACTCCGGAAAACCACACCCACAATGTGAACATAATAGGTAAAGCAACGGCCACGTTAGGAGGTGGGGAAATGGGAGAGGGAAAGCCAACCCCTAATAATTGCTCCAGCCCGACCAACCCTATCCCCCCCAGGAGTCGGGAGTCTGTGGAACTGATGTATAACCAGCCTACTAAGGAACTTGAAGTGGAAGAAAACATGGGAGAACCTGAGTCCTTTCCGGTCCTAACCAGGATTCTCAATCTCCTGGATAAGGGGCACGAAAGGAAAGGACTCACAGTGAGTTACAGGAATTAAGATATATGATGGTAGAGTGTACTGAAAAAATAGTAGACTGGAAGGTTTTGTACATGCCCTAAATATGAGCAAAAAAGAAACACCTCCCTTCAATTCGTACTTTGCCTGTTAATCAATTACACAGATCATCTACACTCATCATTATCGTACCCAAACTCCCCCAGAGTTGCACCATCTCAGAACTACAATCACATTTCCCTGTTATCCTCTGCGCATCACAACAAACACCCAGCACAGACCTTCCTGAGCACGTACAACGCATCAGCATCCTCCGTGACAACGTTCACCAACATCTCCATTCTTATCTAACAATGGACGCCCTACTGGCTAACCCCTACCTTAACAATCCTACGCTCTGGCTACAACATTTCACCAGGAAACCCACACCTAACCAACCATGCGCTACATCATTGAGAAATCTTAGACTAGGGTCCAGGCTGTCACACATCGCCTACCATCACTCTGTCAGCACCCAGGCCACCAAACCTTCTAACATCAAGCCTACAGATCTCCCACCACCTCCTTGGATTCACCCTCGCTTGACCTCACCCCTGACTCACATACCTTACCACCTACCACACAACCCCCAACAAGTATCAAAGCAGCCCTGATCAATTCTAGGTCTCTCACTGCCCATGCACTTGATATCGCTGATCTTATCACCATTCATGACTTGGACCTTATAGCAGTCACTGAAACCTGGCTCCATGCGGCCTCAGGACCGCTGCTTTCCCTTGCGATCCCTGATGGCTACACCATCTTCAGAAATGACCGCAATTCTACTCAAACTAAAGGAGAAGGTATTGCCATTATCTACAAAACGGCTATAAATCTCCGTCTTTCCACGCCTGGCCAATTCAAATCAGCAGAATCCCTCACAGCTAAGCTAGCCATCTCCCCTAACCAGACTATCACTGTACACATCATTTACAGACCTCCTGGCCCCATATCTACCTTTATTGAGGATCTCACCCACACTGTGTCTGAAAATACCAAGACTACCTCTCAAATCATCGTATTAGGTAATTTCAATTTAGGCCTGCTCGACCCTAACGACACACCTGCCCATGATGTCAACAGCTTACTACTTAATCTAGGCTTCACACAACGTGTTACCACTCCTACTCATGCTAAGGGTAGAATCCTAGATTGGATTGCGGACCTTAATTGTGACGCTAAGGTCAACTCCAACCTACCATGTGCTTGGACGGACCATCATCTTATTACCTTCAGCATCCCCACTAAAACTACCCATTCCACCCCTAACATAGCACCTTCCACTCTCACCAGGACTATGCGAAACATAACTTGCCCTCAATGATCTTGCTTCAGTATGCTTGGACCCGACTGTCTTGGTAGACTCTTACAATCAGACCATATTAAAAGCATTAGATCTCATCGCTCCAGCCAAACTACGTAAACCTAAACCCCGGGTTCACCTTAATTCCTGGTTCACGCCTCAGTGGAGAACGTTACGCAAGGAAAAAAGGACCCTTGAAACTCGCTGGAGAAGCCACCAGACTGAATCTAATAAAGCAAGCATGGCTCTAGCGACGCTAAACTATAAAGAAGCCATACTGTCTGCTAAAAAAGAGACATACAATAAACGTATTGAAGTAGCCCAATCTAACACCAAGGAGCTCTTCAAAATCCAAAGGAATTGGACTCCCCCGCTCCTCTCCCAGACAACTGCGCCAAAGACAGCACTTGGCGCACTAACATCCAAGAGGCTCTCCTGGGCAAAATTACCATGCTCCAAACCAAACTTAATGGGAAAAAAACAGCCTGCACTCACTCATATCACAGCTTGCCCCTCAGGTTAACCACAAACCTACTACTGCATCCGTGCAACCATTCTGCTTCTCACCCCTCTCCACCTCTGAAATCGAACACATCATCAACAGCCTTAAGCCATCCGACTGTCATGGAGACTCCTGCCCTGCCACTATTATCAAGGAGGCCTCACACAACCTGGCGCCTTTCATCACCACACTCATAAACTCTTCCTTCAGAACCGGGATCGTCCTGGACAACCTCAAGGATGCCTGGGTCATTCTGCTTCTGAAAAAACCAACCCTGGAGGCTAACATTCCCACTAACTATAGGCCAATCACCACTGTGCCATTCCTCTTAAAAATTCTTTATCGCGCGGCATATCTGCAGATCCAAGATTATCTCGAAACCAACAACCTCCTTGGTCTAAGGCAATCGGGCTCCGCCCTCGCCACGGCACAGAAACTGCGCTGCTAGACGTAAAAACGCAAATAGAAGACTTAAAAGACAAGGGAAAACTGGCGCTCTTACTCCTATTAGACCTCTCCGCAGCATTTTACCTAGCCAACCATCAAATCCTCTGTCACCACCTCAAAACTGCAGCCAACTTCTCAGAGAAAGCTACAGCCTGTATGACCTCCTTCCTGGACAACAGACCCATGAGGGTCTTCTCCCCCTCTGCCACTGCGGAACCTTCCCCTGTCACATGTGGAGTCCCCCAAGGATCTTGTGTGCCCCCGACACTTTACAATGTCTTTACAAAACCCCTATTTGACATACTGGACCACATGGCCGTCAGGTACACGAATTACGCTGACGACACCCAAATCCTGATTCCCATTACAGGCGATTATAAAACTGACTCCCTAGCTATCAACGACATTTACCAAGTCATCCAGCCCTGCATGGCGCAGCATGAAATGTGCTTAAACAACGAGAAAACTGAGATCCTTATCCTAGGATCACCCCATAAACTCAGTAAACTTGACTCCTCATTCAAATCCTTCACCATCAATGGTAATTCCATCAAAGTGACCAAGGACACCAAGACACTAGGCATGTACCTTGATTCCACCCTCTCCTTAACTAGACAAACCAATGCAGTCTCCTCAGCTGCATCTTACACATGCAAGCTCATCACAGCCTGCCGCACTTTTCTGTCACCAGCCAACTGTACTACCCTAGCCAGGACATTGGTCCTATCCAAAATTGACTACTGCAATGCCCTCTACTTAGGCACGCATGCTAATTGCCTTGTCATCCCTCGCTTCAACCTCCAAAAATCTGGTGGTCACAGTTTCCCAGTCCTCGCGGTTAAGCTGTGGAACACTCTACCCAACCTACTCAGAGCTGAACCTTTGTTCCCTGCCTTCAAGCGTAAGGCTAAAGACTTGCTGTCCACCCTCTACTAGGCCTAACCGTGACTGGAACCTTATCTTAACATCTTAGGCCGCCTTCGCATTATATCTTGACCCGTTATTTTGCTGACTATGTATCCTGTACATGTATATTTTTTATATTTTCAAAGTAATTATTGTGCTTGTAACCATGTATATTTTTTTTAAAATTAAATATTGCGTATGTATGTAACCTGCCAGTAACTAAAAAAAAAATGTGCCTGGTTGCCCTCGGGCCTTGTGCGCTATACAAGTAAACAAACTACAAAATACAAATACAAATACACCCACAGACCCTCCTAAGGGAAATAAGATAACCGCAAATAAAGGCTCCCAAACAGAGAATGAACCATGCGAGAATTAAAGTAAGGGGAAAATAACCTGGGAAGATGCAAATGAATAAAAAAGAATGATACTATTTAACCAAGAAAAAAATTAAACCTGTGGAAAATCAAGGAGAAATGAGGCTGGGAAAAACAGAAAATATTAGACCAAATACCTCAGATCAGATAGTAGGAAATAAGCCGGATAGTCCGTCGGCACTGCTGAAGGTGATGGAGGATGAGGACGCCCAAATGCAGGCACCGAAACAGAAAAGCGGGGGAGATTTGAATCAGGAAGATGAGACCCCGTACGTGTATGTTATTACACGCAAAGAAAAGAAAATGCGAGCAAGGGCGCTTAAGAGAAGAGCAAAGAGTGAGAAGGGGGGTAATATAATGACGTATAAAAAATTGAAAAATCAACCTTCTCCTAAGATGAAAAATACTGCTACTAACATTAAAGATATATGCAGTTTATCAGAGGAGGGAGGGCAACTAGACTTCACACAGTTAAATGAAGAACGCAAAATAGCTTTAGAGGTGAAGGAAGTGCTTGATAGACAGGAATTAATCAGGAAGGAGGCTATAGACAGCAATGTGGGAAGCTTACTGGAGACAAATGAAAAGGAATATGGAGAAGCCATTAACACCTTATCAGAAGCTATGAGCCACAAAGGGGAAATGAGTAAAGCTAATCCTAAAAACAAAGGAATAGAGGCAAACAAAAAAAAAAACCAAAACAAAATGAATGGTGGTAAATCAGAAGGACCTAAGGAGGAAAGGAGCATTCAGCTATTTTTTGGCATAACAAGTAAGCAAAAGCCAATAGCTGACAGAGTTCCCGAAGGGTAGAAATAGTAGAAGAAGACAATATAGCCCTTAAGGCAGTAGACAGCCCAAAAGCTCATATCTGCTGTAAACAGTCAGGGGAGGTTGAATCTGTGGAGGAGCAAGATAGGCAGGATCCAAATAGTAGAAAGTCACCAGTGATACCTAGTGAATATATTAAAAAATTAGTACAAGAGGCTCTTATTAAAATATTTCAAAATTCCTCCAAGTTCGGTCCACCTTTACTATCTAGTCTAGAATTACCGGATCAAAAAGGGTATGAGGGAAACAGCAGAGGATTTCCAAGCATGAGATAGTGGGAGAAAACAACAAAATGAAGGAACAGGGCCACACGGTCCAAACAAATAAAGAAGGTCCTGATATACGGGAGAACATACAGAAAACAGGGGCTGTTCTGATAAATACACAGGAAGGTGGGAAGGATCGGGTAGAGGAAGTTAACCCATTAAGTGGCAGCGACGAGCCGGCTCGTCAGTGGAAACCCCTCCAGGTTGCCACCGACGAGCCGGCTCGTAGGTGGCACTTAAGGGGTTAATGAAGGAGAAAATGTTGGAATAATTTGCTCAGTGAAATACTGAAATTAATAAAAAAGGGCTTGGCACTGGGGGGGAATACCCATGGCGGTTAAGAGGGTAAAGACGGGGGGCCTATATTAAACAAATCCCGTAATGAGGCTAAGGATTTTGAAGAGCGGATTAGGGAGATAGCTGAAATGTGGAACATAAAGCAGGGCCCTGGACAAGTCAGAGTGTATAATTGCGATAAGGAAGGAATGAGGGAAAGGGAGAGAGGGGAAAATAGGGAGTGGGAAACAAGTAGAAACTCGAGGATAGAGGAGAAAGAGCCAAATCTTTATTGTGCTTGGCCTGAAGATCAAAGAGAATGGAGGAAGCCGAATTTCGTGGACGATCCCAGTGTCATACTAAATTTCATGCTCACAATAGGAGGACCCCCCTCACTGAACAGAGGGCGGATTCTCTCCCTGTTCAACGAGATACCCCGGCTCTCCCTAATCACACCCAGTGACATTAAGCTCATCGATTACATACACCCATCAAGATATGACTGCGTTAGGATTGTGTTCTACTCAAGATCCACATATGAACTGGCGCTCACTGAAGGAGTGGCACTGCAATGATTTGGGTATGATATAGTACATTTTAGCCAGGGCTCTGGGAAAAAGCAGGGAGGGGGGACGGGAGGTTACGCAAATGAGATGCAAGGGAGAAACACTCGGGAAGGAGCAAGAGATATGCCTGCAGAGGCTCATTTAAATGAGGTGGCAGCGCTTAGATGGCTAGCATCGACCTTGAGAGAATCTATCTCCAAGATCCAATGTATGAAAGATTCAACCTAGAGTACTGCGAAGCTCTGTTTCTTATCATGGAACTCTAGGGGATTGCAAGCTTTATTGTATTGCTATGATACATGCTTGGCGCTCTCTGCTTACTCGTTCCTCTGTATACAAGAAACGTGGGCTGAGACCCCGATAGCATTAGATGGTTTCACTGTATTTCAGGAACCCGCTCAGAAAAAGTTAATGGGGAGACCATCGGGGGGCTCTTAATCGCAATTAAGAACAATATTGTTTACACTACTCTAAATAATTTCAACATAAATAAACGATGCATAGCCACCTTAGTAAAAATAGGTTGCAAGAAAAAAACATACTTCTTCTAATTATAAATATATACTGGCAACCAAGTGGTGACCTAAAGGTTTTTATTGATGCTATAGATATTGTAATTCGAGAATGTCAGGACATGAATAAGAAATTACATATCATTATGTGTGGGGATTTCAATTCTGAAATATATTTGGAAGAAGGTATAAATGAACGCATGTCTGGACGGTTGATTGGCGAAAGGGTCGACTCGCGGAAACAACAACAGGGGGACATATGGGCTTCTTTTTTGGAAGGTTGGGGCATGCAAGGAGTAAATGATTTTATGGAAGATTCCATATGGTCCAATGGAAAATGGTCTTCCACCATAGATCATATCTATGTTTATACCAATACTTTTCATTGTGTCCAGGATTTTGCCTTGATTGAAACAAAAGAGAGTGACCACAAAATGCTAAAAATGACATTGTGGGTAAACATAGATGGGGGCGACGATAAAAATTACAACATAAGAGTAGCAGTTAACGACAAATTGAACAGAATCGCCTGGCATGAAACGAATATTGAGAAAGTTAATATACTTTTCCAGGCAGATTTTGAAAATAACTTGGATGCCCAAACAAAAAAGATGTATTGCCACGACTCTTTTGTAAATTACATAGAATCTGTAATCCGTGGCCAAAGCAGGCATAAAATAAAAGGCAAAAAGTAAAGAGTGGCACAAGCATGCGTACTCAGAAGAAATGAAAACATTAAAGCAGGGTAGAAACCGTGGAATTCATGGTTTCCGTAGGCACTGTGTAGGCTTACTTGCAGTGGAGGAAGCTCAGAAATTTCAAGTAATAAAAAATAAACGGAAAACTAAGTTAAGGTGCATGCGTGCAAAGCTTTATCAGGGAGATGCAGAGGACATGCTAAGATCTTGTATGATGTGAATACCCGCAGATTTTGGGCATTGGTTAATAAGGGAGGGCATGACCAAACGTATGCTCAAACAACATGTGTCAATTCAGAGAAGTGGGAAGGACACTTTAGTAGCTTGTATTCCCCCCCAAATGTGACATGGGTTCCATTGTTAGATATTGTAAATTCCTCATGGAATATCCCATTCTGTGTAAAAGATATCGAAGACATCATTTGTCAAATGTTCTCCATCCAGGGCTCCTGTTGAATCTGTTCTGCAACAAGGTTATGAAGGTAAACGCTAACTTATGGGCCAAAATGTTATTTCTCCTTTTCAAAGACATTATTAAGGTACATTTAATTCCAGATAGCTGGAGCATGTCTTATATAGTCCCAATTTATAAGAAAAGGGATAGGGCTCTTCCAATCAGCTACAGACCAAAAGCCCTTTTGGACGTTGATTCCAAAAATCGCCCTTTCAGTTTGGTTTTAGAAAGAATGTAGGCACAGACGCAGAAGGGCTATTAACCAACATTATGCAAAGAGCGGCATGGACCCCGGGAAATCTTCCAATTTACCTAGCGTCAATTGACTTAACATCTGCTTTCGATCTAGTTGATAGAGCAATATTGTAGACAAAACTTGCACACACTCGGGATGCCTGCTTCCCTGTTGTCAATTGTATATAAAATGCATCAAGATTCTAGAATAAAGATACGACTCAGCACGGAAGGAAATCTGTCTCAAGAAATCAGGGTCAAAAACGGTCTTAGGCAGGGGTGTATATATGCCCCGACAATATTTAATTTATATTTCTCTGACTTAGGAGAGAGTTTTAAAAAATTGATTATAAACTCACCTAAAGTCGAGGGTACTAAGATTCAGTGGACGGCCTATGCAGATGACGTGACTCTTTACAATCATACTCCCATAGGTCTCCAACGACTCTTCACCACTTTTAAAGAATACATCAGGAAAAATGCACTAAAAATCAACTATTCAAAAACAATGATTGGATGTTTTACATATAAGAAAAAACTAAAAATGAATGCACTGTTTTTAAATCATGAGAAACTGCCGTCAAGGATAGCAATAAGATACCTAAGCTACCCAGTTTTCGGAAATAAGAATAAGGCAAACTTTCGGGCGCTATTGGAAGTGAAAATCGCCCCTATGATAGCTCAATTATGTAAAGTTGATGTGAAATATGGCAAATTTTCTTTGTTGCCCTGTATTCGCCTATACAAAATCAGAATAGGGCCCCAATTGTGCTATGGACTTGAACTTTCACCGTTATGGTGTAGGACGGAAGTCTCCGTCTAAGAATCTAAAATTGTAAAAGCTATGGTGCGATGTCTGCCAAAATGTGTGCCTCTGGTGGCAATAAGATATGAGCTTGGTTTGCATTCGATCAGAAGCACCACAGAATGTCGTAGAATGGCCCTATACAGGAAGCTGAAAATCTGCAAGGATTCAACCCAATATGATATTATGGGCAGAGGTATTAGGAGTGGTACTCCAATATCAAAGTATCTTAGGGACATGCTGGAAGAGCAAATGAATTTCTAGATAAACTGGGGATGGACAGAGATACGCTTATTACGAACCCAATGAAAGTAAAACAACTTTTACTACATGCCGACTGGAACGCAACAGTCTCAGAAACTAAGATGACACATTTATACAATCATATCGCCTCTGACTGTAAAAAGATGGGGGAGCTTGCACCATATCTAATTAAATCTCCTGATAAAGCCTGGAGACAAGACTAAATGAGATTCCGTTTTAATGTGTTGAGTACGGGACAAATAATAGACATTAGAAGTGGGCAGAGTAAGGGCTTCTCCTTTTGTAGATTTTGTAAACAAAAGGAAAATCTGGAGACCCGGAGCATCTACTGACCAGGTGCAATGGACTAAGGAAGGAACGTTTTAGTCATTTTAGTAAGTACGTACCAAACACTGAATGCATAGATTTAGATCTCCCGTGGCTTGATATGTTGCATGGTAAAAGAGTCAAACTACAGATGGCCGTAGTTAGATTCTTGAAGAATTATTGCTGTCTCTAATAGAGGGGAAACGGTCTATCCGACAAGGCAATATGATTGATTATTTCAGTGCTATTTTTTTAGAAATTGGAAGCATCCGGATGTGTTAGGAGGGATATTGAGAATCTGGATAAATTAATTTTATTAATCTTTTTAAATGTATAGTGCTGTAAGATTTTGAAATTGTACGCGGTTAATGTAAATTTTGTACTGAAAAATGTCTGTATGCAAAAAATGTTGTGTATTTAAGTCTGTTGTTTTAATAATTGAAATGTACGTGGTTAATGTGAATTTTTGTATTGTGAAAATGTTTGTATGTAAAAAAAAAAAAAATCTACGTAACTAAAAACAAATAAAAAAATGTAAAAACAATTATAACTGTTCCCCCCTGGACAAAACTTCACCAAACTTCACAGAATCAATCCAAGGGGGCCATATACAACTTTTGCAGTTTGGTGAGGATTTGTGCAAGGGGGGGCACATTTACAAGCCGCCCAAAAAGTGCTCTTCCTATGGGTTGATCAACTGAACCATAACTACAGGGCCGCTACCACAGGCTCTGCATTATATATATATATTAAAAATCAATCTTGGATATATGGTTTGGTAATGTAAATCCCAACAATGTTATCATAGCAGGTGACTTTAATTCAGATTGCACAGCTCTTTATTATAGGGACTCTCGCTTCTTATTATAGGGAATATCGCTCTCTCTTGAAATCAACAACCAGAGAATTAAAGCGGGGACATCTGGATAAATGGTATGAATTCCTGGGGTATTCATCTCCTATTGCCTATCATCGTAACCTGGGAGCGAGGGAGATCATCCTATTGGATAGACCATGTTTTTCTCTCTAGGGGAACATATATCATTAGTTTTCCCTTATTTAATCAGCCCAACCGTTCAAGCGCTGACGTGCCTATCTCCTTTACACTCGATACGATATTTCATTCACAAGTCTTGCTTGGGCTCCATCCTTAACTCTTACTACTCCTTGTAGAAATGGTTTTAGTGTACTTTGGAATTCAGTAAAACTAGATACATTAAATCTGTCTTTGCTTATGTTTCTTGAGAACACTTTGGCTTTTGGTATAAGAAGTATTTTTACCTATAGCAAGACTATTTTTGCTTGCCTCTCAAGATTATTCTCAAGAGGTATTTGCATGGTTGCAGAGTTGAGATGTATCCTAAGGGATAGACCATTTTTAATCAAGTTGATTTTGCAAGGCTACCAAGAGAATTCGACAGGGATATAGTAACTTTTGTAAGAGCATGAGATATTGATGTGGTTGATAGCCAGAATATTTTGTACACACTTAACGGCACGAGAACCTCATACATTTGGGAAGCTACCAACTATGACCATTCCATGCAACCAACACTGTTGTTTGTACGATCATGGAGGAGTACCTCATTTGAAGACTATACATGCTGCCATTGACTCCTCCTCTTTAACGGTAGTGGTTGCAAGGCATGAACTTCCTAAATGGGAAGGATGCTTTTCAGAGGATGGCATCCTGACCACGATCAAAACGTTGAAGGCTTCGAAGGCCCGGGGCTGGACTATGTTTCTCCTTGTATCTATAAGTTAAACCCCTTGCTGTGGGCCAGGATGCTGTATTTTTTGGTCATTGATATTATCCAAAAATATATCCTACCCCCTATTTGGAACTTTCTTATATCATTCCTATCTATAAGAAAGGCGATAGAGAAAGAGCCCAAGAAATGATTGACCAATAGCAAACCTGGACACCTGTAGCACGGCCATTGTGGCATTGTTGCTTAGAGAGATGGATTACTGGGTAGAGAAATTGGGCTCATTCAATAGTTCAACGTGAGCTTTTAAAAATGGTACACGTATAGTGTCCAATACTTTTATAAGTTTATCAACGATGGATGGCTCAAATTGGCTTTGCTTGAATGGGCATAAGACTGAACTACTTTTGTTAGCCCCCACCGACTCTTGCATCAATCTTAAGTAACAGTATCTCTCCTTCAGCATCGACAACACCACAATCCCCGTCTCCCAATCAGTCAAAACACTGGGAGTCTACTTAGATTCGAACCTAACTATGGGCCTCATCATGAGTTAGCCCTACTGCCAAACCCCCCGGCGCTATTAGTGACGGATCATGGGTTTGGCGGAAGGGTTATTGCCCATTCCCCATTGGGCCCATTCGGGAATTCCTCTTTCCCCATTGGGCCCAATGGGGAAAATGTGCGCTATTACCGCTGACGGATTTCCCGCCGGCGGTAATCGCGCCGAAAATCGGCAATTTTGCCACGGATTTCCCCCAGCTCAGAGTTGGGGGGAAATCCGCCAAAGCCATGATCTGGCGGACCGTTAAATGCGGCGGTAATAGCGCTACCGTCGCATATATGGGTTACCGCCAGACTCGTGATGAGGCCCTATGTTTAGACAAGTTAGCGCAATCGCTGCCTTTGCAGCCTACTACTCCAAACTCCTCAATGCCACCAGACCATTACTCTCCATCACAAATCCCCTGTCAATTGCTAGATTCCTAATAGGCTCAAGGTTGGACTATTGCAATGTCCTCTTCACGGGCACCTCCACTAAAAACGTGAACAAACTCCAAACCATTCAAAATACTGCCCTTCATGCAGCTCTGGGCATCTACAAAAGAGAACACATCTCAATAGTCAGACAGCAAGGCTGCCTGTCCGCCACCGCATTCTTCTCTAAAAGATTGCCCTCACGCACAAATGCATCCATCACACAGCACCCCCCTACCTATCTCACAGAGTCATCCTTCCTCACGCCTTCAGACCCACCAGAACACCATACGCCAATCCATTTCCTGTTCCCAGAGTTAAACGTGCCAAAGGTGGAGGGGCGAGATTCTCCTTCATTGCCTCCAGGCACCGGAACTCTGTGCCACGTGTCCTCAGAGCTGAATCTCCTCATCTTGCCTTCCGCAAAGTAATCAAAACATGATTGTTTTTGCCTAAATCGTCACACACGCCGTCCTAAGGCCTCTACCCAGCTACCACTAGATGTCTAATGTCAAACAAATGTAAATGCAAAACAAACAAATGTATCCCATTGACACTGAACTATTTGTGTCACAAGTCACACAACTGTATTATATTGACAATGAAGCATGATACGCAGCTCAACCTGTAACCCTGCGCTGCACTATCACATGCGTCACCAATCAGTGTTATCTAAATGCAGGTATGGGCCAATGTAACCCAGGCACCTAGCAAGTAATACAACCAAGCCATGTTCTTCTGTGAGCAAATGTAACTGGGCCGCCTATCTTGTACTGTGCTAAGCCATTATCTTGTAACAGTGCCTTGATCCCTCCGGGCTGCCCGCACACTAGATAAATGCAATTAACTAAATAAATAACCCCTTTTATTCTGATGTTGGTGAGTGTATGTGGGCTTCCCGTATGCTTGGAGAGAGTATTTCCTTGATTTAAACTCCAAATCTTCCACTGGGGGTGCTGAAAATTCCCTTGGCAGCCAAACAGCTAAGAGCTGAATGCTATTCCACCACCCCACCAGCAGAAATAGCCATTATTACTGGCACTGGTGTTACCAGTGCTGGTAATACCAGTGCCAGTAATACCAGCAGATCCTCCCATAGAGTCCTGCAGCACTTGTAATTCTGGTAATTCCGGCAGACCAAGTGCCAATAACAGTGAGGCAGATTGCCAGTATCCTTGGGGATACCAGGATACCGGCAAACTCTGAATTAGGCCCAAAGTATGTTAATTTTATGTTTATATTTAATATGTGTCTATATTGTTTGTACTATTAAAATAGTTTTCTTGACTTAATGGATGTAATGAATGTTCCCTTCTTTCATGTATGTAAACAATATATATAACACAAATCAATTCAATATGAAAGTATGAAAGATATAGGGTGGACATCTTGTCCACCATCTCTTCCACTCCCTCCCCTCCCCCCTCTCCGTCTGTACGCACTGACCCTCCTCCAGCCATCCCCCCTCCCTCCTTCTCTTCCTTTCCTCTTTTCCCCCCTGATGAGGTCGCTAGACAAGTCCGATCTATGAAAGCCTCGTCAAAACAGGTTCATTCTCGTTCCCTTAAATCTATCAAGGACCACATTGATAGCCTCACTCCGGCCCTTGCCGACTTCGGCAACCACTCCTTTGCCTCAGGATCCTTCCCCTCCCCTCTTAAGCACTCCCTTGTGCATACTCTCCTCAAGAAACCCACGGCTGATCCCTCTTGTCCAGCCAACTATTGCCCAATTTCCATTACCCCCTTCTTGGGCAAACTCCTTGAAAAGCTGGCCATCTCTCAGCTAATCCTTCATTCTGACTCTGTTGGCTGTCTCCATGGCCATCAGTCTTGCTTTAGATCTGGCAGAAGCACAGAAACTGCCCTCCTGAACGTCCGTGAAGATCTGCTTTCCAACCTTGACTCTAGCATTCCCTCTGTCCTCATCCTACTCGATCTCTCCTCTGCCTTCGACACGGTCAACCATACCATCCTGCTTAACCGTCTCCGTGATAACCTGGGCATCACCGATCAGGCTCTGGCCTGGCTGACCTCTTTCCTCTCTGATCGACCCTCCCAGGTCCAACTTGGGTCCTTCCTATCATCTATCTTTCTCTCCACCTGTGGTGTTCCCCAGGGGTCTAACCTCTCGCCGTGGCTTTTCAACCAATACCTAGCAACTCTCACCCGCTGTATTACCATTTTCTGCTCAAACTTCCAGTGCTACGCAGATGACACTCAGCTCATTTTCAGGCTGCCCTCGGCCACCTCCTCCACCTCTCTCATCACTGATTGCCTAACTGCCATTCAAGATTGGTGTGCTGCCAACAATCTCTGTCTGAATGCCAGCAAGACTCCCCACACTTTCTGGCCGGCCTCCCTTGGCCCTCCTCCTATCCCTACCTGCGAGGCCAAGAACCTTGGTGTCACCTTTGATCCCACACTCTCCTTCTCCACCCACATTGCTGATGTATCAAAAAAGTCAAACTTCCTACTGCACCTCCTCAGAGGTACCCTTCCTTTCCTCTCATTCCCCCAGAAGCTCACTGTCTCTCAAGATCTAGTTCTCTCTAAGTTGGAATATTGCAACAGCCTCTTTCTTAATCTACCTACCTCTACTCTCCGCCCTTTGCAACTTATCCAGAACAGGACTGCAAGACTTGTCCTTGGCCTCAAGCCCTGGGATCGTATATCTCAAGCTCTGAAATCTCTCCATTGGGTCCCAGTGGATGCCAGGATTAAATTCAAAACCCTCTGCTTTGTTCACAAGACTTTCTGGGGCCTGGGTCCAACATACCTTCAGCTATCCCTCCGCAAATACCTCCCATCTCGGGCACTCCGCTCCTCTACCTCTAACTCATTCAGGGTCAGTCATTTCTCAAAGAAACGAGCTGGGGGTAGATCTCTGTCTTCGGCTGGGGCCTCCCTCTGGAACAGCCTCCCTGCCACTCTAAAACTTGAGGAGAAACATCTTTGGTTCCGGAAGCACCTCAAGACCTTCCTCTTTGCTTCTGCCTTTGCCCTCCCCTCTCTCCTGCTGACTCTACTCTCCCTCAGCACCATGCACCTGGACACCCTCTTTCCTCTGGCCTCAGGTACCTGCTCCTCTTGCCACCCACACGTACTGCCTCCGGGCCACCCCTTCCACTGGGGTCTGTATCTGTACCCATAGAGCACCCACCCTTTTGTTTTGTTCTTCCTGCACTTATCAGACCTACCCAGCCTGCTGCCTTAAACCCAGCACTGCCACTTGCTGGATGCACTCCCTCTGTTTGTTGACTTTTTATTTATTAATTTATTTATTATTATTTATGGTTTTTTTTCCCTCCTTTTGTTCCCCCTTCCATGCACTTCTCCCTCTCCCCCTCTACCATGCACTTGCGCGTTCTCAATGTCAATGGGCCTAGTAAGGTTGTTGTTTTTGTTTCTCCTCTGTTCCCCTTCCCTTGCCTTGTCGCGCTCTGAAACACTTGTCTATGAGCGCAATAGAAATAAAATATCAATATCAATATCAATCTAGGTTTGCTGAACACAAAAGAAGTAGGTATATGTAGTCAAAGGGATTACTGTTGTTCTGGGCGACACCCATACACAATGAACCAGCCCCTGGGCTAAAGGACCACCTCATTAAGCAATGAACAGACCTGCTTTCAGGAGCCACTCAAGCTGTGCCCGGAGATAAAGTATCTCCAACCATTAAATTCAGCACCTGCAACTCAAACTCAAAATGAGTATAAGGTTCACACATTGAGAAATATAGTTTGCAATAAAGGTTATTAATCTGGTTTGGAAACAGAAGGCGATGCTGTTTGTGAAATCGGCTTGTGAGTAAGTGGCAGGCTGTGCATAAAAGGACACAGAAAACTTCAACTGATTGTTTTTTCCTCTGTAGGTGGCAGCTCAAGTGAAAGTGAACAATGTAAGTGTCAGTTTAATCACTCAGAATGTTGGCTTTGCATATGACCTCTGAATAAAAGCCGGGCAAAGTGGCTGCCCTTGTAAAGTGGACCCCCCTCACTATTTCAAGGAACATATAAAACTCTTCCTGGTATGGTTGTGGCTTTTCCATAGAACATTTGTCTGCAACTAGAATTAAATTGTTAAATTACTTCCATTAGGGTGTAGCCTAGACTAAAGTAAAATATTACTTAGCCGGAGAGTTTTACTGGACAGGATACATTAAATATATATGTTTAGTCAAGATGCCAGTAGAATATATTGCTTACAAATAGCAGAGTTAGAATGGGGACCAAAGTTAACCTATGTAGGGAGCGTCTATTGAACTTCCACGCCATATGAACAGGATGATGTAGCCCAGTAGCAGGCACATAGCACAACAGTGAAGAGATGGAGCTGACAGTCTGTGGATCCCCAGGGTCATGTGTTAAAAGGGAGAGAACAAGAAGACCTTTGGCTCTCCTGAGTCAGATGGAATGAGGTAAACAAACAGGTGATCTGTCAGAACCCTGGTGGCGCAGCAGCATACGTGGAGAATAGCAGAATTCTTCAAGACGTATAAAGAGGGCCTCCAGGCACGATCATAGCTCCACAATCAGGAAAAGGGGAAACCCAAGTCTTCCTGAGGATCTCAGAGACTGGCGCAGTGGGGCTCCAAGCAGCCAGATCACCAATGGGAAAACTACACAAAAGAAGAAACGCTGTCAGGGCTTCAAGAAATTAGAAGGCACATTTCCAACCAAGATTGCAACCCAGACAATCTAAGGGGCAGGGAAAGAACTAAAAGGAAGCACCCTAGACGTTAGTACAGTTCAACAATGTCTCTGAAATACAATAAAGATATAAGGGCCTATAAAATACTTCCTCAGGGTTGTGCAATGGTATTTATTAATTTAACCGACATTACAGGGAATGCAGTGCATTTTTTCATAAACAAATGCTCACAAAAAGTTTTAACATTTCTTTACAGAGTGGAGGACCAGTGTCCTTAAAGATAGAGAGAGTATTGATATAAGACCTGGGGAGATAGAAACATGAGCAAGGCACAAGGACAGTAGGGCTTGACGTAGGAATGGGATAGTGCTATGTTTTAGTAAAATACCGGCACCGCCTTGGTGGAAAGGGGATTTACCGCCCCATTCCAAGGTTGGAGCGGCGGTAAATCCCCCTTCCACCATTGCCCTTCCCCATTCCCATTTCTGCCCCATAGGGCTCTATGGGAATGGGGAAGGCGCTAATTACGGCACCGCAATTTTGCGGTGCCGTAATTAGCTCTGAGGTCCCTTTGAGGGTTTGGATTTTAACGCCTTCAAAAAGAGGCGTTAAATCCCCCAACCTGCAAAGGGACCTCGTAGTAAGGCGGTAAGGATTTACCGGTACCAGTATTTTACCGGTACCGGTAAAAACCTTACCGCCATCCGTGTAATGAGGCCCTATGTCTTCTATATTTGAAGAAAGTGCCTCAGAAGAAGAGGACATTTCTTCTTTTGGAGTGGAATATTGTACCAGAGAGGTTCCAGAAGAATTAATCGATCCAGAATCGAAAATGAAAGACCTGTGTGACACTCGTCACTCTTCTAGTGGCATTGATATGTCACCAGAGCTAGAGTTTGCAAAACCTGACCCTGCAGAACATGCAGATTCAGGGTACAGGAGTTTGATGAATAGGGTTGGGGAATACATGGGGAATACATGGGCTGGGTTAGATCCTCACCCACATTTGATCAGGATGATATGACTGATATGCTTGACCAGGGCCCCCAGAAGGACCCAGTTCTTCCCTTCCATAGGGCACTTCAGGGAACGGTGGACAAAAACTAGGAGGTTCCTGATACTGCTGCAGTCAACAGTAATTTTACAAAGAAGTACAGAACTGCGAGTTCTGACCCCGATTACTTAAGGAGGCATCCCACTCCAGAAAATCTGGTCAGTCAGGCAGCAACTTCATCAAGACAAACAGCCTATCCATCTATCCCCCGGATAAACAGGATAAGAAGATGGATGCTTGGGCCTGTAAGGTCTTTACTTCGGGTAGCATGGGTCTCGAGTCTACAGATGTCACCTGTACCCTGGCCAGGTTCACCCATACCCTGTGGGACTGCATTTTGGTGGCGGCTGATCATATTCCGGAAAGGAGAGGAAAGGGAATGCTTTGGCTTCCTGAATATTATCAAATATGGAAAGGAGGCAATGGGGGAATGTCTACAGTCTCTACTGGATTCTGTTGATAGTATCAGCAGATCCATGGCTGTAAGCACTGTGCTACGCAGATTTGCGTGGTTGAGGAAGTCGGGGTTTACACCAGACGTGCAAGCCAGACTACTCAACATGCCTTTTAAATGCTTGAGGCTGTTTGGCAGTAAAGCTGATGAAAGCTTACAAAAACTGCAGACCTCAAAAGCGGTGGCTAAATCTCTTAGTGCCTCTATGCGACAGCCTCAGAAACCTTATTCTCTTCCTGGAGAGGTCGTTCTTTTTGGTACTACTCCTCTTTTGGTAGAGGAAGAGGACAGGCCATCCAAAGAGGTAAAGGAAATGTCGCTCGTGGTGGACGAGGAACTCAGGAACGACATCTTCGCCATCAGCCGCTCCTGCAGCCGCCTCAAAGTCACTCTGAGGCCTTATCACACAAAACCCTGGTAGGAGACAGAATCTCACAGAATCTGAAAGAATGGCTGGGCATTACTTCTGATGCTTGGGCACTGGAGACAGTAGCTCAAGGTTACTGCCTTCCCTTCCTAAAAAGGCCTCAGGACCATCCACCGGGAACCAACTCTGTCAAAATTCCAGATCCGCTCATTGTGCAGGAAATTTTAACCCTGCTAGAGAAAGGTGCAATAGAACATGTAACTGTAGCGGAGAGGAACAAGGGTTGGTATTCCCCCAGCTTTCTCATCCCAAAGAAGGACGGAGGATTGAGACCCATCCTGGACTTAAGAATCTTGAACAAGTACCTCAGCAAGGACACGTTCAAGATGGTAACGCTTTCTCAGGTCCTTCAGGCTCTTCAACTCCAAGACGGGTTGGTATCATTGGACTTTCAGGATGTTTACTTTCATGTGCCAATCCATCCCAAGCACAGAAAATACCTGAAGTTCGCTGTTGGCGGTTCTCACTATCAGTTTCGAGTTCTGCCATTCGGGCTGACCTACGCCCGAGGGTGTTCACCAAACTGATGGCGGTTGTGGCAGAGAGTCTCAGGAGAGGGGCGATTCACGTCTACCGTTACCTGGACGATTGGTTGATCAGAGCGCTTTCTCCTGAACAAGCTCAAGAACATCTGTCGATCACCTGTCACTTCGTTCACAAACTGGGGTTCTCCCCCAATTTCAATAAGTCCTACATGATACCATCCCAAAAGCTCCAGTTTATCAAAGCAGTCTTGGTGTCATGACCACTGGCCCCAAGGTATCAGACCTAGCCCAACATCCTTGGAAGCAGGGTTATGATCCTCATTCCAGGCACCAGCCGGCCCCCGTAGGGGCCTTTTGGACCTTGTCCTGGCACCAGTGGCGCCAGGCTCGTGCTCATAAAGGGACCCAGTCCCGGCACTGGAAGCGCCGGGCTCATATAAAAGGGATTGGTGCTTGGGTGGACTTACCTGCTTCAGACCATGCTGCCTTCCTACCTGCAGGATGAACTCTTCATCCAATCGTGCTGGGACTACTTTAACTGCTGGGTGGGGCCAGCACCACTCCCAAGAACCACATACTGGAACTCTTTTCTTACCTCTGGAGGCTGTGGAAGAAGACGCCTAAGCACTACTGAAGGCTATTTAAACCACACCCAATTGGTTTCACGTGCTTCGCGTTATTCTGCAATAGCAGCAGGACGCTCACTGTGTCGGCTCCAGCTGATCTTCTTCTTCTGCACCTGAAAACAGGACAATCTTCAACTTACCTTCCTGAAATCCAGCTCCAGCCTTCCGTGACATCTGAAAAGGAAAACGAGAACATTAGAGTAGCACGAGAAAATACCAGAGCTGCTCTTACCACCCGTCGGCGCCTTCCAAGGCCCCGTGCCGCGATTCTTCGTTCTCCAGCCATCTGCAACAACAAAGAATACAGGTTAGCGATAACTCCATGATATCTGCTTACCTGTGCCACGGTCTCCGCGATCTCCGTTCTGCGCCATTTGACCGCACCTGTAAAATACAAGAAGGACATTATTAGAGCTCAGGGCTCCATTTCTACTCACCTGCCTCAAGTGGTCCTCCGGCACGATCCTTCGGCATCAGTCTTCATCGCCGGTTGCACCGCGACCTGAAAGAAAAGGGGAAAAAGACATTTAAAAGTGCATTTAACTTCAGATGAACCTTTTGCTTGCCTGCAAAAAACTCTGGACTTTTCCACTTACCAGATCAACATACCGGACCTGCAAACAGGCAAGATTCTGAAAGGACAATAAAAGACTCAAATAAGGCACTTACCGTTCGTGCAGCTAACGACGGTCTTGCCTTCTGGACTCTACCTCCGCAATAAAAGGCTGAACTATCGTCCAGTGAAGTAACTGGCTACAGCGCCCCTGCACAGACGCAGGATGGAGAGCGCCGCATTTACTTACCTAAGGTGAGCACGTGCGGCCTAGGGGAGTCGTAGGAGTGTCAGAAAGGGGAAAGGGCCGAAACCCCGTCAGGCAGACGTTAACCCCTGTTTCCTCTCTGCCCGCAGACATCTCACTCTCCGGATTAAGATCACAGTAAGGAGGGGGCCCTTCCAGGGTGGTGCCAAAGACCTGCGAGTGACTCTGGAAGGTTCGGAGAACGCCCAGACCAGACCCGCGCCTCCGAGGGATTCAGGTGAGCGTTACAGAACGCAAAGCCTACCACAAATATCCCACCCAGGCGCAATGGAAACCTCGGATACAGACCAATTGGCCCAATTGCTTGGGGAGCTGAGGGCCGAGGTACATGCATCTCGTCAAGAAACAAAAGCCTTACGAAGGGAATTGATCGTTTCCAAAGAGCAAACGGACGACCTAGCCAGGCAATTGCTACAAATTCAAGCTGGGCAAGCACCTTTGCCTACCTCGGGAGGGAATTATCCACATACAACCTCAAGCAATCCGGTGCAGATTAATCTGCCAGGGAACGTGCCCCTGGCTCCACCAGAACGTTTCTCAGGTGATCCTAGACGCTACGCAGTATTCATCAACCAATGCCGCTTGCACTTTTTGTGTAGACCCGCTGCATTCCCAACTGACCAAGCTAAAGTAGCGTTCGTACTTTCTTATCTTAGTGGCAATGCGGCTGATTGGTCCATTCCTTTAGTGACACAGGATGATCCGATCCTCCAAAACTTCCAAGACTTTCAGGCCAGTATGGAAAAGTTGTTCGCACGGCATTCACAAGGGCAGGCCTTGGACAATGAACTCCTATCGCTAAGACAAGGTAACCAAGATCTCCTGGCGTACATAGCATCTTTTAACAGACTGGTGGTTGAAACCAGGTGGCCTGAAGACAAGAGGATCACGCTTTTCCACAGGGGGCTACGTGGAGAACTTAAAGATGTCTTAGCACAGGTGGTAAATCCTCTGCAAGAGTGCTCCGATTATATCGACTTAGTAGTTCAATTAGAGTATCAACTACAGAATAGAAAGGCCGATCGCTCCAGATTTGAAACCAGGGCGTTCTCAAAGACTCAAAACCCTGCTAAAGGAAATGATTCCGTGTAACCCATGCAGATAGGCATTGTGAAAGGACCTTTAACTCAAAAGGAACGAGAAAGGCGAAGACAGTTACAGCTATGCCTCTACTGTGGGAAGTCTGGACACTTCCTTCGAGATTGTTCAGTGAAACCGGTCAAGAAAGCCTTGGGAGCTTCCGAAAAGGATGCAAAACAACAAGAATCGGGAAACGACCTCGCCCGGCAAGCGTAGAGGTCCGCTTGCCGAGCGTAAAAACCAGTTCCTTCACCTTGCATTTCGTACTGCCTATGGTCCTCATAAGCCCCGACCAACCAGATCGTATGCATGCTATTAAGGCATTCATTGATAGCGGATCAATCGGTAACTACGTGGATCAAGATATGGCAGCTAGGATGAATCTTCCTTTGTGTCCTAAATTGGTAAAATATGTAATCACTACAGTGGATGGTACAGAAATAGTTTCCGGACCAGTCTCTCACACCACCGTGGAAGTGACGCTGCTCTGCCAGGACGGACATCGGGAAGGAATCGTGTTTGATGTAATCACGGCCCCGCAGTTTCAAGTAATTCTAGGAGTTCCTTGGTTGGAAAAACACAATCCTCAGATCGACTGGCGAGCCAAGGTAATCCGATTTCCAGAGTGCGCCCAAACTTGTTATTCTCGGCCCGACATCAGGCTGGCAGCCATCGCTTCCGAGAACCTCCAATTGCCTCCTGAATATCAAGAGTTTAGTGATGTCTTCCAGAAAGATCAGGCCAACACCTTGCCTCCGCACAGGTCATACGACTGCCAGATAGACCTGATACCCAGATCCACTCCACCGTGCAGTAGAATATATGCTCTTACTGAGCCAGAAAATCTTCACCTCAGACAATACTTGGACCAGTGCCTGGCTAACGGATTTATTCGTCCCTCAAAATCTCCAGCTTCTTCAGCTTTGTTCTTCGTCCCGAAAAAGGAAGGTGACCTGAGAACGTGTATAGATTATCGCGCCCTGAACCAGATTACAGTCAAAAACAGGTACCCGCTGCCTCTGATTCCCGAACTATTGGACCAAGTAAAGGGCGCCTGCATTTACACAAAACTAGATCTCAGAGGAGCCTACCACTTGGTACGAATCAGGGAGGGGGACGAATGGAAGACGGCCTTTCGCACAAAATACGGATTATTCGAGTATCAAGTAATGCCTTTTGGACTATGTAATGCACCGGCCGCCTTCCAGTTCTTTATGAATGACGTTCTCCGAGAGCTTATTGATGTTTGTGTAGTCGTCTACATTGATGACATCTTGGTATACTCCTCCTCAGAAGCTGAACACCGACGACATGTCACCGCAGTTTTGCAGAGGCTTCGCCACCATCGTTTATTTGCTAAGTTGAAAAAGTGTACCTTTCATGTAAAGGAAGTCGAATTTTTGGGGTTAATTTTATCACCCAACGGTGTTCACATGGACACAAGAAAAGTGGATACTATCACCAAATGGCCGTCTCCGACTTCGGTAAAAGGAGTACAGAGCATGTTGGGCTTTGCTAATTTTTACCGAAGGTTTATCCCCGAATTCTCTCGAATAGTCCAACCTATCACAGCTCTCCTAAAAAAGAACAAAAAATTCGAGTGGACTCCAGAGGCCGAACAAGCCTTCCAAGATTTGAAAGCCAAATTTATTTCTGCTCCAGTCCTGAAACATCCTCGTCCAGACCTTCCTTATATCGTCGAGACCGACGCATCTAGCCTTGCAATGGGGCAGTTTTGTCACAAAGAGATCCTGAAACACACCAATTACACCCTGTGGCGTTTTGGTCCCGCAAATTTTCAGCCCCGGAAATCAATTACACAATCACGGACAAGGAACTTCTGGCAATCAAGTCCGCCTTTAAGGCCTGGCGGCATTATCTCCTAGGAGCCTGGCACACTGTCACTGTAATTACTGATCATCGTAATCTCCAATATTTGAAGTCAGCCAAGGCCCAATCTTCAAGACAACTCCGTTGGGCTTTATTTTTCGCGGAATATGATTTTGTGATAACGTTTCGGCCGGGCGTCAAAAACGGAAAAGCGGATGCCCTTTCACGAATAGGTGTTAACAAACTCGATGCTAATCCAGAACCAGTACCCATAATCCCCGAACAAAAGATTTTGGGAGTCATCAACACAATGTCTCTTGACGACATAAAAAAGAAGATCAAGCAAGTAATAACTCCCGAAGATTCCTTGACTTGGCTGCAGAAAGGAAAGGATTTTACAATAGAACAAGATCTATTATACTTCCAAGCCAGACTTTATTTACCGTTTGATGACTTACAGAAACAGGTCATCACCTGCTATCATGATTCCTTAATAGAGGGACATCCGGGTGTAGCCAAAACCTCCGAAAAAATTAAAAGACATTTCTGGTGGCCGTCCTGGAGAAAGGATATCAAAGACTTTGTGGCCTCATGCGGCATTTGTGCACAAAACAAGAGCCAGAGAGAAAAACCAGCCGGGCTACTGCATCCGATAGACATTCCACCGTGCCCTTGGCACACCCTCTCAATGGATTTTATCACGGATTTACCCCCTTGTTCCGGATATAATACAATTCTAGTAATTGTCGATCTTTTTTCAAAGATGGCTCATTTTGTTCGACTGAAAGGATTACCCACAGCTTCCATTCTAGCCCGAGAATTCCTTGAAAACATCGTTCGCTTGCACGGGTTCCCTTCAGTCCTAATCTCTGATCGAGGGAGCCAATTCATTTCCCATTTCTGGAGGAGATGTTGTCGTCTTGCACAAATTGACGTGCGACTCTCTACCAGCCACCACCCTCAAACTGACGGACAGACTGAGAGGACTAACCAAACTCTGGAACAGTATCTTCGTTGCATGTTACAACAATCAGAGGGTACTTGGAGGGACATTCTTTGGATTGCTGAATATGCGTACAACAACTCAATACATACCGGAACAGGTAAAACCCCTTTCTTCCTGTCGTATGGGGTTCATCCTCGGACCTCTAATTTAGATCCGCCTCAAGATCTAGGAACACCCGCTGTGGACCATCTTCATGCGACCATAACTCAAACATTTAAGGAAGCCATCGCACACCTTCAACGAGCCAAAGAATCTTATAAGAAAGGTGCTGATCAACATCGGAAAGAGGCCCCTCAGTACCAAGTAGGAGACCAAGTCTGGCTGTCTACTAAACATCTATCTCTAAAAGGACCACGCACCTTTAACCCAAAGTACTTAGGACCCTACGCGATCACGGCTGTGATAAATCCTGTGGCAGTTAAATTAGAATTGTCCACTCGGATGAAAATACACCCTGTATTCCATTTTTCACTCCTGAAACCTATGCAACCCGGAACCCGTCTGACTAAACCTCCAGAGCCAATCCAAGTAGACGGAGAAACCGAATACGGGGTTCAGAACATCTTGGATTCTAAATTTTTCAAGTCAAAACTGTATTACCTGATTGATTGGAAAGGGTATGGCCCCCAGGAGAGATCTTGGGAACCTTCACAAGATGTCCATGCTCCTCGTCTAATCAGAAAATTTCATCGGACCTTCCCCAACAAACCAAAGCCTCCGGGGAAGACCAATTTGGGAGGGGCCTTGAGGGGGGGTGCTGTCATGACCACTGGCCCCAAGGTGTCAGACCTAGCCCAACATCCTTGGAAGCAGGGTCATGATCCTCATTCCAGGCACCAGCCGGCCCCCGTAGGGGCCTTTTGGACCTTGTCCTGGCGCCAGTGGCGCCAGGCTCATGCTCATAAAGGGACCCAGTCCCGGCACTGGAAGCGCCGGGCTCATATAAAAGGGATTGGTGCTTGGGTGGACTTACCTGCTGCAGACCATGCTGCCTTCCTACCTGCAGGATGAACTCCAATCCTGCTGGGACTACTTTAACTGCTGGGTGGGGCCAGCACCACTCCCAAGAACCACATACTGGAACTCTTTTCTTACCTCTGGAGGCTGTGGAAGAAGACGCCTAAGCACTACTGAAGGCTATTTAAACCACACCGATCGGTTTCACGTGCTTCGCGTTATTCTGCAATAGCAGCAGGACGCTCACTGTGTCGGCTCCAGCTGATCTTCTTCTTCTGCACCTGAAAACAGGACAATCTTCAACTTACCTTCCTGAAATCCAGCTCCAGCCTTCCGTGACATCTGAAAAGGAAAACGAGAACATTAGAGTAGCACGAGAAAATACCAGAGCTGCTCTTACCACCCGTCGGCGCCTTCCAAGGCCCCGTGCCGCGATTTTTCGTTCTCCAGCCATCTGCAACAACAAAGAATACAGGTTAGCGATAACTCCATGATATCTGCTTACCTGTGCCACGGTCTCCGCGAGCTCCGTTCTGCGCCATTTGTCCGCACCTGTAAAATACAAGAAGGACATTATTAGAGCTCAGGACTCCATTTCTACTCACGTGCCTCAAGTGGTCCTCCGGCACGATCCTTCGGCATCAGTCTTCATCGCCGGTTGCACCGCGACCTGAAAGAAAAGGGGAAAAAGACATTTAAAAGTGCATTTAACTTCAGATGAACCTTTTGCTTGCCTGCAAAAAACTCCAGACTTTTCCATTTACCGGATCAACATACCGGACCTGCAAAGAGGCAAGATTCTGAAAGGACAATAAAAGACTCAAATAAGGCACTTACCGTTTGTGCAGCTAATGACGGTCTTGCCTTCTGGACTCTAGCTCGGCAATAAAAGGCTGAACTATCGTCCAGTGAAGTAACTGGCTACAGTGCCCCTGCACAGACGCAGGATGGAGAGCGCCGCATTTACTTACCTAAGGTGAGCACGTGCGGCCTAGGGGAGTCGTAGGAGTTTCAGGAAGAGGAAAGGGCCGAAACCCCGTCAGGCAGACGTTAACCCCTGTTTCCTCTCTGCCCGCAGACATCTCACTCTCCGGATTAAGATCACAGTAAGGAGGGGGCCCTTCCAGGGTGGTGCCAAAGTCCTGCGAGTGACTCTGGAAGGTTGGGAGAACGCCCAGACCAGACCCGCGCCTCCGAGGGATTCAGGTGAGCGTTACACTTGGATACTTCCTTGGGCAAAGCCTCGCCTCCCGAGGTGAGAGCTCTCCACATTCTGCAGATTGTAACAAAGTTCCAGAGTGCCTAGCTTCTGCCGGCCTTCGATTTCTGAGGTTGCTCGGCCTCATGGCACCCTGCATTTTTATGGTGCCACAGGCTTGACTAAGGATAAGTTCTCTTCAATGGGCCCTCAGAACTCAGTGGTCCCAATTCTCGGGGAGTATGTCGCATCTTCTGCAAGTCCTGAGCGCAGTCGCTCAGGATCTACTATGGTGGGCTTCCAACAACAACATCCTCAAGGGAGAATCTTTTTGGCAACTATGGCCGGAGATAGCAGTAGTGACGGACGCCTCACTCACAAGGTGCGGAGCCCAGACCAACGATCTGACGATCAGCGGTCGTTGGTCTCCATCAGAGTCCAAACTACACAACAACCTATTCTAGCCGTGGGCAATCAGACTAGTGCTTTAGGCCATCCTGCCCTCTGCACAGGGAACTAATGTCCTGATAATGACAGACAACACAGAGGCCATGTACTACCTCTACAAGAGAGGAGGCTTAGGGTCACTACCACTGTGCAGAGAGGCAATTCCGCTCTGGTTCTGGGCAATAAGAGAAGGAATCTCTCTATCGGCAGTTCACCAAGCCGGAGAGCAAAACACAGTGGCAGACACTCTGAGCAGGCAGAGCACATTCTCCCACGAGTGGGAGCTATCTCAGGAAGTCCTTCTGGATAACTTTTCCCTTTGGGGAACCCCTCAAGAGGATCTGTTTGCAACCATGGTCAACCAGAAGTGCGAACAGTACTACTCAAGGGAATTTCCTCGAGAGGAGCTCTAGGAGACGCGTTTGTGGTGGACTTGAAGTTTCCACTCCTGTACGTGTTTCCTCCAGTCCCCATGATTCCTCAGGTTATCAGGAGACTGAGAAAGTTCGGGAAAACCATGATCCTAATTGCCCCGGATTGGGCCAGGAGGACGCTGTACCCGGACCTTCTGGACATGTCCATCTACCCTCGAATACATCTTCCGCAAAGAGAGGATCTTCTCTCGCAAGAGGAATGTCGGGTTCTCCATCCAGAGGTCAAAACACTCAACTTTCCCGCATGGTTTCTGAGAGGTTGAGATACAAGCATTAGGATCTTCCAGATGACGTAATGGAGATTTTGCTTTCGGCCAGAAGGCCAGCCACTAAATCCATGTACCGAGGTCGTTGGAATAAATTCAGTATCTGGTGCAGGGATAAGAATGTGAACCCTTTTCAATGTGGCACCCCAATGGTGCTTTCTTTTCTATTGCATCTAGCCAATCTGGGGTTCCAGATCAGGACAATTAAAGGATATCTGGCTGCGCTGTCCATTTTCAAGCATTCCTCAGAAGAAGTTTCCTACTTCAAAATTCCATTAATCGTTCAATTCTTGAAAGGGCTTACTAATGTGTACCCTCCAGTCCCTTTTCATGTCCCAACTTCAAGCTTCTAACATTAAAAACTGTCCTTCTTGGGGCCTTAACATCAGCCCGCAGGGTTAGTGAGTTACAGGCTCTCTCATGCAAATCCCTGTATACTACTTTTTACAAGGACAAAGTAGTTCTTAAGGTTAAACCTTCTTTCTTACCAAAAGTAGTTTCTGACTTTCACTTGTCACAAAATATCATATTACCAACGTTCTACCCTCCTCCTCATTTGGGCAAAGAAGAGGAGAGATTGCATAGACTGGACCCTAAAAGGGCTCTCAGTTTTTACATTTCAAGAATGTCAAAATTGCATCAGGATGACCAACTTTTTGTAGGTTATACTGGCCATGAATTGGGATTAGCAGTGACAAAACAGACCATATCCCACTGGATTATTTTGGCTATAATTGAGTGCCACATATTGGCGGGAAAGGACGCACCGGATGGCCGTCGATCCCATTCCACTAGGGGGATGGCTACTTCTGCGGCACTGAAGAGGGGAGTCCCTGCAGCAGATATTTGTTCAGCTGCAACATGGGCATCAATGCATACCTTCATCAAGGATTATTGTTTAGAAGGTTTATTTGCCAAAGCGGTAATCCATTCCGTCGATGACAAAAATAATTAGTACTCCCACCTCCAAAATTACCATTGCTATGGGAGTCTATCATAAAATAAGGAATACGTGGGAGGACACAATCCTTTCAAAGAACAAGTTACTTACCAACTGTAACGTTCTTTCCACTGGATGTTCCTCCAATGTATTCCTCATCACCCCTCCCATCCTACCCCGCAGTACAGTCCACGTTAGTTACACTTCTCTCACACGAAGGGTCTTTCAGTCATGAGGCACGCCTGGATGTTCCTCGAATATTCACTCGAAAAAACAGAACTGAAGCCAACGGGGCGCAGCACGAGCTACTTATACTGATGGTGATGTCAACAAGGTACGGAGCCCGTCGATGAACATCGATGCCAGGACCTTGTGCACAGCACCCTCTTCCGAATTTATTTTTTCTGAAGCAGCGAAGCTGGCAGATACGAATATCATAAGATGAGGAATACGTGGGAGGAACACCCAGTCGAAAGAACGTTACAGTTGGTAAGTAACTTGTTCTTCTGTCTTTTCGCCCCTGAACATTTACAACTTGGCAACCGCCCCCATGCACACCGCTACCACACCCCCACCACTTGGGTCCCTGTGAAGCCTGTTCCCTTTCACTTCTGTGATCGGTAATCGCCGCTGCAGTGTCCTTTTCTTTTTTTGCGGGGGCCACAATATAGTGAGCAAGGGTGCAGGGGACACTCACTCAGCCCCCAGCACCAAATCTCCTCACCTCCCAAGAGATTGTTTCATTAGTTTGTCAAGTGCAATGTTGTGTTTTTAAATATGTTTTTTCCGTGATGTTCGAGGACACCGGTCGCTGTCAGTGAATCCAACCTAGCGGGCGTATCCAAAAATATGACAGACCTCATGCTTTTCATCAACCAATCAGCAGGTCCCTGGAACAATCAGAGGCCTGTCCGCAGAGCAAACAGGGACGTGAGTCTGCGGACTGAATCCAGATATCACCAATTTTTTGGGACCTGCTTTTTGTCTGTTTTATAAAAAATGAGTGGGCTGATTTCCCCCAAATTACAAAAGCACGCTTTCGGGACCAATCTTCGGCAAATTTGGTGAAAATCGATCCAGCAGTTTCGGCTTTAGGCGTGAGCAAAACATTTTTTTGCCATTACGTCTATGAGGAAAACCACGCATTTTGGGACCCACCCTATTACTATTCCCCCCTGGATGAAACCTCACCAAACTTCACAGAATCAATCCAAGGGGCCATATACTTCTTTTGCAGTTTGGTGAGGATTCGTGCAAGGGGGGGGTGAAGTTATAAGTGCCCAAAAAGTGCTCTTCCTATGGGTTGATCAACTGAACCATAACTACAGGGACGCTACCGCAGGCCCTGTAATATATGTATATATTAAACATCAACCCTGGAGATGTGGTTTCGTAATGTAAATCCCAACAATGTTATCAGAACGGGTGACTTTAACTCGGATTGCGCAGCTCTTTATTATAGGGAATCTCGCTCTCTCTCGAAATCAACAACCAGAGAATTAAAGCAGGGACATCTGGATAAATGGTATGAATGCCTGAGGTATTCATCTCCTATTGGCTATCATCGTAACCTGGGAGCGAGGGAGATCATCTTCTTGGACAGACCATGTTTTTCTCTCTAGGGGAATGTATATCATTAGTTCCCCCTTATTTTATCAGCCCAGCCTCCTAAGTGCTGACTTGGCTATCACCTTTACACAAAATATTTCATTCACAGGTCTTACTTGGGCTCCGTCCTTAGCTCTTACTACTCCTTGTAGAACTGGTTTTAGTGTACTTTGGAATTCAGGTAAACTAGATAAATTAAATCTGTCTTTGCTTACGTTTCTTGAGAACAATTTGGCTTTTGGTAAAAGCATTGTTTTTACTTATAGAAAGACTATTTTTGCTTGCCTCTCAAGATTTTTAAGATGTATTTGCATGGGTAGAAAAAGGGTACAACATGTCTATAATGAACAAACAACAGAAGCCAAAAGAGTGAAAAAAGCTGAGTTGAAATGTATCCTAAGGGATAGACCAAAGCCAACAAGAGAATTCAACAGACATATAGTAACTTTTGTAAGAGCATGAGATATTGATGTGCTTGATAGCCAGAATATTTTGTACACACTTAACGGCAAGAGAACCTCATACATTTGGGAAGCTACCAACTATGATAATTCTATGCAACCAACACTGTTGTTTGTACGATCAAGTAGGAGTATCTCATTTCAAGACTCTATATTCTGCCCTTGACTCCTCCTCTTTAACAGTAGTGGTTGCTAGGCCATTTCTAGAGTCCTGCAGCACTTGTAATTCTGGTAATTCCGGCAGACCAAGTGCCGATAACAGTGATGCAGTTTGCCAGTATCCTGGGGGATACCAGAATACCGGCAAACTCTGAATTAGGCCCGAAGTATGTTAGTGTTATGTTTATATTTAATATGTGTCTATATTGTTTGTACTATTAAAATAGTTTTCTTGACTTAATGGATGTAATGAATGTTCCCTTCTTTCATGTATGTAAACAATATATATAATACAAATCAATTCAATATGAAAGTATGAAAGATATAGGGTGAACATCTTGTCCACCCTCTCTTCCACTCCCTCCCCTTCCCCTCCCAGTCTGTACTCACTGACCCTCCTCCAGCCATCCCCCCTCCCTCCTTCACTTCCTTTCCTCTTTTCTCCCATGATGAGGTCACTAGACAAGTCCGATCTATGAAACCCTCGTCAAAACAGGTCCATCCCTGTTCCTCTAAATCTATCAAGGACCACATTGATACCCTTGCTCTGGCCCTTGCCGATTTCTTCAACCACTGCTTTGCCTCAGGATCCTTCCCCTCCCCTCTTAAGCACTCCCTTGTGAATCATCTCCTCAAGAAACCCACAGCTGATCCCTCTTGTCCAGGCAACTATCACCCAATTTCCATTACCCCCTTCTTGGGCAAACTCCTTGAAAAGCTGGCCATCTCTCAGCTAATCCTTCATTCTGACTCTGTTGGCTGTCTCCATGACCATCAGTCTGGCTTTAGATCTGGCAGAAGCACGGAAACTGCTCTCCTGAACATCCGTGAAGAACTGTTTTCCAACCTTTACTCTAGCATTCCCTCTGTCCTCATCCTACTCGATCTCTCCTCTGCCTTCAACACGGTCAACCATACCATCCTGCTCAACCGTCTCCGTGATAACCTGGGCATCACCGATCAGGCTCTGGCCTGGCTGATCTCTTTCCTCTCTGATCAACCCTCCCAGGTCCAACTTGGGTCCTTCCTATCATCTATCTTCCTCTCCACCTGTGGTGTTCCCCAGCGGTCTAACCTCCCGCCGTGGCTTTTCAACCAATACCTAGCAACTCGCACCCGCTGTATTGCCATTTTCTGCTCAAACTTCCAGTGCTACGCAGATGACACTGAGCTCATTTTCAGGCTGCCCTCGGCCACCTCCTCCACCTCTCTCATCACTGATTGCCTAACTGCCATTCAAGATTGGTGTGCTGCCAGCGATCTCTGTCTGAATGCCAGCAAGTGCCCATAACAGTGATTCTGATTGTCAGTATCCTGGGGGTACACCAGGATACCACCAAACTCTGAATTGGGCCCAAAGTATGTTGATTTTAGGAATATGTGTCTATATTGTATGTACTATTAAAATATTTGTCTTGCCTTAATGGATGTAATGGATGTTCCCTTCTTACATTCATGCAAACAATATATATAAGAAGTAGGTATATGTAGTCAAAGGGATTATTGCTGTTCTGGGCGACACCCATATGCAATGAACCGGCCCCTCGACGAAAGGCCCACCTCATTAAGCAATGAACAGACCTGCTTTCCAGAGCCACTCAAGCTGTGCCCGGAGATAAAGTAACTCCAACCATTAAATAGAGCACCTGGAGGTTCACACAATGAGATATAAAGTTTACAATAAAGGTTATTAATCTTTTTTGGAAACCGAAGGTGATGCTGTTTGTGAAATTGGCTTGTGAGTAAGAGGCAGGCTGTGTATAAGAGGACACAGAAAGCTACAACTGATTGTTTTTTCTTCTGTAGGTTCTAACTCAAGTGCAAGTGAAACACTTAAGTGTCAGTTTAACCACTCAGAATGTTGGCTTTGCATATGACCTCAGAGTAAAAGCCGGGAAATGTGGCTGCTCTTGTAAAGTCCACGCCTCAGTATTTCAAGGAACATATAAAACCCTTCCTTATATGGTTGTGGCTTTTCCATAGAACATTTGTCTGCAACTAGAATTAAATTGAGATGAAATTAGAAAATGTTAAATTACTTCCATTAGGGAGCAGCCTAGAAAAAGGTAAAATATGACTGAGTCTGAGAGCTTTACTGGCCAGGGTAAAATAAATATATGTTTGGTCAAGATGCCAGTAAAACCTATTGCTTACAAATTCCAGAGTCAGCATGTCGACCAAAGATACCCTGTGTAAGGAGTGTCTATTGCACTTCTTCGCCATATGACCAGGATTGTGTAGGCCAGTAGCAGGCACATAGCACAACAGTCAAGAGACAGAGCTGGCAGCCTGTGGATCAACAGGGTCATGCGTTAAAAGGGAGAGAAAGAGCAGACCTGTGCCTCTCCCGAGTCAGATGGAATGAGGTAAACAAACAGGTGATCTGTCAGAACCCTGGTGGCGCAGCAGCATACGTGGAGAACAGCACAATCCTTCAAGACATATAAAGAGGGCCTCCAGCGCGGAACATAGCTTCACAATCAGTACAGTTCAACAAAGTCTCAGAAACACACTAAAGATATATCAGTGCCTACACAATACTTCCTCAGTGTTGTGCAAGGGTATTTATGTATTTATTTATTTATTTATTTATTTACTTAATGGAAATTGCAGGGATTGCAATGCATTTTTTCATTCAAAAATGCATACAAAACGTTTTAACATTTATTTACAGAGCGGAGGGTTAGTGTCCTTAACAATGGGAGAGAGAAAATTGATATAAGACTTGTGGAGGTAGAAACATGAGCAAGGCACAAGGACAGTAGGGCTTGACGTTGGAATGGGATAGTGGAGTAAGTGCTATGTTTTAGGATGAAGGGGTGAGGGATAAGTGCGTTGCTGTAACAAAGTAAGGGCAGAGGAGCACAGGGATATGTACTGGCATAGAATACTACGCACGTGGTTCTTACTTTTGGGAGGAGAGTTAGGATGTTGGATTAAAAAGGAAATACAGTGACAGTAGTCAGGAGATGATGATTATGAGCATTACAGAGTAAGGGATCTAAGAGAAGAATAGAGCAGAAACGAGACAGGGCACGGAGTACGAGAGATGGTAATGAGGCGAGCTGAGAATGATCTTAGTGAGTGAAGGGGAGAGTAGGGAGTCAGATTGGCCGATAGATAGGGTGGGCATGCTCGTATATAGTTTTGAAGATGATGGGAATGAGTTTATACTATGCCCTCTGTTGCATTGTTAACCGTCCTGGCTGATGAGAGGCTGTCGAGGTGGACATGAAGCAGTGAAGGTTGAAGAATGAATAGACAGGAAAGGTGAAGACTGTGTTGAGAGGTGAAAAAACATAGTTGGGAAGGCCATAGAGCAGATTTGCACAATAGAGAGAGTGCTAAAGAGGAGAGTAGGTGCTTTACAGTGTGAAGGGAAGACGGGATTCAAGCATCCAAGCCCATGTGAGGCTTGAAGGGACTATTTTATCTCAGGAACTATTTTGTTACTCGGGTGTGGTTGTGGAGGATTACTTACCTGGGACTACTTTGAAGGCTATTTAAACCACGCCCGAAGAGCAGCACATGCTTCGCGTCATTCTGCATCCAGCAGCGTAACGCTCATCGTATCTGCAGTCAGCATCCAGCATCCTGCCACGCCCGCCTCGAGTCCAGAGCGCCTAGAAAGAAGGGAAAGAAGAAGAAAGGTTAGAACAAGAACTTTACTGGATTTCTTACCTGATTTCAGATACAGCGCATCGTCGAACCAGAAACAGACTTCATTTTAAACGCGTCGCCAGCAGCAGCGCTGCGCCATACTCACCGTTCCTCGCAGCATCTCTACGGTCCGGTGCTGTCTCCATCAGCAGGTTGCCGCATTCCAGCACCTAAGGGGGACAAGAAAACAACAAGGTGAGCCAAAGGAACAAACAAGGACAATCTCTTGCCACCATATGCTTACCTGATTTTACTGCAGGAGGTATTATCCACCAATACGCCAAATCTTCTTACGCTGCACCTGCAAGAAAAGAGAAAGCAGTGAGTTAAACCTTGGCATCATTTACCAGACAGTGTTACAAAACACAGACTCTTACCTGAACGCTTTCAGCGGCCACAAGACGATCATCTTTTGGGTCTAAGCTGCAAAAGAAACAAGGAATTGGACAAGAGTGATTATTCAGACATTTTGAACTCCTTAGAACTATATACTTACGGCCTTTCGCCTGGAGGTTTGGAGCCAAGATTTGTCCAAAACTCTTCCAATACCCTCAAGCAAGTGAAGTAACTGGCCATAAACGTGCCCTTGCATTCTTCGCAGGATGGAGAGCTCATCATACAAAACTATAAGGTGAGCTTTGTGAAAGGGAATGTCAGAAAGTGGGGACGCAGTGAGGTGTTACTACTCAAATCCACAGGTGGCTAATTCCCTTTCCCCATCTTTAGGAGACTACTTCTACGGGTCAAGCAGACAAAGCTAGGTGGGCCAGTCCAGTCAGTCATCCCTGCACTACGCATCACGTTAGTGGAGACCATGGCTGTCCAGTTCCGCTCGACACTCCTGTGGGAGCCAGGTGAGCGTAACACCTAGGAGTTTCACTATTTGTAGGAATACAGGGTAATCACTCTGACTATACTGCATATGCTTCATCCGTGATGCACAAACGGCAACATCTGGGGCCTATACTGGAAGATATATAGTGCTGAAAAGAATGGCTGGACATTGATCAAGCCATGGAAATCCCTGGGAAGAACTACAAGAGCATTTAAGGAATGTTAACAGAGACTCCCTGGAGACAGCCCTTAAGGCTAAGCCACTGAGGCCAGGAGAAGGGAGTCATTCTCCCGGCCTTACCTTTTATTGAATCAGAAGCCATTGCTAAAGATTGTTGAAGAACATCCTAAGATTGACTCAGTTTACCAGGAGAAGGGAGTCATTATCCTGGTGCTATTTCTGTTTGTTAAAACCTTCTTTTGATTAGTGATAGGGCCAGTGCAGGACAGAGCTGCACAGAAGACAGACTCTTTAGTTGGACAACCACCCTGATGACGAGCAGTCAAGTTATTTTTCATTTAGGTAGGGCAAAACCTTTAGAGTAGCCAAGTGCAGATGAAATCTACAGCAATCATTCATTGTTGGAACACAGCAGCATTAAGATGCAGGAACAGCCTGAACCTCAATAATCACACTGAATACATTACATGTGCTTCATTGGTAGCGCACACACAGAGCAAAATCTGGGGCCAAGTACAGATGCAATCTGCAGCAGTATCTTGTTTAATCAATCTGGTGCAATCTGGATCAAAGAGAATACTACACCTGAGAAGGGTCTCTCACCACTTATTATGTGACCCGACCCTTAGGCAAACACAGAGCAAAAGTGTGAGGTCAAGTGCAGACGGGTGCACAATGATTTCATGCAGCTAAAGAAATTGCTCCATAAGCAGACACCTACAGCGCTATGCAGTCCGACTCTGAGGGTCTGGGGTCCAGGTGTCCCACGGGAGTCCCAAGGGTGGGGTACATCTTAAACGTAAAGTCCCTTTAACAAAGTGTTTTCTGTCAATTTAATATATTTTCATAAGTGAAAATGTTTCATAATATTTCATCACTGTATATAATTTATTAATTGTGCATCTTTTAACATATATGAAAGAACTATAAACCTCCTTTAACAAACATATTTTTTGCAGCGCATGCTTATGTGAGTCGTTATCAGCAGCGCATACCCCAATAGACAAATCATAGTTAACCTTTGTCTTGTGAAGTCCATGCCCTCTGTCCAAGGCAGAAAAGTTATATCACTATATTTTGTACTTAGTTTCGACAATTTCAAAAAAGTAAAAACACAGAAAAGCATCCTTTCAGGTCCTTGCTGCTGCTCCTCGTTCAGCTTTGAGGCAATCTCATCCAGCACGCTATCCAGCAAGCCGGGCTGCAGCTGCAAGCAGATTTTGTTTCCCCCATTTAAACCTACAGCTTCGGCCATGACGCCTGCCCCAATAAGTAAATCAGAGTAGGCATTCATCCTTGACGAGGGCCAGGCACCAAACTTATATCTCTATTCTTTGTGCCAATGCCACTGCCCACGGCAGAAACGTTATATCACAATGTTTTGTACTTAGGTATCAACACTTTAAAAAAAACAACACAGGACATATTTGCAAAAGCATCAATTCAGGTCATTGCATATGCTCGGCGTGCATGCTTGCTGCAATCCCCATCCAGCACTCCGGGCTGCAGAAATAAGCAGAATTGTTTTCCCCAACCTAGAGCTTCGGCTAAGCCACATGCCCCAGTAAGTAACTCAGAGTAGGTATTCGTCCTTGCTGAGGGCCTGGCCCATTGTCCATGCACCAAACATATATTACTATTTGTTGTGCTTACATTGGCACTACTTTGGAAAAATAAAACACAAAATAGATTTGCAAAACCATGCTTTCAAGTCCTTGCTGATGGTACTTGCGCAGGTTTGATGTAATTCAGTACAGCTCTTCAAGCTGTAGCCGCAAGCAGAATATTTCTTCCCATTCAAACCTAGGGATCAGCCATGCTGCATGCCCCAATAATCAAATCAGAGTACATGATTATCAAGTATTTGCAGGGCGGTAGAATGTGTAGATGACTGTGCTTCATCTAGTACTTTAAAAAGATTACCCTGCTGCAGGAGACAGGGTTCTTTGGTGAATGTGCCCTTCCTTCTTCATTGTGCCCACCGCAACCGAGAAGGCCAGTCGAGCGCTCTGAAATTTTGGAATGATGACCAGTTTGGCCGCTTCTGATCGTAACAACGTAGTTGGAATATAAGGCCTAAGTCTCTCCTGGAGAAATTCAGCGCCCAGCCAGTAATATGCCCAATGTACTAGACATAGGGCTTTCATCTTGATCCTCTTAGCTACAGTGCGCTCGTGTAATGCGCGGATTACTGGACTAATATGAGCACCATATGGCAATGCTGACACTACTCTGGCTGTCATATTCTGCAAACGCTGAAGCCGCTGGATCAAGCAGCTCGGTTGAGCCAATAGAGGGCATTACAGTAATCAATACGGCTGGAGATTAACAAAGCCACCACCTGATGGTGCAAACCCTCTGGTAGAAAAGGTATGATCCTGCAAAGAAGCTTTAGCAGATAGACGTCCATCATACAGACCATGCTCACTTGCCCAGTCGTTGATAATGTCGATGACAGCACAGCTCCTAAGTTTTTGACCAACGTAACGGGAGGGGGAACGTCTCCCAGAGCTGGCGGCCAGAACACAGAAGTGACCCTAGATGTCTTAGAGCGGGGATTCACCACCATCACCTCCATCTTGTCCACATTCGGTTGAAGCCAGTTGCCATCCATAGAGCCCTTCACAGCTGACAGACACTCGCACAGCCTCAACGACACCTCAGATTGGACAAGATCTAAATGTACCAGAATCTGGGTGTTGTCCACATAGGTGTAGCATCTGAACCCATGGGAGCGGATCAGAGCAGCTAGCGACTGAATTTAGAGGATGAATTACATGGGGGACAAGACACAGCCCTGAGGAACACCACAGGATAAAGCTTGAGACTGAGACAGAAAAGGAGGAAGAGAAAGTGACTGTCCTCATCCTGATATGAAAGAGGAGAATTAGGCCAGGACGGTTCACGAGAGATCTGCTACGGATAGACGGGGCAGCAAGATGGAATGGTCAATTGTATCAAACGCCACTGAAAGATTAAGTGATATCAGAGCCCCCACCCCATTCTGATCTGCCAGCATTCCCAGATCATCCATTGCCAACACGATCCTGGTCGAAAACCCGACTGAAACAGATCTAAACCGTTTGAGTGTTCAAGATAATGAGATAGAAGAGGGGACACCAAAGACTCTAATACTTTCATAAAGAAAGGAAGGAGTGAAATAGGGCAGTAGGTGGTGAAAACCGAGGTGTCAAGCAAACGTTTCTTTAACAGTGGTAGGACGATGGCCTATTTTAGCTCAGCTGGGACGTGGTAGATTTTGCGATTTTGCAGTGGAGATTGAGGCAAATATGATGGAATGATCTGTTACGCTCACCTGGCTCCCACAGAGGTGTCGATCTGAACTGGACAGCTGCGGTCTCCACCAACGTGACGCGTTGGGCCGAGATGACGGGCTGGACTGGCCCACCTAACTTCGTTTGCTTGGCCCACAGGAATATTCTTCTGCAAATGGAGAAAGGGAATTAACCACCTATGGAGTTGAGCGTAAATCCCCTCACCCCCGTTGTTCTCCCCACTGATCACCTTTGATGTCCCCTCTTATAGTCTCACCTGATGGTTTGAAAAGATGAGCTCTCCATCTGCATTGAGCGCAGGGGCGCGTAGATTAACCAGTTGCTTCACTGGTTCGAAGGAATTGGTGAGTTCCAGAACAATATTGACTCAGAGATTCCCGGCAAGACGCCGTAAGCATGTAGTTCGTAAGAGTTCAAATGCTTGACTTTCACTCTTGTCCGATTCCTTGCAGGTTGCAGCTTGACCCTAGTGAAGAGTTCCTTGTGGCAACCGGTAATATTCTGGTAAGGATTTGTATTATCCAACACAGTTCGATAAAATAATGTAACCTGTTGCTTTCTACCTTATTCAGGCGCTGAGAGAAAGTATGAAGTCTCGGGGAATAATGCCTCTGGCGGTAAAAGCAGGTAAGTCTATTGTGGTGAAGAGGGTTCCCCTTGTTAGTCCCTTTGTTTTACCTTGCTGTCCTTTTGTTTCCCCTTAGAGGCCGGGGTTCGGCGAAGATGCAGTGGAAGCTGCACCGACCCGTGAAGAGGAATAGTAGCCCCGGTGGTAAAATCAGGTAAGTCTATGGGGGGGGTAACTAATATTCCTCTGTGTGTTCCCTTGGCTCACCTTGCTGTTCTTGTCTTCTCCTTAGGTGACGGAGTGCGGTGAAACATGTAGGAGGATGCGGTGAAATGTGAAGATGCTGCGAAGGCCGGTGAGTTCAGCGCGGCGCTGCAGCAGGCGAGGTGACGCGCATAAAATAACTTCTTTCTTCCAGCTCGAAGACGCGATGGATCGGGAATTCAGGTAAGGATCTAAGGTATTGCTCTTGTTCTAACCTTTTCTCCTTCTTTCTCCCTTTTTCTAGGAGCTCCAAACTCGAGGCGGGCGTGGCAGAAGACTGGATGCAGACTTGCAGGCACGGTGAGCGTTACGCTGCTGGATACAGAATAACGCGAAGCGTGTGCTGCTCTTCAGGCATTGTTTAAATAGCCTCCAAAGTAGTCCCAGGTAAGTATTCCTCCCCAGCCCCGCCCGAGTAAAAAAATAGTCCCTAAGTAAAGTAGTCCCTTCCAAGCCTCTTTTGGCTTGGAGCTCTTGCAGCATGATCTGCCTCAGGTAGGTATGCAGCATGGTCTGCATCAGGTAAGTTTTAATCTATGAGCCTGGCGCCTATGGCGCCAGGACTGACTCTCCATATGAGCCTGGCACCATAGGCGCCAGGACTACACCCAAATAGCCCCTAGCAAGGGTTATTGGGCTTACTTGGGATGACTTGATGCCTGCTTCCGGGGTTGCTGGGCTTGGGCTTGGTCCCAGGGGGTAGGCATCATGACAGATCAGAGGGTGAAGGAGCGGTGGATATATTGAGGGAGGAGCATTGAAAGGATATGAGAATAAGGGCAAGGGAGTTATCATTTGGATGGGTGGGCAGAGAGTGGACAGAAGAGAGAAAGTGGTTAAGGAGAAGATAGGAAAGGTCAGTGGATATAGGAGTGGTGAGAGAGGGTAGGTTAGATTCACCAGTAACAATGACGTAATGAGGGGTGGCAAGGAGTAAATCAGTTGCAAGAGGTGGTCAATACATTGAACCCTAGGACCAGGTGGCTGATAGAGAGCTATAATATGAATGCCGCCGGGACAGTGATTGTGGAGATAGTGTATTAGAAAGAAGGAGAAATAGTGGGTGATAAGGGAGTAGGAAACAGTCCCCTTCCTGCTGGGCAGTGAGAGTTGGTGAAGGTGTAGGCAGGGCCGTGAAGGGCTACAAGGGTTGCAGAGTAGGAGGCTGACATCCAGGTTTCTGAAAGAGTAATAAGGTCAACAGAGGAAGAATGGGAAAGAAGGAAGTCAGAGTTAAAGGAAGTCGTGTTACAGATAGATTGTGCATTCCGAAGATCAATATAAAGAGAGTGAGATGTAGAAGCATAGTGATGTTTAGTCTGTAAAGTGGAGTGGCCCTGGGGTAGAAGCCAGAAGAGGAAGTGCGATGAAGGTTAGGGTTGGAGGTTTTGTGAATCGAGAGAGTAGGTAAGGGAGAAGAGGAATGGTGTCGAGGAAAAGAGATGATAGGGAGAGGAAGAGAGTTGAAATGGTTTTGAGCTGAAAAGAATGAAGAAAGAAGTAGACACAGCAATAAATTGTAAGAGCAGTGCATTGTGAGGTCGGGGCTGAGCAAAGACTTAATTAGTACTCACAAGCAAATACTCTATTACGACTGGCCCTTTTCAAGGCCTCCCTCAAACATGCAATCATTTCTCCTTTGTTAAAAAATCCTCACCTTGACCCCGCAGTTGCTGTAAACTACTGCCTTATTTCTATTCTTCCAGTACTTATGAAACTAATGATATCCATTGTGTCACCTCAACTTTCTGCTTTTCTTGAGGCCAATGCTCTTCTTCACCCTTTCAATCTGGATTTCACCCCAGGATGGGCACTGAATCCGTGATGGTGGCTCTTCTGGACGATATCAGCCTTCTTCAGGTCCGCAGAGAGGTAGGAGCCTTGATTCTCCTTGACCTCTCTGCAGCCTTTGATACGGTCGACCATCAGAAACTCCTTCCCTGCCTCTATGAGGCAGGCATTTCGGGCATTCTGCTTAAATGGTTTTCCTCCTTTTTGTCAGACAGGACCCAATCAGTTTCTCTTCCCTCTTATATGTCTCCCAACAGTGGGCTGAACTGCAGAGCTCCTCAGGACTTTGCTCTGTGCCCACTGCTTTTTAATATTTATATGCAGACACTTGCCAAACTCATCGCCGGTCTTGGAGTTAATATTTTCTCCTATGCCAATAAACAAACAGATTTTCTTTCGCCTCAACATGCCCTCCTCTGATCCCCCCAGTAAACTAAAAAACTGTCTTGCTGCAGTTGGAGAGTAGATGGCTATGAACTGGCTAAAGCTTAATGGTGAAAAAACAGAGGTTCTTTTGGTTGGTTCGAATGCGGAAAGTCAGTCATGGACTTGTGACTATTGGCCTTCTTCTCTTGGTCCTTGTCCAGAGCCCTCATCTGTGGTCAAGAGTCTTGGGATCAAACTTATGACCACTGGCTTGCGGGAAGCCCAAGTGTCTACAGTCTGTCAGACGGACATTATAAAACTCAAGGTTTAAAAAAAAGTCCTACCCCTTCTCCCTGCTGTTCTCAGAGCTAAAATTGTTACAGCCTCAATGATGAGCTTTCTCGATTTTTGTAACGCAATTTAGCTTGGACAACCGAAGAGGCTATTGAAACGCCTCCAAATCCTCAGAATGCTGCTGCGCGGATTGCCCTTGGTGCCCCCAGACTTGCTCACTCTCGTGAATTTTTATTTCAACTACATATGCTTTCTATCAGAAGCTGAATTAAGTTCAAGGTTCTCTGTATGGTCCATCGGGCTATTCACAATGTTGGGGCCGAATTCCTGTGTTTCTGGATTCTCCCCTAGATTCCTAACCCACCACTGCGCTCTTCAAATTAACTTCTGTTAACGTTCTAGATTCTTTTGCGTAAGAGCCGATGAGAGATCTTTTTTGGTTCTTGCCCCTACACTCTGGAACACTTTGCCTCTTGGTCTTCGCACATTCCAAGAGTTCCTTCCTTACCAGAAGGCTTTAAAAATGCATCTGTTCTAGTCTCTCTTGTCAGCCCACTCTCACCTCTAGCGCCTCGATACCTCACAGTTTTGTACGCTCTATAAATATCCTACACATACATACATTAGGACACAGCAAAGCAATAGTTCAAAGGCAAAGAGGCTGAAGGAAAGGCTGGAGTTTGGCCCTTAGCTGTTTGCCCTTTGTTGGTTTGCCTAGGGCTGAATCACAACAGAGCAAGCAGTCAAGTACTGGAAGTGGTAAGAAGCGTCCAATGGCGGGAAGGGGAGGCGAGACCACCAGCCTGTGTCTACAGAGCATGGCTGGCTGGGAGATGGAGTCCTGGCCCAGCCACCCTGTTCGTTGCTAGACCGAGGATGTCTCTAGCACCTATATAGTAACAACATGAGTAAAAAAGATCTGCGTGTCACCACCTGTCAGTATTTTCCAAAGCAATTTGACCCAACAAGACACAGGGCAGACCTTAGCCTAACAGCCCGAACTCAAAGGCAGATACCACCCCCTCGACAGGCACTGGAAGCTCATCAAGGAACAGGGTCCTCCTGAAAAGCACACAGACACTGAAACACACCATTATGCTAATTCTTTCCTCTGCACCAACCAACAATAGTATGAAGCTATACCCCTCCATTAATTCAGCCTAGCTGCACACATAATCTCATTCACACACTCCAGTGCCTCCAGAATGCAGATACCCATGTCCATTGGCCTTGCTGCACACATTCTACTGATCTCACACAACCACTGCACCACAGCTATCACCAGTATGCAGCTACACATCACTTAATCCACACTGGCTGCACACATGCCGAGTGCACCCAAGCATATTTTACTACATATCTCTCTCCACTGACCTGCACTGTGGGCCCTGAGGGCATTCAATCCACAGCGCTTTGGAATCATACCAATGGTAAAAGGCGCTATACAAAGGCCCAATAACATACCATACCATACCATGGTGGTGCAGTTTGCTGAGGGGAAGGGCTGGATGGAGGATGCCACACTCAGATTAGCAGCAGGAGCTGTTGCGGGAGCCTGGCCGCCTCTTCAGCCAACTCTGCAGCCTCAGGCAGATGGAATTAGTGCTTCTGGTGCTGTTGTGATGTGCTCTATGTAGCTTTAAGCCCAATTGAATCTACTTTTGAAGGTGGAAAGACCTTTCAAAGATGGCGGGTTTGAGCAGAGTTCACGTGACCAGTCTGTAGATCGATCTGGTATGCTTCTGGTATGTCCCCTGGCCTCTGCAGGCAGCCTCATGCTGATGGAATGAGGGCCGCGGGTGCTATTGTGATAAGCTCCATGTTGCTCTCAGCCCAGTTGAAACCCCTTTTGGAGGTGGAAAGACCTTCAAAGATGGTGGTTTTGGGGACAGGAGTCACGTGAGCAGTCTGTAGATCGATCCTGAATGCTTCTTGTAGGTCACCTGATCTCTGCAGGCAGCCTCATGCAGATAGAATGAGGGCCTCTGGGGCTGTTCTTATAAGCTTCATGTTGCTTTAAGCCCATATTGAAGCAACTTTTGGAGGTGGAAAGACCTTCAAAGACTGTGGTTTTGCAGTCAGGGGTCACGTGAGCAGTCTGTAGAACGATCCGGCATGCTTCTGGTTGGTCCCTTGGCCTCTGCAGGCAGGCTCATGCAGAAGGAATGAGGGCCGCGGGTGCTGTTGTGATACGCTCCATGTTGCTCTCAGCCCAGTTGAAGCCCCTTTTGGAGGTGGAAAGACCTTCAAAGGTGGTGGTTCTGGGGTCAGGAGTCACGTGAGCAGTTTGTATACCTATCCTGGAAGCTTCTTGTAGGTCACATGACCCCTGCAGGCAGCATCAGGCAGATGGAATGAGTGCCTCTCGTGCTTTTGGTATGAGCTCTGTTTTGCTCTGAGCCCAGTTGAAGCCCTTTTCGAGGTGTAAGAACTTGTGAGTCTGGGAGACGACAAAAGTGGCTTATATGCTGTAGGAGGCTTGCTGACTTGCCCGTTAAACGACCACAATCTCTTCCAATAGAAAACCCGATTCTCTTCCTCTCCCAGGGTGCCCCAGTGCTCCGGATTTCCTTCCTTTACCCTCGCCCACAACCGACCATTCCCAAGGTCGAGGTCTCACCCCTCCACCTCCCTGGACAGAACTAATTTGAGGTGCGGTGAATCAAAAGGGGTGTGGACCAAAACGCAGTTTTATAATTCTTTGGAGGAGAGGAGGAGTCTCGGGCAAACATCATGGGATCGAAAAAGGCTGGAAAGCCTGCTAGGTTAGCGGGGAGTTCGGGAAGGCCTAGTTCCAGGACCTTCGGGAATTGGGTGGGGGGAGGTGGGACAGGGGGCTGGGGGAGAGGGGGTTCCCCTAGGTGCTGCCACAGGGTCACGGTGGGTGTGTCAATGTTTACGGGAGCTGTATCCGGCCTAGAATTTTTGGAAGTAAAAGGTGAGGGGGGACACAATCAGCAGGAGCTGGGGAGATACCTCAATTCAAATGGGTAACCCATAACGTTAGGGGTCTCAATTCCCCGCTCAAAAGGAAAAAATTGTAGCAATTCACGAAACGGGGAAATCCAGACTTCCTGGGATTGCAGGAAACCCATCTACTTTGTAAAGATCAGAGCCGGCTCAAACTGAAGTGGTTTGACCAGATTTTCCAGGCATTGGGGCCCACAAAGACGGGAGGGGTGGCTCTAGCCGTGAAGGGGTCAGTAAACTTCCAGATGGAGGACATACTTAGCAATAAGGAGGGCAGATATATAATTGTAAAGCGGAAAATCGCAGTGGAGATATTCACCATAGGGGTAATCTACTCTCCTAATTCTGGGCAGGACACCTTCCTTAGGGGCATTTTAAAAAAAATAGGGGAATGGGCATCTGGGCAGGTGATTATAATGGGTGATCTAAATATAGCTTGGGACAGGGCTAAAGACAGATCAGAAGGGTCCAGGAGGACGGGTGGGGGAGCGGTGGCCTTGCCGGAATTGAGGGACATGATGGTGGACCTTGGCCTAAGAGATGTCTGGAGGGAACTAAAAGGAAGCGTGGAGGGTTATACCTTTCTGTCCGAGGTGCACGGGTTACAGTCCAGAATAGACTACATCTGGGTTTCGGCTGCCCTGGTGGGAAAGGTCAGGGGCATCGTGGTGGGCCCAAATAGCTGACCACAAAATCCTGTTTATGGACTTGGACATAGGGGAGAAAAGAAAGGGGGTATGGGGTTGGAAGTACCCGGAGTACCTATTGAGGGATCTAGTTGTGAGGGAACGAATAGAGGCTAAAATGAGGGAGGTTTTTTTTAGTAATCACAGGGGGGGCACAGGAGAGGACATGAGGTGGGATGCCTTCAAAGCTACAATGAGGGGAGAACTTATTGCGGCCAAAGCACAAAGGTATGAACAGCTGCAAGCCCTAGAGACCAGACTTGAAACAGAGGTAGAAGAGGCACGAACCAGGGTGGCCGAGGTCCCGAGCAGACAAGACCAAAGGGAACACAGACGGACGATGGGTCAGCTGGGTATCTTGTGTACAAAGAAAGCAGAAGGGGCTCTCCTCAGGGTCAGGCACACATGTTATGTTAAAGGGAACAAAGCAGATGGCTTGCTGGCTCGCCTGCTCCGGGGAGCGTCCTCTAGAAACATAATCTCGGCCCTAAACTCTGACTCAGGGGATAGGCTCACCCGTACGGAAGACATCCTTGAATCTATGGCCCAATTCTATGAGCACCTCTATACGTCTCAGAACCCTAGTGCCCAAGCTCAAGAGGATTTTCTGGAAAAGATAAGCCTACAAACTATTCGGGAGGATGTCCAGGTAGGAGAAATCACAGAGGAGGAAGTATACGGGGTGATTAGGTAGTTGCCGACAGTTAAGGCCCCTGGCCCCGATGGGTTTTCAGCCTCATTTTATAAGACCTTTGCCAGGATACTGGTGCCCCAATTAACCTACCTCTTTAGCTCCTTTAAAGAAACCGCGCATATCACTCCATCTATGTCAGAGGCTAAGATATCCCTAATCCTGAAACCGGAAGGGATTCATGGCATTCCGTTCGGGGACAGACAACATAGGGTTGCGGCTTTCGCAGACGATATGCTGCTTGCCCTAACTAACCCTCTGGAATCGACCAAAAATGGTATGCTGTTGTTAGAAGACTTTGGGAAAGCCTCGGGACTACGCATCATCACGAACAAATCTGAATTGATTGACCTTTCCTTGGGGAAAGAAGGGAGGGAGACGTTAAAAAATACAACAACCCTTCGCGTGGCGACCTGGGGGCATTACTTATCTGGGGGTCAGAATTACCCCACGTCTCTCTGGGTGGTACGCGGCTAATTATCCCCCTCTCATGGGTAAAATTAGTAAGGACCTCGACAAGTGGAGGAACCTACGGGTGTCTTGGCTAGGGAGATTAGCGGCAATAAAAATGGTTATCCTGCCGAGACTACTCTATTTATTTCAGGCTATCCCTCAGGCAGTTCTGAACAGCTTTTTTAGGGCTCTCCAGGTGATCACACACAAATTTATATGGGAGGGGAAAAGAGCAAGGGTGAGTAGGCATCTTCTCATGGCCTCAAGGAATGAACAGGGATTGGCCATGCCCAATTTCAAACAATACTATGAGGCGACGCAGCTACGGGTGATTAGACAGTGGTTTCGGGAGGAGGATCAAAAACATTGGGTCAGAATGGATAGGGCTGTGGCGCAGCACGATTTGGGGGAGGTCCTGTGGCTACCCAAGCAGCATCGGTTGGGGCATTTGTACAAAAGCGATATAACAAAGCTTGTAGCAGATAATTGGGACAGGCTAATTAAACACAAGGGGATCACACCTACCCCTCCCCATTCACACCTCTATTTAATAATAGAGATTTCACCCCTGGGCTGGAGAGGGATGCATTCAAGATCTGACAGGACAGTGGGTGTCATAGAATGCGGGACATGTTTATAGGGGATAAAATCAGTTCATTCCTAGATTGCAAGAGAGATTTTGGAATTGGGGAGGGGGAGATATTGAGATATTCCCAACTACGTCATTGGCTCTTGCACCCCTCGAACAGGGAGGCAGCCGTCAGATCCCCTACTACGTTTGAGAGATTTCTCATAACTAATGACGGCTCGAAGGGCTTAATCTCCCAGCTATATAAGATACTGGCCGCAGCAACATCGAGGCCTCAGTGGGCGCATATGGAAAGGTGGGAGCGGGTCCTGGGCAGGAGGATTGAGAGGAGGGAATGGGAGAAGCTCTGGAGAAAAATCCCTAAACTGGTGGGATCTTCTCAACTTAGAGAAGCCTGGTACAAGGTTCTTTTTGGGTGGCACTACACTCCGGCGCGCCTGAGCAAGATGTATTCTGACTTATCGGGTCTGTGTTGGAGGGGTTGTGGGCAGGTGGGCACAGTGGAACACTTGTGGTGGAGGTGTCCTGAAATAGCCCCTTTCTGGTCCGAACTTGCACAAGCGTTCGAACAAGCGTTTGGGCCCGGGTCTAGCACGTCTCCAGAGTGGACCTTGCTGGGATTAAGACCAGTTGAGACAACGGGGGAGCCCAAGGGTAGGGAAATAGTGCGGGTGATGCTTACTTTAGCAGGGATGTCGCTTATTGCCCAGAGATGGAAATGTTCAACTATTCCAACGTTCTAGGAATGGTTGCGCAAAGTGTGGGACTTGGTTGCAATGGAGTGGTCCACGTACGCTATGAACAATGCTCTACAGAACTTGGTGGGCGAATGGGGCAAGGTTCTTACCTTTCTAAAGGACAACTTTAGGATTGGTTAGCGCCCGCAGCGTTTTAGGCTTCTTGAACTGGTATAACCCCTAGGAGTATCTACGAGTGGGTCGGAGACACTGGCAGACTGACGGCAGCACCAGGGAAAGGGGGGGAGGGAAGGAGTTCTTATTGCTTTACCATTTGATGGTTATAATGTTTTACTTTGGTTATGAGATATTTGTCTGTTGAAAACTTAATAAAAAAGAATTAAAAAAAAAACAAAAAAAAACACCACAATCTCAGTACCAATAGCATTAATCAGCAGCAGGCCTTTTGTGTTCACAAATGTGTGTCTCAGCGGGGTGCATTATTACCGGATGCCCCAGCGTTAACAAATACCAAAATAACTAAATAAATGCATTAAATTGTCAACAGCCTAATTGTGTCCCTTAAACGATTATACTTGGTGGAAGTTATTAAGTGTATCAGGCTGTTTGGTTTTATGTGTTTGGTGCATGTCTGCACCAGTTAGTGCAGGACTGTTTATTTGATGGTAAATTCAGCAACCATCAATGTCAGTAGGAGCTGAAGTGGGGGCCGAGCCGGCTCAGCAACAGTTAAAATGCTGTTATGCAAAGATGTGTTACACAATTCTGACACATGCTGACTTATGGAGTGATCCAGTTCAGATTCCAAACAGTTCAATTTAGGAGTTGAGAGGATATGCAGTGTCTTGTCTAGTCTTAACAAAATGAGTCCTCTGAATACTAGCGGCATTGGTGGAAATATGGTCTTTAATGGCCTTTTAGGGCCCTGCATGTTGCCTGGCCAAATAGATGCTGAGTTAATTCGATGTTCTAAACATGGCTGCCACATTATTCAAATCATTCCGGCCTTCAGGTATCGATGGCACTCTGACCTTCCATAGTGAGTTCACATTTAGTGGCTCTGCAGGTGTCTGGTATGGACTCAGAGGGAAGTGAGTCGCCTTGCAATGCCAGGTGCCCAGTTGACTGAGTAAAGGGCACTCAGTGTGTGTGCTATGTGCAAGCCACATAGACTCAGCCCACAGACTGGTTTTAATATGAGACGTGGGCAGCGCACAGTTGTCAGCAGTTCAATGGGCACTTCAATGTCCGGTACTAATTGCTCCACGGCAAACTGAACTGTAGTTCAAAAGCCCGCTCGTTCCTTTCATATTGGCCATTTGAATAAAAAGGGCCTAGGCAGGAGAGAGCCAATGTAATGTCACAGGCCACTTGCAAGTTTAGAATCCACCATTCTTATTTGGCACAAAAAATGCTTCGCTTTTTTCTAGATATCCATAGTGACCTTGTTTCCCATTTTCATTTGTTGGGTGTTTAAATAATTGAAAATACAATCAACCCACTCCATAATATATCATATCATATCTATATATATTTATTAAAAATCAACCCTGGAGATGTGGTTTCGTAATGTAAATCCCAGCATTGTTATCATAGCTGGTGACTTTAATTCGGATTGGGCAGATCTTTATTATAGGGAATCTCGCTTCTTAGTATAGGGAATCTCACTTCATATTATAGGGACTCTCGCATCTTATTATAGGGAATCACACTCTCTCTTGAAATCAACAACCAGAGAATTAAAGAGGTGACATCTGGATAAATGGTATGAAATCCTGGGGTATTCATCTCCTATTGCCTGTCATCGTAACCTGATGGGCAGTAGTGGAAACAGTGGTCTGGACCAGGGCCTCGCAAAGGGGAGAAAATAATAGTGGGGCCAAAATACTGGCGTGGAACACTCTCGTACAAGACCTATTCAGAAACGACGATGGAAATAGCACAAGTGATTTGAGCGACCTGGGGGAAGAGGAGAACTGACCCACCCGCACCCGTGCGCAGCACACAGACCAGCATTAGGACATCACGATCGAGGAGGAGGGAGCCTAGCTGTGACCCGAATTGATAATGAACAATATGAACTCAAACCCAAAAGTGCCAGAGCAAATGTTGTGAGTTGTTGTTCATTTGTTTTGTGTTGGTTTGGTGTTAAATGAAAATAAAGAAACATTTTTTAAAAAAAGAAAAAAATAATGCCTTGTCTGAGTCAGGAATGCTCAATAGCCCCTCTTTCCCTACCCATACCTTTTCCTTTTCATTGGTAGATCCAGAGGACATCGAAGCGCTGATTATTAAATTAAACCCTACTAATCATGACTATGATCCTATCTCAGCCTATTTGGCAGTGGGACATGTGTCATCTCTTAAATAATTTCTGACCGACTTCATGAATTCCTCCCTAACCCAGGGGTTGGTGCCACAAGATCTAAAGACATTGGTCCGTACACCTTGGTAAAAGAAATGGGCCATGGATCATCAAGTGCTGGGAAACTACCGCATAGTGCAGGCTTGCATTGGAACGCAAAATGCTTGTAATAGAGAGTCACCACACAGCTGCAGATTTACCTGGAGGAAAATGTTATTCTAGGTATCTTCCAGTCCAGTTTCAGACCTGTTCACAGTACTGAGACCACACTGGGATGACATTTTAAGGGCTACTGCTGCAGACGCTTTTAGCATGTTGATCATGCTCCATCTGTCAATGGTTTATAACACGGTAGACTTTGGTCAACTGCTGAAGAGAATTTTGACAGTTGCCCATGTCTCGGAGGACGCATTGGTTTGCCTCTTTTTTAGAACACAGGAACCAAGTAGTCAAACCTGGAACCCACAGGGAACGTCATTGCTCCCCATATTATTTAACATTTATCTTTGACCTTTGATGGACATCTTTTCTAGGTTTAATCTGGAGTGTCACTCCTATGCGGATGATAAGCAGATCTATGTTCCAGAAGCAACAGATTGTGTCCTAGCTTGTGCCAGTGCTATAAAAAACTTGATGATTGAAAGCAAGCTTCAGCTTAATCCTAAGAAAACAGAGGGGATAGTTTTTGCCCCCAAAAATCTTCATAAGTATTATCATGCCACCTATTCCTGCCCTGCTATCTTTGGCATAGACACTTGCTTCTCTAGCAAAGTACAAAATCTTGTTTGCCTATGGCAAGCATCATTGGACTATAATGTTCAGGTCTCAGAGATAGTCAAAGCCGTATTCTATCAACTTAGGCTACTGACACCTATTCTGCAATTTATCCCAGTATTGGAACAAGTAGTGTTCGTGGGGATTTTGGTGTCCCCTTCTCTCACTATGCCGCTTTTTCATTAGGGGTCCTTGCCTTTGGAACTCACACCCAGCCGAATTGCGGAATTCCCCCCTCTGTGCAACCAACACTGTCCGTATGTATGATCACCGAGGAGGCCTGGGTATCTCATTTCAGGTCTATATATGCTGCCATTGACTCCTCCTCTTTAACGGTAGTGGTTGCTAGACATGAACTTCCTAAATGGAGAGGATGCTTTTCGGAATATGACATCCTGACATTGATCAAAATGGTGAAGGCTTCAAAGGCCCCTGGGCTGGACTATGTCTCTCTTATATCCTTAAATCAAATGCTGTGTTGTGGGCCAGGATGCTGTATTTTATGGTCGATGATATTATCCAAAAAGATATCTTACCCCCTATTTGGAACCTTTTTATATCATTCTTATCTATTAGAAAGGAGATAGAAAGAGCACAAGAAATTATTGACCAATGGCAATCCTGGACGCCTCTATCACGGTCTGTTCAGCATTGTTGCTTAGAGAGATGGATTCCTGGGTAGAGAAATTGGACTCATTCGAAAGTTCTAAGTGGGCTGTCAAATATCACAGGGCACCTCACCCAATGGCACTTTGCTATCTCATCTCCATGCTCTTTCTCACTCGAATTCGGGTAAAAACATCTATATTGCTACTAGGGAGAGACTGTGGTCTAAGCTGACAATTTGAGGGATACTGAAGGATTATTAAATTATTAATACTATTGCACGATAATTCGACCATAAAAGTCAGACAACCGTGCCCTATTGTGACCTTCGTTAGTATGCGCCAGGGTTGGATCCTCGTCCCCAAGCTCTTTAACTAATACATCTCAACTAATTATGGGCCATTCCAGCTGCTTAACAACTTAAAAATGAATGGACAAAAATCATTATCTTCATGATGAAACGGGTCTCTGAGATCTGTCATTGGTCGGTTGACGACAGCCAATAGAGCTGATGTTCTGACGTACATGAGCGTTAGTATTTCTAATCGCTCCACTAGGATAATTCAAGCACAGAGACTGAGGGATAAGATGAAGCCCTTGCAGGCCCAACTTTAGCAAACTTCCTAGATGCGAGTACATACCTAACTACCTGAAACTCCATCCAATAAATTGAGAATCCTATATACCTGACTCACATTTAATGAGATTGGTACCTTGAAATGTCTCAGTCCAGGATTATGCTTGGTAGCCCAAAAAAAAGCTGTAGGCTGTGCCCTAATATAAATGCACCTGAAACTCTTTAACTTTGGATTATCTACTGTCCACGAATGCACAGGTATAGAGTCCAATACTTTTATGCGTTTATCATCCCCTTTTATTCTGATGTTGGTGAGCGTCTGTGGGATTTCCCTTATGCTTGGAGAAAGTATTTCCTTGATTCTGGAATTGACCAGCTTTTTAAAGCCTCTTAATGGTATGTTGGAGAAGGAACAGCATGAGAGTATTAATCAGTGAAAGTTAAATGATCTTAAGTATTTTCTGTTTCCAATGATATTTCAACCATGTTTTTAATTATATTTAATGTATAACATGTGTTTTTGTAGTATTGTATTCAAGGTTTTGATTTTTTTGTAAGGTTGTGATGTATAAGCAATCACACCAAAAAGAATCTGTGAGACTTTCTCAAACAATGACTGTAAGCAGGTGACCTTACTCCCATTTTATTTGTTGGGTGTATGAAAACTTTAAGATTCAAACAACCCACTAGATAATATAGCTGGGTTACTTTTGGATGTATTGAATTTGAAGGAGACATGAATTTGATTTAAATATACGTATATAGGTAAAGTATATATATGTTGATTTTAGGTTTATATTTACAAAAATCCATTCAATATGAAAGTATAAAAGATATAGGTTTGATAAACACAATCAATAAAAATAGGTATATGTAGGCAAAGGGATTATAGCTGTTCTGGGCGACACCCATATGCAATGAACCAGCCCCTCAGCGAAATGCTCACCTCAATAAGCAATGAACAGACCTACTATCAGGAGCCACTCAAGCTGTGCCCGGAGATAAAGTATCTCCAACCATTAAATTCCGAATCTGGAACTCAAATGAGTATAAGGCTCACGCGTTGAGAAACGTTCCTTGCAATAAAGGTTATTAATCTGGTTTGGGAACAAGAGGCGATGCTGTTTGTGAATCTGTTTGTGAGTAAGTGGCAGGCTGTGCACAAGAGGACACAGAAAGCTTCAACTGAGTGTTTTTTTCTTTTTTCAGCTACTCCCACAAGTGGAGGTCAACCGGGTAAGTGTCAGTTTAGTCATTCAGAATATTGACTTGGAATATGACATCTAAGTAAAAGCCGGGGAAAGAGGCTGTCCTTGTGCAGTGGACCCCGCTCACTATTTCAAGGCACATATAAATCCCTTCCATGTATGTTTGTGGCTTTTCCATAGAACTGTTGTCTGCAAATATAATTAAGTCCCGATGAAATTAGAAAATGTAAAATTACTTTCAAAAAGTAAAATATTGCTCAGTTAGAGATCTTTACTGACAAGGATAAAATAAATATACATTTGGCCAAGATGCCAATAGAACCTTTTGCTTACAAAGTGCAGAGCCAGCTTGGGGACCACGGTTGAACAGAGTATGGCCTTGTATCTCAGGATGGTGCAGCCCATAAGCAGGCACAATGCAGTGAAGCGATTGAGCTGGCAGGCGGTGGATCCACAGACGCCTGGTTTAAAAGCGCGACATATAACAGACCTTTCGGCTCTCCTGAGTCAGATGGGAGTGATGTAGACCGGTGGTCAGGCAGAACCAAGGTGGATATTAGCGGAATCCTGCAAGACATATAAAGAGGGCCACAAGACAAGAAATTAGCTCCACAATCAGGAAAAGGGGAAAGCCCCTGGGGATCTGAGTGACTGGCGCAGGGGGGCTCCAAGCAGCCAGTGCCCAAAGGGAAAACTGCACAAAAGAAGAAACGCTGTCAGGGATTCAAGAAATAAGAAGGATATTTTCAAACAAGATTGCTGGTGACAATCGAAGGGGGCCGGGGCGAGAACTAAAAGTAAGCACCCTCAAAGTCTGTACAATTCAATAAGCTTCAGGAAATATACTAAAGGTATAAGGGCCTACAAAAGACTTATGGATGTGCAATAGTATTGATTTACTTACTCATTGGAAATTACAGGGAAAGCAATACAGCCAGAAAAAATATAACCCCCTGGGGAAAAAAGGTCAAGAGATCCTTGCAAGGATTACACATTTTAATCACATAAAAATCCCTATGCCATTAAAGAACTCTGCTGCTCAAGAACATTCTGCGGAAAAACAGTACAAGCAGAATGTTATAAGGAAAAAAATCATCATCAGTGACGTAAACATATACAGTAAGAACCTGCGTGGCTGGTTGGTGAGAAATTATGCATGGTCAGCCGACTCCATAGGAGATGCCAGGTCATTTGCCCCATCTGTCCGACTTCCATCACGTGGGGTCTGCTAGGCTCATCATATCCAGGGAACCAAGGCTGAGTTAGTAATTCGTTACTATCTAAGACAATGCTACTATATCATTATGTCGTGCACCTGGGAATCTTGGGGACTGACCCAGTGGGAGTCTTGAGGTCAGGCTGACCCGCACATTCTTCACTCATTCTGTTTCGCACTATCTGCACGCAAGGATACCACCGTCACTTTGGACTATAATTTATTCTTCGCTTCCCTAATCTTGTCATTATGAAATAAGGTGGAAGGGTTGTGTGCTTTTAGATCTATTATTGCCAGTGGGTTTGTGGTTTGTGGTCTGGGGTCGTGGACTGGGGCAGTTGTGGGTGCCATAACTCATGGTTGACTGGGTGGTGGTCGGAGGCCTGCTTTGGCCTGGCTGCGATGAATATGCGCTGTAAAGCTCCTGGTAATGTCTCAGGGCCTTGCAGGCACATTCCTTCTCAAGATAACACGTATTGACAACAGTTGTGGAACAAAGGAGAGTTTCTCTGGAGGCTAACAGCATCAGCGATTGGGCCTATTCAGGTTTCTTCGTTAGGTTTGTGGTCTGTGTCTACTGTGCAGTCATGCAGACCCAAATGTGTCTACCATACCTACTAAATGGTGCCTGTGTAACACCACTAAGTCAAAGCATCTACATTTTTAATGGTATTGTGTTCGTTCAGGGTCTCTTTATACACCCCTCTATCCCCCAGAACATCACAATTGTATTTATTGGATTTGCCTTACTCTAAAGCGCCTGGGGATGGGATTGGATCATTAACAGTAGAAACATGAGTGAAGCACAAGGACAGTAGGGCTTGATGAAGGAACGGGATAGTGGAGTGAAGTTTTAGAATGAAGGGGTGAGGGATAAGTGTTTTGCCGTAGAAATGTAGGAGGAGAGCAGAACAGGGAGATGTGATGGCGTAGAATGCTATGCAAATGTTTTTTTCAAAAGTAGGAGAGCAAGGAGGTTGAATTTAAAAAGAGAGAGTGAGCTTAGTGCAGAGACGGTGATTAAGAGCATTACATAGTAAGGGAGTGAGGAGAAGAAGAGAGCTCAAACGAGAAGGGAGGCAAAAGAGTATGAGAGGCAGCAAGACAGTGAGCCGAGGATGATCTAAGGGAGTGAGGGGAAGAGAAGGGAGTGACTTTGGCCGATTGATAGGGTGGGGCAACTTCGTATAACGTTTTGAAAATGATTGGAATGAGTTTATACTATGCCCTCTATTGCATTGTCAACCGTCCTGACTGATGACAGGCTGTGGAGGTGGAGGTGAAGCAGTGAAGGTTGTGGAATGAATGGACAGGAAAGGTGAAGATTGTGTCAAGAGGTGAAACAGCATAGGTGGGAAGGCCTTAGAGTAGACTTTCACAGTAGAGAGAGTACTAAAGGGGAGATTAGGTGCTTTGCAGTGTGAAAGTAAGACAATGTTTTATTGTTTTGATGTTGAGGAGACTATGTCTGGTCTATTTTCGCGATGAAGAGTTAGAAGTTGTGAGATGGGTCGAAGACGACAGCAAGGTTGCGAGCAGAAGCAGATTAGGGAAGGTAGTCAGGGAAGAAGAATAGAAGACGTGGCACTATCTTATGCAGGAGCAATGGTGTGGTCTTGAATGTAGTGTGCAAATTCAGGTGCTTCAATATGGTGGTGTGGTTAGCCATAGCAAACCCTGGTCACATACCAAGAGGCATATGGAGCCTGGCATTCTATTGTCCAGAAAGTGCAGCAGCTCATCTCTAATGAACAGTGAAACATATTCTGTCACTCTAGATGGCCGGAAGCCCAAATGATTGTAAGGGATTCAATTATTAGTCCTGCTACGGTTCCTGCTGGGTGGCCATTCTCTTGCTTCTGTTAACTGACTTGAAATATGTCCACTGAGTAAACAAGAGGAGCAATGTGCTTTGCTTTAGCAGAAGACACCCCTTACAGGCACAAGACTCATTTGTGGACATTCTGTTTAGACGTGCAATTCTTTGCAGCACGTCTGCTAAATTAACTCCTGATGTACTCAACAATAGTTGCAGACCTTACACCGGTGCATAATCTAGCAGAAAGGCACAACTCTGTTCATTTAGACAGCTTAAGTCAGGCCAGTGTGAAAAGAATGATGACAGAACCTAATACATTAAAATCTCGCAGACAGCATGGGTAACCAATGGCTAAACTGATGGGAGCTGCGCCATCATCAGAATAAAGAAGCCCTTAAGATGGAATGCCTGCATATAACCAGATCCAATGTAGATCTGGAGTGAAGAGCAGATGCAGAGTGATGTTGGTGATTATGGAGAGTGATGTGAAAACACTAAAACACCACCAGGATCTAGTTCTCCTGAGGTGAATGGGGAGGTGGCAGGCATGAAGTGGAATGGACAGAGCCAGCATTGCACTGGAGAGTCTCATCACCTAAGCGCTTCATCAGTACACACCACATAGAACACTGGGGGAGCTATTCACAGAACCCTATGTACGTTATCGACAGAAGAGTGACTTGTGAACTGCACTCTGATGTTAAAATCCTTCCACCAGGATGCAGTTTACCAGAAAAGCATTTTTTTTTTTTACTTTTTACTTTTCTTTTTCACAAACTTTAATTAGTAGGTAATGACCAACAGAAGCGTATTGGAAGCTTACAACATTTGACATATTCCCAGTGTTCTTTGGCTCCCTTCTTTGTATCATGTAACCACCAATGTCCATAACATTTTAACTTTAGTATCTCCCACCCAACCCGCCGCTGCCCCTCCCGCTCTCCTCCCCCGTATCCCATCCAAACTTATGAGGTAAAGGTGAGGTGATAGAGGTCCTTCATTGTTGGCCGGGTTCTGGGTTCCCTTATCATATTAGGTCCATTGTCATTGAGTTGTGGCTGTTTTCAGATAACAGAGAATTTGCGGAGCACCCTTGGTCTGAAATAGTTCTGCTCCTTGTCTGCCACAAATTCATGGGAGCCAAGTTTCCAAAACCTTTGATAAGTGCCATTAGCTAGGGCCGTCACTTTCTCCATCGCCATCACTCCCCACGATCTAGCCACAATGGGCCCTTGTTTGTTTTGCCAAGAGCGGGCGAAAGGTATCCTTGCAGCAGACAGCATGTGGGTGATAAGGGCGACACTATTTCCAGTGGCATCACAAACCCCTTCCACTGTGGCGCCCAGTAGCACCACCACTGGATTTAAAGGATAAACCCCTACCACTGTAGCACCCAGCAACACCACCACTGGATTTAAAAGATAAACCCTCTCCACTGTGGCGCCCAGCAACACCACCACTGGATTGAAAGGATAAACCCCTTCCACCGTGGCACCTAGCAGCAGCACCACTACTGGATTTAAAGGATAAACCCCTACCACCGTAGCACCCAGCAACACCACCACTGGATTTAAAAGATAAACCCTCTCCACTGTGGCGCCCAGCAACACCACCACTGGATTGAAAGGATAAACCCCTTCCACCGTGGCACCTAGCAGCTCCACCACTGGATTTAAAGGCAGTTGAACCTTTGTTACATCTTTGATGTGGCTCAAGATTTCCTTCCAATAAATGTTTGCTGTGGGGCACGACCATCACATATGTTAAGCCACAGTCATGCCAACATAAAGTGGGTAGTCAGGATTGATGGAGTTTAGTCGGTGTGGTGTCATGTACCACCTGAAGCATATCTTATATGTTGAATCCTTAACTGACACACATTTAGAAATGTTCATGGCACAATGCCAAATCTGACCCCACATTTCTTCCATTATTGGTTCCCCAAGGTCTTGTTCCCATTTCGATATGTACGGCAAGATGTCACCCAAACCTGCACTGTCCAGTAGATGATATAGCCTCATGACCCCTCATAAGCATGTTGTGTTCTGCAAAAATAAAAGTACTTCATCAGCATGTAATGATATTTTGTGTATGCCGCTTACTGATATGAAACCCTGTATCTCTGGATGTGCCTTGACAGCCCGCGCTGACGGCTCCAGGGCTATGGCAAATAACGGTGCGGATAGCGGGCATCCTTGTTGCATCCATTTTCGTATGGGGATGCTGTTGGAAAGTTGTCCATTCACCAATAACCTATTGGTCTGGATACGGTAGTTAGATAAGACCATGCCAGGGAGGATCGGCCCACACCCAAACTTCTCCAGCATTATTTTTAGGCAATTCCGATCTAGGCTATCGAAGTTGCATCTAATGCCAGCATGGACAGCTATTTTGAGGACCTCCGGCCCCATTATGCAACATTTACCGCTCTCCGGATGTTATCTTTTGTGTGTCGCCCCAATATGAATCATGCTTTATTTGTGTGAATGATCCCTGGTAAGATCCCCATTAGTCTCTGCACTAGTATCTTCACATACAGCTTTGCATCCCCAGTTAGTAGCGAGATTGGACGATAGCTTCCGCAATTCGGTGTATCTTTCCAGGTTTTAAGAGTAGCACCTTGGTGGAGGATCCCATGTCATTAGCAATTAGCCCCATTTCTCTCATCTGATTAAAAGGTCTGGTAATCAGGCCTACCATATGTTCTGGAAAGTTTTTTAATATACATTCCCAAATCCATCTGGCCCCGGTGCTTTATTACCCACCATAGACCCTATGGCCCGACGCACCTCCTTCTCTGTTTTTCAGAGCGTTGAGCAACATTCTATCCTCCTCCGGGATCTGCGGCAAGTCCAGGCCTCTCAGAAAAACATGTTGAGCCTCCCTGTCTACATTTTCTTTGTCGAGATTCCATAAGAAGAATGAATGCATTATATATGCTTTTTCAGATTCCCCTCGTTTAAGTTTGCCCAATGAGTTTTCAAGCTGGCTAATTTAATTTTTGGATCTTTGTTTTCTTAATTTTTCCACAAGGAACCAATTGGCTTTTTCCCCTTTTATATAATAAGTTTGTTTTGTCTGTATAAAGATTTCTGTGGATCCATCTGCAAGGTGTGATTCTAATTTTGCCCTTGCCTTCATGAGCTCTCTCCAGGCCTTTTGTGACCCTGTTGCTATATGTTGTACCTCAGCCATCCCCACATCCTGTTCCAACCTTTGTTTCATAATCTCTCTTTCACAAAAAAAGTGTGCGATTTGGGCTATGAATTCACCCCAAATCATTGCCTTAATGGCATCCCATATTGTGTGCCAGTCCATCCTGGGCTTGTTGTTCTCATTAAAGAAATTCTTCAAGGTTGTTTCCATGTGAGCCTTGAGATCTAAGTCCCTTAATATTAGCTCATTTAGCAGCCACAGTTTCCGATGACTAGGGGGGAACACTAGTGGGTCTGCTTGGAGCGTAACTCATGCGTCGTCTGTCAAATATTGCATCCCAATCTCTAGCCCAGTGATTTGTGGAATGAATGTGTCCGAGACCAGGATCATGTCTATATGTGATAAGTCTATGTGTGCTGCAGAATAGTGTGAATATGTTCTGTCCAATGGATGGAAGAACCACCAGGTTTCTATAAGGTGTAGTTCTCTAAGAAACCGTCCTTGTGCTTGCCTGTGTTTGCTGTCTTTGAGGGTGGCAGGGAGGATTTTATCCAACAAGGTGTCCATCACACAGTGAAAATTACCCCCAATCAGTATTAGTCCTACACACCACCATGCCAGTTTGCCCAAAAAATCGGTCAGGCATTGGTCTTGCTTTTCGGTTGGTGTATATATCGAGACCATAGACCATCCAAGAACCAGGTAACATCCCTCCAGGTCTTTATGTACAAACTGTTTGTTGAACTGCACCGCCTTCGCAATCAGGCAATCAGGATTCCTGCCCCCCTTTTTTGGTACCGATGGGAGCCAGAAACTGTGTGGGGAATGCTCTATGTCTCAGCGGGATTCGTCTCCTGAGAGTAAGTGAGTTGTACCCATACCACCGAGGCTTGCATTTCTGTCAGCCGCCTCATAATCAACCACTCTTAATTGGCAAATTTAGACCATGGGTATTTAATGTGACTAGTTTCATGTCAGCCATAGTCCGTAATCAGTTTTGTGCAGTATGTTGGAACCATAACCATATCATTCTTCCATATCTGTGATCTGGACCTCTTGTCGCTCACCCCGCCCACTTCCTAATAAACAGCATAAACCAACTCTCCCCCCTCAACTATTAACCCCAACATTGAAACGAAAATGGTACTACTGTACTCGACCGGGTTTTGTCTCTCAAGCGGGATAAATGACTTAATTCTCACTCCTTCCCATTGTCCCTCTCCCCCATTCTTTGAATATTGGTTGGCCGAGATTACCTCCATGCTTCGCTTATGTTTCAGTTCGGGTTGACGCCGTTAAAATGAACCCATCTTACTTTTGACGATTCCTTGGGTCATTGCAGAGGTCTCGGCCCCTCTCTGTCTTGTTTAGTGTCTCCCCCCCAGCCAGTCCACTCAAGTGGGGTCTGCATTTCTAACCCCCTTATTCCTCCCTTTTGGGTATGGGTGCCCCATCTTCCATTTTTCCCTCCTGGGCAGTGCTGTCACTGTTGGATTCTGCTTTGCTACTTCTTTTGTCCCCATCTTCTCCCTTCAGTTCAGAGATTTTGTCTTCTTTGGATATCGTGTATCGCTGGCCCTTCCATTCGAAGCGAAGTCTGCACGGGCACATGTAAATATATATGCTTGTTTTCTGTAGCATGTCTGCAAAATTGACGTATGATGCATTCAGCTATAGTTAGTTACACCAGTGCATGGTCTAGCATGGTTCTACCTTCTGCTGAGAGGTTCCCACTCCAAAGAAAAAGTGGAAACCTCATATTTCCAGACTCACAGCCTCTGAACAGATACACATCTGAGGAGCACTGGAAAGACCTCTAACGGCTAAGGGGCTGATCTAGGTTCTATAGAAGGGTGTCCTCAAGGCAAAATACCCTAAGATGGGAATAAGAGTGCAGAAATAGAGGACCTGTGGTCTCCTAAAACGTGTATGGATTCTCAATCTGCTCAATTTGTTCTTATTTAGGTGGCAGCTACCCTGAGCCAAACTGGGCAGGATATTCCCCAGAGTTGCAGAAGTACATTGGAACGAGCAGGGGAAGGCAGACCGTATTTTGGGACTGGTGTAAAGTTGTGCAAATGTTTTTGGTGGAGGTGCTTTTCTGGATGAAAGGCATTGTGACGATTGAGAGTAGGAGTGATCATACACACTACCTCACACAGTGCATCATATTTGACTAGCAGCTAGGGCATTTCAAGCTTAGTCCTGGATTAGACCTATGCCGTTGGCCCAAGGCAAATGGTTACATAAAGTAATGCAAATGTTTATTTTTTATGTTTTATTTTACTGCATGAAGTGCAGACCTAGCTTGAGCGCAGCAGAGTGGTTTACAGCGTTTGGGTAGCCAGACTGGCATCTTTTAACAGTAGCGCTGTACTGTAGAGTGCTATCAAATGGAAAAGATGACAGCCTGATTACATGGCTCTTGGAATGACATCGGTTATGTTACGTTATTGAGATTTATACTGCACACTGCTGCCATTTTCATGGTCTGAAGGCACTTTGCCGCATCTGAACATGAAAGAGGGCTGGGGGGGGCTTAGTTAGTGGGACTGAGAGGGAAAAGCTCAAGAGAGCTTGATATGGTGTTGGTAGCTTTATTTCGGAAAGAACGGTTAATGTGTGCTCGTTTGTTTTTTGTTGGTAGGGGTATGAGGATGTATGGGGTGATTTGTTGTTTGATTGGTTTAGTTTCATGTTTGGTGTTGTGGAATGTGAATAGTTTGCAGTGGTTTTCGTTTTTCGTCTCTGCAGCGGAGGTAAGAGTGTCAATACTCCATGCAGAGTATTAGAGAGTTGGTAGTAGGGGTAATTTGTGTCCTTTGGTGCAAGGTTATGTAGTTCAATCGAGTTAATATTGTTCTATCGTGAATTGCAGTAGAATCCTTTATTTCCTCTTCTGGCCATGTTTTAGTTCATTAGGTTTCAGTTGTTGTGGTGTTTCTATTCTCGTTTGTTAGCAGTTTCCCTTTGATGATGGTCCCTATTTAGCGTTGTGAGTTAAAGAGCCTTTTTACCACTCTTACATGTGTTTTGCTGTGTGTGTTTAACATTTTTTGTGTTCATAGACTGTGGAGCGTCATCTACTCCATAGGCATCATAATATGTGTTACACAGCACCTTCAGTGCAGTGACACAGGGTTGTCTTTTTCAGACTTCCCACTTTAAACTCCATTTTCTGGGACTGACTACTGTCTCCCAGAACACGTAAATTTGCCATTGACTTTATTAGTCTTTTAAATCCACAGACCCAGTACAAACTATCTTACATAGAGTTCTGGAAAGGGTTAATAGTTATCCCTTTCTGTTTCTCATGGAACATTATTTCTTTCCCTTTTCATTAAGATTTGGCTGGTGGCAGTGGTATCTACCATATTTTTCCTACCGCGGTTTATTTAAATAGCCTTGGTACTGTTTAGGCTATCTTGGTAGCCTCAAACTTAAATGTGAGGGAGGGGTTTGATACTCCCTGCACAGGGTCTCCTTGGAGACCCATGTCACACTCAGTGTGATTGGCTGTGGTGACTGTCCTGCCGGGACAGGCACCCTGCTGTGTGATTGACAGCCAGGCTGTGTGAATGGCGGAAAACTGCATAAAAAGCAGGTCTCAGAGACTGAGAAGGCAGAGTTGCCACTGGATCGAGAGAACCAAAGCAGAAGCTGACAGAAGAGAAGTTCTACAACAACTGAACCTCCTGGTGAAGCCCTGCTGCGGGTCCGAATCTCCAAACTTCGATGACAGGGAAGTTCTGCAAGGAATCTTCTCCCCTTGAGCTGGTGGGACCAACCAGTTCGCCAAACAGCAAGCCAGGCCTCCCTCCTCTGGTCGAATTTGCTGTGCACACCTACAGTGAACCGTGTAGCCAGGAGGACCGGACCCTGCTTGGATTTTAAGTAGCGCACCTTTTATTTGTTGCTTTGCTCTGCTGCTGGTTTCTTCCCTGGGCAGATCAGGACCCTCCAGACTTCCTACTTTGTGTCAGTCCGACAGTCACGTCAGGAACCCTGAGCCTGCAGGACCTGCCAAGAACGTCTGCTCAGCTACAGCCGTCTTCTCCATTTAAGGTACTGTTCAAATCCGGTCGTTCTTTCTGTCCGACCACGGTAAAAGTGCTTGAAATCTTTTTTCCAATAAGAGGGCTTGTCCTTCTCTATTCTCTAAAGTAACTTGTCATCCAACCTACTGTGTTCTGATCTCTTGGCAAAGACCTAACCGCAAGAAATGAGTGATCCTCTGCAAAGACTTTAGTCGATTGACTTTGGTCCTGGTCTCTTGAATTGATTTCCTCACCGTTGCCTTTTCTAGATTGCCCTGCTTACTTACTTGTTGGTGCTGCTCAACTTTTGTCTAACTTTGTCTTTCCCTCCCTTTTAAATTGCTGGAGTTCCATTTTGCTCACACTTCATTTTGAGCTTAACTTGTCCAGAAGTCATTGGGTGGTGTGTAGTGTATTAAGATTTTGATTTTTCAACTGCGTGATAATAGTGACATGTTTTATAACTGATGTATAAATAAATGTATATTCTTTTACTCGTCAGTGTTTGTTTGAACCATAGTAATTGCTGTCCTTTGTGTAACTATTGATACTGCTCACTTTACTCTTGAGATAAGTCTGGCTGCTCAGCCATCGCTACCGCTTTACTGTGTAGTACAGGCTTGTACCAAAGGTGAATTTGTACTGTCACTTGTAGTCTTAATTGTGTGTGGGGTTCCCAAAAGGTACTGCATATGATTCTGCCTAACACATTTCTATGAGCGCACTTAGCCCAGAGGCGTCTAGGAGCTAGTTACAGGCAGGAAAGAGATACATATATAGCAAGCAGGTCTAGCGGCGCGCTGCTTAGTTGAACAAGTGGGTCTTTGCTTTCGGAATAGTCTGTAGGAGGGTTCTGACCTGATGGATGAGTGAGGGGCCGCCGAGGCAGGGAAGCTGGGCCCTCCGGCTCTGGACCATCGGAACCTGGGAATGGTCAGGCGGTTCCGCTCGAGAGAACAATAAGAAAGGTAAGTACCCAGGTTTGATTTGGTATTCAAACCCCTGATCAAATGAACAATACACAGCTCTGTGCTCTTAGAGTGGAACCCCTCACAGGGTCAAGAATCATATGTGGAGATTACTTTTAGGATTCTAAGTTGTTTCTCTCTCGCTCTCATCTCTGCACACTGAGTGGCCTTTTTCATACAACAGTGACAGTGGCAAAGAGAAATCAGCCTCAAAATAAGTATGGTTTAAGCACATGTCAGGAAGACATACATATTTCCCATTGGATTTCTTATTCATTCAATGAAAAAAATGGATACATTTGCTTTCTGAACTAACTGAGCTGCTATTAGTGACATCCATTAGTAATCAAGAGAAGAGCAATTTAGAAAGAACCAGACAGATTCTACTGTGTTCATTTGACCCCTGCAGGTGGCTCGAAAGAAAAGAGTGATGAGGGTAAGTGCTCACTTTCATTACCACGAATCTTGACATATTCCTGGTGATATAAATATGGATAATGTGCTGAACTCTTAAAATAGAAGCCTCACACAGTTTCAAGGCTCAACATTGGGCCAGTATCTTTGTTTTCTATTTAGCTGATCTCTTCAAATGCAGTTCATTAATTGCCTGTTGTTTACAGTGGAGACACACAAAACTCGAAATAAATACATTTTGAGAGCAGGTCTGAAAGACATTGCCCAGATCCATCCCCCCTCTTCCCAATACTCACACACTGGGGGTTTCACACCCCCCCACAGAACCAGATTGACAAACCTTTTTCCCCATACACCAGACCCTCCTCCTCTCATGTCACGCTGCAGTGACACAACACATAAACGTGGTCCAGTAACTGGTCTCATATCTGACGTTACTGCACGTCAGAGGCACTGAAAGTACCCTTCAGCAGCTTAGCATGCGGGGGTGTGGAAGTTACCAGAGAGCAGGAAATCTGCACCTGCTCAAGGGCAGAATTGTGTTCTCTGATACACTGCACTTGGTGGGGTCCTGCCCCTCCTGTTTCCTATCCTGATTCCTAGACTATAGTTGAGATCTCATCTTTCAGGGCTTCTGAGTTGATCAGAGGAGCACTGAGTTCTTCTGTCCTCACGGCTGACGCATGACTCCGTTCCGATCTCACCAGGGGCTAGGTTATATAAAACGGTTTATAGTCATAATGTCGACAGTCAAAATGTCGAAAAATAAAATGTCGACTTTTTTTTTCAATGCATTTTTTTTTCTATATGGGGGGGTTCCCCCCAACCCCCCTTTTTTAATTTTTTTTTTAATTTTTCCCTTTTTTTAGCTCCCAAACCCCTAAAATAAATATATAATTAAAAAAAGAGAATGTCGACATTTTTTTTTCGACATTATGACTGTCCACCATATAAAACATGCGGTCGCAGTTAAGGCCATATACTTGTGCTCTCTGTGTATATATAAATGTATGGGTGTCATTCTACAAACATGTTCACAAGGATCTCTGTGGCCTTGTAGATGCGGCATGCGCAGGACCTGATGTTGCTCCCTAATTCTGGCTTAGGACCCAGTAGCAAGTCTTGTTCCAACAGGTGCCTCTCCCCTCAAAGAAGCTCTCTTGTGAGTTGCTTCGGGTGGCATGGTGACCGCTCTGACACTCTTCACCAGTCCATCAAAGGGAAATATCTTCTTGCCAGGACTTGTCATTTCTCACCAGGTGGGCCGGAAAGTTGATTCTGCTATTAAGAGGTTATTCAGGAGCCGGTTTTTGTACCACAGCCTATGAATCTAACTCTTGCAACCTCTTATGGAAGACCTACCTTTTCTGAATATTCCTATCAGCAAGGAATCTGACTGTGCTCTAGAAAGAAACATCATTAAGGCTCTGTTCTAGCTGATGCCATATACAGAAGTGGATGGCATGATGCCGACAACTGTAACATGTGGAAACATCAGAGTCGGCCCATCATACCATAATTTGTATTTGTATTTGTATTTTATTTATTTGTAATGTGCACCTAACCCAAGGGTAGCCAGACGCAAAGGCAGCAAGAGGGTTGCAAAGCTTTGTTACATACAGTATGGTGAAGGTCCAGCTAGGGTTACATTTCCGGACGTATCACGCCAAATAGGAGGGTACAACATGTACATTAAAGGCAAAACTATAAACATATTTACATTCAATGGGTAGAGCATGTACATTAAGGGCAATACTATAAACATATTTACATTCAATGAGGAGCCACATGGTAGTGGCGAATCTGGGTCTCTAAGAGTCGTTATGAGTCGAGAGATTTGAGCCAGTGGGCGGTCCTGGCTCTGAACTGGTGGTAGGCTAGGTCCTCCCTGCAAGTGGGGGGGAGGGAGTTCCAGAATTGCGCTGCTTTTACTGGAAAGATATTGCCTCCAGATGTAGTATGTTTGAACCTGGGCACCAGAAGAAGGTTAGCGTTGGCCGTTCTTGAGGGGCGGGAGAGGGTAGGTCTAGTAAATCTGGCGATGAGGTATTGGGGGCTGCTTGGTGGAGGCATTTATGAATCAGAGACACCGATTTAAGGAATATCTTGTCCTTGGTGGATAGCCAATTAACAGTTCTTCTGGAATCTGAAATATGGGCTTTCTTCGGAATACTAAGGGCCGCTCTGAGGGCATTATTTTGGAGGATTTGGATTTTGTTAGAGATATATTTGTTGCAGCCTACATATAAGGCATTGCAATAGTCCAACTTGGACAGGATCAGCGCCCTGGCCAAGGTGGTGCAGTTGGTAGGGTTGAGAAAGGGTTTGGCTGCCCTGATGAGTTTGCAAGTGTAGGAAGTGGCGGAGGCCATTGCGTTCACTTGTTTGTTGAAGGTAAGGGTGGAATCTAGATAGAATCAGAGGGTTTTAACCTCCTTAGCTACCATGATTTTGTTATCGTCAATTATGAATGATGAGTATTTGTGGCCCAGTTTGTTGAGGTAGTGTGTGGAGCCTAGAATGAGAAGTTCCGTCTTGTCCTCATTCAGGCATATACCATGTGAGGCCATCCATGCCTGGATGATGAGGTACACTTTATTAACGAAGGCCAAATCCTTGTCATAATCCCCCGACAACAGGATGAGGATCTGGGTATCATCGGCGTAATTAGTGTAGGTGATACCCAGATCGTTTAGATCATCAAAAAGGGGCTTCGTGAAAATGTTATAAAGTGTAGGGGAGACACAAGATCCTTGCGGCACGCCGCACGTGATAGGGATAGGGTCGGCTGCTGCTGATAAAGAGAAGACTCTCATCGTACAGTTATTAAGGAAGGATTGGATCCAGTTGGTTGCTTCTTGAGAGAAGTTGGCAGCTATTTGTAGGTGGTTGCACAAGATCTCGTGGTCGACCAGATAGAAGGCCGCAGAGAGATCAAGGAGAAGCAATAATGCTGTTTTTCCCTGGTCTCTCAACTCGTCTATCTGTGCCTTGAGATCTATGAGTGTGGTTTCTGTTCCGTGTTGTGGCCTGAAGCCTGATTGACGGAAGCCTAAGAGCTGGAAGTGCTCAAGGTAGTGTTGGATCTGTTGGTATGCTATTTTTCAATGGTTTTAAGGAGGAAAGGTACTGTGGTAATAGGGCGGTAGTTAGTTGAGGTGGTTGGGTCTAAATTCGTTTTTTTAAGCAGAGGGAGGACCCAGGACTGTTTTAAATTATTAGGTACGGTGCCTGATGTGAAAGACGCATTTATTAGTTTGGTAATAAATGGTGCTAGATCACGGGCAGCATTCTTAATCAGTTGAGCGGGGCATAGGTCTCCAGGGCAGTTTGAGGGTTTGAGGGTGAGAATGGTGTTTTCTACCTCTTTAGTGGATACTTTGTGGAAGTTGAAGGAGGGGTAGTGTGCTGGGGGGGAGGATTGAGTCAGGGGAACCTTTTTGTGGGAGATGGTACTCTGCTTGGTGGAGGAGAGTAGAGATTCTTTTTTATTGCTTATCTTAGTCTTAAGGGAGGAGATTTTGTTCGCTAGGGCATTTTGCATGCCCGTGCACCAATTTTTATCTTCGATGCACGAATCAGGTACTAAGATCAGGGATTCAACCTCTTTAAGTATTGTGAAAAGCTCTCTAGTGTTGAATTTAGCTTGTGAGATTTGCGTGCTGAATGACGATTGTTTAGCCAGTGTAATTTCTTTTTTATATTGGGAGGCTAGACTACTCAAGTTTTTTTTGTTTTTTTCTGAGGGGGTAGCTCGCCAGATTTGTTCACAGCGTCGCTTTTCCTGTCTGAGGGCTTTGAGAAGAGGCGAAAACCAGGAGTCAATGTGTTTTCGGGGCTTGCTCTTTTTTAGCTTCAAAGGGGCTATAGCGTCAAGGGATGAGAGCATGATTTTATTGTAGATGTCCACCATCGTGAGTGGATCAGTGTGATCTGGGATGGCATTCAAGGTAGGTGTGATAAGCGGGATCAGGTTTTCCGGGGTGATATTTTTTTTATTTTGGGATTGGATAGCTGGAGCTATGCTGTTAGCTTGAGCTGGGGTTGCCATTAGGGTAAACAAGATCAAATAGTGGTCTGTCCAGGGCTGCGGGTGTATGGCAGAGACCAGGACTGGGCAGTTGTGCACAGCTAACCAGTCCAGAGTTCTCCCTTTGATATGGGTAGGCTCGGTAATCTTCTGGGTGAAGCCCAGTTCCTCTAGGGTATTGTTGATTGTACTGGCATTGGCGTCTGCAGGGTCTCTGAAACCAAGGTTAAAGTCTCCGAGTAGGATGCGTTGTGAGGAGTTTTTAAGATTGTTTGATAAGATGTCTGCGAGGTCTTCTTTGAATGATCCTAGGGGGCATAGTGGTCGGTAGATAAGGTCAATGGAGATGGATTGAGTCCTAGATAGTGTTAACTTGACTGTTAGAGATTCAATAGTGATAGTAAATTTAGTTTTGGCTATGATAGCAAGACCTCCACCTCTCGAGGTAGTGCGATCAAGTCTTAATAGTGTGTAGTTATCTGGAACTGCTAGCATGATTGCAGGGCCTGCCGTGGGGTGAAGCCAAGATTTGGTAACTGCTAAGAAGTCCAGGTCTTCATTGTGTAGCAGGTCAGCAATGTCTGATGCATGGGCTACCATGGAGCGGGCATTTATTAGTGCGCCCTTGGTCCCTTGATCTGCTGGGTTTAGGGGTGGTGGCATAGATTTGTGCATACTTTTCTGGTTATGGATGGGCTCACGGTGGAGTCTACTGTTCAGTTGAAGAGGGTGTAGGGATGGATTCCTGGTCACCTTGTTGTGGGCTAGTTTAGATAAGGGGTCATGGAGTCTTGCGAGCCTGGCACGTGATCTAAGGTTTCTTGTGAGAACAGGGCAAGGTGTGGAGTTCATTTCAGTTAATATGTATGGGTTGTGTGCTGGCTCAGGTGCTGATAGGTTGGGTAGCATGATTAGGTATTGATTGTTCAAGATGTGCAATATTAATCTCAGTAACATTGTATAAAGTGCATGGAGATACATTGTAGTGTTGGGCAAGGTAGACTAGTGCGGTGTATTTAGTGTCTGGTAGCGTGGGTCTAGTCTAGAGAGGCACCTAAAGTCGATTCGAGCAATCCAGGCACGAAAGCAAGGTCCCTAGCATAGTGCAGAGGCAATGGGTCATTTATGTTCAATTTTTAGCAATCAAGGGTTAAAGCATAGTTCACTAGCAGGGTGCATAGACAATGGGGCACCTAAATTCCATTTTAGCAATCAGGCACAAAAAGCACAAAAAGCATAGGTCACTATCAACTAGTAGGCAATGGGGCACCTAAATTCGATTTTAGCAATCAGGCACAAAAAGCATAGGTCACTAGCATGGTGCATAGACAATGGGGCACCTAAATTCGATTTTAGCAATCAGGCACAAAAAGCACAAAAAGCATAGGTCACTAGCAACTAGTAGGCAATGGGGCACCTAAATTTGATTTTAGCAATCAGGGTTACAGGTGATAGGTATGCAGTAGAGAGGCAGTGGACATGTTACTTGGGCGCTTTAGATCCAGTAGCTGAGAGGCAGCCCAATGTTGATGTATCATGTAGTAACAGCATTAGTTAGTCTGGTCAAAAACAAACTTAATATTCTAAATGCAATTGTGAGTCTGATATATATGGCAAAGTCATGGCTGCAGGTGCTTTGGTTACCTTGTATGTGGCTGGTAGGGGGTCTGGCAGACGGCAGACACAGGCACAAACAGGAACCAAACAGGAGCTGGCCTTGTGACTATGGGCCTTGAGGAGTGTGGGCCGGCTTCACCTGTCGGCGTCCAATGGGGGAACAGATAGGCACGGCAGCCTATCGGATTCGGGCGTTGTGGCCTCAATAGGCCCTGTGGATTAGGCAGAGGGAAGGCAGACGCCATATTGGAGGGTGCAAGTATGGCAATTGCAGTACAGTCACTAGCCAGGTAACTTACTAGCCAGGTAAGAATCTGGCTTCCAAGGGCCTTCAATGGGAAGGGCTAGGGTTCCCCGCTGTCACAGCTTTGGAAAACCTGATCAGCTACAGACAACTGGAGAGACGAGAATGTCTCCTACTGCGTTCAGAGTTGCTCTATGCTTCCACATAGAATTGTGTGTGGGCATCAGGTAGTTTGCTCCCTCTCATAGTTCTCTCAGAGCAACTATAAGAACCATGCAATATACTCACGGAGTGCAGCTATTACTCAGTCACCGGTTTGAACGTATTCTATGAGAGCCGGATTGGCCGGTCTGGGGAAGAAGGCCTGCCCCATGATAGAGCGAGCCCCACTGGCATCCAAGTGAGACTCGTCTCAGATCAGAGCCATGCCAGGCCCACCCATAATGATCAGGGACTCAAAGGTTCATAGTATCAAGAACTTCACTGTCTCTAGCCAAGAAATCATTCCAGGATAAGCAGTTTTCTTCATCACATTCTAGAAACAACCCTAATAAAGAGCCTTGCTTCAATCGGGGTTCCTGCCAGTACAAAATGCCTAACTTTGCCAGCAAAGTGGCCGCCTTCCTTATATCAAGGGCACAAAGATGTCAGCAGCCCGCCTCTTCCATAACGCAATAATACTGACAATCAAGGCCCTCCTAAGGTGGAATTTGGACCAGTGAGGGGGAAGAATAGGAGCATTTAGGTCGACTTGGATGAATTGGATAAAGGAGCCTTGGGCATGGTGAGGCAGCAGAAGATTTAGAGTTTAAACTTAGGTCAATTCTTCCTTCAATGGGAACAGTGTAAAAGTGTATATCCATGAAGTGGCGCTCATGGAGCGAATCCAGAACCACCTGTCAAAGTGGGCTACACAGAGCATTCCCAGTTTAGATTGGGAGTGTAGTGCATTGTCTTTCTGGTGGAGAATGCATTGGTGGGTTTCCAATTCATTCTAAATTGAAAGTATATCAATATCTGGCTCTCAATTGCCTCATTCAAGATGACGATCCAGCAATTTCTCCAAATGCCCTTCGTGACAAGGATAGTTGTGAAGGATTCATATCTCCACATTCTGAGTCAGAGGACTATTGGAAATACCTCAGGTAGGCCATAGCAGGGCATCATTGCCAGGTATTTGGATGCCCTTTCTGCCTCAGTTCGGGCTCCAGGAATGTTACCATATGATGACTCCAGTAGTAGGAGGATTACATCTCGGAGGTGTGTAGATTTCATCAGGGCAGCTTTCAGAATGGGCATGGGTCGAGCCTTCTTTCCAGCTTCTTGGGCTGCCAACCTCTGGGAATACAGCATCCAGATTGACATCCAACCCCAAACTCAGATAGGGCTGAGTTCTGGTGGTTACTGAGGGAACGAACGGAAAGGGGAGTTCCTCTTGAACATTACCAGTGATTAATTCTGACAACAGTTGCCAGTGGTCTAGGTTGGGTGCTACACTGGGTATCTTTTCAAGAACTGGAAAGTGGGATGCCAGTCAGTGAAATCAAGCCAAGTGCTATCTTGTATGCGCGCCTTCATATCCAAAGTAGTGTAACTGGTCATATGGTGTTGTCAGAACCATCCGTACCTGGACTAAACTCCTGCAAATACAAAGGAATACCAGATTACATGCCATTGGTTTTCTAGAAGCCCACCTGATGTGATGGAGGGTATCCTGTGTCCTTTCTATGGAGGAAGTTCACACTGGGGGGATTGTCAATATTGTTGTAGATCACTCAGTTCCATGTTTCTCTCATCCCTTACTTTTACCTAATGGAAGAGGCTTTTCCTGATATCTTCATGAGGATTGGGATCCCACGTATCACCCTCTGTGAGGACAGTTTCAATGACCAGAGATTCCCCTTTACTGTTCTCAGCATAGGATTTCCTTTGCATTGGGGTGGATGTCTTGTCTCTTCCCTTGCTCAGGGTTGGCCTGTCCACGTTACCTCTCATCCATTTTATTCCTGAGTATTGGCAAAGAGCAGGTTGAAGAGGGCAGAAGTTATTTTTGTGGCTCCTTATTGGACCAGCAGAACTTGGGTTTCTCTCCTTCAGCAGTGGAGAATGGCTTTGGTAAGCTTTCTGCAGTTTCCAGCTCTTCGTATCCATAGCCTACCCAATCTCAGGTTTGGACTTTGGAATTTCAGAAGCAGCGATAGTCTTCAGCTCTCCAGATGACAGTCCACCTGAGAGGTTTATCATAGAATTAATACACTTCCGGGCAGCGTCACCCATTGTAGCCCCCTGACCACTCGCATTAGTCATCCTAGACTTCTTCATGATGGAGTCAGGATAGTTTTGACAGTTTTCACCTTACAAGAGGAATGGTCATCTAATGTATCTTGCTTGGGTCTCCTATGGGACCTGTCCTTTTGCCTTAAGTCTGGGCAGGGGACCATTCAAGCCCCTCAGGATGCAGAACCCGTGTGGTTGCCAGGAAACACTCTCTTTTTAGTGGCAATTTCATCTTTGATATGATATTTTATTTTATTTATATCGCGCTCATACACAAGTGTTTCAGAGCGTGACCAAGCAAAGGGAGGGGAACAGGGAAGAAGAAAAACAACGATCTTACTAGGCCCAGTGACATTGAGAACGTGCAAGTGCATGGGAGTGGGGGGAAGTGCGGAACAGAGGAGAGAACAGAAGAAATAAATAAGTTAAACAAATAAATAAATAAAGGCAATAAAACAGTGGTAGTTCATCCATCGAGTGGCAAGTGCTAGTTTAAGTGGATGGTGTATCTTATAAGTGCAGAAGAGAAGTGTGAGGGGGACTGTATGGGTACAGATACAGACCCCAGTGCAAGGGGTGGGCCGGAGGCAGTGCAGGGGGTGGCAGGGTGAGCAAGTAACTGGGCCCAAAGGAGAGAGAATGGCCAGGTGCACGGTGCCAAGAGTGAACACAGATCAGCTGGGGAGATAAGGGGCAAAGGCAGAAGCGAAGAGAATGGTCTTGAGTTGCTTCCGGTACCGGAGAAGATTCTCCTCAGTTTTCAAGTTGGCAGGTAGGCTTTTCCAAAGGGATGCCCCAGCCAAAGACAGAGATCTACCCCCAGCTTGTTTCTTTGAAAAACGATTAACCCTGAGGGAGTTAGAAGTAGAGGATCGAAGGGCTCGAGAGGGGAGGTATTTACGGAGGGTAGTTGAAGGCATTCTGGACTCAGGCATCAAAAAAGCCTTGTGGACAGTGCAGAGGGTTTTAAATGTAATCCTTGCATCCACTGGGAGCCAGTGAAGGGGTTTCAGAGCTGGAGAGGTTCTATCCCAGGGCTCGAGGCCAAGGACATGTCTTGCATCTTGTTCTGGATTAGTTGTAAGGGGCGGAGAATGGAGGCAGATAGATTTAGAAAGAGGTTGTTACAGTATTCCAACCTAGAAAGAATCATAGCTTGGGAGACAGTGAGCTTCTGAGGGAAGGAGAGGAAAGGCAGAGTACCTCTGAGGAGGTGCCATAAGAGGTTTGACTTTTTAGAGATGTCAGATTTGTGTGCAGAGAAGGAAAGTGTGGAGGCAAAATGACCCCAAATGTCTTTCCTCGCAGGTAGGAGTAAGATGAGGGTCAAGGCAGGCCGGCCAGAGAGTGAGGGGAAAGGATGGTGAAGGTGTACCAATGAGGAGGATCTCAGTCTTGTTGGCATTTAGACAAAGATTGTTGGCGGTGCACCAATTTAGAATGACGATTAGGCAATCAGAGATAACAGAATGAGAAGAGGTGGCTGAAGGAACCCTGGAAATGAGTTGGGTGTCATCAGCATAGCACTGGAAATTAGGGCAGAAAATGGAAATGCAGTAGGCGAGAGTTGCCAGCTACTGGTTGAAAAGCCAGGGTGAAAGGTAACACCCTTGGGGAACACCACAGGTAGAGAGGGAGATAGGAAGGACCAAAGTTGTACCTAGGAGGGTCGATCAGAGAGGAAAGAGGTCAGCCATGGCAGAGCCTGATCGGTGATACCCAGGGTGTCACAGAGCTTTTTGAGCAAGGTGGTAGGGTTGACTGTGTCGAAAGCAGAGGAGATCAAGTAGGATTAGGACAGGGGGAATGTTAGAGTCAAGGTTGAAGAACAGATCTTCACAGAGAGCAGTTTCCGTGCTTCTGGCAGCTCTGAAGCCAGATTGGTGATCCTGGAGAGTACCAACAGAATCGGAATGAAGGTTAAGATGAGAGATGACCAGCTGTTCTAGGAGTTTACACAAAAAGGGAGTAATGGAAATTGGACGATAGTTAGGCGGACAATATATGATATGATATGATAGGTTATTTATAATGTACTTAATACCCAGAGGTTTTTAAGCGCGGACCCAAGGATCAAACGTGTATTGCTCTGTGTCGTCTAGCTTCCAAGGTGAGCACGTTGCCCCTCAGCTCTCTTCCCGACACAAGAAGGCTCAGCTTTGGGTTTTTTAAGGAGTGGAAGCACAAGGGAGTGCTTCAAAGCGGAGGGGAAAGATCCAGAGGCAAAGGAAAAGTTACAGAAGTCAGCCAGGGCCCGAGCACGTGTATCAATGTGGTCCTTAATGGTTTTAGAGGAACAGGAATGGACCTGTTTTGAAAGGGCTTTCATAGATCGGTCTTGTCTAGCGACTTCATCAGGGGAGAAAAGAGGAAAAGAGGAGAAAGAGGTTGGGGGGTAGCTGAAGGAGGGTCAGCAAGAGAAGAAGGAAGGGGTATAGGAGGGGGAGCAGAAGGGAGGGTGGATAAGATGCCCTGGGTTTTAGAGATAAAGTGAGAGGCAAGGACATTGCAAAGAGCCTGGAGGCGAGAGGAGGGGTGGAGACTGCAGCATGGTTGGCCAGCTTCTTACAGATTTTAAAGAGTTTGGCCGAGAATGTTAGATGCCACAAAGACAAGGGGTTGAATGTGGACTCTCTTCTTGGTGTGGACAGAGAGTGTGTATTGCCTTTGTGGCTGGTGGCAGGCCAGTTTTTCAGAGGATGAACAAAAAGCCCTCCATTTTCTCTCAGCCGCCCTACACTTACATTTAAGTGTGGCTAGGTTAGAGTCATACCAAGAATTGCACTTGGCTTTGGACTTCAAGCGAATCCTCATGACAAGGGCATGAACATCAAGAGTAGCAGAAAGAGTAGGGCAGGGACAGGGCTGTGTCAGGGTGTGAGTCAGCCCAGGGTGGAGGGGGGGAGGAGGTGGTGATGAAAGCCTCGACTGACACACTTCATGGGCCAGATGTCCGAGAAGGTGGGTGGCAGTCTTAAGGTAGGCTTGGCTTGAGGGTACGAGATGGACTGATGAGAGGAGAGGAGGCAGTGATCATTCCAGGAAAGAGGAGTGGTGACATGAGTAGAGAGGGGGAGGCCAGAGGAGATCAAGACTTCAAGTGTGTGACCAGCAGAGTGAGTCAGGCCAGAGGGGAGTATAGAGAGGGAGAGTGAATTGCAGAGGTCGCTAAAGGGGCAGTTGAGGAACAGGGAGAATCAAGATGGATGTTGAGGTCCCCAAGGAGGAGGAGTCGAGTGGTTGAGGCCAGGAGGGAAGACCAAAAGGCATTCGAAAGAGGAGTGTGTCTGAGTGGGGATGATAGAGGCAGGAATCCACTCAGGGATGATCGGGGCTACAAAGGGGCGACAAAGAGGATGTCAGTGGGGGATTGTCTGGCAGAGGCGCTGGAATAAGTATCAGCAGTGGGGAGACCTGGGTTGGAGGCCAAGATATCCTTTTTAAATTTCTTTTTACTAGACTTAGTGAGAAGGGAAGGATAGTTAATAGAGAAGCAGATGGAGTAGATAGGAGAAACAGAAAACGCCATGGGCAGGAAGAGAGAGGAGGCAGCAGGAGAAAAATACACGTACAGCGGTATGGATGTCAGTGAGGGATTGTCTGGCAGAGGCGCTGGAATAAGTATCAGCAGTGGGGAGACCTGGGTTGGAGGCCAAGATATCCTTTTTAAATTTCTTTTTACTAGACTTAGTGAGAAGGGAAGGATAGTTAATAGAGAAGCAGATGGAGTAGATAGGAGAAACAGAAAACGCCATGGGCAGGAAGAGAGAGGAGGCAGCAGGAGAAAAATGCACGCACAGCGGTATGGAACATTCACTGGACTAGCAGCTTACTATTTAGAGCCAAAGTAAAAAAAAAACACACCCAAAATTGACTTTCAAAAACACTCCCATAATTGACTTTCCAATTACACACGGACATTTGATTTCCCAGAAACACTCCCAAAATTGCACATCCAAAATTGTCTTTCCTAATAACACTCCCAAAATTGATTTTCAAAGGTAAATACTAAGGCACCATAGGTACAAAAAAAATGAGGTATGAGTAGAGGTGATCCCTGGAACTGGAGCATTACAGACCATAACAGGGAGAACAGTTTGAACAGGCAGAGGGGAGAAGTGAAGGACCATGAAGAGAAAAGAAAGGGTAAACAGAAGGCGGGAACTAACCCATGGAGATGGAAGTAATAGAGTCTTGGTAGTCCAGTTTCATAGCTGAGTGAGCTGGCAGCCCCTGTGAGGGCCATGTTGTGGTAGTAGATACATGTAACATCCCGGTAGCAGACAGGGAGCAGACAGGGGCCTTAGAAGAGTGGCTTGGAACAACAGGTCGGCTCCCACCTCCTGGTGCCCTGATTGAAAGTTAATGAAAAGGCAGCCAATTGCCAATTGGCAGAGGGCGAGGGAAGGCTACACAGGCTGAAGTGCAAATCAGGTAGCCATCTTTGAAGTGGTATTCTGGCTAAAACAATGCTGGCTAAAGTTCTCAAGTAAGCAAAATCAGGAAGCATACACAGCTCAATGCTGTGCAGAAAACCTGTGATTAAACAGATGAGCTTTCTTAAAAATGTGCTGTGTTTGATAAGCTAAAAAAACAAAAACAAAGATGCAGATTTTGAAATCGTTAACTTTTCATTGTATTTATTTTTATTCACAATCTATGAAATGTGGGATCCCCTGTGTGTTTTCCTCCTTATTTTAGTATCTGTTCTGAGGCCCTTATACCCAGACCTAGCTGTGGTTCTTATTGAATACCTTTCTACTTGGTATAGGAGATAGTCAAAGTTGCAGGGGGTGTTCACACCTTAGATATTGGGCAAGCAGTAGAGGAAGGATGGAAAAGGAGGGTTTTGAAGCCATTTGGAGTCACTCTTATTAAGGTGATTACAAATACAATCACTGAGGCCAATGACTGGCAGTGGGTACACCTTCCGCCCATCATATAGGGAAGATCTTCTTGAGGAAAGGTGGCCTCTTTTGCCAGGCATTTGGGATTCCCCTTGTGTTCATGTGCAGGGTAGCCACTTGAGCCATGTCTTCCACTTTTATCACTCGGTACTAGATGCACATGACTGGGATGACGAGTGAAGGGTTAGCAATATCACATTGCAAGAAGTTGCTTTGCCTAAAATGGCTGCATGAAAAAGCTCAGATTTGATATGTTTATGTACAGTTGTGTTTCTCGACTCCCTGATTAAAGCAGGTAAGTCCTTAATAAGTGAGGATTGGGATGAGGGAGAACGACTCTGGAAAATATCTAGATTATATAAGGAAACACCATTATACAGGGTCACCTGCTTCATCCGAATGCACACAAGCGACCTGAACCTCCAACTCAAACTAGACAGAAAACAAAACACAAAAAAGTAAAGAGTGGTCCATTTAAACTTTACATAATCTAAGATGTAAAATAAAAAGCCTATAAAGAAAATGATTGAGTTCCTACAACGTAGACACACATCAGATTCTAAAACAGCTCCAATTGAACTATGAAAAATAAATAATCAAGGGCAAAAAAGCTTTTTATGGACAGACAATTGAGACTGCATCAAATACTTCTAAATTCTGTTTCTGCTGATAAATAACTTGTGAAAAAAACAAGAATCCTCGATTAATATAGCGTCACAATCTATTGCTGACCCACTGGAACAATGTTTTATAGAGAAAGTTGAGCGAATTATTCATGAATGCTGTGTCACCCTTCATCTCTCCTATACCTGGCACTAAATCGAACACGAATCTTCTGATCTCAATTGAGTTCAGATTACTGGATCATCTTGCCCTTAACTCATTACTGGCACCATGGGGTCTCGCCAGACTCTACATTTCATTTGCCAATATTTTGTCACTCTTGTATCTGCTTACCTGGTGTAGCTCCCCCGTACCATGATGTGCAGCTTTTTCAGACCTTGCATTTACTAACATTTTGTCACCTAAGTATCTGTTTGCCTGATGTAGCACCCCGAACCATGAGGTGAGTCTTTCCCAATTTGTGCACCCATCCTAATGGTGCATTTTATCTACTTGTACCTGCATATCTGATGTAGTACACCCTTACCATGGGGTGTGGTTTTGCTAAAGCATCCTTCCTTTAACTTGTCAATTGCACTTACTGCAATCTATCATCAAGCCACTCCTAAACAGATGTTAGAGAGAATGCTCAAGAATAGCTAATTTCCATTACCTACTGAGTCCTTCAGCAGCTTTGCTGGATTTCTAGGATTTATTTTTTTCACCTAGTAAAAGTGTGAGCCTTTTTCCCCCACTCTTACATGTGTTTTGCTGTGTGATTTACATTTTTTGTGTTCAAATACTGTGGAGCCTCAACTTCTCCACAGGCATTTTCTTTTTACTGTGTGTCACACAGCAACTTTAGTGCAGTGACACAGGGTTGTCTTTTTCAGACTTCCCACTTTAAACTCCATTTTCCGGGACTGACTACTGTCTCCCAGAACATGTAAAGTTGCCATTGTCTTTATTAGTCTTTTTAAATTCACAGACCCAGTACAAACTATCTTACATAGAGTACTGGAAAGGGTTAATAGATATCCCTTTTTGTCTGTCTCTCATGGAACATTATTTCGTTCCCCTTTCTTTAAGATTTGGCTGGTGGCAGTGGTATCTACGATATTTTTCCTACGGCGGTCTATGAAAATAGCCTTGGTACCACATTTACTTTTATTTGGTTCCGGCTGGGTTTATTCACCATTTATTTTTGTAAAGGTCTTTCAAATGTTTTACTCTGCACGCCAAACCAGGTTTGGTGCCTTTGTTCACCGTCCTTTGGCAGGCTTCTGCACAGAAGCCCTCCTTAGGTGACTGAGAGTCTAGGTAGACAAGAAGTGAGGGAGGGATTTTATGGCCCCTGCACAGGGTCTACTTGGAGACCCAAGTCACACTCTTGTTTGATTGGCTAGGTGACTGCCCTGCCAGGACAGCCACCCTGCTGTGTAATTGACAGCCAGGCAGTGTCAATGGGGGAAAACTTGGAAGGCAGAGTCACCACTGGATTGAGAGAACCGAAGAGAAGCTGAAGGAAGAGAACTGCTGCAACTGCTGAACCTCCTGGTGAAGCCCTGCTGCGGGTCTGAATCTCCTAAACATCGATGACAGAGAAGAGCTGCAAGGAATCTTCTTCCTTTGAGCTGTTGGGACCAACCAGTTCGCCAAACACCAAGCAAGGCCTCCCTCCCCTCATTGTAATCTATATGCGTGTTCTGTAATCTTAATTTCAGCTGTAGTTGACTGCATGGTTTGACTTCTTTTCAAGGACCCGGGATTTAAAATGAGTGAGCTGTTTGCGTTGATTTGTGGTAAATTTTGGATTTAAACTCTGGCCAGCTGAAACAGATCTTAAAGATTTGTCATTTTCGTGGGCCGAGCTTGACGGCTGCTGCACTTGTCGCCTCAGGGGCACAGAGCTCTCAGTGTTTTGTGCTGGTCGAGTGAGAGGTTGTGTGGTAAGACTTGACTCCTTGCCAGAATTCTGTGCATTTTCATTGTCGCCTGAAGATGAATACGCAGATAAATCACAAAGATTAGGCAACGCAGATTTCACAGAAGTGACAGACAAGCAGACCAGTAATAAGCTTGTCGTTTCGCCCATGATGGACTGTGGCTAAGTCACTAAACCTCAGTTTCCATTGCGTGGTCAATTACGCTTCAGCTTGCATTTGTTTTTTTAAATACAGCATAAAGTTATCAATTTTCTCCAATTTTGTAGTTAAGTTCATTAACATCGTCCCTTGGTCGCGGATGGTTTCATTCATTGCTTCATGCAATTTCACAAATGGTATCATTGCTTGAGATGATGCCGCAAGCACGTTGTTGTGAATGTGAATGGCCGCGGCCACTGAAAGACTTGATTTCGCACTTCGAGTCGTAGAGTAATCAGTGTCTGGACTTGCGCCGCTTCGTGACCCCTTGTTTGGGGTATGAAACTTTGGCGAGGTCGCTGGGACAATGATCGAGCTTGCTCTTTTAGAGCTATTGCGACCTTCAAGTTGTTTAGCCAAGCTCGCCGTTTTATGTGGATTTCCTTGTTGGACACACTGAAGAAATGGCTGGGGCGTCAATGTTGTTGATGCAGACGATGCAACATTGGCTGTTTGCAGGCACAGCTGTTCCATAAAAGATTGAGTCTGTTTTGGTAATGGCAGCTCATTAGTTTGTGGCACCTGCAAAGTGGATGCATTATGGCGTTCGTCCTTCGATTGAAATAATAAAGGCACCTCAGAGATTGCGTCAAAAGACTGTTTGCTGGACTTTCGGGAGCAATTACCATATTCGAGTCAGCAAAAACTGGGGCAACATCATATTGCGAGATGCTTCCCTTGCTTGCAATGGGACCGCTGACTTCCAGAAACGTGGAGTTTGACAGAATGACCGATGGTAACCGCGAGCAGTGTTTGGGTGTTGGACAAGGTAACGGGCAAGAACACTTCGGCGTCTTTGGCGTTTGACTGACAAACACATTTGTATACGGCCCAGACAGTTCTGTCTCGCTTTCTGGTTGAGCGCCTTGTCCTAAAGGAGAAATCAGGCTAATGCAAGCTGACTCAGAAATTACTAAGCCTTTGCTCGGGCACACATTAGCAGCAGTTGGATTGGCTGGATCATGGTGTACCTCTGTAAGTTTGTTCTGCACCAAGCTCGAGACACTCATGATTTCCGCATCCGTTATATCAAACGGGGAAAAATAAATGTCGGGCGAGTCTGCATGCCTTGGCGAAAGTTTTTCTGGGCCGTAGCGTTCTCCACTGTCGACATCGGTGATAGGTCAGCAAAGGACAACAATGCAATCGGACGTGTTGGCTCTTTGACTTAAGAGTCGCTTTTTGTGTTAATTGAACATGCGGCTACACATAGGGGTGTGTGGACAAGTGAGCCAGCAATGGCGTGGGATGTGGCCTGTTGCACTTGGACAGATACCTGTAGTGAGGAGGCAGGAGTGTTTAAGGTAACCACTTGTTTGCTTACCTTACTGCCTGCCGTGCTGTTCTGTGATAGAGCTGTCCAAGGATTCAGCATCCAGCATTGCTGGAGCGTCTTATGGCGGGTCTGGGGTCCAATAGCCGGGGCGTACTTTGGGGAGTCAACCATTCCAGCGTCAGACACTGCGACCGATCCCGGGCGATCCCGGGCAGACTGGGCTGACTGGGACTCTGTGCCGCGCTCCACGCCGCGCCCCGCGCTGGAAAGGAGTTTTTATGCAAAGTTTCCAATGGCAATTGAAACAGGACAGGAGTTTCTCGACAGGATAGCAGTAGCTGTAGCAGCAGCTTCTCAATTGAAAGCAAAGACGCTCTGGGCAGACTGGGACTCAGTGCCGGACTCTGGACTGTCTTTCTGCAATTAAAAGCTGGTATGATGCAAATTCATTGAAAATCAATCCAGAAAAAAGAGAAATTTTGATTGTCAGTCTTAAACCATCACTATGGAATACTTCTTTCTAACAGTTTAGGCCAGTGTCCTTAACTGAGGTGAGTCGTTAACAATATATGGATAATCGTTGATAAGGAGTTAACTTTAAACAAGCAACTGGGAACAATTACTAAGTCAGCTCCTTCCGTGTCCGGAAAATTAGACATTTGCTCCCCAATCTAATATTTACATATCAGGTGAATGCTTTTATATCTTCTAGATTGGATTATAATACTAGTTCTATAATTATCTATCTTTGTCTTCCATCTAACGCCCAAAACATACTAAAGAGGATACACAATATGGCTGCTAGTTTTCAAGAGCCTATTCATTGCAGTTAAAAGCCTAAAGCTCTCCTGCAAATCTCTTCTTTCTTTCAAGTTTCATTGGTACGTTCCTTGAAATCTGCATCCACGAATATGCAAAGGAGAACTGAGTGGGACGTCCTTTTGGGTACAGGCCGCTAAACTATGGAATGCAATACCACTTACTATTTGCAAAAAATATGAATCTTATAACTTTTTGGAAAAAACTTAAAACTCACTGTAGACATCAGACTGTCTTCAGTACCATTGCAGTTTTACAGCACCAAGATATACTAGGGAGAATTCTGCGCTTTGCAAAACTCCCCAATACAATACAATACAATACAATATAATGTAATACAACACAACCTCTTGGGGGATTTGTAAGACAGCACTGGATAGCAGGATAAGACACTTTACTGGGACCGCCTAAATGCAATTATGTAAGGGGTTTTGGAATGAGGGGAAGAGAAACAAGTCCAAAAAGTGCTGGCAAAAGTGGCAGCAATTCTATCACTGCCACTTTTCACACACCACCAAACTACAGGTTTGCTGGTGAGGGTTGCCTGAATTACCACCATCCAAGAGCTGGAGGTAATTCAAGCCCTCACCGGAAAAGGAATTGCTGGTATTACCGGCACTGTTAATACAGACAATCCCCTCCATGGAGTCCTATCGGATTCCACGGAATGGGGATGTACGCCCTTCCAACCACCTGTGATATCCCAGCAATACCAGGATATCAGGTAGCGGGACCAGTAATACCATTTGCCGGTATCCCGCCATGATTGCCAGAAGGATACCGACAGACATATGACAGACATATGATGACATATGATGACTCCCAATGAGTGAGTATTGGGAAGAGGTAGACGACCCTGTGTAACAGTGATTACTCTACCTGATTCCAAAAGGTGTGTTAGGGGCATTATCTCCCAATAGATGTGTAATTCAGTGAATTATAAAATCAAACATGCAGAGTATTGCATCATATGAAATGTGGGGCCCTTTCTGGTGGGTCAGAATTAGGAGATGGACAATGTGGCATTGTAGCTGACTTCTTTAAATTAGCCATCACAATCCTAAACTGTCCACGAATCTACGATTGTTGAATGCAGCTGTAAAAGGATGCTCGTCAGGAAGATCAGTACAAAACAAGTCCTATATCCTGAATCCTATCTGACCCCTGAGTTCTGTATGTAGCTTTATAAAAGAAACATATAATTAAACAAAGGTACATTCAGGCCTATGGCCTTAGCAAGAGAATGCTGCTTGGTTTATGATCCCCACCCTGGTGTGTCTTTTTCAAAAAGTCCCCTCGTCCTTGTTGCCCAGTCTAAAGAAGTTCCATTACAGTCTCTTCAATCGTAGTTCAATTAAGTTCTTGATAGTTGCCGCTCTTTTCCCAGTCACTGCTTTCAAAGTTTTGAAAGTTAAGTAATTACTCTACCTGATTCTGAAAGGTGTTTTAGGGGTATTATCTCCCAATAGATGTGTAATTCAGTCAATTATAAAATAAAACATGTAGGGTTTTGGATCATATGAAGTATGGGGACCTTTGTAGTAGGTCAGAATCAGGGGATGGAAAACGTGGCGTTGAGCTGACTTTTTTAAATTAGCAATAGCAATCCTAAATTGTCCATGAATATACGATTGTTGACCCTATACTAGAAAGCAGCTGTAAAAGGGTGCTTGTCAGGAAGATCATTACAGAACAAGTCCTATATCCTGAATCCTATCCTACCCCTGAGTTCTGTGCATAACTTTATAAAAGAGATATATAATTAAACAAAAGTGCCCTTATGCCTGTGGCCTTAGGAAGTGAATGGTGCATGGTTTCTGAACCACACCCTGCTGTGTCTTTTTCAATACATCCCTTCGCCCTTGTTGCACAGTCTAAAGACTTTCTCTTACCGTCTCTTCAATCGTAGTTCAATTAAGTTCTCAAAAGTGTCTCTTGTCCCACCCTCTGACTTAGGAAGATCGGGTCCATGTCCCCACCCTTGAGAGGATGTCCTGGTAATCTTTACCAAGACAATTAAGGGCATTTCCGCCCTCTAGATAGTTCCTGGTTGTTGCCTCACCTTTGCTATTCATTTTTATCACCCCGCCTTGGCTCTTGTGTGTATTGCTCTGCCTTGGGATTCCGCTTCCCCCACCTCACCTTAGGTTTTCATGTCCATCACCCTGACTTGGGTTTTCTCTTCTCTCACCCCTCCTTGGGGTCTGCTTTATCTCACCCTACTTTCTACTTTGGGGTTTCGGTTATTTTACCTGCTTTGGGGTATCGTTTCCCTAACCTGCTTTGGGGTTTCACTTCTCTCACCCTGCCTTGGGGTTTCACTTTTATCACCCCGACTTGGGGTCCTGTGACCCCACCGTGGGGTCTGGTTGGGCTTCTCACTCTGCCTTGGGGTCCTGGTCATTTTACCCCCCCCCTGGGCTTTTCTATCTCACACCCAGCCTTGGGGTTTCACTTTGCTCATCTCCCCTTGGGGTCCTGTGCCTTTCACGCTGCATCGGGCTCTTTTGGGCCCTCTCACCTCGCCTTCAGGTTTGGTTCATCACACCCTGCCTTAGGGCCTTGGTGAACCTATCCTCCACTTTCTAGTCCTTAAGATCAACCACGTATCTCTGGTCTCATGTCGGCGCTCCACTGGAGACTCGTGGAGGTTGGCACAGGCATCTGCTTTTTCGTGGTGCTTTGCTTCGGCTCAGGGGCACCCTTTTCCTGCTGGCTTCTTGCAGGTTTCCAGTGCCAGCTTCTCAGTACGCCCATTGTCTGACAGCTTGTTCTATCCTCTCATGGCGGCGCTCCACTGGAGACTCGTGGAGGTTGGCACAGGCATCTGCTTTTTCGTGGTGCTTTGCTTCGGCTCAGGGGCACCCTTTTCCTGCTGGCTTCTTGCAGGTTTCCAGTGGCAGCTTCTCAGCACGCCCATTGTCTGACAGCTTGTTCTATCCACAGGTCCTCTTGCCGGGCACCCCCGGTTCATGGTGTGGCAGGGTTCTCAATTTTCTGCCACAGTCAGATCTGCCACAACGGGTGTATGCTCTCTGTTTCCTACGATACCTTCCATGAGGAGGGAATTGTGCCTTTCTGTCTCCGCGGCTGACTCCCTCCACCTGTTCCAATCCTGACTGACTCTTATCCTTCCCTCTGCCATGTGGTGGGACCTCTCACTGTTCACTTGTTCCCAGAGAGTACTGTGCATACAGAGGATCAGAATCCACACCACCCATTCTTACAGGAAGCTTCAAGTCATCATACAATTTAACTCCAATGTAGCCAACAAACATATTGGGATCTCGGTAATAACAAGGACAATGTATATCCCATTCAAGAGTTCCCCTGTCCTCAAAGGGGTTCTATGTTCATTCATCCCCAATTTTTGTTTGGCAGCTTTTTGTGGTGAACATTTGAATGCTAATAATGATAAAGATGGGTTATTTATATAGCGCTTAAGCCTAAGAGCTGTACATAGAGCAGATTTACATACATCATCGTCATCCCAACCAGAGGTTACTACTCATTTATCGACCTCGGAAGGATGAAAGGCTGATTTGGCCCTTGCCGGAAGTCTTACTTGCAGATCACACATATATTGCATCAGCGAGCACTCAGCATGTTGAGCTAGCTTACCAGCTTTATAGTTCTCATTCACTCATTGAACATGTTGTAACTCAATAAAGGGAGCATTGGTCCACTGTTGGCTAAACATAGGAGTAAAGGTTAGGGGAAATGCAGACCGAGACAGCAGCCAAAACTGTCAGTTCGATGCCCACAGAAATACCTGCTATATTTCCTATGCAGAAGAGGGCCCCTTTCCTTGAGTGAAGAGGCCATTATGCTGAAGTATCGTGACTTGTGAACACATGCCGTGAGATAGAGGTAGGGCAGTGATGCGTTTTGACATTACCAATGGCACCCCACTCTTCAAAGAAGCTGGTATTAATAAATGACAAATGGAACCATTTACAGGACACACACAGTTAGCTAAGGTGTCTCCCAAATCAGTCGTGGACAGTGTATGAGTTATTGAACTTAGAATCAAAGGCTCTGAAGGAATCTGAAGAACCCACTATCTGCTGCAGGCCAGCACTGTGTAGTGGAGCAGAGCTGTGCGGTCGGACTTTGTGATATATGTCTCTGGCCATGGGCCTAGGAAGAGAACTAAGACAATGAGAGCCAAAAGCGAATGCATGATGGCAGGTATTAGGGGGGGAGTAGAGGGGACATACAGTCTACTCAGATCCCTGCTTCAACAGGTAGATGGATGCTGGTGACAAGCGGGTGTTGAAGGAGAGAAAATTACAGATGGGGATGCTGATGCTGCGTGAGGAGAAGAGGAATGCAACAGGGAGAAGGACCCCAAAGGCCTTATCTTACCCAGAGCAGAATATTCAAATATAATAAAGGAACAAGGTGCTGTATTGTAGCTAAGGGGTACGGCCGTGACATGGCAGGTCAATTGCGTTCAGCGGTGTTGCTAGGAGGGGGCTGAAGGGGCAGTAAACCTTGGTCTTTTGGTTGTAGCCCCGGATAGAAGGTCAGGGGCTGCAGCCAAAACTCTAGCTAGCCGCGAGTCCCGCCAGTCCCAACATTAGCTTAGACCCTGATTTCTTCCAGATCTAGCAACACCCCTCTGTAAGGTTAAAGGGTATGTTTATGTCTGTTCGCGTTCAGTTCTTTAGTGAGCATTTTATGTTCATATATGATAATAGACACTTATCATTCGTTCCAGCTCAGACCCCTCTGGAATTTATTGATTGGATTTATGTTTTGGACATTTCTATGGTGCATATACAGCAGTTTATATTACCCCTTCTTGGAGGGGCACAAGCCTACATTACCCCTTCTTGGAGGGGCACCAGCTTACATTATCCCTTCTTGGAGGGACACAAGCCTACATTACCCCTTCTTGGAGGGGCACCAGCCTACATTACCCCTTCTTGGATGGGCATCAGCTTATATTACCCCTTCTTGGAGGGACACTAGACTACATTACCCCTTCTCGGAGGGCCATCAGCTTATATTACCCCTTCTTGGAGGGGCACCAGCCTAGATTACCCCTTCTTGGATGGGCACCAGCCTACATTACCCCTTCTTGGATGGGCCTCAGCTTACATTAACCTTCATTGTAGGGGCACCAGCTTACATCGCCCCTGCTGAATATGGATTTGAAGAGCAAATGATCAGTCCTACTAAGAAAATTAAAAAAGCCTTAAACCGATAAGGGCAGCAATGACTGGTTTATCCTGGAAACGTACAGCTTCAACATAAATAACACCAGAAGGCGTGCACAGAATATCATACCTGGGTGTGACTTGAAAAACTTCCTTTTTCTCCTCAAATATATTTCTGTCTGTCAGTGATTCTGAGGACCGAGGCAATTGTTGTAGAAGAGTTGCAAACCTATGTGGAACCTATTTTGACCAATGTAGGGTCATATTGTACACCAAACCTCCTGACCCAGATCTCTCCATCAACCAGAAGGCATCATGTACCCTGGTACATGCACTAAGCAGAAAATGAATGTCTACCGAGGGAATCCACTATTTAATGTGCAGCTGTTGATAGCTTCCAATAGTTCTGCTTGTATGGAGGTAGCTATAGGTCACACCTTCAGCTATGTTTGGTTTCCTGCTAACATCAGGTGAACCGACTCTAGCTCCTTAGGTATTGCACCTAGGGTGATCCCAGAGGCCATAATAACTAATTGTTCTTAACTGTATCAACATATCCAGAGTTATCCCCAGGTCACCAGTAGGAAACTAGGATGGCTGTCCAGGACACTGCATCCACCAGACATCATAATGTGTCACTCAGTCCATATAGTGTCCAGCCCATGGCCCAAGGAATATTGTACTTGTTGGGTCTCGGGCTCCATGCAAAGACCCACCTGGCTAGATTGAACACATAATCTGCTGTGCTGACATATCTTTCATCAGGGCCATAGCTTGGCTTGCGCTGCAGATTTCTTAGTGAGGTCTTGTAGCCAGGTGTTTTGTTGCACATCATCAAGGATCCTTATGAGTTGCTCACTAAGCACATCTTGGACTTTCGCACATGTGTCTGTGTGCTCAAGGCGTGGACTGCTCTGTCTGTTCTACTCCGTGTTGTGAAGGAGATTTTCTTTTTAACTGGCAGCCAGTGTAAGGTTCTAAGTTTCGGTGCAATGTGTCCTCATTTAGTGAGTCTAAGGAGTAGTCGTGCTGCTGTGTTCTGTATTCATTGTGGTTATAGTTGGTCTCAAATTGTTTCCATTGCCATATAAGGATGAGGACAGCAGCAAGGCAGGGGCACTTTAATATAGATGGACCAGCACAGCCGGAGGCTTTGAGAATGCTTTTCCACCCGCCATCGACTATCGGTTGATTCAGGGCCACTTGATATCTAAGAGTATATTGTATATTAAATCATGAGATTCTTTGAGTATAAATGCATGAACGGGTCTTATTTTAGAAGGGGACGGTGTCTATTATTAGGCGAGGATGAATTAAGTGTTTTCTTTTATGATGGGAAATCAGTACATGTGTCTAAGGACTTATACATTTAGGGTATCTGGTTCTACATTACTACGAGTGTGTGAAAATTATAACGGCGAGTTACAGTTATTGTCTATCACCAATTAACATTCCAATAGACGTATACATTAAAAAAGGTAAACACAGACTGCTTCATGTGCATACTTCTATCCCATTTATTTAATTTCTTTATTTTCGCGTCTAGGCGCTAGTTACAGGCAGGAGATACGTACATATATAGCAGGCAGGGCTAGCGGCGCGCTGCTTAGTTGAACAAGTGGGTCTTTGCTTTCGGAATAGTCTGTAGGAGGGTTCCGACCTCATGGATGAGTGAGAGGCCACCGAGGCAGGGAAGCGGGGCCCTCAGGCTCTGGACCATCTGAACCTGGGAATGGACAGGTGGTTACGCTGAAGAGAACAATATGAAAGGTAAGTAGCCAGGTTTCATTTGGTATGCAAACCCCTGATTAAATGAACAATACGCAGCTCTGCGCTCTTAGAGTGGAACCCCTCACAGGGTCAAGACACATATGTGGAGATTACTTTTATGATTCTAAATTGTTTCTCTCGCTCTCATCTCTGCACACTCAGTGGCCTTTTTCATACAACGGTGAAGACCTGACAGTGGGAAAGATAAATCACCCTCAAAATAATTATGGTTTAAGCACATGTCAGGAAGACATACATGTTTCCCACTGGATTTCTTATTCAGTCAATGAAAAAAGTGGATACATTTCCTTTCTGAACTAACTGAGCTGCTATTAGTGACATCCATTAGTAATCAAGAGAAGAGCAATTTAGAAAGAACCAGACGGACTCTACTGTGTACTTTTGTCCCCTGCAGGTGGCGAGAAAAAACACGGTGGTGCTGGTAAGTACTCACTTTCATTACCCCGAATCTTGACATGTTCCTGATGATATAAATATGGATAATGTGCTGTACTCTTAAAATAGAAGCCTTACACAGGGTCAAGGCTCAACATTGGGCCAGTATTTCTGTTTCCTATTTAGCCGATCTCTTCAAATACAATTCATTAATTGCCTGGTGTTTACACTGAAGAGACACAAAACTCGAAATAAATATATTTTGAGAGCAGGTCTGAAAGACATTGGCCCAGATCCTCCTCTCATGTCACACCGCATTGACACGACACATAAACGGGGTCCAGTAACTGGTCTCATATCTGATGTTACTGCACATCAGAGGCACTGAAAGTACCCTTCAGCAGCTTAGCATGCAGGGGTATGGAAGTTACCAAAGAGGAGGAAATCTTCACCAGCTCAAGGGCAGCATTGTAATCTCCAATACACTGCACTTGGTGGGGTCCTGGGCCCCCCTCCCGTTTCCCCTCCTTTTTCCTGGACTATAGTTGAGATCTCATCTTCCAGGGCTTCTGAGTTGATCGGAGGAGCACTGAGTTATTCTGTCCTCACGGCTGATGCATGACTCCGATCTCACCAGGGGCTAGGTTATATAAAACATGCAGGCGCAGTTAAGGCCATATACTTGTGCCCTCTGTGTATTCATAAATGTACAGGCGTCATTCTACAAACATGATCACAAGTATCTCTGTGGCCTTGTAGATGCAGCATGCACAGGACCTGATGTTGCCCCCTAATTCTGGCTTAGGACCTAGTAGCAAGTCTTGTTCCAACAGGTGCCTCTCCCCTCAAAGAAGCTCTCTTGTGAGGTGCTTGGAGAGGCATGGTGACCGCTCTGACACTCTTCACCAGTCCATCAAAGGGAAATGTCTTCCTGCCAGGACTTGTCATTTCTCACCAAGTGGACCGGAGAGTTGATTCTGCTATTAGATTATTCAGGACCAAGTTTTTGTACCACCTCTTATGAATCTACCTCTTGCAACCTCTTTGGGAAAACCTATCTTTTCTGAATATTCCCACCAGCAAGGGATCTGACTGTGCTCTAGAAATAAACATCATTAAGGCTCAGTTCTAGTTGTACTCTTACGTCCCGTCCCTTTTCCTCCATACTTATGGGACATCTCTTCGTCCTGTGGGACGGGACAGGAGCACTTTGTAAAAAGCATCCAAATGTTTTCCAAAAATGTGTCCTTCCTCTCTTTCTTGCGCTGGGCCTGGCACGCGGCCATAACACCGCCCATCCTGGCCCCGCGCATCGCCCATCAGTTCTTTTCTCTGCTCGATCGGGGCCGGACGCACTTTCATCCTCGGAAGAATTTCTTGCCTTTTTCCTCTCTGGCTCTCGCTAGCGTTCGTTTACTGGTCTGTCTATGTCGTTCAAGCTAGACTTTCCTGATTGTTCATCGTGTCACCGTCGCTTCGCGAGGGCGGATCACCATCCTCTTTTTTTAGAGTGTTTGGGTCCGGATCACCGTTGGGACTCCTGTTTTTACTGTGACTCCCTTTCGGTCCAGGCACTTCAACGTCGGTTGGAGCGGTGGGAGGAGGTGTTCCAACGAATTCCTCCTTCACATTTTCAGGCGTTCATCGACGAGAAGAAGAAACGCCCAGTAAGTTCTTTACTTTTCAGAGCACCTAGGCCGGGGGATACCTTTCCGGGTTCCTCTTGGGCCGGGAGGGGCATTGATCGCTCTGTCACCAGGGTTCGCCCTTAGGGGCCCTTCGGGCCTAATAATTCTACCAGAGTTTTCTCTGAGGGTCTCCGTAAGGGTCCTGTGAATACAGGAGTATGCTCCGAGGCCCCTCCTGTGGGGGCTGTTTGTAGACCCAGTTCTACTGAGTCGTGGGGTACCGGAGCTCGCTCTGAGGCCTCTCTGTCGCCTTCCCTCAAAGATAAGACCGGGGTTCGCCCCGAGGCCTTGGCTGGGCTTGTTGTTACCGAACGGATGTTCGAGGCCCACGCAGATAAGGCTTTTTCTGGGCCTGGGTCCGAGGTCCCTCGTTCAGAGGCTAAAGCTACCAACAGTTATGAGAGGCCGGTTAAGGCTTTGTCGGTGAAAGCTGTTGCTCACCGTTCCCGCTCTTGTGGTGACACCAGACCTTTTGAGGGGGCAAAGAAGCAAAGTTCTTCTTTTACGGGCAGTGCCGAGGTCCTTCCTTCAAAGGCTCAGTGTCATGATGCCTGCCCCCGGAAAGCCAGACCAGGCCCAGCAACCCCGGAAGCAGGCATCATGCCACTTGAAGCATGCCCAAAAACCCCAGTTAGGGGCTATTTGGCTACAGTCCTGGCGCCTATGGCGCCATGCTCATAAGAATAAAGTCAGTCCTGGCGCCATGGGCGCCAGGCTCATTACAGAAAACTTATCTGATACAGACCATGCTGCATACCTAAGTGATGCAGACCATGCTGCACGAAGCCACAAGCCAAATGAGGCTTAGAGGGACTATTTTACCTCAGGGACTGCTTTCCTCTCGGGTGGGGCTGTGGAAGAATACTTACCTGGAACTTCTTCCAAGGCTATTTAAGCCACACCCGGACAGCCACACGTGCTTTGTGTTATTCTGCGTGCTGCAGTGTAACGCTCACTGTGTCTTCAGCAGCTCCAGTCTTCAGCCACGCCCGCTTCAGCCTGGAACACCTGGAACAAGAAAAGGAGAAGGAGAAGAGATCAGAACAAAACCCTTACCTGAATCCTTGATCCAGCACATCGTCGATCTGGAAGAGAGAAGCCTTCACAGTGCCTCGCAGCGCCGCACTGAACTCACCATCCGGGGCTGCATTCCTTTACTCCATCCCGAACGCAGCATCTCCAGGCCATTCTTCTACACCTGGAGGAGACAAGAACAAATAGGTGAGCAAGGGCAATACAAACCACCCCCAAAGACTTACCTGATTACCACAGGGGGGTACTCACCTCATCTCGGGTCGGCACAGTCAATCCTGCATCACCGCCGCACCCCGGCCCCTTAGGGGAAAACAAGGACAATACAACCTACCCCCAAAGACGTACCTGATTACCACAGGGGGGTACTCACCTCATCTCGGGTCGGCGCAGTCAATTCTGCATCACCGCCGCACCCCGGCCCCTAAGGGGAAAACAAGGACAATACAACCTAACCCCAAAGACTTACCTGATTTACCACAGGGGGGTCCTCACCTCATTTCGGGTTGGCGCAGTTAATTCTGCATCATCGCTGTACCCTGGTCCCAAAGGGGAGAACCACAATAGACTTACCAGGATCTTACCAATTGCCACTTGGAACGCTTCTAGTGGTTTAAATCTGCAACCTGCAAGGAATCTGGCAGAGTGAAGATCAGACTTTCGAACTCTTACGAACGATTGGACTTAGAGTCAACACTGGAACTCGCCAATTCCTCCATGCCAGTGAAGTAACTGGTCGTCTACGCTCCCCTGCGCTCGACGCAGGATGGAGAGCTCATCTTTCCAAATCATCAGGTGAGATTAAGAGGGGACTTCAGGAGTGTTCTATGGGCAGACAAGGGGAGTGGGAAGGTGGGTTAACGCTCAGATTACGGGAGGTTAATTCCCCTTCTCCATTGCAGAAACATATTCATACGAGTCCAACAAACGAAGTTAAGTGGGTCTGTCCAGTCTGTCATCTCGGCTCTACGTGTTACTCTGGTGGAAGCAACAGCGGGCCAGTCCAGATCGACGCCCCCGTGGGAATCAGGTGAGCGTAACACTCAGTTGGCGGTTGGCATGTCACAAAAACATTCCAGGCCGCATAGTACCGGCTCTGCCGAGGTTCCTTATGTTAAGGCTAAGATTAAGACCCCTGATCCATCGACGGGGACCCCTGCCTCACTACCTCACGTGCCACAGTTCCCCTCAGATGAGGACAAAATGGCACCCATTCCCGCCACGACCGTGGCGGCCATTTTGGGTGCTACCCCTACAACTACGCCATCGGCCTCTAGTGTAGGGCTTGGTCCCTTGGGTGAACCTAAGGTCCCTTTGTGCGCATCCTTACTGGCCGGTTTATGATTAGAACGCCTGGATGCCTCTTCCACACAATGTTTTGTTGCCCGCGGAGGCGGCACCTTTGATTTATGTGGATACAACGTTGGAGGGGCCGGTGTGGCACCCTTCCCCGCTACGTCCTTGGATTAGTCCACCTGCTGAGAGGCCTCCTCAGGTTCTGAAACAGTCTCCGGAGGACGCCTTTTTCGGTAAATTTCAAGTGCTTATGTGCACCGACCCCATGAGGTAATATTTCAAAGGGCTTTTCAGGGAGATATGTCCACTTACGCCTTTGGCCCCACCCGTTCCTCCGGTGGTTCCGTCAGGGCCTCTCTTACCCGTGGTGCCTCCCGCGGCTCTTCCGCCCTTGCCTCCATTGTCCCCAGTGGACAAGGCAGCACCTGACACGGCTCAGCAGGATCCTGACCTGTCATATGACCCTCCAGGCGATCAGGACAACGAGAACCTTCCCCGCTCTATCAGAGCTTTTCATGACCGGGTACTGGACATGATGAGTTTCTTAGATGTTCCGGTGCCTGAGGCACCCGCTCTGCAGGATGGAGTGCTTTCTGGGGCGTTCACCTTGTCTCCCTTGGAGCGTACCGGCCTGTTCCTGCAGAAGGATGTTGTGGCCGAGGTCCGAAGAGTCTGGGAAAAGCCACACTCGGGACTTTTTCTCAATAAGAAGATTGACGCGAGGTACATGCTACATTCTTCGGAATAGGTGGCCCTGTTGTCTTGACCGCCTCCCTCCTCCACAGTGGTGGTTGCGGCCACTTTGCAATCCAGACCTGCAGCATCCTCTTCCACAACGGCTACTCAGGTCCTGGGTAAGGAGGACAAGCTCCTTGACTCCCTAGGGAGGAAAATCTTTGCCAACTCGGCCTTGCAGCTCAGGCAGGCCACTGCTGAGTTGATATTAGCGGGAGCTAATGTGTGGATGTGGAAAGGTCTGTCGGAATTTGAGGAGCACATCCCGGTCGAGAAGCTGGAAGACTTCAGAGGAGGCCTATCCGATGCCAGGGTCTTGGCCCAGGATCTCCTGGAGGCTGCAGCTCATCACGTAGACACCTTGGCTCAACACCGGGGCCTTATGCTGGTGGTTGATACCTCACAGCAGGTGTGGCTGCATGCCACTACATTTTCTAAGAAAGTGCAAGACAAGGTGTTGGACCTTCCATTTGATGGTAAGGAGCTTTTTCATTCTACTACTGATGTAGAGCTCACCAAGACGAAGGATAGTACTCAGACGGCTAAGTCATTGTCTGTCCTGGTCAAAGCTCCTTTCAAACCCAAGAGACCGTTGTCACAAAGTCGACCCACCTCTGGTTTTAGGGGCTTCCTCGACTGCAAATCTCGCAGAGTGGATACTCCTGCGGGGAATAACCGCCCTAGACAACAGCGCACACGGTTTTTCTCCCGCTCCTCAGCCTCCTCATCAGGTTCAGGTGGCACTGCCACCGATAAGCCTACAAAATGAGGGTTTTCCGCGCTCGCACGAGACCCCGGTGGGAGGACGCATTGCGTCTCATTGAGAGGCATGGCAGACCATCACAGAAGACAGATGGGTCTTGCCAGTCGCTCGGGCGGGCTTCCGCTTACCTCTACCCCCAACCCCACCCTTCAACCCTCCTTTCCAGCAGGCGGGATCACCCTCCCTCAGGGCCGACGTTCAGAAACTTCTGGACCTCAGAGCTGTGGAACCCATTCCCCTTGAGGAGCGAGGGGATGGCCTCTACTCCCGGCTGTTTACAGTGCCCAAACCCAACCAGGCTGGCCTGCGCACCATCCTAGACCTTTCCCAGTTCAATCTTTTCCTACCCCAAGAGAAATTCAAGATGATCACGCCCAGCCAGATATGCTCCTCCTTGCAGATGGGCAATTGGCTCAGCGTTGTGGATCTTCAGGACGCGTACATGCATGCATATCCTGATTTGGAGCCCACACAGGAGATATCTCTGCTTCTCTTTGGGAGAGGGGCACTTCCAGTTCCGAGTGCTTCCTTTTGGCCTCAGCTCAGCGCCGCATGTCTTCACGAAGATGATGTCGGTGATTGCGCCTATCTTCGTCTCCAGGGTATCCACGTGTATCCCTATTTGGACGACTGGCTCTTACGCAGCCCTTGTCCGCTGTCAGCAGCGGGCAATCTCCAGTCTCTCCTTCAGCTCCTATTTCATCTTGGGCTGTTGGTGAACTTGCGGAAATCCTCCATGACAGTCTCACAGGACCTGATTTTCCTGGGTTTTCGTTGGAACATGGTCGACTGCAGAGTGTATCTGACCGGGGATAGAATGGCGGATCTGTTAGCCATGTGTCAGATGTTTGTGCAGCCGGAGAGCATGTCGGCCTGGTGGTTCCAGAGGCTTCTGGGCCTCATGGCCTCGTGTGTACTGGCTCTTCCTCTTGCTCTTCTCAAAATGAGACGGACCCAGATGACTCGTCTGAGTTCATGGCGTCAGGCAGTGGATCCGGATTCCAAGCAGATAATGATTCCGGATTCCATGAGAGTGGACCTGGATTAGTGGTCATCTCTCAGCAGCCTGTCTGGGGGCACAGGGTTTCAGGACCCGGCCCCCACGGTCATGACGGACTCCTCCCTTCTAGGGTGGGGTGCGACGTTAGATCTTCTTCAGGTCTTGGACCTCTGGTCGCCCCAGGACAGGCTCCTGCACATAAATCATTTGGAGCTTCTGGCGATCTTCCTAGCGCTCAGGGCGTTCAGACCGCTCATTGTCAACAAGGTGGGCCGCATAAGAACGGACAATGTGGTGTCAATGTATTACGTAAACAAGCAAGGGGGAACGAAGTCTTACCCCCTCGTGGACCTGTCCGTTCAGATTTGGGAGTGGGCCATGCTTCACGGCGTCTGGCTGCTTGCAGTGCACATCCCGGGCCAGCTGAATGTCACAGCGGATGCCCTCAGCCGGCGGACAGTGGTCAGCTATGAGTGGGAATTGAAGGCGGAGGTCCGCTCATGAATTTTCTCGCGTTGGGGCACACCGGAGGTAGACCTCTTCACGACAGCGGCGAACAGGAAGCTTCCTCAGTATGCCTCCAGAGGGGGGCTGGGAGCCTCCTCTCTGGGGGATGCTCTCGAGATTCCATGGCACAACATGAGAGCTTACGCCTTCCCGACCTCTGCCTCTAGTCCATCTGCCGATTTGGAAGCTCAAGAACTCTGTGAAATGTTGCCTTCTACTCATAGCCCTCTGGGGGCCAGCCAGGTTTTGGTTCTCGGAGCTTCAACACCTGTCGGTGTATTCGCCGATCAGGTACCAGTAACTCCCGATCTTCTTCACCAAGGGGAACAGCAGCTGTGGCACCCCGCCCCTCAATCGCTCAGCTAGGCTGCATGGTGCCTGAGTTCAAGTCTTTAGAGCATCTGAATTTGTCTGCGGATAACATGCGTATTATCCAGGCAGCCAGGAAACCCTCGACCAGATCTCAGTACAAGAGCAAATGGCCCAGGTTCTGTCATTGGTGTTTGGAGAAGAAGTTGGATCCAAGGGTGGCCACAAATGACACAGTGCTGTCCTTTGTGTCCTCTCTAGCAGAGTCAGGGGTTCATGTTCTGTCATGCAGGACTTATCTCTCAGCGGTTTCCGCTTATCTTTCTACAGACCAGTGTTCTTATTCCCTGACTAACTCAGTGGTGAAGAGGCGTTTTGCTGGCTTTACATGCCTCTACCCTGCGGTTCGTAATCCGCACCCGCCATTCGACCTAAATGTGGTCCTGACTGCGCTGTGCCATAAACCCTTTGAACCAATGGCTACTGTGGACCTCAAGTACTTGTCCTGGAAAGTTTCCTTTTTGGTCGCTGTTACGTCAGCAAGGAGAGTGAGTGAGCTCCAGGCATTGTCGGTGGAGCATCCTTTCTTGGTCTTTCACAAGGACAAGGTAGTCCTTTGGACAAACCCGGCCTTTCTGCTGAAGGTTGTGACCGAATTCCATGTGAATCAGTCGATTTCCCTACCGGTCTTTTTTCCGAACCCTGCCTCTGACGCTGAGAGTGTTCTGCACTGTCTTGATGTCCGAAGAGCTCTTATGTTCTACCTGGACAGGACTCCCGAGCTTAGGAGTTCTTCTCAACTTTTTGTGACCTTCGGTAACCCTCAGGGCAAGCAGGTGTCTAAGGCAACTATTTCTCGATGGATTGTCACCTGCATCACGGAGTCTTTCACTGTCCAAGGGCTTAAACCTCCTACGGGTATTAATGCACACCTGGTGCGGGGTAAGGCAGCCGCCGTTGCTTTTCAGAAGCTACTTGGGCCTCCCCATCTGCTTTCTGTAAGCATTATTGTCTCGACATGAGCTCAAGGGCTGACGCCCAGTTTGGTCAGGCTGTGCTGAAGAACCTGTTTCAGTAAGGGGAATTTCCATCCACCCATATTTTCCTGTAAGGAGTGCTTGGGAATCTCCCATAAGTATGGAGGAAAGGGGACGGGACGTAGGAGTATTACCAGGTTACTCACCGTAGTGAGCATCTTACTCCTAGTCCATAGTCCCCTTTCCTCCATATGCCCGCCCGTCGTCCCCTCTAATATGATTCCTCTGTTATTGCTAATGGGTCTTTGATCTGGTGATAGAAAAAGACTGATGAGCGATGCGCGGGGCGATGCCAAGATGGGCAGGGTTACCGCTGCGTGCCGGGACCTGCGCAAGAAAGAGAGGTAGGACACATTTTTGGAAAAAATGTGGATGCTTTTTACAAAGTGCTCTGGTCCCGTCCCACAGGACGGAGAGATGTCCCATAAGTATGGAGGAAAGGGGACTATGGACTAGGAGTAAGGTGGTCACTACGGTGAATAACCTGGTAAATACCAGATACAGAAATGGATGGGATGATGGTGACAACTTTATCAGGTGGAAACAGCAGGGCCGGCCCATCATACCATAATGATCAGGGACTCAAAGGGTCATAGTATCAAGAAAGACATCTTACTTCACTGACTCTAGCCAAGAAATCATTCCAGGATAAGCAGTTTTCTTCATCAATCACGCCAGGAGTTTTCTAGAAACAACCCTGATAAAGAGCCTTGCTTCAATCGGGTTCCTGCAAGTATGAAATGCCTGCCTTTGCCAGCAAAGTGGCCTCCTTCCCTATATCAAGGGCACCAAGATGCCAGCAGCCCGTCTCTTCGATAACGCAATAATCCTGACTATCAAGGCCCTCCTATGGTGCAATTTGGACCAGTGAGGGGAAGAATAAGAGCATTTAGGTTGACTTGAATGCACTGGATAAAGGAGCCTTGGGCATGGTGTGGCAGCACAAAATGTAGAGTTTAAACATAGGTCAATTCTTCCTTCAATGGGAAAAGTGTAAAAGTCTATGGGCCTCATTACACGGTAGGCGGTAAGATTTTACCGGTGCCGGTAAGGGCACCGGTACCGGTAAACCCTTACCGCCTTACTACAAGGTCCCTTTGCGGGACCCGACCTTAACGGCTGGTGTAGACCAGCCGTTAAAGTTGCTAACCGCAAAGGGACCTTGCTGCTAATTACGGTACCGCAATTTGCGGTACCGTAATTAGCTCCTTCCCCATTCCCATTGAGCACTATGGGGCAAAAATGGGAATGGGGAAGGGCCATGGAGAAAGGGGGAATTACCGCCCCGCCAACCTTGGAATGGGGTGGCAATTCCCCTTTTCTCCATGGTGGTACTGGTATGGTACCGGCGGCAACCATGGTGCTAGTAGCACCATGGTTTACTGCATTACGTGTAATGAGGCCCTATATCCTTGAAGTGGTGCTCGTGGAGCCAATTCGGAACCCCCTGTCAAATTGGGCTACACAGAGCATTCTGAGTTTAGATTGGGGTTGTCAGGGAGTGCAGTGCATTGTCTTTCTGGTGGAGAATGCCTTGGTGGGTACCCGATTCATCCTAAATTAAAAGTATCTCAATATCTGGCTCTCAATTGCCTCATTCAAGTTGAAGATCCAGCAGATCCTCCAAATGACCTTCATGACAAAGATAGATGTGAAGGATTCATATCGCCACATTCTGAGTCAGAGGACTATTGGAAATACCTCAGGTAAGCCATAGCCTGCGTCATTTCCAGGTCATTGGATGCCCTTTCTGCCTCAGTTCGGGCTCCAGGAATGTAACCATATGATGTCTCCAGTAGCAGGAGGATTACATCTCGAAGGTATATTGATTTCATCAGGGAAACTTTCAGAATGGACATGGGTCGAGCCTTCTTTCCAGCTTCATGGGCTTCCAAGCTTAGATTCTGTCTGCATTCACTTCCATTCCAGGGAGCCTACCAGCCACATTTTCCCTTGCGCCAGGGCTCATATCAAGATACATGGGGGCTCCTCTGGCCAGGCAGTGGGATCGGACCTCTGGGAATACAGCGTCCAGATTGACATCCAACCCCAAACTCAGATAGGGCTGAGTTCTGGTGGTTACTGAGGGAACCAATGGAAAGGGGAGTTCCTCTTGAACATTACCAGTGATTAATTCTGACAACAGTTGCCAGTGGTCTAGGTTGGGTGCTACACTGGGTATCTTTTCAGGAACTGTAGGTGGGATGCCAGTCAGTGACATCAAGCCAAGTGTTATCTTGTATGCTCTCCTTCATAAGCTGTGTAACTGGTCATATGGTGTTGTCAGAGACATACGTACCTGGTCTAAACTCATATAAATAGAAAGGAGCACCATAATACATGCCATTGGTTTTCTAGAAGCTCACCTGATGTGATAGATGGTATCCCGTGTCCTTTCTATAGAGGCAGTTCACACTGGGGGGATTGTCAATATTGTCGTAGATCACTCAGTTCCATGTTTCCCTGATACCTTACTTTTACCTAATGGAACAGGCTTTTCTGGATAGTTTCATGAAGCTTGGGTTCCCATGTATCACCCTCTGTGTGGAAAGTTTCAACGACCAGAGATTCCTCTTTACTGCTCTCAGCATCGGATTTCCTTTGCATGGGGGTGGATGCCTTGTCTCTTCCATTGCTCAGCGTCGGCCTGTCCACGTTCCCTCTCATCCTGCTTATTCCTGAGTATTGGCAAAGAGCAGGTTGAAGAGGGCAGAAGTTATTTTTGTCGCTCCATATTGGACCAGCAGAACTTGGTTTCCCTCCTTCCGCAGTGGCAATCTCTTTGGTATGCTTTCTGGAGTTTCCAGCTCTTTGTATCCATAGCCTAGCCAATCTCAGGTTTGGACTTTGGAATTTCAGAAGCAGCGATAGTCCTCAGCTCTCCAAATGTCAGTCCACCTGAGAGGTTTATCCTAGAATTAATACATTCCAGGGTAGCGTCACCCATTGTAGCCCCCTGACCGCTCGCATTAGTCATCCTGGACTTCTTCATGAGGGAGTCAGGATAGTTTTGACAGTTTCCACCTTACAAGAGGAGTGGGCATCTAATGTATCTCGCATGGGTTGGCTTGTATGTAGACGAGAAAATGCATGCATTTGATAAATTCCCCTTTTACATGTTTCCCTCTCCTATGGGACCTGTCCTTGTGCCTTAAGTCTGGGCAGGGACCACTCAAGCCCCTCAGGATGCAGAACTCAAGTGGTTGCCAGGGAAGACTCTCTTTTTAGTGGCAATATCATCGTGGATATATGTTATTTTATTTATATCGCACTCATACACAAGTGTTTCAGAGCACGACCAAGCAAAGGGAGGGGAACAGGGGAAAACAAAAACAATGATCTTACTAGGAACAGTGACATTGAGAACGGGCAAGTACACAGGAGAGGAAACAGTGGGAAAGTGTATAGAAGGGGGAGAGGTGGAAAGTGCTGAACAGAGGAGAGAACAGAAGAAATAAATAAGTAAAACAAATAAATAAATAAAGGCAATAAAACAGTGGTAGTACATCCATCGAGTGGCAAGTGCTAGGTGAAGCAGATGGTATATCTGATAAGTGCTGAAGAGAAGTGGGTGGGGGGCTCTATGGGTACAGATACAGACCCCAGTGCACGGGATGGGCCGGAGGCAGTGCAGGGGGTGGCAGGGTGAGCAGGTAACTGGGCCCGAAGGACAGAGAATGGCCAGGTGCACAGTGCCAAGAGAGAAAACAGATCAGCAGGGGAGATGAGGTGCAAAGGCAGAAGCGAAGAGAAAGGTCTTGAGGTGCGTCCGGAACGGGAGATGATTCTCCTCAATTTTCAAGGTGGCAGGTAGGCTTTTCCAAAGAGATGCCCCAGCCGAAGACAGAGATATACCCCCAGCTTGTTTCTTTGAAAAACGATTGACCCTGAGGGAGTTAGAAGTAGAGGATCGAAGGGCTCGAGAGGGGAGGTTTTTAGGGAGGGACAGTTGAAGGTATTCTGGACAGGGGCATAAAAAAATCCTTGTGGACAGTGTAGAGGGTTTTAAATGTAATCCTTGCATCCACTGGGAGCCAGTGAAGGGATTTCAGAGCTGGAGAGATACTATCCCAGGACTTGAGGCCAAGGACAAATTCTGTTCTGGTTTAGTTGTAAAGGGCGGAGAATGGAGGCAGGTAGATTTAGAAAGAGGCTGTTATAGTATTCCAACCTAGAAAGAATCAAAGCTTGGGAGACAGTGAGATTCTGAGAGAAGGAGAGGAAAGGCAGGGTACCTCTGAGGAGGTGCAGTAAGAGGTTTGACTTTTTAGAGATGTCAGAGATGTGTGCAGAGAAGGAAAGTGTGGAGTCAAAAATGACCCCAAGGTTCTTTCCTCGCAGGTAAGAGTAAGATGAGGGCCAAGGGAGGCCGGCCATAGAGTGAGGGGAAAGGATGGTGAAGGTGTATCAATGAGGAGGATCTCAGTCTTGTTGGCATTTAGACAAAGATCGTTGGCGGCGCACCAATTTTGAATGACGATTAGGCAATCAGAGATGAGGGAATGAGAAGAGGTGGCTGAAGGAACCCTGGAAATGAGTTGAGTGTCATCAGCATAGCACTGGAAATTAGGGCAGAAAATGGAAATCCAGTAGGCGAGAGTTGCCAGGTACTGGTTGAAAATCCAGGGTGAAAGGTAACACCCTTGGGAAACACCACAAGTAGAGAGGGAGATAGGAAGGAGCAAAGTTGTACTTGGGAGGGTCGATCAGATAGAAAAGAGGTCCACCAGGCCAGAGCCTGATCGGTGATACCCAGGGTGTCACAGAGATGGTTGAGCAGGGTGGTATGGGTGACCGTGTCGAAAGCAGAGGAGATCAAGTAGGATAATGACAGGTGGAATGTTAGAGTCAAGGTTTAAGAGCAGATCTTCACGGATGTTCCTGATGACCTTAAGACCAAGATTGGACCACAAAAATGCAGGTGCTTTGATCCACTTAGATTTCCCGGTGGCTGTTGATACTGTGAACTATCAAATTGTGTTATCAAGGCTGGATGGGTTTAGAATGCAAGGTACAGTACAATCTTGGCTAACCTCAGTCCTAAAGAACAGACTACAACAGACTTGTTTAGGGGCTTTCTCATCAGAACAATTTGCTGTAAACAGCAGTGTCCGACAGTGCTCTGTCTTGTCTTCTCTACTTTTTAATGTCTATCTGCACCCCTTAATAGACCTGATTTGAAGCTATGGGCTGTCTTTTGATAATTATGCTGAAGACACTCAAATCATCCTGGACCAAGCTAAAACTAACAGTCCATGGAATGATAATGTCAAAGACTGTCATTCTGCAATTAAAAGCTGGTCTGATGCAAATTCATTGAAAATCAATCTAGAAAAAAAAGAAATGTTGATTGTCAATCGTAAACCATCACTATGCAATTCTTCTTTCTGGCCTCACAGTTTACGCCAGTTTCCTTAACTGAGACAAGACGTTAACAATCTATGGATCATCGTTGTTAAGGAGGTAACTTTAAACAAGCAATTGGGAACGATTGCTAAATCAGCTCCTTCCGTGTCCAGAAAATTAGATATTTACTCCCCATTCTAATATTTACATACCAGGTAACAGTAATGAATGCTTTTATCTCTTCTAGATTGGATTATAATACTTTATCTATGATTATATACCTCTGTCTTCCATCTAACGGCCAAAACAAACTAACGAGGATACACAAAATGGCTGCTAGTTTTCAAGAGCCTATTCATTGCAGTTAAAAGCCTAAAGCACTCGTGCAAATCTCCTCTTTCTTTCAAGTTCTAATTGGTACATTCCTAAGCGCTCCTTGAAATCTGTATTGAATGGTAAATATGCATCCATCAATATGAGAAGGAGAACTGTGTGGGACATGGTTTTCGGTACAGGCTGCTAAGCTATGGAATGCAATACCACTTACCCTTTGCAAAAAGGATACCTCTTATATCTTTAAGCAAAAAACTTAAAAATATTTTTTCAGGATTCCTTAAAACTCACTGTACTCATCAGACTGTGTTCAGTACCATTGCAGTTTTACAGCACCAAGATATACTTTGGTGAACGTTGCACTTTGCTAAACTCCCCAATACAATACAATATAATGTAATACAATACAACCTCCCGGGGGATTTGCAAGACAGCACTGGGTGGCAGGATGAGACACGTTACTGGATCCCCTTAATGCCATCATGTAAGGGTTTGTGCCTTGAGAGGAAGAGAAACAGGTCAATAAAGTGCTGGTAAAACTGGCAGCAATTCCATCACTGCCACTTTTCACACACCACCAAACTACAGGTTTGCTGGTGAGGGTTGCCTGACTTACCTCCAGCCAAGAGCTGGAGGTAATTCAAGCCCTCGCCGGAAAAGAAATTGCTGGTATTACTGGCACCATTCATACAGGAAATCCCCTCCATGGAGTCCTAGTGGACTCCATGGATGGGGATTTAACGCCCTTCCATCCAACTGTAATATCCCATTAATACCAGGATATCGGGTAGCGGGACCAGTAATACCATTTGCCGGTATCCTGCCGGTATTGCCGGCAGGATACCGACAGACATATAATGACTCCCATTGAGTGAGTATTGGGAAGAGGGAGAAGACACTGTGTAACAGTGATTACACTATCTGATTCTGAAAGGTGTTTTAGGGGCATTATCTCCCAATAGATGTGTAATTCAGTCAATTATAAAATAACATATGTAGGGTTTTGGATCATATGAAATATGGGGACCTTTCTGGTGGGTCAGAATCAGGAGATGGACAATGTGGCATTGTTGCTGACTTTTTTAAATTAGCAATCACAATCCTAAACTGTCCATGAATCTACGATTGTTGACCCTACACTAGAAAGCAGCTGTAAAAGGGTGTTTGTCTTCTAGATCGGTACAAAACAAGTCCTATATCCTGAATCCGATCCTACCCCAGAGTTATGTGCATACCTTTATAAAAGAAACAAAGGCACATTTAGTCCTATTAGCAAGACAATGGTACTTGCTTTCTCAACCCCACCATGGTGTGTCTTTTTCAATAAGCCCCCTCGCCCTTGTTGCCCAGTCTAAAGAAGTTCCCTCACAGTCTCTTCAATTGTAGTTCAATTAAGTTCTCAAAAGTGTCTCTTGTCCTACCCTCTGATCTAGGAAGATATGGTCCATGTCTCACCCCTGTGAGGATATCCTGGTAATCTTTACCAAGACGATTATGGGCATTCACGCCTTCTAGATAGTTCCTAGTTGTTACCCCACCTTTGGTATTCATTTTTATCATCCCGCCTAGGGCTCTTGTGTGTATTGCTCTGCCTTGGGATTCTGCTTCCCGCACCTTGCCTTAGATGTTTGTGTCCGTCACCCTGACTTCTCTCACCCCGCCTTGGGGTCTGCTTTCTCTCAACCTACTTTCTACTTTGGGGTTTGGCTTATCTTTCCCGCTTTGGGGTATTGTTTCTCTAATTGCTTCGGGGTATTATTTCTCTCACCTTGCCTTGGGGTTTCACTTTTATCACCCTGACTTTGGGTCCTGTGACCCCACCGTGGGGTCTTGTTGGGCCTCTCACTCTGCTTTCAGGTCCTGGTCATTTCACCCCACCCTGGGCTTTTTTATCTTACACCCAGCCTTGGGGTTTCACTTTGCCTTGGGGTCCTGTGCCTTTCACCCTGGATTGGGGTCTTTTGGGCCCTCTCACCCCGCCTTCAGGTTTGTTTCATCACACCCTGCCTTAGGGCCTTAGTAGACCTCTCCTCCGCATTCTAGTACTTAAGAGCAACCACGTACCTCTGGTCTCATGGCAGCGCTCCACTGGAGACTTGTGGAGTTTGGCACAGGCATCTGCTTTTTTGTGGTGCTTTGCTTTGGCTCAGCTTGCACCCTTTTCCTGCTGGCTTCTTGCGGGTCTCCAGTGCCAGCTTCTCAGCATGCCCCTTGTCTGACAGCTTGTTCTATCCGCTGGTCCTCTCGGCCGGGCACTCCCGGTTCATGGTGTGGCAGGGTTCTCAATTTTCTGCCACAGTCAGATCTGCCACAACGGGTGTACGCTCTCTGTCTCCTATGACACCTCCCATGAGGAGGGAATTGCACCTTTCCAGTTCGGCGGCTGACTCCCTCCACCTGTTCCAATCCTGAATGACTCTTTATCCTTCCCTCTGCCATCTGGTGGGACCTCTCACTGTTCACTTGTTCCCAGAGAGTACTGTGCATACAGAGGATCAGAAACCACACCACCCATTCTTACAGGAAGCATCAAGTCATCATACAATTTAACTCCAATGTAACCAACAAACATATTGGGATCTTGGATATAAGGAGGACAATGTATATCCCATTCAAGAGTTCCCCTGTCCTCAAAGGGGTTCTATGTTCCTTCATCCCCAATTTTTGTTTGGCAGCTTTTTTTGGTGAACATTTGAATGCTAATAATGATAAAGATGGGTTATTTATATAGCGCTTAAGCCTAAGAGCTGTACATAGAGCAGATTTACATACATCATCGTCATCCCAACCAGAGGTTGCTACTCATTTATCGACCTCGTAGGATGAAAGGCTGAGTTTGGCCTTGCCAGGATTTGAACCTGCGTCAGAATGCTCTGCACTGCTGTCAAAGCGATCACTCTACTCGCTGTGCTATCTGACCGGTTATTACAATAGGAACCATTTACATGTCACATATAATTAGCTGAAGTGTCTCCTAAATCAGTCGTGGACAGTGTATGAGTTATTGAACTTAAAATCAAATGCTCTGAAGGAATCTGAAAAGCCCACTGTCTGCTGCAGGCCAGCACTGTGTAGTGGAGCAGAGCTGTGCGGTCAGACTTTGTGATATATGTCATTGGCCATGGGCCTAGGAAGAGAACTAAGACAATGAGAGCCAAAAGCAAATGCAAGATGGCAGGTATTAGGGGGGAGTAGAGGGGCATACAGTCTATTCAGACCCCTGCTTCAACAGGTAGATGGACGCTGGTGACAAGAGGGTGTTGAAGGAGAGAAGATTGCCGATGGGGCTGCTGATGCTGTGTGACGAGAACAGGAATGCAACAGGGAGAAGGACCCCAAAGTCCTTATCTCACCCAGAGTAGAATATTCAAATATAATAAAGGAAACAAGGTGCTGTGTTGTAGATAAGGGGTACGGGCATGACACAGCAGGTCAGGTGCGTTCAGAGGTGTTGCTGGGGGGGCTGAAGGGTCTGTAGCCACAGGTCTTTTTGTTGTAGCCCCAGATAGAAGCTCAGGGCTACAGCCAAAATGCTAGCTAGCACCGAGTCCCGCCAGTCTAGACATTAGCTTAGCCCCTGATCTCGTCCAGACCTAGCAACACCCCTGTGTAACGTTAAAGGGTATGTTTACGTCTGTTTACATTCAGTTCTTTAGTGAGCATTTTATGTTCATATATGATAATAGACACTTACCATTCGTTCCAGTTCAGACCCCTCTCACATTTATTGATTGAATTTATTTATTGGGCATTTCTATAGCGCGTATACAGCAGAAAGTGTTTCCAGGCGCCACAAGACAAAAGGGGATGGGGTAGTGGAGGATAAACAACAAGAAACTGTCCTACTAGGCCTTGTGACATAACGATCATGCAAGTGCAGTAAACAGGTGCATGGGGGATGATGCCTCAGGACTCAGGCACAGTAAGTGCTAGGCGAACCCAGGGAGGGCAATTGCACAGGGAGACGGGGTAAGGGTAAACGTGCGAGGAACAGGGTGGACCAGACTCAGTAGGCTGGTCAGGGAATGATACCCGAAGGCAAGCGCTGGTAATGGGGTACTGCGGAAGACTTCTAGGAGGACGGCCTGGCTCCTGTAGGACTCGGAAGTACCAGGCAGCCAGTCGTATTAGCAGGGCGACATTAGCAGGGCCCTGGAAGGAGGAGGACAAGAGGAAAGACCTATGGAGTTTTCGGAACTTATGGAAGTCTGCCTCAAGTCTGAGAGGGGAAAGGAGGTGATTCCAGAGGTAAGCACCTGTGGAGAGAGATCTACTTCCCACTCTCTGTTTGGAAAACGTTTGACCTGCAGAGAGTTAGAGCTAGAAGACCAAAGGACTCTAGCAGGGAGCTACTTAGGAAGGGAAAGTTGGATATAGCTCAGTCCCAGGCCACAGAAAGCCTTGTGCATGATGCAGAGAGTCTTGAATTTGGGCTTGAGGCCAAGGATATGTCTGGCAGTCCTATTCTGGATTACTTGAAGATGGTGGAGGGAAGAAAGAGGCGGATTGAGGATGAGGCTGTTGCAATAGTCCATCCTGGAGTGAACCAGTGCTCTGGAGACATTGGGCCTCATTCCGACCCTGGCGTTAACCAAGGCGCTATTAGCGCCTTGGTTGACGCCGTTATCTTTCCGACTCCGCCATGGTGAATGGCGGAATTACCGTCCCATTCCAAGGTTGGCGGGGTCGGTAATTCCCCATTCACCATGGGCCCTTCCCCATTCCCATTTTTGCCCCATAGGGCTCAATGGGAATGTGGAAGGAGGTAATTACGGTACCGTAAATTACGGTACTGTAATTAGCTCCAAGGTCCCTTTGCGTGTTGGTTTTTTAACGCCTGCAAAAAGCAGGTGTTAAGTTCCAACCCGCAAAGGGAACTCGGAATAGGGCGGTAAGGGTTTAACGGCACCGGTCTCGTTACCGGTGACCGTTAACCCTTACCGCCCGACTCGGAATGAGGCCCATTGAGTTTCTTGGGGAAGATGAGAAAAGGAAGAATGAGGAGGTGGAGCTGAAAGTGGGGCTTCTTGGCAAGGTCTGTGATATGAGGTGAGAAGGAGAGAGAGGAATCGAAGATGACTCCCAAGTGTTTTGCCTCACAAGAGGGAGAGTGGGGAGGGCCCAAGGACGGTGGCCAGGGATTAGGGGGCTATAAGGGGGAGGAATTCTAATGAGAAGGATCTCCATCTTACTGACATTAAGACAGCGATTATTAGCAGTTCACCATGCCTGAATAGCAGTCAGCCAATCGGGAGTGAGAGGGGAAGGAGAGGAGATAGAGGAGGGCCGTTTAAAGGATAGTTGCGTGTCATCGGCATAAGGTGAATCAAGTGGGCAAGAGGGGCAAGGTAAATGCTGAAAGGACAAGGCGAGAGGATAGAGCCCTGAGGGATGCCACAGGTAGAGAGTGAGGTAGAGGAGGGAAAAGAGCCCATTTGAACCTCAGAGGGCTGATTCAAAAGGAAAGAGTTCAGGCAAGCTAGTCCCTTTCTGTGATACCCAGAGTATTGCAGAGATGATTTAAGAGAGTGGCATGATGGCAGGAGGATGAGACCAGAAGGAGAGTATGAGTCGATATTAGAGAGAAAGTCGTCACAGGTGTTCACGTTTGAATATTCATTCGAAGCATTGTCTGAGAAACAGGTCACAAATAGTAGCAAAGATAGAGAAAGCTTCATTGTCCTGCATGACAATCAACAGAGCTCCATATTTACTCTACCGGAACAATTCTGCAACAGACTGACCTTCTCACCAGACCTCCACCTTTGTAGGTAATTTCCTCATGACATAAAAATAATGATCTAAGATTCTTTCAGAAAGGTGTTTTTACCATTATACTTAAGGTAGAGGCCTCCCTCCACAGTCAGACACGTTTAAGTCCATCATCAGCCCCGATTTCTTACATGTTGATCACTTGACCTGAGTCCGTTTAGAAAGCTCTTGCTGAATGGTGGCGGGGATCATCATCCTCATTTTTACACCTGCTGAATGGCGTCAGGGATCATCATCCTCATCTTTACACCTGCTGAATGGTGGCAGGGATCATCATCCTCCTCTTCACACCTGCTGAATGGCGGCAGGGATCATCATGCTCCTCTTTACACCTGCTGAATGGTAGGGGGGATCTTCATCCTTCTCTTTACACGTGCTGAATGGCAGCCGGCATCTTCATCCTCCTCTTTACACCTGCTGAATGGCGGCCGGGATCTTCATCCTCCGCTTTACACCTGCTGAATGGGGGCGGGGATCATCATCCACCTCTTTACACCTGCTGAATGGTGGTGGGGATCATCATCCTCCACTTTACACCTGCTGAATGGTGGCAAGGATCATCATCCTCCTCTTTCCACCTGCTGAATGGCGGCGGGATCATCCTCCTCCTCTTTACACCTGCTGAATGGTAGGGGGATCTTTATCCTCTTCTTTACACGTGTTGAATGGCAGCCGGCATCTTCATCCTCCTCTTTACACCTGCTGAATGGCGGCCGGGATCTTCATCCTCCACTTTACACCTGCTGAATGGGGGCGGGGGATCATCATCCTCCTCTTTACACCTGCTGAATGGCGGCTGGGATCTTCATCCTCCGCTTTACACCTGCTGAATGGGGGCGGGGATCATCATCCTCCTCTTTACACCTGCTGAATGGTGGTGGGGATCATCATCCTCCTCTTTACACCTGCTGAATGGTGACACGGATCATCATCCTTCTCTTTCCACCTGCTGAATGACGGCGGGATCATACTCCTCCTCTTTACACCTGCTGAATGGTGGGGGGGATCTTCATCCTCCTCTTTATACGTGTTGAATGGCGGCCGGCATCTTCATCCTCCTCTTTACACCTGCTGAATGGCGGCCGGGATCTTCATCCTCCCCTTTACACCTGCTTAATGGGGGCGGGGATCATCATCCTCCTCTTTACACCTGCTAAATGGTGGCAGGGATCATCATCCTCCTCTTTTCACCTGCTGAATGGCGGCAGGGATCTTGATCCTCTGTACACTGCTGATTGGCTTGCGGGGATCATCATCCTCCTCTTTACACCTGCTGAATGGCTGCAGGGATCATCCTCCTCCTCTTTACACCTGCTGAATGGCAGAGGGGATCATCATCCTCCTCTTTACACCTGCTGAATGGCGGCACAGATCATCATCATCCTCTTTACACCTGCTGAATGGCGGCCGGGATCTTCATCCTCCACTTTACACCTGCTGAATGGCGGCACCGATCATCATCCTCCTCTTTACAGTTGCTGAATGACAGCGGGGATCATCATCCTCCTCTTTACACCTGCTGAATGGCGGCGGGATCATCATCCTCCTTTTTACACCTACTGAATGGCGGCAGGGATCATCATCCTCCTCTTTAGACCTGCTGAATGACGGCAGGGATCATCATCCTCCTCTCTACACCTGCTGAATGGTGGCGCGGATCATCATCCTTCTCTTTACACCTGCTGAATGGTGGCAGGGATCATCATCCTCCTCTTTACACCTGTTGAATGGTGGTGGGGATCATCATCCTCCTCTTTACACCTCCTGAATGGTGGCAGGGATCATCATGCTCCTCTTTACACCTGCTGAATGGCGGCATGGATCATCATCCTCCTCTTTACACCTGCTGAATGGTCGCAGGGATCATAACCCTATTCTTTACACCTGCTGAATGGCGGCAGGGATCATCATACTCCTCTTTGCACCTGCTGAATGGTGGTGGGGATCATCATCCTCCTCTTTACACCTGCTAAATGGTGGCAGGGATCATCATCCTCCTCTTTTCACCTGCTGAATGGCGGCAGGGATCTTCTTCTTCCTCTGTACACTGCTGATTGGCTTGCGGGGATCATCATCCTCCTCTTTACACCTGCTGAATGGTTGCAGGGATCATCCTCCTCCTCTTTACACCTGCTGAATGACGGCAGGGATCATCATCCTCCTCTCTACACCTGCTGAATGGTGGCACGGATCATCATCCTTCTCTTTACACCTGCTGAATGGTGGCAGGGATCATCATCCTCCTCTTTACACCTGTTGAATGGTGGTGGGGATCATCATCCTCCTCTTTACACCTCCTGAATGGTGGCGGGGATCATCATACTCCTCTTTACACCTGCTCATCATCCTCCTCTTTACACCTGCTGAATGGCGGCAGGGATCATCATCCTCCTCTTTACACCTGCTGAATGGTCGCAGGGATCATAACCCTATTCTTTACACCTGCTGAATGGCGGCAGGGATCATAATCCTCCTCTTTGCACCTGCTGAATGGTGGTGGGGATCATCATCCTCCGCTTTACACCTGCTGAATGACGGTGAGGATCATCATCCTCGTCTTTACTCCTGCTGAACGGCAGCAGGGATCATCATCCTCCTCTTTACACCTGCCGAATGACGGTGAGGATCATCATCCTCGTCTTTACACCTGCTGAACGGCAGCAGGGATCATCATCCTCCTCTTTACACCTGCTAAATGGTGGCTGGGTTCTTAATCCTCCGCTTTACACCTGCTTAATGGGGGCAGGGGATCATCATCCTCCTCTCTACTCCGGCTGAATGGCGGCCGGCATCTTCATCCTCCTCTTTACACCTGCTGAATGACGGCAGGGATCGTCATGCTCCTTTTTACCCCTGCTGAATGGCGACGGGGATCATTATCCTCCTCTTTACACCTGCTGAATGGTGACAGGGATCATTATCCTCCTCTTTACACACTCAGTGGCCTTTTTCATACAACGCTGAAGACCTGACAGTAGGAAATATAAATCATCCTCAAAATAAGTATGGTTTAAGCACATGTCAGGAAGACATACATGTTTCCCACTGGATTTCTTATTTAGTCAATGAAACTAAATTGAGCTGCTATTAGAACATCCATTAGTAATCAAGAGAAGAGCAAATTAGAAAGAAACAGACAGATTCTACTTTGTTCTTTTGTCCCCTGCAGGTGGCAAGAAAGATAAGAGTGATAATGGTAAGTACTCAGTTTCATTACCCCGAATCTTGACACATTCCTGATGATATAAATATGGATAATGTGCTGTACTCTTAAAATAGAAGCCTCACACAGGGTCAAGGCTCACATTGGGCCAGTAGCTTTGTTTCCTATTTAGCTAATCCCTTTAAACGTAGTTAATTAATTGCCTGGTGTTTACAGTCGAGAGACAAACATCATTGATAAATGTGTTTTCTGAACTAATTGAGCTGCTATTAGTGATATCCATTAGTAATCAAAAGAAGAGCAATTTAGAAAGAAACAGACAGATTCTACTGTGTACTTTTGTCCCCAGCAGGTGGCAAGAAAGATAAGAGTGATGAGGGTAAGTACTCAGTTTCATTACCCTGAATTTCGACATATTCCTGATGATGTAAAGATGGATAATGCGCTGTACTCTTAAAATAGAAGCCTCACACGGGGTCAAGGCTCACATTGGCCTAGTATCTTTGGTTCCTATTTAGCTGATCTCTCCAAATGCAGTTCATTAATTGCCTGGTGTTTACAGTGGAGAGACACAAAACTCGAAATAAATATATTTTGAGAGCAGGTCTGAAAGACATTAGCCCAGATCCATCCTCCCTATTCCCAATACTCACACACTAAGGTTTCACAAACGCCCACAGAACCAGATCGACAAACCTTTTTTTCCCATACACCTCTTCCCATGTCACGCCGCATTGACACGACACATAAACGGGGTCCAGTAACTGGTCTCATTTCTGATGTTCTCCAGCATTGGATCTTTCATGGATTTACATGCTTAGAATATTCCCCGTCGTCAGACTGGGACCCCTCAGTAAACATATATAGCCTTTTCCTATAGGAAAACTTCCGACACTTTTGTGTCCTATCTACGTCCTTTTAGGACCCGCCTATGCATGCTCCATAGGCCGTCCCAGTATAAGAGGCCCGCCCCCGCGGCTCCCATTCAGATTTCAACCGTCTCCAAAGTAGTGGGATCTCCTCGCGTCGTCTTACTATTTTGTACAAGGTTGTGTACCTGGAGTTGGAGTTCGAGGACATTTTTCCTCCATGTCAGGAAAAGCGCTATTCTGTCCGTGCGCGACGTGCGGCTTGAAAAAAGTTTACGAGGGGGACGGACATATGGATTGTATATACTGTCTCCACCCTCATCATTCGGCTGATAACTGCGACATATGCAAAGGGTTTTCTCAAAAGACCCTCAAAGACCGAAATCGACGGCTGTTGGCATGGCTGAATGATGGAGCGGGGGCATACTCCCCTTCGGAGGTAGGCTCCACACAATCGGCGAAAACATCACACCGCGCTGCCTCGTCGGAACCACCGGCGAAGAAATCTCGACCGACGGAAAAAGAGTCATCTCGGAGACATTCAGCTAGAGAATCCTCATCGAAAAAATCGTCATCTTCATCAAAAAAGCATGACAAGGAAAAGCCGAAATCCTCCTAGGGCGATCACCATAGATCGACCACGAGTCGAGAGTCGAGTAAAGGCAGGCCAAGTGTGGAAAAGGCGGCACCGCCTAAACCACCTGCTAAGTCACCGTCGTCGACGGCGGTCCAGTCATCGGCCTCCACCCTGCCACTGACGCATGTGGTATCCACCGTCCCACCGACAATGACTGCGACGGTGGCCTCGTCAACGGAGGTTCTACAGGAAGCCTGGAGGCCTGAAGTTTTTGATCCGATCCCCCGGACACTTTACTGCAAGAACAGGCTGTGTCGCTGTCCTCGGGGAAGGATGAGAGCTGTAGAATAGCTGGCCCGGCAGACCTCGGGCTACGAGTGGTTGACAAGTCATCGACGAGGGGATCCGGTATTCCGGTATCTGCCCCTCTTCTCAATCCTCAATCTGTTTTGTCGTTGGAGATTCTGTCCACGCTTCAGTCTTTGGTACAGTCGTTGGACCAGAGACTACCTCAGGTAAACCTGCCACCTGCCAACCTATCCATCTGAGGATACTGCAACAAGAGGTAACCCTCATGTTAGCAAAGGGCGTGATAGAATTAGTTCCAACATCACAGAAAGGTCAAGGAGTCTACTCAAGATACTTCGTCGTAAAAAAGCCAAACGGCAAATGGCGTCCCATTTTAGACTTACGCGATCTCAACAAGTCTTTAAAGAGCATGAAATTCAAAATGCTCACGCTGCAAGAAGTGATCCGTGCCGTTCAAGAAGGGGATTTTATAGCATCCCTGGATTTACAGGACGCGTACTTCCATATTCCAATGTGTTGGAAACACAGGAAATTCCTGAGATTTGTAATAGGGTGGACTCACTACCAGTTCATGGTTCTTCCCTTAGGGCTCAAGACCTCCCCCAGAAGGTTCACGAAATGCCTGGCCCCAGTAGCGGCCTGGCTAAGGAAGCAAGGCCACCACGTATACCCATACCTCGACGACTGGCTGGTAAGGGGATCCTCCCCAGCGTCGACCAACACAAGTTTGCAAGCCACCATGCAGCTTCTACAACAGCTGGGATTTGCCATAAACTTCGAAAAATCCTCTCTGTGGCCATCGAGAACGTTGGTGTTCCTGGGGGCACAGTTCAAGACCCAGTTGGGGCTAGTGAAGCCTTCTCTCGACAGAACCTCAAAACTCAATCAGCTGGCGAGCCAACTACGACAAACCACCAGGCGCTCAGTGAGGAAATACGTTTCGGTCCTAGGAGCCATGGCACCCTGCATCCATTTGGTGGCAAACTGTCGCCTATACATGAGGCCAGTCCAGGAATTCCTCGCGGACCGATGGACACAGGCCCAAGGATCGTGGTCAGACAAGATAACCATCGACGACGACAAGCTGCTTTGGACCCTTCAGTGGCGGCAGAGTTTCCACAATCTCAACAACGGTGTACCCCTACAGGAACCGGAGTTTCAGTGAACCATAGTCACGGATGCGTCCCTAACCGGATGGGGAGCTCACATGGGTACTCTTCAAACGCAAGGTCGCTTGTCTCCAACGGAGTCACTCCTACACATAAACGTGTTAGAGCTCAGAGCAGTACGATGGGCTTTGAAGGCATTCCTACCAAGCATCAAGGGATTGCGAGTACGAGTACTGACCGACAATACGACGACCATGTTTTATTTGAGAAAACAAGGAGGGACGCGATCAAGAACTCTTTTCATAGAGTCCCAGAAAACATGGCATTGGGCATTAAAGCACGAGATTTCCATCGTGGCTCGCCATCTCCCGGGAGTGAGGAATTCGCAAGCAGATTCCCTCAGCAGAAGGATGGCCCAGATACACGAATGGGAAATGGACACAGTTCAGCTGATGAAAGTGTTCGAGAAATGGGATCACCTCCCTCTGGACGCTTTCGCAACCAAGGACAACAAGAAATGCGAGCAATTCGCAAGCAGATGGCCTCAGGAGGGTTCCATGGGGGAGGCATTCTCCTTCCCATGGACGGACATGTTCCTTTATGCTTTTCCTCCGTTCCCCCTCATACGGAGGACAGTACAGTGGATACGCAGATACAGTTGCTGGGTAATTCTAGTGGCACCGTACTGGCCGCGGCAACCGTGGTTCTCCGACCTGCTTCACCTGTCGCTGGAACATCCAATACCGTTTCCGAGAGTCCCGAACCTACTATCCCGGGACAAAGGCACGGTGTGGCATCACGACCCGGACAGTCTGAACCTTGCAGCCTGGCTCCTGACTTTACGGAGTTCGGTGCTTTAGACATTTCGGAGGATTGTCAAAAAATTCTGCAGGCGGCTCGAGCCCCTTCTACCACAAATCTTACACCTAAAAGTGGCGGAGGTTCTGTGAATGGTGTCGAGGACAAGGCCTCCAACCGTTGATGGTGACGCCGGAACAAGTTCTACCTTACCTGCTTCTCTTGGCGGAGAGGGGTTTATCCTTCACATCGATAAAGGTGCACCTGGCGGCCATCTCGAGGTTCACGAGGAAGAGACAGTCGTCTCCTCTATTCAGCGACAGACTTGTGAAACACTTCATAAGAGGTTTATTTCGAACTTTTTCCTCGGTAAAATGTTTCCCTCCAACTTGGAGTCTCAACACAGTGTTGGCAGGCTTAATGAAACCGCCCTTTGAGCCTATGGCCACGTCGGACATGAAATTCATATCGTGGAAGTTGGCTTTCTTAATTGCTATCACATCAGCTAGGAGAATCTCGGAACTGCAAGCGCTGGTCGTAGACCCGCCATACTTAAGATTCTTTAAGGACAAGGTGGTCCTGGCAACTAATCCTACGTTCGTCACAAATGTTCCGACAGTGTATCACAAACGCTCGTCCATTGTTCTCCCTACTTTCTTCGCGACCCCATCATCGGCAGCAGAAAAAGCTCTTCATACCTTGGATGTGAAGAGGGCCCTGAAATTTTACCTACATCGTACACAGGAACTCAGGTCTACTCGACAACTGTTCATCACATATGGTCCGTCGACGAGGGGAAAAGCAAACTCTAAACAAGGATTGGCTCGACGATTGCGTTTTGCCACTCCAAGGCAGGAAGGCCGCTGCAAGGGAATCCTAGAGCCCATTCTACAAGATCAACGTCCTCCTCAGCAGCATTATGGGCAGGAATTTCGCTAACAAACATATGCCAGGCTGCGGCATGGTCAGTGCCCCACATGTTTACCCGCCACTACTGCCTTGCCAGGCAGCATGCGGACGAGGTGCAGATGGGAAGAGCAGTCCTGCGCCATTTGTTTCAGTAAGGTAAGCTCCACACTGTGGAGAGTCTGTTTTTCTACCTTTTGATGACAGTATACTTTATGTGGGTAAGGTTATATGAGTAAACTTATTCCTGGTGTACATATGCATTGTGTATTATGGTGAGGGTATATTACATTACATTCTCACCGCCGTTTTCAGGTGTTACTGCTATACAATCTATTCTAAGCATGTGAATCCATGAAAGATCCAATGCTGGAGAAGGGAATAGTTTCTTACCTGTAACTCCATTTCTCCATCATTGGTATCTTTCATGGATACACATGCGCCCGCCAGCCTCCCCAGGAATGCAATGTATTTGCTTGATAAGTTTAACCCATCCTACTTTGGAGGGGCCGAAATATGAAGGGGAGCTGCGGGGGCGGGCCTCTTATACTGGGACGGCCTACGGAGCATGCGTAGGCGGGTCCTAAAAGGATGTAGATAGGACACAAAAGTGTCGGAAGTTTTCCTATAGGAAAAGGCTATATATGTGTACCGAGGGATCCCAGTCTGACGACGGGGAATATTCTAAGCATGTGAATCCATGAAAGATACCAATGCTGGGGAAATGGAGTTACAGGTAAGAAACTATTCCCTTACTGCACATCAGAGGCACTGAAAGTACCCTTCAGCATCTTAGCATGCGGGGGTGTGGAAGTTACCAGAGAGGAGGAAATCTGCACCTGCTCAAGGGCAGCATTGTGTTCTCTGATACACTATATACACTATACTTGTTGGGGTCCTGCCCCCCCCCCCCTTGTTTCCTCTTCTGTTTCCTGGACTATAGTTGAGATCTCATCTTCCAGTTGTTCAGAGGAATACTGAATTCTTCTGTCCTCACGGCTGATGCATGACTCTGATCTCACCAGGGACTAAGTTGGATTAAACATGCGGTCGCAGTTAAGGCCATATACTTGTGCTCTCTGTGTATTCATAAACGTACGGGCGTCATTCTACAAACATGATCACAAATATCTCTGTGGCCTTGTAGATGCGGCATGCACAGTACCTGATGTTGCTCCCTAATTCTGGCTTATGACCCGGTAGCAAGTCTTGTTCCAACAGGTGCCTCTCCCCTCAAAGAAGCTCTCTTGTGAGGTGCTTGGGGAGGCATGGTGACCGCTCTGACACTCTTCACCAGTCCATCAAAGGGAAATGTCTTCCTGCCAGGACTTGTCATTTCTCACCAAGTGGACCGGAGTGTTGATTCTGCTATTAGATTATTCAGGACCAGGTTTTTGTACCACCGCCTATGAATCTACCTCTTTCAACCTCTTCAGCAAGGGATCTGACTGTGCTCTACAAAGAAACATCATTAAGGCTCATTTCTAGTTGTACTCCTATGTCCCGTGCCCTTTCCTCCCTACTTATGGGAAATCTATCCGTCCGGTGGGACGGGACCGGAGCACTTTGTAAAAAGCTTCCAAATGTTTTCAATAAATGTCTCCTTCCTCTCTTTCTTGCGCGGGGCCTGGCACGCGGGCGTAACCCCACCCATCAGTCCTTTTCTCCGCTCGATCGGGGCCGGACGCACTTGCATCCTCAGAAGATATTCTTCCCTTTTTCCTCTCTGGCTCTCGCTACCGTTTGTTCACTGGTCTGTCTATGTCGTTCAAGCTAGACTTTCCTGATTGTTCATCGTATCACCGACGCTCCGCGAGGGCGGATCCCCATCCTCATTGTTTAGAGTGTTTGGGTCCGGATCACCGTTGGGGCTCCTGTTTTTACTGTGACTCCCTTTCGGTCCGGGCACTTCAAAGGCGGTTGGAGCAGTGGAAGGAGGTGTTCCGACAAACTCCTGCTTCACATTTTCAGGCGTTCATCGACGAGAAGAAGAAACGCCGGGTAAGTTCTTTACTTTTCAGAGCACCCCGGCCAGGGGATACCTTTCCGGGTTCCTCTCAGGCCAGGAGGGGCGTTGATTGCTCTGTCACTGTGGTTCGCACTGAGGTGCCCTTCGGGCTTAATAATTCTACCGGAGTTTTCTCTGAGGGTCTCCGTAAGGGGCCTGTGAATACAGGAGTATGCTCCGAGGCCCCTCCTGTCAGGGCTGTTTGTAGACCCAGTTCTACTGAGTCATGGGGTACCGGAGCACGCTCTGAGGCCTCTTTGTCGGCTTCCCTCAAAGATAAGACCGGGGTTCATCCCGAGGCCTTGGCTGGGCTTGTTGTTACCGAACGGATGTTCGAGGCCCGCGCAGATAAGGCTTTTTCTGGGCCTGGGTCTGAGGTCCCTCGTTCAGAGGCTAAAGCTACCAACAGTTCTGAGAGGCCGGTTAAGGCTTTGTCGGTGAAAGCTGTTGCTCACCGTTCCCGCTCTTGTGGTGACACCAGACCTGTTGAGGGGGCAAAGAAGCAAAGTTCTTCTTTTACCGGCAGTGCCGAGGTCCTTCTTTCGAAGGCTCAGTTGGCTGTTGGTATGTCACAAAAGCATTCCAGGCCTCATAGTACCGGCTCTGTCGAGGTTCCTTATGTTAAGGCTAAGATTAAGACCCCTGATCCATCGACGGGGACCCCTGCCTCACTACCTCACATGCCGCAGTTCCCCACAGATGAGTACAAAATGTCGCCCGTTCCCGCCACGACCGCGGCGTCCATTTTAGGTGCTACCCCTACAACTACTTCATCGGCCTCTGGTGTAGGGCTTGGTCCCTTGGGTGAACCTAAGGTCCCTTATGCGCATCCTTACCGGCCGGTGTATGATTGGAACGCCCGGATGCCTCTTCCGCACAATGTTTCGTTGCCCGCGGGAACAGCACCTTTGATTTATGTGGATACGTCGGCGGAGGGGCCGGTGTGGCACCCTTCCCCGCTACGTCCTTGAATTTGTCCACCTGATGAGAGGCCTCCTCAGGTTCTGGCGATCAGGACAACAAGGACCTTCCCCGCTCTATCAGAGCTTTTCATGACCGGGTACTGGACATGATGAGTTTCTTAGATGTTCTGGTGCTCGAGGCACCCGCTCCGCAGGAGGGCGTGCTTTCTGGGGCATTCACCCTGTCTCCCTTGGAGCGTACCGGCCTGTTCCTGCAGAAGGATGTTCTGGCCGAGGTCCGGAGAGTCTGGGAAAAGCCACACTCGAGACTTTTTGTCAATAAGAAGATTGACGCGAGGTACAGGCTACATTCTTTGGAAGAGGTGGCCCTGTCGTCTTGTCCGCCTCCCTCCTCCACAGAGGTGGCTGCGGCCACTTTGCAATCCAGACCTGCAGCATCCTCTTCCACGACGGCTACTCAGGTCCTGGGTAAGGAGGACAAGCTCCTTGACTCCCTAGGGAGAAAAATCTTTGCCAACTCAGCCTTGCAGCTCAGGCAGTTGAGCTAATATGCGGATGTGGAAAGGTCTGTTGGAATTTGAGGAGCACATACCGGTCGAGAAGCTGGAAGAGTTCAGAGGAGGCCTATCCGATGCCAGGGTCTTGGCCCAGGATCTCTTGGAGGCTGCGGCTCATCACATAGACACCTCGGCTCGGAGCCTTATGCTGGGGGTGATACCTCACGGCAGGCGTGGCTGCATGCCACTAAATTTTCTAAGGAAGTGTAAGACAAGGTTTTGGACCTTCCATTTGATGGTAAGGAGCTTTTTCATTCTACTACTGAAGTAGAGCTCACCAAGACGAAGGATAGTACTCAGACGGCTAAGTCATTGTCTGCCTGGTCAAAGCTCCTTTCAAATCCCAGAGACCGTTGTCACAAAGTTGACCCACCACTGGTTTTAGGGGCTTCCTCGACCGCAAATCTCGTAAAGTGGATACTCCTGCGGGGAATAACCGCAGTTTTTCTCCCACTCCTCAGCCTCCTCATCAGGTTCAGGTGGCACCGCCACCGAGAAGACTACAAAATTAGGGTTTTTCGCGCTCGCACGAGACCCCAGGGGGAGGACGCATTGCGTCTCATTGGGAGGCATGGCAGACCATCACAGAAGACAGATGGGTCTTGTCAATCGCTCGGGCGGGCTTCCGCTTACCTCTACCCCCAACCCAACCCTTCAACCCTCCTTTCCAGTAGTCAGGATCACCCTCCCTCAGGGCCGAGGTTCAGAAACTTGTGGACCTCAGAGCTGTGGAACCTGTTCCCCTTGTGGAGCGAGGGGAGGGCTTCTACTCCCGGCTGTTTACGGTGCCCAAACCCAACCAGGCTGGCCTGCGCACCATCCTAGACCTTTCCCAGTTCAATCTTTTCCTACCCCAAGAGAAATTCAAGATGATCACGCCCAGCCAGATATGCTCCTCCTTGCAGATGGGCAATTGGCTCAGCGTTGTGGATCTTCAGGACGCGTACATGCATGCATATCCTGATTTGGAGCCCACACAGGAGATATCTCTGCTTCTCTTTGGGAGAGGAGCACTTCCAGTTTCGAGTGCTTCCTTTTGGCCTCAGCTCGGCGCTGCGTGTCTTCACGAAGATGATGTCGGTGATTGCAGCCTATCTTCGTCTCCAGGGTATCCACATGTATCCGTATTTGGACGACTGGCTCTTATGCAGCCCATGTCCGCTGTCAGCAGCGGGAATCTCCAGCCTCTCCTTCAGCTCCTGTTCCATCTTGGGCTGTCGGTGAACTGGCGGAAATCCTCCACGACGGTCTCACAGGACCTGATTTTCCTGGGTTTTCGTTGGAACATGGTCGACTACAGAGTATATCTGACCGTGGACAGAATGGCAGATCTGTTAGCCACGTGTCAGATGTTTGCGCAGTCGGAGAGCATGTCGGCTGGTGGTTCCAGAGGCTTCTGGGCATCATGGCCTCATGTGAACTGGCTCTTCCTCTTGCTCGTCTCAAAATGAGACGGACCCAGATGGCTATTTGGAGTTCATGGCGTCAGGCAGTGGATCCGGATTCCAAGAGGATAATGATTCCGGATTCCATGAGAGTGGACCTGGATTGGTGGTCATCTCTCAGCAGCCTGTCTGGGGGCACAGGGTTTCAGGACCCGGCCCCCACGGTCATGATCACGATGAACTCCTCCCTTCTAGGGTGGGGTGCGACGTTAGATCTTCTTCAGGTCTCGGACCTCTGGTCGCCCCAGGACAGGCTCCTGCACATAAATCATTTGGAGCTTCTGGAGATCTTCCTAGCGCTCAGGGCATTCAGACAGCTCATTGTCAACAAGGAGTTACGCATAAGAACAGACAATGTGGTGTTAATGTATTACGTCAACAAGCAAGGGGGAACAAAGTCTCCCACCCTCGTGGACCTGTCCATTCAGATTTGTGAGTGGGCCGTGCTTCACAGCGTCTGACTGCTTGCAGTGCACATCCCGGGCCAGCTGAATGTAACAGCAGATGCCCTCAGCCGGCGGACAGTGGTCAGCTACGAGTGGGAATTGAAGGCAGAGGTCATCTCATGGATTTACTCGCGTTGGGGCACACCAGAGGTAGACCTCTTCATGACGGCGGCGAACAAGAAGCTTCCTCAGTATGCCTAAAGAAGGGGGCTGGGAGCCTCCTCTCTGGGGGATTCTCTTGAGATTCCATGGCACAACATGAGAGCTTACGCCTTCCCGCCTCTGCCTCTAGTCCATCGGGCAATTTGGAAGCTCAAGAACTCTGTGAACTGTTCCCTTCTACTCATAGCCCAGTGGTGGCCGGCCAGGTTTTGGTTCTCAGAGCTTCAACACCTGTCAGTGTATCCGCCGATCAGGTTCCCAGTAACTCCCGATCTTCTTCACCAAGGGGAACAGCAGCTGTGGCACCCATACCCTCAATTGCTCAGCTTGGTGGCATGGTGCCTGAGTTCAAGTCTTTAGAGCATCTGAATTTGTCTGCGGATAACATGCGTATTATTAAGGCAGCCAGGAAACCCTCAACCAGATCTCAGTACAAGAATAAATGGCTCAGGTTCTGTCATTGGTATTTGGAGAAGAAGTTGGATCCAAGGGTGGCCACGCTTGACACAGTGCTGTCCTTCATGTCCTCCCTAGCAGCGTCAGGGGTTCACGTGCTGTCATGCAAGACTTAGCTCTCAGCGGTTTCCGCTTATCTTTCTACAGACCAGTGCTCTTATTCCCTGACTAACCCAGTGGTGAAGAGGCATTTTGCTGGCTTGACACGCCTCTACCCTCCGGTTCGTAATCCGCACCCGCCATGGGACTTAAATGTGGTCCTGACGGCGATGTGCCATAAACCCTTTGAACCAATGGCTACTGTGGACCTCAAGTACATGTCCTGGAAAGTCTCCTTTTTGGTTACCGTTACGTCAGCAAGGAGAGTGAGTGGGCTCCAGGCATTGTCAGTGGAGCATCCTTTCTTGGTCTTTCACAAGGACAAGGTAGTCCTTCGGACAAACCCGGCCTTTCTGCCGAAGGTTGTGACCGAATTCCATCTGAATCAGTCGATTTCCCTAGTGGTCTTTTTTCCGAACCCTGCCTCTGACGCTGAGAGGGTTCTACACTGTCTAAATTTCCAAAGAGCGCTTAAGTTCTACCTGGACAGGACTTTCGAGCTTAGGAGTTCTTCTCAACTTTTTGTGACGGTAACCCTCAGGGCAAGCAGGCGTCTAAGGCAACTATTTCTCGGTGGATTGCCGCCTTCATCACAGAGTATTTCACTGTCCAAGGGTTGAAACCTCCTAAGGGTATTCATGCACACCTAGTGCGGGGTAAGGCAGCCGCGGTTGCTTTTCAGAAGTATGTCCCCTGGGAGTCCATCGCTAGGGCAGCTACTTAGGCCTCCCCATCTGATTTCTGTAAGCATTATTGTCTCGACATGAGCTCAAGGGCTGACTCCCAGTTTGGTCAGGCTGTGCTGAAGAACCTATTTCAGTAAGGGGTATTTCCATCCACCCATATTTTCCTGTAAAGAGTGCTTGGGAATCTCCCATAAGTATGGAGGAAAGGGGACGGGATGTAGGAGTATTACCAGATTACTCACCATAGTGACCACCTTACTCCTAGTCCATAGTCCTCTTTCCTCCATACGCCCGCCCGCCGTCCCCTCTAATAAGGTTCCTCTCTTATTGCTAATGGTTCTTTGACCTGGCGATAGAAAAGGACTGATGGGCGATGCGCGGGGCGGAGCCAAGATGGGCGGGGTTACGGCCGCGTGCCGGGCCCCGCGCAAGAAAGAGAGGCACGACACATTTTTGCTTTTTACAAAATGCTCCGGTCCCATCCCACAGGACGGAGAGATGTCCCATAAGTTTGGAGGAAAGGGGACTATGGACTAGGAGTATGGTGGTCACTACGGTGAGTAACCTGGTAAATACCAGATACAGAAATGGATGGGATGATGGTGACAACTTTATCAGGTGGAAACAGCAGGGCCGGCCCATAATACCATAATGATCAGGTACTCAAAGGTTCATAGTATCAAGAAAGACATCTTACTTCACTGACTCTAGCCAAGAAATCATTCCAGGATAAGCAGTTTTCCTCATCAATCACGCCAGGAGTTTTCTACAAACAACCCTAATAACAACCCCTAATGGGTTCCTGCCAGTACGAAATGCCTGCCTTTGCCAGCGAAGTGGCCTCCTTCCCTATATCAAGGGCACCAAGACGCTAGCAGCCCGTCTCTTCGATAACGCAATCATCCTGACAATCAAGGCCCTCCTATGGTGCAATTTGGACCAGTGAGGGGAAGAATAAGAGCATTTAGGTTGACTTGAATGCACCGGATTAAGGAGCCTTGGGCATGGTGTGGCAGCACAGAATGTAGAGTTTAAACATAGGTCAATTCTTCCTTCAATGGGAACAGTGTAAAAGTGTATATCCATGAAGTGGTGCTCATTGAGCGAATTCAGAACCTCCTGTCAAAGTGGGCTACACAGAGCATTCCGAGTTTAGATTGGGGTTGTCAGGGAGTGCAGTGCATTGTCTTTCTGGTGGAGAATGCCTTGGTGGGTACCCGATTCATCCTAAATTAAAAGTATCTCAATATCTGGCTCTCAATTGCCTCATTCAAGTTGAAGATCCAGCAGATCCGCCAAATGACCTTCATGACAAAGATAGATGTGAAGGATTCATATCTCCACATTCTGAGTCAGAGGACTATTGGAAATACCTCAGGTAGGCCATAGCCTGCGTCATTTCCAGGTCATTGGATGCCCTTTCTGCCTCAGTTCGGGCTCCAGGAATGTTACCATATGATGCCTCCAGTAGTAGGAGGATTACATCTCGAAGATATATTGATTTCATCAGGGAAACTTTGAGAATGGACATGGGTCGAGCCTTCTTTCCAGCTTCATGGGCTGCCAAGCTGAGATTCTTCCTGCATTCAATTCCATTCCAGGGAGCCTACCAGCCACATTTTCCCTTGGGCCAGGGCTCATATCACGATACATGGGGGCTCCTCTGGCCAGGCAGTGGGATCAGACCTCAGGGAATTTAGCGTCCAGATTGACATCCAACCCCAAACTCAGATAGGGCTGAGTTCTGGTGGTTACTGAGGCAACCAATGGAAAGGGGAGTTCCTCTTGAACATTACCAGTGATTAATTCTGACAACAGTTGCCAGTGGTCTAGGTTGGGAGCTACACTGGGTATCTTTTCAGGAACTGTAGGAGGGATGCCAGTCAGTGAAATCAAGCCAAGTGCTATCTTGTATGCTCTCCTTCATAAGCTGTGTAACTGGTCTTATGGTGTTGTCAGAACCATCCATACCTGGACCAGAATACACTCCATTGGTTTTCTAGAAGCACACCTGATGTGATGGATGGTATCCCGTGTCCTTTCTTTGGAGGCAGCTCACACTGGGGGGATTGTCAATATTGTCGTAGATCACTCAGTTCCGTGTTTCGCTCATCCCTTACTTTTACCTAATGGAAGAGGCTTTTCCTGATATCTTCATGAGGATTGGGATCCCACGTATCACCCTCTGTGCGGACAGATTCAATGACCAGAGACTCCCCTTTACTGTTCTCAGCATCAGATTTCTTTTCCATGGGGGTGGATGCCTTGTCTCTTCCATTGCTCAGGGTCGGCCTGTCCATGTTCCCTCTCATCCTGCTTATTACTGAGTATTGGCAAAGTGCAGGTTGAAGATGGCAGAAGCTATTTTTGTGGCTCCTTATTGGACCAGCAGAACTTGGTTTCCCTCCTTCAGCAGTGGAGAATGGCTTTGGTACGCTTTCTGGAGTTTCCAGCTCTTCGTACCCGTAGCCTAGCCAATCTCAGGTTTGGACTTTGGAATTTCAGAAGCAGCGATAGCCTTCAGCTCTCCAGATGTCAGTCCACCTGAGAAGTTTATAATAGAATTAATGCACTTCCGGGTAGCGTCACCCATTGTAGCCCCCTGACCGCTCGCATTAGTCATCCTGGACTTCCTCATGAGTTAGTCAGGAAAGGTTTGACAGTTTTCACCTTACGAGAGGAGTGGGCATCTAATGTGTCTCCCTTGGGTTGGCTTGTATGTAGATTAACAAAGGCATGCATTTGATAAATCCGCATTTTACATGTTGCCCTCTCCTATGGGACCTGTCCTTGTGCCTTAAGTCCATGCAGGGACCATTCAAGACCCTCAGGATGCAGAAGTCAAGTGTTTGTCAGGAAATACTCTCTTTTTAGTGGCAATATCATCTTTGATATGATATAGTATTTTATTTTTATCGCGCTCATACACAAGTCTTTCAGAGTGCGACCAAGCAAATGGAGGGGAACAGGGGAGAACAAAAACAATGATCTTACTAGGCCCAGTGATATTGACAACGCGCAAGTTCATGGGAGAGGGAAAAGGGGAAAAGTGCATGGCAGGGGGGAGAGATGGAAAGTGCGGAACAGAGCAGGGAACAGAATTATTAAGCTTTACATAATCTAAGATTTAAAATAAAAAGCTTAGAAAGGAAATGCTGGCGTTCATGCAATGCAGACACACATTAGCTTCTAAAACAGCACCAAATGAACTATGAAAAAGAAATAATTAAGGGCAAAAAAGCTTTTTATGGACGGATAATTGAGACTGCATTAAACACTACTAAGTTCTGTTTCTGCTAATAAATAATATGTGCAAAAAACAAGAATCTTCCATTAATATAGACTCACAATCTCTTGCTGACCCACTGGCACAATGCTTTATAGAGAAAGTTAAGCCAATTATTTATGAGTACTCTTTCACCCTTCATCTCTCCTACACCTGGCAATAAATCGAACAAGAATCTTCTGATCCCAATTAAGTTCAAATTACTGGATCATCTTGCCCTTAATTCATTACTGGCAGCGTGGGGTCTTGCTTGACTCTACTTTAGCCAATATCTTGTCAATCTTGTATCTGCTTACCTTATGTAGCCCCCGTACCATGAGACGTGGCTTATCCAGACCTTGCATTTACTAACATTTTGTCACCTATGTATTACCCCCTTACCATAGGGCGCAGCTTTGCTAAAGCATCCTTCCTTTAACTTGTCAATTGCACTGAATACAGTCTATCATCAAGCCACTCCTAAACAGACACCTTAAATAAAGTCACAATTATCGACCAATTGCCCAACTTCACTTTTCTCTAGAAAGAGAGGTAGGTCAGGAACTGTTAGGCAGAATCCTGTGCAGTTCCCTTAGGGAGCAATACAGAATATTAAGACTACATGTATGAGCAATAAATCCCCTTTGGTATCAGTCTGTACCACAAAGATTTAGTTGGTACCTGTGGCTGAGCAGTCAGACTTATCTCAAGAGCAAGTTAAATCAGTCAAGAAAAGTATACACAACTCCCTATTTAAATTGCAGACAGGTTTGAGCAAGAGAGAAAACTGAGCAAAACGGCATAGTGAAAAACAAACAGAAATGGCACTCTATCGATTTCTCAAAAGGGAGGGAAAGGCCAAGTTATACAGGAATATACTCTTAAACACACCAGCAACACTTCCCAAGAAGATTGTGAACAAGTTAGTCAAGGCAGTACTTTAGCATGTATACTACTGAGATGAAAACCAAGCAAAATGGCACTTCACAAGTTTAAAAAGTGGGAAGGAAAAGGTGGTTATAAGAGTTAGGTACACCAACACATTTCTAGTTGAGAAGCAATCTAGAGAAGGCAGTTTTAAAAGATTTATCCAGAGTCAATAGGCCTATGCCAGAGTCAGTGGTACAGGGCAAAGTGCCCAGGAGCAAAGTATTCTTGTAGCTGCAATCAAGTCTTTGTTAAACAATTCGAAAGGGTGTTTGCAGAAGGTGAAAGACAATTTTAGATGATAAGGGTGGCCAACCCAGCAGGCAGGTAAAGGATTTAAAACACCTTTAGCAGTACCCAACGTAAAGGGAGGCCTGGCGGAACAATGTACCTTAAAAGTAGATGAGGCTCCTGCGGTGGCAGTAGTTCCTGGCAGTTGCTGCAGTTCGGGAGATCCGGCTGAGGAAGAGAGGCTCTCGTCTTGGAGGAAGGTTCGAGTTATTGCACTGTCTAGGGATGAAACCAGCCGCTGTGCTGCCAAACTAAATAAAAGGTACGCTCCTTTAAATCACGGTCCGGGTGGACTGGTGCCTGGCTGTCCGGTCTCCTAGTGCTTGGCACTGGTGATCCAGGAAGGCAGTTAGCGAACTTGTTGGCCCCACCAGCTCAAAGGAAAAAGACTCTTGCAGGTGAAGATCTTTTCGAGTCGTTGGAGAAAAGTGGTGAGGATCTGCAGCAGGGCTTCACCAGTGGTTTAGTCACTGCAGATGTCTTTGGCTTCTCTCCTCTTTGACTTCTTAGTTCCAGTGGCAACGTCTTGTCCTCCAGTCCTCAGGACCCTGCTTTTATGCAGCAAGACCCCCATTCATACAGCCTAGCTGTCACTCACACAGTGGGGTGGCTCTCCTGGCGGGAGAACCCCCAGCCTATTAGGGCAGAGTGCGACTTGGGTTGCGTAGGCAACCCTGTCCACGGTGCCTATTCCCCCTCCCACACATTCTGTCTACCCCAGACTCAGTGGCGTCGAAAGGAGGGCTTCTGTGCAGAAGCCCGCCAAAAGGACAAACAAAGGATCCCAGACCTGGGTTAGGACTATAGAGAAAGATACGAGAAAGGAATTAAATCAAAGTTCTGGCAATAAAAACCTACCTGAGTAAAGTTAATATTAAAATAAACCGTCAGATTGTTAGAGGCTATCTTTAAAAGTGGTAGCCTCGAACAATGGGAAAATCCCATAGGAAAATATTTGCGGTCGAATATTTTTGGTAGTAACCACTGCTAACAGCCAGAAACTTTTGAGAGAGGGACTGTACGATACCCCTTTGAAAATGAACACCTGGAAAAAACTATTAACCCTTCCCAGTACCTCCATAGTAAGATGGGTTGTACTGGTTTTGTTCATAAGATTTGACTAGTAAAGTCAATGGGGACTTTACATGCCTTGGGAGACGGTAGTCAGTCCCAGGGTATGGAGACTATGTTTGGGGGTCGCTACGACACCCCTGTGGCACGGCACGGAGGGTGCTGTGTACCACACATGAAAAAGATGATTACTATGAGGGTGAGAAAAACCCCATAGACCAGAAGCACACAAGATAGCCTAAAACACACACTAGCAATCTGCCTAAGAGTGGGAAAAAAGGGTCTCATTCTTAGCAAGGGAAAAAGATAAACCCCTAAAATCCAGCAAAGCTGCTGGGGGACTCTATAGGTAAGGGAAATTAGCCGTAGAAGAGAATTCTCCCTAACAGGAACTACAAACATTTGTGGAAAAGGTAAAGTACTCCACCCAGGTCAAGATGGTTTCAGTCCTTCCTGTACCACATGTGATTACCACAGCAAATCTTGACGACCTTGAGACTAAGATTGGACAACAAAAATGCAGGAGCTTTGATCCTCTTTTTGATTTCCCAGTGGCTGTTGATACTGTGAACTATCAAATTGTGTTATAAAGGCTGGATGGGTTTAAAATGCAAGGTACAGTACAATCTTGGCTAACCTCAGTCCTAAAAAACAGACTACAAAAGACCCGTTTAAGGGCTTTCTCATCAGAACAATACGCTGTAAACTGCGGTGTCCTACAGGGCTCTGCCTTGTCTCCTCTACTTTCTAATTTCTGTCTGCACCCCTTAATAGACCTGATTTGAAGCTATGGGCTATTTTTTGATAATTATGCTGACGACACTCAAATCGTCATGGACCAAGCTAAAACTAACAGTGCAAGAAATTATAATGTCAAAGACGGTCTTTCTGCAATTAAAAGCTGGTCTGATGCTAATTCATTGAAAATCCATCCGTAAAAAACTGAAATTTCGATTGTCAATCTTAAACCAATGCAGAACGAGGCAGCAGCCACAACTGCCAGTTTGTTGCCCACAGAAATACCTGCTATATTTCCTATGCAGAAGAGGGCCCCTTTCCCTGAGTGAAGAGGCCATTAAGCTGAAGTATCGTGACTTGTGAACATATGCCCTGAGATAGAGGGAGGGCAGTGATGAGTTTTGACATTACCAATTGAACCCCACTCCTCAAAGAATCTGGTATTAATAAATGACAATAGGAACCATTTACATGACACATATAATTAGCTGCAGTGACTCCTAAATCAGTCGTGGACAGTGTATGAGTTATTGAACTTAAAACCAAAGGCTCTGAAGGAATCTGAAAAACCCACTATCTGCTGCAGGCCAGCACTGCGTAGTGGAGCAGAGCTGTGCGGTCAGACCTTGTGATATATGTCTCTGGCCATGGGCCTACGAAGAGAACTAAGACAATGAGAGCCAAAAGCGAATGCATGATGGCAGGTATTAGGGGGGAGCAGAGGGGACATACAGTCTACTCAATTCCCTTCTTCAACAGGTAGATGGACGCTGGTGACAAGAGGGTGTTGAAGGAGAGAAGATTGAGGATGGGGATGCTGATGCTGTGTGCTGTGTGAGGAGAAGAGGAATACAACAGGGAGAAGGACTCCAAATGCCTTATCTTACCCAGAGCAGAATATTCAAATATAATAAAGGAAACAAGGTGCTGTACTGTAGATAAAGGGTACGGGCATGACATGGCAAGTCGAGTGCATTCAGAGGTGTTGCTGGGGGGTCTGAAGGGGCTATAGCCACAGGTCTTTTGGTTGTAGCCCCAGATAGAAGTTCAGGGCTACAGCCAAAAGGCTATCTAGCCGCGAGTCCCGCCAGTCTAGACATTAGTTTAGCCCCTGATCTCTTCCAGAACTAGCAACACCTCTGTGTAACGTGAAAGGGTAGGTTTACGTCTGTTTGCGTTCAGTTCTTTAGTGAGCATTTTATGTTCATATATGATAATAGACACTTACCATTCGTTCCAGTTCAGACCCCTCTGGCATTTATTGATTGGATGTATGTATTGGACATGTGTACGGTGCCTATGCAGTAGAAAGTGTTTCCAGGCTCCACAAGACAAAAGGGGAATGGGTAGTGGAGGATAAACAACAAGAAAATGTCCTACTAAGCCTTGTGACATTCAGATCGTGCAAGTGCAGTAAACAAGTTTAGGGGGATGATGCCCCAAGGCTCATGCACAGTAAGTTCTAGGGAAGCCCATGGAGGGCAATTGCACTGGGAGACAGGGGTAAGGGTAAACGTGCACGGAACAGGGTGGACCAGACTCAGTAGGATGGTAAGGGAATTGTGCCTGATGGCAAGTGCTCGTAATGGGGTACTGTGGAAGACTGGTAGGATGAGGGCCTGACCCATGTAGGACTCAAAAGGGACCAGGCAGCCAGTGGTATTAGCAGGGGGCATTAGCAGGGGAGTGGAAGGAGGAGGAGAAGAGGAAAGGCTTGAGGAGTGCTCGGAACTTGAGGAAGTCTTCCTCAAATCTGAGAGAGGCAGGGAGGACATTCCAGAGGGCGGCACCTGTGGAGGAGAGAGATCTACTTCCCACTCTCTGCTAGGAAAACGTTTGACCTGTAGAGAGTTAGAGCTGGAAGACCAAAGGACTCTAGCAGGGAGCTCTTTAGGGAGGGGAAGTTGGATATAGCACAGTCCCAGGCCACAGAAAGCCTTGCAGTTGATGCAGTTGGTCTTGAATTTGATGCTGTAGCCACCAGGATCCAGTGGAAAGATGTTAGGACTGGAAAGATGAAGTCCCTGTGTTTAAGGCCAAGGATAAGTCTTGCAGTCCTATTCTAGATTACTTGAAGATGGTGAAGGGTGGAAAGAGGCAGATTAAGGAAGAGTCTGTTGCAATAGTCCATCCTGAAGAGAACCAGAAATTGAGCCTCATCACGAGTTTGGAGGGAGCCACGGTGCTATTAGCACATTGGCCGCCTCCAAACCGGGCTCCATTACCGGATTCCATCAATGAGGAATAACCAGGTCATTCCAACATTGGAGGACCCGGTAATTCCTCCTTGAAGGAACCATTCCACATTCCCATTTGAGCCCCCATAGAGGCACACTTCATTACGTGAGCGCCAGGGTCGTAATGAGGCCCATTGCGTTTCTTGAGGAAGGTGAGGAAAGGGACAATGCCTCTGAGGAGGTGGAGCAGAAAGTGGGCCTGCTTGGCAAGGTCTTTGATATGAGGTGAGAAGGAGAGAGGAGTCAAAGATGACTCCCATATTTTTGGTCTCACAAGAGGGTGAGTGGAGGGGGCCCAACGACGGCTGACAGAGATTAGGGGGATTGATGGGGGAGGAGTTCCAATGAGACAGGTTTCGATCTAACTGCCATTAAGCCAGAAATCATTAGCAGTGCACCATGCCTGAGCAGCAGTCAGCCAGTCGGGAATGAGAGAGGAAGGAGAGGAGGTAAAGCAGGGCAGCTTAAAGGACAGCTGTGTGCCATCGGCATAACACTGGAAATGAGGAGAGAAGGTGGGCAAGAGGGGCAAGGTAAATGTTGAAAAGTCAAGGAGAAGCCCTGTGGGATGCCACAGGTAGAGAGTGAGGTAGAGGAGAGAAAAGAGCCCATTTGAACCTTGGAGGGCTGATTCAACAGGAAGGAGGTCAGCTAAGCCAGTGCCCAGTCTTTGATACTGAGAGTATGGCAGAGATGATTTAGGAGGGTGGCATGAATGCCAGTGTCGACGGCAGAGGACATCCAGGAGGATGAGAACAGAAGGAGCGCAGGAGTCGAGATTAGAGGGCGAGAAATCTGAGGTGTTCACATTGAATAGTCATTCGAACCATTGACCGAGAAACAGGTTACACAATAATTCTCGAATCGTAGCAAAGAAAGAGAAAGCTTTATTGTCTTGCACGACAATGAACAGAGCTACATATGTATTCTCCCGGAACAATTCTGCAACAGAATGACCCTCTCACCAGACCTCCACCTTTGTAGGTCACTTCCCCATGACATACAATGAACTATCAAAGATTCTTCCAGAAATGTGTTTTTACCATTACTTAAGGTGGAGGCCCACTTGACCTGAGTCCTGTTAGAAAGCTCCGGCTGAATGGCGGCGGGGGTCGTCGTCCTCCTCTTTACGCGTGCCGGTACTTTTCCGTCAGTTCCGAAACAAGGCCTCAGGGTATAGCCAGTTCACATGGCTTGACACCAAAGGGATCCCTTACACAAAAGACTTTCCCTTGCAGCTTCTATGCAATACAAATAAATGTATGAAAGACAACAGAGCAGCACAATACATGATAATGAATCCGTCATTATTATTCACTTTATGCACGTTGGCTGAAAGGGAGATGGTTATAAGTCCTATTTTGAAATAAATCCGGACATACAAATCACATTGCAAAAGTGAAACCTATCATATAAAATACACATGTCCTCCTACACTCCCTACTTTTTTTGTACTAAAAGTGTAACACTCAGACATGATTCCTCTCCCTGGTACAAAATCAAGGGTTTCAAGTTGTTGGAGAAACCAAACTCATGCATCGAGCTTCATTTTCCTTGTAAGACAAATACCAGAGACCTCTTCTCCTAACAGGAACTCACCACCAAGCCCCCAACCTCTATGACTATCAGTGAGGTGACTAACGCAACACTAAGGACGAGAACATTCTAGAAACTCTACTGTAGTCTTTACAGCGATAGAGAATGCCCCCTGCCACTTCACCAATACAATAAAAATCCATGTGTAATGAGTCCATTAACGATGCAGAAATCCAACTGATGTATCTATCACAGGACAGGTTCCATCCATGCACTTCCCCAAAGGGGCGTGGCTCACCCCTTCCATTGAGACCTCTTCTCATATTTCTCAAAGGATCCTTTGTGTAAGATGGACAAACCAGTTATATCAGTCACATGGCACGAAAAAGTGCCAGACAGCATGTGTGTGCTCTGAGCATGCCTAAGTGCCTTAGAGAAAAGGAAACAACAAAGTGAATAGAGTTGCAAGACCTGCAAAGTCTGCAGCACAGAACACTTGTTAGAAGAAACATAAGGAAGACACTGACATGGAAAAATCAGGTGTGTGTCAATAGAAGTTAAAATATAAGATGACCCTCCATAATGGTAACTGGATCTATGAGTACACACCTTTATTAAACCCTCACTACAATCTAAAGTTCAATACTCATTCGGGCATCCATTTCTTCTTCCACTTCACTATCATTCTCACATGTATCCCCATCTGTGCAATTATCAAAATCAAACAACTTTCTTTTTGCAGTCACAGGAAGCTTGGAGGGGCCCCAGCTTATATTACCCCTTCTTGGAGGGGCACCAGCTTACATCACACCTTCTGAACAGATATTTGAAGAGCAAATGATCAGTCCTACTAAGAAAATTAAAAAAAGCCTTAAACCGATAAGGGCAGCAATGACTGGTTTATCCTGGAAACTTACAGCTTCAACATAAATAACACCAGAAGGCGTGCACAGAATATCATACCTGGGTGTGACTTGAAATACTTCCTTTTTCTCCTCAAATATATTTCTGTCTGTCAGCGATTCTGAGGACCGAGGCAATTGTTGTAGAAGATTTGCAAACCTATGTGGAACCTATTTTGACCAATGTAGGGTCATATTGTACACCGAACCTCCTGACCCAGATCTCTCCATCAACCAGAAGGCATCATGTACCCTGGCACATGTACTAAGCAGAAAATTAATGTCTAATCCATTAATCCATATGCATATGCTGATAGCCTCCAATAGCTCTGCTTGCATGGATGTAGCAATAGTCCACACCTTCAACTATGTCTGGTTTCCTGCTCACATCACTTGAACTGACTCTAACTCCTTAGGCATTGCACCTAGGGTGATCCCAGAGGCATTAATAACTAATGCTCTTATCCTTATCAACATATGCAGAGTTATCCCCAGGGCACTAGAAGGAAACTTGGATGGCTGTCCAGGATACTGCATCCACCAGACATCATAATGTGTCACTCAGTCCAAATAGTATCCAGCCCATGGGCCAAGCAAGATTGTACTTGTTGCGTCTCAGGCTCCATCCAAAGACCCCCTGGCTGGATTGAACAGAGCATCTGCTGTGCTGACACATCTTTCATCAGGGCCATAGCTTGGCTGGCGCTGCAGATTTCTTAGTGAGGTCTCGTAGCCAGGTGTTATGTTGCACATTATCAAGGATCCTTATAAGTTGCTCACTAAGGACACGTTGGACTTTCACACACATGTCTTTGTGCTCAAGGCGTGGACTGCTCTGTCGGTTATATAGAGTGTTTTAAAAGAAATTCACTTTGTAACTGGCAGACAGTGCCGGTGTGATATGTTCTCCTTTGATTCAGGGCCACATGATATCTAAGAGTATATTGTATGTTAAATCATGAGATTCTTTGAGTATTAATGCATGAACGGGTCTTATTTTAGAAGGGGACGGTGCCTATTATTAGGCGAGGATGAATTAAGTGTTTTCTTTTATGATGGGAAATCAGTACATGTTTCTAAGGAGTTATATATTTTTGTTAGGGTAATCTATTTCTACAATACCACAAGTGTGTGAAAATGATAACGGCGAGTTACAGTTATTGTCTATCACCAATCAACATTCCAATAGACGTATACATTAAAAGGGTAAACAGACCGCTTTATGTGTGTACTTCTATCCCATTTATTTCATTTCTTTATTTTCATTTCTATGAGCGCACTTAGCCCGGAGGCGTCTAGGCGCTAGTTGCAAGGCAGGAGAGAGGTACATATATAGCAAACAGGTCTAGCGGCGCACTGCTTAGTTGAACAAGTGGGTCTTTGCTTTCAGAATAGTCTGTAGGAGGGTTCTGACCTGATGAATGCGGGGAGTGGCCGCCGAGACACGGAAGCAGGGCCATCAGGCTTTGGACCATGTGAACCTGGGAATGGACAGGCGGTTACGCTGAAGAGAACAATTAGAAAGGTAAGTACCCAGGTTTGATTTGATATGCAAACCCCTGAATAAAAGAACAATAAACAGCTGTGTGCTCTTAGAGTGGAACCCCTCACAGGTTCAAGACTCATATGTGGAGATTACTTTTAGGATTCTAAGTTGTTTCTCTCTCTCTCATCTCTGCACACTCAGTGGCCTTTTTCATACAACGCTGAAGACCTGACAGTGAGAAAGATAAATCAGCCTCAAAATAAGTATGGTTCAAGCACATGTCAGGAAGACATACATGTTTCCCACTGGATTTCTTATTTATTCAATGAAAAAATGGATACATTTGCTTTCTGAACTAATTGAGCTGCTATTAGAACATCCATTAGTAATCAAGAGAAGAGCAAGTTAGAAAGAACCAGACAGACTCTACTGTGTTCTTTTGTCCCCTGCAGGTGGCAAGAAGTATAAGAGTGATGATGGTAAGTACTCAGTTTCATTACCCCGAATCTTGACATATTACTGATGATATAAATATGGATAATGTGCTGTACTCTTAAAATAGAAGCCTCACACGGGGTCAAGGCTCACATTGGGAGAGTTTCTTTGTTTCCTATTTAGCCGATCCCTTTAAGCGTAGTTAATTAATTGCCTGGTGTTTACAGTGGAGAGACAAACATCATTGATAAATGTGCTTTCTGAACTAATTGAGCTGCTATGTGTGACTTCCATTAGTAATCAAAAGAAGAGCAATTTAGAAAGAAACAGACAGATTCTACTGTGTACTTTTGTCCCCAGCAGGTGGCAAGAAAGATAAGAGTGATGAGAGTAAGTACTCTGTGTCATTACCCTGAATTTCGACATATTCCTGATGATGTAAAGATGGATAATGCGCTGTACTCTTAAAATAGAAGCCTCACACGGGGTCAAGGCTCACATTGGCCTAGTATCTTTGGTTCCTATTTAGCTGATCTCTCCAAATGCAGTTCATTAATTGCCTGGTGTTTACAGTGGAGAGACACAAAACTCGAAATAAATATATTTTGAGAGCAGGTCTGAAAGACATTAGCCCAGATCCATCCTCCCTATTCCCAATACTCACCCACTGGGGTTTCACAAACCCCCACAGAACCAGATCGACATACCTTTTTTTCCCATACACCTCTTCTCATGTCACGCCGCATTGACACGACACATAAACAGTAACTGGTCTCATTTCTGATGTTACTGCACATCATAGGCACTGAAAGTACCCTTCAGCATTTTAGCATGCGGGGGTGTGGAAGTTACCAGAGAGGAGGAAAACTGCACCTGCTCAAGGGCAGCATTGTGTTCTCTGATACAGGGGGGGGGTCCTGCCCCCCCTGTTTCCTCTTCTGTTTCCTGGACTATAGTTTAGATCTCATCTTCCAGTGCTTCTGAGTTGTTCAGAGGAGCACTGAGTTCTTCTGTCCTCACGGCTGATGCATGACTCCGATCTCACCAGGGACTAGGTTGTATTAAACATGCGGTCGCAGTTAAGGTCATATACTTGTGCCCTCTGTGTATTCATAAATGTACGGGCGTCATTCTACAAACATGATCACAAATATCTCTGTGGCCTTGTAAATGTGGCATGCACAGGACCTGATGTTGCTCCCTAATTCTGGCTTAGGACCTGGTAGCAAGTCTTGTTCCAACAGGTGCCTCTCCCCTCAAAGAAGCTCCCCTGTGAGGTGCTTGGAGAGGCATGGTGACCGCTCTGACACTCTTCACCAGTCCATCAAAGGGAAATGTCTTCCTGCCAGGACTTGCCATTTCTCACCAAGTGGACCGGAGAGTTGATTCTGCTATTAGATTATTCAGGACCAGGTTTATGTACCACCGCCTATGAATCTAACTCTTGCAACCTCTTCGGGAAGACCTACCTTTTCTGAATATTCCCATCAGCAAGGGATCTGACTGTGCTCTAGAAAGAAACATCATTAAGGCTCAGTTTTAGTTGTACTCCTACGTCCCGTCCCCTTTCCTCCCTACTTATGGGAAATCTCTCCGTCCTGTGGGACGGGACCGGAGCACTTTGTAAAAAGCTTCCAGATGTTTTCAAAAAATGTGTCCTTCCTCTCTTTCTTGCGCGGGGCCTGGCACGTGGCCGTAACCCTGCCCATCTTGGCTCCACCCCGCCCATCGCCCATCAGTCCTTTTCTCCGCTCAATCGGGGCCGGACACACTTGCATCCTCGGAAGATATTCTTCCCTTTTTCCTCTCTGGCTCTCGCTAGCTTTTGTTTACTGGTCTGTCTATGTCGTTCAAGCTAGAACATCAATGTCAAGTTCTTCAAGGATGTGGCAGATGTCAGAGGAGTGTTTGACAGCAGAGCTAGAGCTGAGAGTAGCAATATGAAGAAGGTTGCCAGCCTTAAAGACCTTGTGGGGAGGAGTCCATATCAGGGGTACTCCCTGCAGAAGTGTGGAGGGAGCTTGAGGATGGGCAGATGTTAGGGCCAGGTTAATTAAAAAACACAGCCAAAATTGTCTTCCCAGAAACACACCCAAAATTGACTTCCCAAATACACACCCAAAATTGACTTTCAAAAACACACCCAAATTTGACTTTCAAAAACACACCCAAAATTGACTTCCCAATAACACTTCCAAAATTGATTTTCAAAGATAAATGCTAAGGCACCATAGGTAAATGAAATGAGGTATGAGTAGAGGTGAGCCCTGGAACTAAAGCATTAGAGAGCATAGCAGGGAGAACAGTTTGAATAGGCAGAGGGGAGAAGTGAAGGATCATGAAGGGAAAAGAAAGGGTAAACAGAAGGAGGGAACTAACCCGTGGAGATGGAAGTAATAGAGACTTGGTAGTCCAGTTTCATAGCTGAGTGAGCTGGCAGCCCCAGTGAGAGCCAGATTGTGGTAGTAGATTCATGTAGCATCCCGGTAGCAGACAGGGAGCAGATAGGGGCCTTGACGTGGGCCTTGGAACAACAGGTCGGCTCATGGCCCCGGGTCTGCCCTGATTGGTAGTTAATGCAAAGGCAGCCAATTTGCAGTGAGCCAGGGAAGGCTACACAGGCTGAAGTGCAAATCAGGTAGCCATCTTGGAAGTGGTATTCTGGCCAATACAACGCTGGCTAAAGTTCTCAAATAAGCAAAATCAGGAGGCATACACAGGTCAATGCTGGGCAGAAAACACGTAATTAAACTGACAAGCTTTCCTAGAAATGTTTGATAAGCTCAACAAAAACAAAGATGCAGATTTTGAAATCGTTAACTTTTCATTTTAGTTATTTTTATTCACAATCTATAAAATGTGGGAGGCCCTGTGTGTGTTTGCTCCTTATTTTAGTATCTGTTCTGAGGCCCTTATAGCCAGACCTGGCTGGGGATCTTATTGAATACCTTTCTACTTGGTATAGGATAGTTGCAAAGTTGCAGGGGTGTGCACACCCCAGATATTGGGCAAGCAGTAGAGGAAGAATGGAAACACACCGAAATGAGATAACCTGTTGGTATTCTAACAATTGAATAGCAGGGGTTTGAAGCCATTTGGAGTCACTCTTATTAAGGTGATACAATCACTGGGGCCAATGACTTGCAGTGGGTACACCTTCCGCCCATTATATAGGGAAGATCTTCTTGAGGAAAGGTGGCCTCTTTTGCCAGGCATTTTGGATTCCCCTTGTGGTCATGTGCAGCGTAGGCACTTGAGCCATGTCTTCAACTTTTATCACTCGGTACTAGATGCACATGACTGGAATGATGAGTGAAGGCTGAGCTGTATCACATTGCAGGAAGTCGCTTTGCCTAAAATGGCTGCATGAAAAAGGTCAGATTTGATATGTTTATGTACAGTTGTGTTTCTCGACTCCCTGATTAAAGCAGGTAAGTCCTTAATAAGTGAGGATTGGGATGAGGAAGAACGAATCTGGAAAATATCTAGATTATATAAGGAATCATCATTATATGAGGTCACCTGCTTCGTCCGAATGCACACAAGTGACCAGAACCTCTACCTCAAACTAGACAGAAAACAAAACACAAAAAATGTAAAGTGTGGTCCCATTGAGCTTTACATAATCTAAGATTTAAAATAACCCTAGAAAGGAAATGCTGGCGTTCGTACAACGCAGACACAGATTCTAAAACAGCACCAATTGAACTATGAAAACAAAATAATCAAGGGCAAAAAAGCTTTTTATGGACGGATAGTTGAGACTGCATTAAGCACTACTAAGTTCTGTTTCTGCTAATAAATAATGTGTGCAAAAAACAAGAATCTTCCATTAATATAGACTCACAATCTCTTGCTGACCCACTGGCACAATGCTTTATAGAGAAAGTTGAGCCAATTATTTATGAGTACTGTGTCACCCTTCATCTCTCCAACACCTGGCACTAAATCGAACAAGAATCTTCTGATCTCAATTGAGTTCAAATTACTGGATCATCTTGCCCTTAATTCATTACAGGCACCGTGGGGTCTTGCCAGACTCTACATTTGCCAATATTTTGTCATCTTGTATCTGCTTACCTTATGTACCCCCGTACCATGAGACGTGGCTTATCCAGACCTAGCATTTACAAACATGTTGTCACCTATGTATCTGTTTGCCTGATGGAGCCCCTGTACCACGAGTTGAGGCTTTCCCAATTTTTGCTCCCATCCTAATGTTGCATTTTACCTTGTACATGCATATTTGATGTAGTACTCCCTTACCATGTGGCGCAGCTTTGCTAAATCATCCTTCCTTTAACTTGTCAATTGCACTGAATACAGTCTATCATCAAGCCACTCCTAAACAGACACCTTAAAGAATGTGACAATTATCGACCAATTGTCCAACTTCCCTTTTCTCTAGAAAGAGTGGTAGGTCAGGAACTACAAACATTTGCGGAAAAGGTAAAGTACTCCACCCAGGTCAAGATGGTTTCAGTCCTTCTTGTACCACATGTGATTATCACAGCAAATCTTGACGAACCTGACACTAAGATTGGACCACAAAAATGCAGGCGCTTTGATCCTCTTAGATTTCTCGGTGGCTGTTGATACTGTGTACTATCAGATTGTGTTATCATGGCTGGATGGGATTGGAATGCAAGGTACTGTACAATCTTGGCTAATCTCAGTCCTAAAGAACAGACTACAAAAGACCCGTTTAGGGGCATTCTCATCAGAACAATACGCTGTAAACTGCGGTGTCCTACAGGGCTCTGCCTTGTCTCCTATACTTTCTAATTTCTATTTGCACCCCTTAATTGACCAGATTTGAAGCTATGGGCCGTCTTTTGATAATTATGCTGACGACACTCAAATCGTCCTGGACCAAGCTCAAACTAACAGTACATGAAATGATAATGTCAAAGACAGTCTTTCTGCAACTAAAAGCTGGTCTGATGCTAAATCATTGAAAAGCCATCTGTAAAAAACTGAAATTTTGATTGTCAATCTTAAACCAATGCAGAACGAGGTAGCAGCCATAACTGCCAGTACTTTGACCACAGAAATACCTGCTAAATTTGCTATGAAGAAGAGGGCCCCTTTCCCTGAGTGAAGAGGCCATTAAGCTGAAGTATCGTGACTTGTGAACATATGCCCTGAGATAGAGGGAGGGCAGTGATGAGTTTTGACATTACCAATTGAAGCCCACTCCTCAAAGAATCTGGTATTAATAAATGACAATAGGAACCATTTACATGACACACATAGTTAGCTGAGGTGTCTCCTAAATCAGTCGTGGACAGTGTATGAGTTATTGAACTTAAAATCAAAGGCTCTGAAGGTATCTGAAAAACCCACAATCTGCTGCAGGCCAGCAATGTGTAGTGGAGCAGAGCTGTGCAGTCAGACCTTGTGATATATGTCTCTGGCCATGGGCCTAGGAAGAGAACTAAGACAATGAGAGCCAAAAGCGAATGCATGATGGCAGGTATTAGGGGGGAGCAGAGGGGACATACAGTCTACTCAGATCCCTGCTTCAACAGGTAGATGGACGCTGGTGACAAGCGGGTGTTGAAGGAGAGAAGATTACAGCTGGGGATGCTGATGCTGTGTGAGGAGAAGAGGAATGCAACAGGGAGAAGGACCCCAAAGGCCTTATCTTACCCAGAGCAGAATATTCAAACACAATAAAGGAAACAAGGTGCTGTATTGGAGATAAGGGTTACAGGCGTGACCTGGCAGGTCGAGTGCGTTCAGAGGTGTTTCTAGGGGGGGCTGACGGCGCTATAGACCCGAGTCTTTTGGTTGTAGCCCCAGATAGAAGCTCAGGGGCTACAGCCAAAAGGCTAGCTAGCACCGAGTCCCGCCAGTCTAGACATTAGCTTATGTAAGGTTAAAGGGTATGTTTACATCTGTTTGCGTTCAGTTCTTTAGTGAGCATGTTATGTTCATATATGATAATAGACACCATTCGTTCCAGCTCAGACCCCTCTGGCATTTATTGATTGGATGACATTTGTATGGTGCCTATACAGGAGAAAGTGTTTCCAGGCGCCACAAGACAAAAGGTGAGGGTGCAGTGGTGGATAAACAACAAGAAACTGTCCTACTAGGCCTTGTGACGTTCGGATCGTGCAAGTGCAGTAAACAAGTGCAGGGGGGATGATGTCCCAGGGCTCAGGCACAGTAAGTGCTAGGGGAGCCCATAGAGGGCAATTGCACAGAGAGACAGGGGTAAGAGTAAACGTCCAAGGAACAGGGTGGACAAGACTCAGTAAGCTGTTCAGAGAATGGTGCCCGAAGGCAAGTGCTGGTAATAGGGTACTGCGGAAGATGGGTAGGATGACAGCCTGGCCCCTGTAGGACTCAGAAGGGACCAGACAGCCAGTCGTATTAGCAGGGCGGCATTAGCAAGGCACTGGACGGAGGAGGAGAAGAGGAGAGTCTTGAGGAGTTTTCAAAACTTATGGAAGTCTGCCCCAAGTCTTAGAGGGGAAGGGAGGCCATTCCAGAGGGAGGCACCAGTGGATGAGAGAGATCAACTCCCACTCTCTGCTGGGAAAACGTTTGACCTGCAGAGAGTTAGAGCTAGAAAACCGAAGGACTCTAGTAGGGAGCTACTTAGGAAGGGAAAATTGGATATAGCGCAGTCCCAGGCCACAGAAAGCCTTGTGGATGATGCAGAGGGTCTTGAATTTGACGCTTGCAGCCACCAGGATACAGTGAATAGATGTTAGTTCTGGAAAGATGCGGTCCCTGGCCTTGAGGCCAAGGATACGTCTTGCAGTCCTATTCTGGATTACCTGAAGATGGTGGAGGGAGGAAAGAGGCGGATTGAGGATGAGGCTGTTGCAATAGTCCATCCTGGAGAGAACCAGAGCTCTGGAGACATTGAGTTTCTTGCGGAAGGTGAGGAAAGGGGTAATGCCTCTGAGGAGGTGTAGCCAAGCCAAGAAGCCCCACTTTCAGCTGAAAGTGGGGCTTCTTGGCAAGGTCTGTGATATGAGGTGAGCAGGAGAGAGAGGAGTCAAAAATGACTCCCAAGTGTTTTGCCTCACAAGAGGGAGAGTGGGGAGGGCAAGGACGGCGGCCAGGGATTAAGGGGGCCCTAAGGGGGAGGAGTTCCAATGAGAAGGATCTCGATCTTACTGGCATTAAGACAGCGATCATAATCAGTGCACCATGCCTGAATAGCAGTCAGCCAATCAGGAGTGAGAGAGGAAGGAGAGGAGATAGAGGAGGGCAGCTTAAAGGACAGTTGCATGGCATCGGCATAAGGTGGAGATCAAGTGGGCAAGAGGGGCAAGGTAAATGCTGAAAGGCCAGGTTGAGAGGATAGAGCCCTGAGGGATGCCACAGGTAGAGAGTGAGGTAGAGGAGGGAAAAGGGCCCATTTGAACCTCAGAGGGCTGATTCAAAAGGAAAGAGGTCAGCCAAACTAGTGCCCAGTCTGTGATACCCAGAGTATTGCAGAGATGATTTAGGAGGGTGACATGATTGACAGTGTCGAAGGCAGAGGACAGATCCAGGAGGATGAGAACAGAAGGAGAGTATGAGTCGAGATTAGAGAGCAAGTCTTCACAGTTGTTCACATTTGAATATTCATTCGAAGCATTGTCTGAGTACAGGTCACAAAAGATTTCTCGAATAGTAGCAAAGATAGAGAATGCTTCATTGTTTTGCATGACAATCAACAGAGCTCCATATTTACTCTACGGGAACAATTCTGCAACAGCCTGACATTCTCACCAGACCTCCACCTTTGTAGGTAATTTCCTCATGACATAAAAATAATGATCTAAGATTCTTTCAGAAAGGTGTTTTTACCATTAGAGGCCTCCCTCCACTGTCAGGCACGTTTAAGTCCATCATCAGCCCCGATTTCTTACATGTTGATCACTTGACCTGAGTCCGTTTAGAAAGCTCTTGCTGAATGGCGGCGGGGATCTTCATCTTCCTCTTTACACTGCTGAATGGTGGCGGGGATCATCATCCTCATTTTTACAGCTGCTGAATGGCAGCACGGATCATCATCCTCATCTTTACACCGGCTGAATGGTGGCAGGGATCATCATCCTCCTCTTCACACCTGCTGAATGGCGGCAGGGATCATCATGCTCCTCTTCACACCTGCTGAATGGCGGCAGGGATCATCATGCTCCTCTTTACACCTGCTGAATGGTGGCAGGGATCATCATCCTCCTCTTTACACCGGCTGAATGGTGGTGGGGATCATCATCCTCCTCTTTACACCTGCTGAATGGTGGCAGGGATCATCATCCTCCTCTTCACACCTGCTGAATGGCAGCAGGGATCATCATGCTCCTCTTTACACCTGCTGAATGGTGGTGGGGATCATCATCCTCCTCTTTATAACCTGCTGAATGGCAGCTGGGATCTTCATCCTCCTCTTTACACCGGTTGAATCGGGGCAGGGATCTTCAACCTCCTCTTTACACCTGCTGAATGGGGGCGGGGATCATCATCCTCCTCTTTATAACCTGCTGAATGGCAGCTGGGATCTTCATCCTCCTCTTTACACCTGCTGAATGGCGGCGGGGATCATCATCCTCCTCTGTACACCTGCTGAATGGCAGCACTGATCATCATCCTCCTCTTTACACCTGCTGAATGGCGGCAGGGATCATCATGCTCCTCTTTACACCTGCTGAATGGTGGCAGGGATCATCATCCTCCTCTTTACACCGGCTGAATGCTGAATGGTGGTGGGGATCATCATCCTCCTCTTTACACCTGCTGAATGGTGGCAGGGATCATCATGCTCCTCTTTACACCTGCTGAATGGTGGTGGGGATCATCATCCTCCTCTTTATAACCTGCTGAATGGCAGCTGGGATCTTCATCCTCCTCTTTACACCGGTTGAATCGGGGCAGGGATCTTCAACCTCCTCTTTACACCTGCTGAATGGGGGCGGGGATCATCATCCTCCTCTTTATAACCTGCTGAATGGCAGCTGGGATCTTCATCCTCCTCTTTACACCTGCTGAATGGCAGCGGGGATCATCATCTTGCTCTTTAAACCTGCTGAATGGCGGCGGGGATCATCATCCTCCTCCTTGCACCTGCTGAATGATGGCGGGGATCATCATCCTCCTCTTTACACCTGCTGAATGGTGGCAGGGATCTTTATCCTCCTTTTTACACCTGCTGAATGGCGGCAGGGATCATAATCCTATTCTTTACACCTGCTGAATAGCGGCAGTGATCATCATCCTCCTCTTTACACCTGCTGAAAGGTGGCGGGGATCATCATCCTCCTCTTTACACCTGCTGAATGGCGGTGAGGATCATCATCCTCATCTTTACACCTGCTGAATGGCAGCACTGATCATCATTCCCCTCTTTACACCTGCTGAATGACAGCGGGGATCATCATCCTCCTCTTTACACCTGCTGAATGGCGGCAGGGATCGTCATCCTCCTCTTTACACCTGCTGAATGGAGGCAGGGATCATCATCCTCCTCTTTAACCTGCAGAATGGCAGCAGGGATCATCATCCTCCACTTTACACCTGGTGAATGGCGGTGGGGATCATCATCCTCATCTTTACACCTGCTGAGTGTCGGCAGGGATCTTCATCCTCCTCTTTCCACCTGCTGAATGGTGGCCGGGATCATCATCCTCCTCTTTCCACCTGCTGAATGGTGGCACTGATCATCCTCCTCCTCTGTACACCTGCTGAATGACAGTGGGGATCATCATCCTCATCTTTACACCTGCTGAGTGTCGACTGGGATCTTCATCCTCCTCTTTACACCTGCTGAATGGCGGCAGGGATCATCAGCCTTCTCTGTACACATGCTGAATGGTGGCACTGATCATCATCATCCTCTCTACACCTGCTGAATGGCGGCGAGGATCATCATTCTGCTCTTTACACCTGCTGAATGGTGACGGGGGTCATCATCTTCCTCTTTACACCTGCTGAATGGCGGCAGGGATCATCATTCTCCTCTTTACACCTGCTGAATGGAGGCAAGGATCTTCATCCTCCTATTTACACCTGCTGAATGTTGGTGGGGATCATCTCCTCATCTTTACACCTGCTGAATTGTGGCAGGGATCTTCATCCTCCTCTTTACACCTGCTGAATGGTCACCTGGATCATAACCCTATTCTTTACACCTGCTGAATGGCGGCAGGGATCATCATCCTCCTCTTTGCACCTGCTGAATGGTGGTGGGGATCATCATCCTACGCTTTACACCTGCTGAATGGCGGTGAGGATCATCATCCTCGTCTTTACACCTGCTGAACGGCAGCAGGGATCATCATCCTCATCTTTACACCTGCTGAATGGTGGCACTGATCATCATCCTCCTCTTTACACCTGCTGAATGAGAGAGGGGATCATCATCCTCCTCTTTACACCTGCTGAATGGCGGCAGGGATCTTCATCCTCCTCTTTACACCTGCTGAATGTAGGCGGGGATCATCATCCTCCTCTTTACACCTGCTGAATGGCGGCCGGAATCATCATCCTCGTCTTTACACCTGCTGAATGGTGTCGGGGATCATCAGCTTCCTCTTTACACCTGCTGAATGGTGGTGGGGATCTTCATCCTCCTATTTACACTTGCTGAATGGCGGAGGGGATCATCATCCTCCTCTTTACACCTGCTGAATGCCGGCACATATCATCATACTCCTCTTTACACCTGCTGAATGGCGGCAGGGATCTTCATCCTCCTCTTTACATCTTCTGAATGGTGACAGGGATCTTCATCCTCCTCTTTACACCTTCTGAATGGTGACGGGGGTCATCATCCTCCTCTTTACACCTGCTGAATGGTAGCAGGGATCATCATCCTCCTCTTTACACCTGCTGAATATAGGCAGGGATCATCATCCTCATCTTTACATCTGCTGAACGGCGGCAGGGATCTTCATCCTTCTCTTTACACCTACTGAATGGTGGCAGGGATCATAATCCTATTCTTTACACCTGCTGAGTGGCGGCAGAGATCATCATCCTCCTCTTTGCACCTGCTGAATGGTGGCACAGATCATCATCCTCCTCTTTACACCTGCTGAATGGCGGTGAGGATCATCATCCCCATCTTTCACCCGCTGAACAGCAGCAGGGATCATCATCCTCATCTTTACACCTGCTGAATGGCGGCACTGATCATCATCCTCCTCTTTACACCTGCTGAATGATAGTGGGATCATCATCCTCCTCTTTATACCTGCTGAATGGCCGCAGGAATCTTCATCCTCCTCTTTACACCTGCTGAATGGCGGCAGGGATCATCATCCTCCTCTTTACACCTGCTGAATGGCGTCAGGGATCATCATCCTCCTCTTTACACCTGCTGAACGGCGGCGGGGATCATCATCCTCCTCTTTACACCTGCTGAACGGCGGTGGGGATCATCATCCTCCTCTTTACACCTGCTGAATGGCGGCGGGGATCATCATCCTCATCTTTACACCTGCTGAACGGCGGCAGGGATCTTCATCCTCCTCTTTACACCTTCTGAATGGTGGCGGGGATCATCATCTTCATCTTTACACCTGCTGAATGGTGGGGGGGATCATCATCCTCCTCTTTATACCTGATGAATGGCAGCGGGGATCATCATCCTCATCTTTACACCTGCTTAATGGTGGCGGGGATCATCATCCTCCTCTTACACCTGCTGAGTGGCGGCGTGATCTTCATCCTCCTATTTACACTTGCTGAATGGCGGCGGGGATCTTCATCGCCCTCTTTACACCTGCTGAATGTCGGCCAGGATCATCATCCTCGTCTTTACACCTGCTGAATGGTGTCGGGGATCATCAGCTTCCTCTTTACACCTGCTGAATGGTGGTGGGGATCTTCATCCTCCTATTTACACTTGCTGAATGGAGGCAAGGATCTTCATCCTCCTCTTTACACCTGCTGAATGGCGGTGGGGATCATCTCCTCATCTTTACACCTGCTGAATTGTGGCAGGGATCTTCATCCTCCTCTTTACACCTGCTGAATGGTCACCTGGATCATAACCCTATTCTTTACACCTGCTGAATGGCGGCAGGGATCATCATCCTCCTCTTTGCACCTGCTGAATGGTGGTGGGGATCATCATCCTACGCTTTACACCTGCTGAATGGCGGTGAGGATCATCATCCTCGTCTTTACACCTGCTGAACGGCAGCAGGGATCATCATCCTCATCTTTACACCTGCTGAATGGTGGCACTGATCATCATCCTCCTCTTTACACCTGCTGAATGAGAGAGGGGATCATCATCCTCCTCTTTACACCTGCTGAATGGCGGCAGGGATCTTCATCCTCCTCTTTACACCTGCTGAATGTAGGCGGGGATCATCATCCTCCTCTTTACACCTGCTGAATGGCGGCCGGAATCATCATCCTCGTCTTTACACCTGCTGAATGGTGTCGGGGATCATCAGCTTCCTCTTTACACCTGCTGAATGGTGGTGGGGATCTTCATCCTCCTATTTACACTTGCTGAATGGCGGAGGGGATCATCATCCTCCTCTTTACACCTGCTGAATGCCGGCACATATCATCATACTCCTCTTTACACCTGCTGAATGGCGGCAGGGATCTTCATCCTCCTCTTTACATCTTCTGAATGGTGACAGGGATCTTCATCCTCCTCTTTACACCTTCTGAATGGTGACGGGGGTCATCATCCTCCTCTTTACACCTGCTGAATGGTAGCAGGGATCATCATCCTCCTCTTTACACCTGCTGAATATAGGCAGGGATCATCATCCTCATCTTTACATCTGCTGAACGGCGGCAGGGATCTTCATCCTTCTCTTTACACCTACTGAATGGTGGCAGGGATCATAATCCTATTCTTTACACCTGCTGAGTGGCGGCAGAGATCATCATCCTCCTCTTTGCACCTGCTGAATGGTGGCACAGATCATCATCCTCCTCTTTACACCTGCTGAATGGCGGTGAGGATCATCATCCCCATCTTTCACCCGCTGAACAGCAGCAGGGATCATCATCCTCATCTTTACACCTGCTGAATGGCGGCACTGATCATCATCCTCCTCTTTACACCTGCTGAATGATAGTGGGATCATCATCCTCCTCTTTATACCTGCTGAATGGCCGCAGGAATCTTCATCCTCCTCTTTACACCTGCTGAATGGCGGCAGGGATCATCATCCTCCTCTTTACACCTGCTGAATGGCGTCAGGGATCATCATCCTCCTCTTTACACCTGCTGAACGGCGGCGGGGATCATCATCCTCCTCTTTACACCTGCTGAACGGCGGTGGGGATCATCATCCTCCTCTTTACACCTGCTGAATGGCGGCGGGGATCATCATCCTCATCTTTACACCTGCTGAACGGCGGCAGGGATCTTCATCCTCCTCTTTACACCTTCTGAATGGTGGCGGGGATCATCATCTTCATCTTTACACCTGCTGAATGGTGGGGGGGATCATCATCCTCCTCTTTATACCTGATGAATGGCAGCGGGGATCATCATCCTCATCTTTACACCTGCTTAATGGTGGCGGGGATCATCATCCTCCTCTTACACCTGCTGAGTGGCGGCGTGATCTTCATCCTCCTATTTACACTTGCTGAATGGCGGCGGGGATCTTCATCGCCCTCTTTACACCTGCTGAATGTCGGCCAGGATCATCATCCTCGTCTTTACACCTGCTGAATGGTGTCGGGGATCATCAGCTTCCTCTTTACACCTGCTGAATGGTGGTGGGGATCATCATCCTCCTCTTTACACCTGCTGAATGCCGGCACAGATCATCATCCTCCTCTTTACACCTGCTGAATGGCGCAAGGATCTTCATCCTCCTCTTTACACCTTCTGAATGGTGACAGGGATCTTCATCCTCCTCTTTACACCTGCTGAATTGTGGCAGGGATCATAATCCTATTCTTTACACTTGCTGAATGGCGGCGGGGATCATCATCCTCATCTTTACATCTGCTGAATTCTGAAGGGGATCATCCTCCTCCTCTTTACACCTGCTGATTGATGGCGGGGATCATCATACTCATCTTTAAACCTACTGAACCGCGGCAGGGATCTTCATCCTCCTCTTTACACCTGCTGAATGGTGGCGGGGATCATCATCCTCCTCTTTACACCTGTTGAATGGCAGCGCAGATCATTATCCTCCTCTTTTCTTTACACCTGCTGAATGGTGGCAGGGATCATCCTCCTCCTCTTTACACCTGCTGATTGATGGCGGGGATCATCATACTCATCTTTAAACCTACTGAACGGCGGCAGGGATCTTCATCCTCCTCTTTACACCTGCTGAATGGTGGCGGGGATCATCATCCTCCTCTTTACACCTGTTGAATGGCAGCGCAGATCATTATCCTCCTCTTTTCTTTACACCTGCTGAATGGTGGCAGGAATCATCATCCTCCTCTCTTCACCTGCTGAATGACGGCAGGGATCATCATCCTCCTCTTTACACCTGCTGAATGGCGGCAGGGATCGTCATACTCCTCTTTACACCTGCTGAATGGCGACGGGGATCTTCATCCTCCTTTTTACACCTGAGAATGGTGACAGGGATCTTCATCCTCCTCTTTACACCTGCTGAATGGCGGCAGGGATCATCATCCTCCTCATTACACCTGCTGAATGGTGGCAGGGATCATTATCCTCCTCTTTACGCCTTCTGAATGGTGGCAGGGATCATTATTCTCCTCTTTACGCCTGCTGAATGGCGGCGGGATCATCATCCTCCTCTCTTCACCTGCTGAATGGCGGCGGGGATCATCATCATCCTTTTTACACGTGCTGGTACTTTTCCATCAGTTCCTGAACAAGGCAACAGGGTATAGCCAGTTCACATGACCTGACCCCGAAGGGATCCCTTGCACAAAAGACTTTCCCTTGCAGCTTCTATGCAATACAAATAAATGTATGAAAGACAACTGAGCAGCACAATATATGATAATTAATCAGTCATTATTATTCAGTTGGCTCACGTTGGCTGAAAAGGAAAATGTTATAAGGCCTATTTTGAAATAAATCTGAGTATACAAATCACATAGCAAAAGTGAAGCCTACCATGTAAAATACATGTCCTCCCACACCCCCTACTCTTTTTGTACTAAAAGTGTAACATTCTGACATAATTCCACACACTGGTACAAAATCAAGGGTTTCATGTTGTTGGAGAAACCAAGCTCATGCATCAAGCTTCATGTTCCTTGTAAGACAAATACCAGAGACCTCTTCTCCTAACAGGAACTGACCACCAAGCCCCCAAACTTAATGTTTATCAGTGAGGTGACTAACGCAAAACTAAGAATGAGAACATTCTACAAACTCTACTCAAGCCTTTCTGGCAATAGAGAATTCCCCCCGCCCACTCACCAATACATTAGAAATCCATGTGTTATGTTATGTTATGTTAAGTGAATTTCTAAAGAGCAACGTTCACCCGGAGGTATCTTGCCGCTAGGGTAGACAGTAAGGTAATGCAGCAAGTACTAGAAAAAATAGGTCTTCAAGTTACGGCAGAAGGCCAGATGGAAGGGAAGTCTGTTCCAGTATAAGGTAGCTATTACAGAGAAGGTGCGGCCGCCAATCTGAGACAACCTAACTCGCGGACCTGCAATCAGTAAAGCCGACTGGGAGCGCAAAAATCGGGATGGCACATAACAGGAGAATTTTTCCTGTAGGTATTCGGCACCTTGACTGTAAAAAGCGCTGCGTACTAGGCACAGGGATTTAAAAAGAATGCGCTTCTCAATAGGGAACAAATGAAGTTGCTTGAGTAGCAGACTCACATGGGCACAGGGCGGAGGGCGAATCGCCGCCCAAGCCGCATAGACTTGAAGCAGTTGAAGGCGCTTAGTGAGGTAGCTAGGCTGGCCCAGGTATAGCGAGTTACAGTAATGTGGTGCTCAAAACCAGGGCAGCCACCACATGAGCCCGATGTTTAGCAGGAATGAACAGGAACACCGTATGTAAAATCTGTAATTTAAAGTGCCCAGATTTACAGACAGACACCACCTGGGGTGCCATGGAAAGAGAGGATGGAAACAGAACACCCAGATTTTTAACTGAGGTCGCAGGTGTAGGGCACGTGCCTAGTGAAGTAGGCCAGAATCAGAGGTCCAGAGAGAATGAGGGTTTAGAGGTGCCCAACACCAGAACCTCTGTTTTAGAACCATTGAGCTTCAGCCAATTAGTCGCCATCCAGGCACCAAGATCATCCAGGCAGCTACGTAGCCGGGCCGCAGTGTCAGCACTGGGGAGGTCAAGCCGAACCAGGATCTGTGTACCATCGGCATAGGAGTAGTATCGGAACCCATGTGCCAATAAAAGAAGCAGAAGAGGGCGAATGTACAGGTTGAAAAGGATAGGGGGCAGTGCAGATCTCTGAGGACAGCACAGAAAAGCTGTCCCGGGAGGGAGCAAAAAGGGGGCAGAGACACTGACTGGGTACGATCAGCCAGAAAAGCTTAAAACCAGTTGAGGGCCTGACCCGAGATGCCTGCATCAGACAGTCGGGCCAGAAGAGTGGGGTGGTCTACAGTGTCAAACACGGCAGATAAATCCAATAATAGAAATGCTCCCACACCATCCTGGTCGACTAGCCGGGCAAGGTCGTCCATGACAGAATTAAGTACAGACTCTGTACCCCTACTAGGGCGAAAGCCAGACTGAAAGGGGTCAAAGAATCCGGAAGATTCCAGAAACGAGGAGAGAAGAGGGGAGAGCAAAGACTTGATCAGCTTCATATTAAACAGAAGCAGAGAGCTAGGCCTAAAGTTAGCCATAACCTTAGGATCAAGCATGGGTTTCTTCAGCAGAGGAAGCAGCAATGTTTAAGTTGGCTGGGGATTACACCATGTTGGAAATAGTTATTTATGGCATCCGAGATGTAAGAAAGTAGCTTGGGCGCAGTATCTTTAATCAGAGCAAGGGGGATGGCGTCTGCAGGAGAGGCAGATTTAAGGCCATGCATCGCTTTAAGTATCTCAGAATTAGAGAACACAGGAAAAGATGACCATGATGCTGTGGGGGCCGCCAGCTGACGAGGGCTCCGACAAGCAGTAGTAGCAGAAGCCACTTTAGGAATACCTGCACGTATGCATTCTATTTTGGAAGAAAGAAGGTTGCGAGAGAGTCACACAAGACTTGAGACGGAATGATAGCAGAGTCCCTTTTATTAAGGGCAGAAAGCGAGTAAACCAAGTCAAATAGAGCCAGAGGTTTATTTATGGCTGCTTCAATTTTGGCTCCATGGAAGGCACCGCCTTGGCGGAAAGGGGATTTACCGCCCCATTCCAAGGTTGGAGGGGCGGTAAATCCCCTTTCCGCCATTGCCCTTCCCCATTCCCATTTCTGCCCCATAGGGCTCTATGGGAATGGGGAAGGCGCTAATTACGGCACCGCAATTTTGCGGTGCCGTAATTAGCTCCGAGGTCCCTTAGCGGGTTGGTTTTTAACGCCTGCAAAAGCAGGCGTTAAAGCACCAACACGCTAAGGGACCTCGTAGTAAGGCGGTAATGGTTAACGGTCAACGTCTTGCACTGTTAGTGTATGGCTGTGTGGCCTGAGTATATTTGCCACCTTTAAATTGTGTTGTGCCCTATGGTCGCTTTCAAACCACTTTAAACTGTGTTGTGCCCTATGGTCGCTTTCAGACCACTCTTTAATTGTGTTGTGCCTTATGGTCGCTTTTAGACCACCTTATATTGTGTTGTGCCCTATGGTCGCTTTCAGCCCACTTTAAACTGTGTTGTGCCTTATGGTCGCTTTTAGACCACCTTATACTGTGTTGTGCCCTATGGTCGCTTTTAGCCCACTTTAAACTGTGTTGTGCCTTATGGTCGCTTTTAGACCACCTTATACCGTGTTGTGCCCTTTCAGCCCACTTTAAACTGTGTTGTGCCTTATGGTCGCTTTTAGACCACCTTATATTGTGTTGTGCCCTATGGTCGCTTTCAGCCCACTTTAAACTGTGTTGTGCCTTATGGTCGCTTTCAGCCCACTTTAAACTGTGTTGTGCCTTATGGTCGCTTTTAGACCACCTTATACCGTGTTGTGCCCTATGGTCGCTTTCAGCCCACTTTAAACTGTGTTGTGCCTTATGGTCGCTTTTAGACCACCTTATATTGTGTTGTGCCCTATGGTCGCTTTCAGCCCACTTTAAACTGTGTTGTGCCTTATGGTCGCTTTCAGCCCACTTTAAACTGTGTTGTACCTTATGGTCGCTTTCAGCCCACCATATACTGTGTTGTGCCTTATGGTCGCTTTCAGACCACCCTTAAATTGTGTGGTGCCTTATGGTCGCTTTCAGACCACCCTTAAATTGTGTTGTGCCTTATGCCTTTGTCAATATCTAAGTGCCATGCCCCACTATATTGGCATTACTAACTACGATTAGGACTTCCCAAGCCTGAACCCTTGCTGTAGCATACCCGCCTTACAGATACTAACAGGATCTTCCAACCTAGACTGATAGTACATTCGCACCCCAATCCCCTCCGAACTCACCAAATACAAGCATTATCTTGCCACTCCCACAATATGTACACTACTACCTGCTTCTCACACTCACGTGGGACCATAGCCTGGACTGTCCTAACCACCACCATAATAATGGCCCTCACCAACTCTACACCCTGCAACCTGCAAGAGAGAAACCTGCGACTTAGAGCTAGGCTCCCACGACTTTACGACATCAAAAATAAGAGAACCAACCCACCAGTACCCACGCGCACCTCCACTACCATTAATCCTAACCTCCTAGACTCTGCGACGATAAATCGTCCTCAACCACTTGATTACCCATACTACAAACAGAGGAGACCCAACCACCCCATTCCCAGAACTGCCAAAGATAACACGATAAATCCAACACTATCAGGAGCCCTTATTAATGCTAGGTCCCTTATAGCACACAATACCGAAATAGCAGATATACTGTCTTTGGACAATCTAGATATCCTTGCTGTCACTGAAACCTGGCTCCATGATGCAGCTGGCCCTGCCCTCTCGACTGCCATACCAGATAACTTCAATATCCTTAGAGTCGACCGACCCAACACTAGAGGAGGTGGCCTGGCCATCATAACCAAAACACATCTAGCTGCCAGACTCACCCCACACCCAGCTCTCACATCGTGCGAACTTCTCTCAGCTAAATTACCTATCTCAAACAACAGCACACTAACAATACTTCTTGTGTACAGACCACCAGGCCCACTAGGCAACTTTGAGGAAGACCTATCCAGCCTCCTCACTGACAGCATTAAAGACTCCACTCAGCTCCTTCTACTAGGCGACTTTAACCTAGGCTTTAATGACGCTGAAGACAAACAAGCACAAGCAATCCAATCTATTCTAGCCAATCACGACATCACCCAAAATGTCCTAGCTCCTACACATACAAAAGGCCGCACGCTAGACTGGATAGCCAACCACAACTGCAACATCACCATCTCCAGTATCCTACCTCAAATATGGACTGACCACCATCTTATATGCTTCACAGCCAACATCGAACCTCCCAAACCCAATAAGAATAAAATAGCACCCCCCATGCCAACAAGAAGTAAAAAAGAAATCACAGCTGAAAAACTACTTCCACTTCTCCTACCAACTCTCATAGCTAGTCCTAATGACTCCAACCCTAGTGAGTTAGTTGAATCATTTAACAACGCCATGACCAAAGCTCTAGACTTGATTGCCCCTACCAAACTTCATAAAAGTAAACGTGAAACTCACCTCAACTCTTGGTTCACCCCCCATCTCAAAGAAATGCGTATCCAAAAACGCAAACTCCAAGCTATTTGGAGGCATACTCCCTCTGCCGACAATAAAACCACACTTGCCAACTTTGCCAAAAAATACAAAAAGGAAATTATTCAAACGAAAAAAGACTCATTCAATCATAGAATCAGTAAAGCCAATTCTAATTCCAAAGAGCTCTTCACTATTCTTCGTGAATTGGAAAACCCTATTGCCCCCACAGACAATGTCCCCAAGGACAAATCCTGGTGCACTAGCATCCAAAATGCTCTAGCAAATAAAATCACAACCCTTCAATCTAAAATTGCTGAGAAAAAAGCCTCCTTGCGCCCTCATGGTACTCACACCACCCCACTGAAGGAGTTACCCAGCATACCCCCCCAAAACAACGGTAAACCCTTCAGGTTCACCAATATCTCTATATTGGAAACTGAAAAGGTCATTCTGTCCCTTAAACCGTCAAATTGCCAAGGCGACAGCTGCCCTGCGCAAATCATTAAGGATGCAGCTAGAGATCTAGCACCCTTCATCTCGAAACTTATCAATGCCTCCTTCAACACGAGCACTGTACCTACCAACCTTAAAGGATCCTGGGTTCTCCCCCTTCTCAAAAAACAGACACTTGACCCAGCTATCCCCACTAACTACAGGCCTATTACTACGGTCCCATTTCTCCTTAAAATCATTGATAGAGTAGCCTACCTCCAAATCCAAAACCATTTGGAGACGCACCAACTGTTAGGTACACGGCAATCTGGCTTCAAACCACTACACGGTACCGAAACAGCCCTCATTGACCTCAAGACACAAATCGACGAGCTGAAGGATAAAGGTAACACAGCTATGCTCCTCCTCCTTGACCTGTCAGCGGCCTTTGACCTTGTGGATCACGCAGTATTATGCAACCATCTAGCGACTGCCGCTCACTTCTCAAGTGAAGCTATAGCATGGGTACAATCCTTCCTAGCCAACCGTTCGATGAGAGTGTTCTCCCCTGTAGCAGCAGCGGACCCAATCCAGATCACTTGTGGTGTCCCACAAGGCTCATGCGTCTCCCCGACAATGTATAATATCTTTACTAAGCCTCTCTTCGACAAACTTGACAAATTAGGGGTAACCTACACAAATTATGCGGACGATACGCAGATTCTCATACCTCTATCAGGCAACTTTGTCGAAGATACGGCTCTAGTAAACAAAATCTACCTCCTCATTCAGGCATGGATGGCCTCCCACGGCCTCTGCCTAAATGACGACAAAACTGAGATATTAATACTGGGTTCCGACTCTAACCTAAAAAAACTGAGCCCCAACTATCGTAATTTCAACATAGATGGCAACATAATCAAGGTGGCCACAGAGGTAAAAACCCTGGGGTTTTACCTCGATTCCACTCTATCCCTCAAAAAACAAGTTAACACCCTGGCATCCTCTACAGCGTACACCTGCAAATTAATCAGGACCTGTAGACCGTACCTCTCTAAAACCAACTGCATCATGCTTGCCAATGCATTAGTCATGTCCAAACTGGACTATTGCAATGCCCTCTATGCAGGTGCCAACAAATCCATCATAAATAAAATGCAAATCCTTCAAAACAACGCTCTTAGAGCAGCCCTTGACATACCCTGCAAAGCACATATCTCAAACGTTAGGAAAGACCACCACTGGCTCAAAATCAGCGACAGAGTCCTGCTCAAGACACTATCGCTTACCCATAAAGGGCTCAACAACACTGCTCCCCCCTACATCTCAGCCAGACTGACTAGAAAATCATCCAGGCACCACACTAGGGCTACTAACCACTACCTGCTCGAAACCCCTAGATTCAGACGTTCCAAAGCGGGCGGAGCAAGCTTCCCTGTCAAAGCTGCCCAGGCCTGGAACGCACTGCCCATTGCACTGAGAGCCAACTTACCCTACTCCAATTTTAGATGCAAGGTAAAAAACTGGCTCTGGACAAATGACAACTAACTCTCGTGGCACCCAATGACCATGATACCGTTGTCCAAAACGATTCTGTTCTCATACCTACACCTGTACACTCCCTCAAAACTACAATATGCTAGTTTTTTTCCTTCCACACGGCGTGTATTGATATGTTCTTACTGTACTGTTATGTTGTTTCTCGCCTATACTCTGTATGTAACCCAAGCTTAAGTAACCTTGTACCTGCTGCGCCCGGCTACCCCTGGGTTTTGTGCGCATTATCAAATAAACAATACAATACAATACAATACAATACCGCCTTCCGTGTAATGAGGCCCATAGTCTTTTTAGCCAGGGCAATGGTCTGATGATAGTTAGACAACAAGTTGCAAAAGGGGAGCTTAGCTGAAGGGGAGTAACACAGCCTCCAATTGCTTTCTGCTTGCCTACAGGCCAGTTTTTTCAATTTGAGTTCATCAGAGAGCCAGGGTTCTGACCTGTGCTTACTGCTTTTGGACAATTTAAGTGGGGCCATAAGATCAGCCACTTCCAAAAAGGCATTTTCAATTGTGATAAGAGTAGGAGAACTAAGGGAAGAGAGGCGTTCATGCATAGCTGTGACAAGCTCAGCTTGAAATGTTCTCCGCCAATCACGCTTAAGGGCGGTAAATTTAGGCACTAAGGACTTGAGGGGGAAGTGAGGAAGAGCAAATTGAATAAGAACATGGTCTGACAAGACAAGAGGATGGGGTAAGGACTTTTCTACAGAGGAAGCAAGGGCACATATAAAGTCAAGGGTGTTTCCCAGTTGGTGGGTGGGTTTGCGGGAGTCCCAAATCATCCATAGATGCCAAGAAGGACGAGTCCTGATTAGGATTAAAGGTGTTAGGAGACAAATTAAAGTCTCCAGCAACTGAAAGATTGGGATATTCTGTCAAGAGTTCCGATATAAATTCAGGGAAAGCAATGCAAAAATTAGCATCAGCGCCCGGAGGTCTATATACTACCAAGATGGTCTGGGTGGATTGCGGAGAGATGGTCAAATGTGCAAAGAGGCACTCAATCCTCAAAGAATGGGTATGTCGGCTACACCGAGCAGGGTAGATATCTTTATACATAATAGCGACCCCTCTGCAGGATGAGCGGCGGTACGGTCAGCATGAATCAAATTGTAGCCCGGGGGGAGAGGCTGGACCACCGAAGGATCCGAGGATTCCTGAAGCCAGGTTTCCATAAGTAAAAGAGATGTCAAACTGGTGAGTAGACACCAGGTCATGACAGTGCACAGCGTGAGCCACCGGGGAGCGAGTATTCTTCATACCGCACTTGAGAGTGGATGAGGTGGTAGTACTATTAGTAGGAGTCAGAGGGTAGGGTAGGAATCCTACTGGCCAAGATGTGTCAGATGGCGCCAAAGAAATAAGTAGAGTGTGGATGGTATCCCGTGCTCTTTGTAGTATGCCTGTTTCGAGATTATTATCTCGTTTAGTGTGCTTGGTCCGTGCACGGACGGGCACAGACGGGCTTGCCTTATGCGCTCCTTCGGCGCGCTGACGGCACGACCACTGCGCCCGCCCACTGTGTTACTTTTTAAAAACAGTTGAAACAATATTTACAATACATTCATAGCTAGAACTGGCTGCAGGCTTTATACCGGTCCCCTGAGGACATCTCACCTGCTACCTGTGGGATGAGTCCATCATCGATGCAGAAATCCAAATGATGTATCTATCACAGGACACGTTCCATCCATGCCCTTCCCCAAAGGGCGTGTCTCACCTCTTCCATTGAGACAAACCAGTTACATCAGACACATCTCACAAAAAAGTGCCAGGCAGCATGTATGTGCTCTGAGCATGCCTAAGTGCCTAAGAGAAAAGGAAACATCAAAGTTAATAGGGTTGCAAGACCTGCTTAGTCTGCAGCAAAGAACACTTGTTAGAAGAAACATCAGGAAATGGAAAAATCAGGTGTGTGTCAAGTTAAAAGATAAGATGTCCCTCCATAATGGTAACTGGATCTTTGTGTACATACCTTTATTAAACCCTCACTACAATCTAAAGTTCAGTACTCATTCGGGCATCAATTTCTTCTTCCACTTCACTATCATTCTCACATGTTTCCCCATCTGTGCAATTATCAAAATCAAACAACGTTCTTTTTCCAGTCACAGGGAGCTTGAAGGAGCCCCAGCTTACATTACCCCTTCTTTCGAGGGGCACCAGTTTACATCACCCCTTCTAGGAGGGGCACCAGCTTACATCGCCCCCTCTTGTAGGGGCACCAGCTGACATCACCCCTGCCGAACAGGGATTTGAAGTGCAAATGATCAGTCCTGCTGAGAAAATAAAAAAGTCTTACACCGATAAGGGCAGCAATGACTGCTTTATCTTGGAAACTTACAGCTGCAACATAAAACACCAGAAGGAGTGCACCCGGGTGTGACTTGAAATGCTTCCTTTTTCTCCTCAAACATGTTTTACGTCAGTGCTCCTGAGGACCAAGGCAATGGTTCTAGAAGATTTACAAACCTATGTGGGACCTATTTTGACCAATGTACAGTCATATCGTATATTAAACCTCCTGACCCAGTTCTCTCCATCAACCAGAAGGCATCATGTACCCTGGCACATGTACTAAGCAGAACATGAATTTCTAATCCACATGCAGCTGTTGATAGCCTCCAATAGTTCTGCTTGATGGATGTAGCTATAGTCCACACCTTCAGCCATGTCTGGTTCCCTGCACACATCACTTGAACTGACTAACTCCTTAGGCATTGCACCTAGGATGATCCCAGAGGCCTTAATAACTAATGCTCTTATCCTTATCAACATATCCAGAGTTATCCCCAGGGCACTAGAAAACTTGGATGGCTGTCCAGGATACTGCATCCAGCAGACATCATAATGTGTCACTCAGTCCATATAGTGTCTAGCCCATGGGCCAAGCAAGATTGTACCAGTTGGGTCTCGGGCTCCATCCAAATACCCCCTGGCTGGATTGAACACAACATTTGCTGTGCTGAGACACCTTTCATCAGGGCCATAGCTTGGCTGGCCCTGCAGATTTGTTAGTGAGGTCTCGTAGCCGGGTGTTATGTTGCACATCATCAAGGATCCTTATGAGTTGCTCACTAAGCACATCTTGGACTTTCGCACACGTGTCTGTGTGCTCAATGCATGGACTGCTCTGTCTGTTATACACAGTGCTTTGAAGAAAATTTGCTTTGTAACTGGCAGACAGTGTAGGGTTCTAAGTGCCGGTGTGATGTGTTCTCCTTTAGGGAATCTGAGGAGTAGTCTTGCTGCTGTGTTCTGTATTCATTGTGGTTATAGTTGGTCTAAAATGGTTTCCATTGCCATATAAGCATGAGCAAGGTAGGGGCACTTTAATATAGATGGACCAGCACAGCCGGAGGCTTGGAGAATGCTTTTCCACCCGCCATCGACTATCGTTTGATTCAGAGCCACTTGAGGCCTAAGAGTATATTGTATATTTAATCATGAGATTCTTTGAGTATAAATGCATGGACAGGTTTTATTTTAGATGGGGACGGTGTCTATTATTAGGGGAGAATGAATTAAGTGTTTTCTTTTATGATGGGAAATCAGCACATGTGTCTAAGGAGTTATATATTTTTTTTAGGGTAATCTATTTCTACAATACCACAAGTGTGTGAAAATGAAAACGGCGAGTTACAGTTATTGTCTATCACCAATTAACATTTCAATAGAAGTATACATTAAAAAAAAGGTAAACACAAACCGCTTTATGTGTGTACTTCTATCCCATTTATTTCATTTCTTTATTTTCATTTCTATGAGCGCATTTAGCCCTAAGCGTCTAGGCGCTAGTTACAGGCAGGAGAGAGGTACATATATAGCAAGCAGGTCTAGCGGCGCGCTGCTTAGTTGAACAAGTGGGTCTTTGCTTTCGGAATAGTCTGTAGGAGGGTTCTGACCTGATGGATGGGGGAGTGGCCGCCGAGTCAGGGAAGCGGGGCCTTCGGCTCTGGACCATGTGAACCTGGGAATGGACAGGCGGTTACGCTGAAGAGAACAATGAGAAAAGTAAGTACCGAGATTTGATTTGATATGCAAACCCCTGAATAAATTAACAATACACAGCTCTGTGCTCTTAGATTGGAAACCCTCATTGTTTCATGACTCATATGTGGAAATTACTTTTAGGATTCTAAGTTGTTTCTCTCTCTCTCATCTCTGCACACTCAGTGGACTTTTTCATACAACACTGAAGACCTGACAGTGGGAAAGATAACTCAGCCTCTAAATAAGTATGGTTTAAGCGCATGTTTCCCACTGGATTTCTATCACGCCTTGAAACACTTGTGTATAGGCGCGTTACAAATGCCATATCATATCTCACTTAGTCAATGAAAAAAAATGGATACATTTGCTTTTTGAAATAATTGAGCTGCTATTAGTGACATCCATTAGTAATCAAGAGAAGAGCAATTTCGAAAGAAACAGACAGATTCTACTGTGTCCTTTTGTCCCCTGCAGGTGGCAAGAAAGAAAAGAGTGATGAGAGTAAGTGCTCTCTTTCATTACCACGAATCTGACATGTTCCTGATGATATAAATATGGATAATGTGCTGTACTCTGAAAATAGAAGCCTCACACTGGGTCAAGGCTCACATTGGGTCAGTAACTTTGTTTCCTATTTAGCCGATCTCTTCAAATGCAGTTCATTAATTGCCTGGTGTTTACAGTGGAGAGACACAAAACTCGAAATAAATATATTTTGAGAGCAGATCTGAAAGACATTAGCCCAGATCCATCCTCCCTCTTCCCAATACTCACACACTGGGGGTTTTCACACCCCCACAGACCAGATCGACAAACCTTTTTCCACCTACACCAGACCCTCCGCCTCTCATGTCACCCCGCATTGACACGACAAATAAACGGGGTCTGTTGTGGGCTGCCGACAGGGCAGCCCACAGATGTTGTCGAAATCACCCGACAAGAAAGGCGCGCCGGGGAACAGCCGGCGAACCTGGAGTAGGGGAGCACCCTACGGCGCCCGGTGTCACCGGGCTGAAGCCTCACAGTGTGGGGGTGTCTCCCACAGGGCACTCGGGCCGCGCTGCACAAGAGGCCACAACCCACAAATGCGCAGACACGAGTTTCCACTTCCTGGGGCTCTGCTGCTCTGCCCTTTCGGTGCCAGCAGAGTCCCTTTTATTATTACAGCATCATGACGCAGTCCTGACACGCACGCAGCGGGGACCACTAGACCAACACACACACAACATCCCTCCTTTATTATAAACAAAATAAACAAAACCCCACTGCAAACTGGAACTCTCTAATGGGTCACACGTGGTGCATTCTAGTCCGGGCACCCACTGTGCCCCTACATCATCACAGCAAACATTGGGTGCCTTGTAATCCGAGCGCCTCTTAACGGTTGTTAACACTTAACCGTTTACCACTGCAAACCAACAGGTGTGTTCTAGTCTGCACACCACGGGGCCTGACAACAGGCTGTGGGAGCTCAGAAGATTCCCAGATCAAACTGGCCACCGGCACCGCTGCAGGACAAGAAGAATATATTCTCTTCGTACTCCTCCTCCCCCATATCATACAGTGCTTCTCGGGGACCCTCCGCCACCTGGACCGCTGCCACCTTGGGGGTCTTTCTCCCCTTCGCCTCATTCCCCCCTGAGGCCCCCATCATGCCGGCTGGGGCTGGAGCGAGACACACTTGTGCAAAGTGATCTCCTTTCCCGCACCTTCCAGAGATTTGTCCTATCGCTGGGCAGTCCTGCGGGTGTGGAAGATCCCACCCACACTGATGACATATTGTGGCATTGGGGTCTCTCATGGGCCAGTCTCCCCTCCTCATCACTCTTCCTCCTGGCCACCTGCCGACAGCCGCCACCTCCTCAACCTTCACTCGCTGCATGGGGACCTCCATCTTTAGGTGGTGTCTAGAGGAGTCCATGACCGAGGCCCGCACCTCGACCAGTTCCTGGGCCCGGCCAAGCTCCAATATTCGATCGAGGGTCAGCGCTGGGTCCCTCAGAACCTGCTTGCGCAGTTTGGTGGAGCTGCAGCCGTAGATGATCTGCGCCCGGATCTCGCCCTCCTCGAAGTTCCCCAGTTCACAGGACAGTGCAATTCCGCGCAGCTTCCCATGGAATGCATCGATGCTTTCCCCTTCCTCCTGCCTCGCACACCTCATCCTGAACCGTTCATAGTCCCTGTTGACCATGGGTCTGAAATACTTGTTCAGGGCTGTGATGGCTGCATCGTATGACTGATCTCGGGGCCTTAATGTCTTAAACAGCCTCTGAACGGCCAGTCCGGCAGAGTATAGGAGTGTTGGACGTTTGGCTGTGTCTTTGATCTCCATTGCTGCGAAGTACAGCTCCAGGTTCTCCACCCAGGCTACCCACCGGGCCCCCAGACTTGCCGGCGCACCCAGGACAGTGCCTGCCATGGCTGGTGACAAACAGGGTGTCCCCACCACAATGTTCACCCCTTTGAATGCCCACTATCTTCCTGCCCAGGGGCGCACGAGCACTCCAGGTGGAGCCGCAACCCCCAGGGCTTGGCACAAATGCGGCCTGTGGAGGGGCAATGTCCTTTTCCTGGGCCCTTCCAAGTTCTCTCCCTCCCTGGGGCAGCCCAGCCAGTCACAAGGCCCACACTTGAAAAATGTTTTTTTTTTTTGTAGGCCCATATGTGGAAGGGCTATCCTTTACTTGCAGCTAGGCTGTTCACTACGGCGGCCCGGGCGTGGGAATCCCTCTTTCAGGCTCTGCAGGTGAAGCAGGGACCTGGCCCTGCCCTCTTTCCTAGGCTTGCGGGGCTCGCAGGTAGGCCATGCCCCTTCTCGCTCTTCCCCGTTGGTGCCTGGGGGAACAAAGCAGGCCTTCTGATGAGGCTCGCAGGCGAGTCACAGGCCGGAGCTCCAGGCCATGCCCCTTTCATTTGTTTGCGGTCTGGGCCCCCTCCAGCTCCCACCGCGGGCCAAACACCACCTGATTATTGTGTTCCACCGGGCGGGATGGTCGCTCTGTGCTCGTCCAGCTGCTTGACTCCGCCTTCCGCAGCCCCGCCGTGGGCACCAGGCGACCAGCGCAGGAGGACTGCAGCAGGCCCCAGGCCACCCGCAATCCTGCGGCCCCCACATGCCTCTCCTACACGGTCACCGATTGCGGCCGTGTGCGCGGGTCCATTCTTCCGCCCACCACAATCACCAGCTGGCGGGCGCGACCTCGTCGCCAATGTTGTGGGCAGCCTCCGGTCTCCAGGGCAGCCCACAGATGTCGTCGGAATCACCTGACAAGATAGGCGTGCCGGGGAACAGCCGGCAAACCTGGAGTAGGGGAGCACCCTACGATGCCCGGTGTCACCGGGCGCAAGCCTCACAGTGTGGGGGTGTCACCCCCAGTCTCCCACAGCCGCGGCTCCGAGGGCACTTGGGCTGCGCTGCACAAGAGACCACGACCACGTGGCAGGCCCACAACCCACAAATGCACAGACACAAGTTTCCACTTCCTGGGGCTCTTTTGCTCTGCCCTTGCGGTGCCAGCAGAGCCCCTTTTAGTATTACAGCATCATGATGCAGTCCTGACACGCACGCAGCGGGGACCACTAGACCAACACACACACAACAGGGTACAGTAACTGGTCTCATATCTGATATTACTGCACATCAGAGGCATTGAAAGTACCCTCCAGCATCTTAGCATGCGGGGGTATGGAAGTTACCAGAGAGGAGGAAATCTGCACCTGCTCAAGGGCAGCATTGTGTTCTCTGATACACTGCACTTGGTGGGGTCCTGCCCCCCCCCGTTTCCCCTCCTGTTTCCTAGACTATAGTTGAGATCTCATCTTCCAGTGGTTCTTGCCATATTCCTGATGATATAAAGATGGATAATGTGATGTACTCTTAAAATAGAAGCCTCACTCGGGGTCAAGGCTCACATTGGGCCGGTATCTTTGTTTCCTATTTAGCCGATCTCTTCAAATGCAGTTCATTAATTGCCTGGTGTTTACAGTGGAGAGACACAAAACTCGAAATAAATATGTTTTGAGAGCAGTTCTGAAAGACATTAGCCCAGATCGATCCTCCCTCTTCCCAATACGCACACACTGGGGTTTCCACACCCCCACAGACCAGATCGACAACCTTTTTCCCCATACACCTCCTCTCATGTCACGCCGCATTGACACCACACATAAACGGGGTCCAGTAACTGGTCTCATATCTGATGTTACTGCACATCAGAGGCACTGAAAGTACCCTTCAGCAGCTTAGCATGCAGGGGTGTGGAAGTTACCAGAGAGTAGGAAATCTGTACCTGCTCAAGGGCAGCATTGTGTTCTCTGATACACTGCACTTGGTGGGGTCCTGGCCCCCCCCGTTTCCCCTCCTGTTTCCTAGACTATAGTTGAGATGTCATCTTCCAGTGCTTCTGAGTTGATCAGAGGAGCACTGAGTTCTTCTGTCCTCACGGCTGACACACGACTCTGATCTCACCAGGGGATAGGTTATTTAAAACATGCGGGCACAGTTAAGGCCATATACTTGTGCCCTCTGTGTATTCATAAACGTACGGGTGTCATTCTACAAGCATGATCACAAGGATCTCTGTGGCCTTGTAGATGCGGCATGCGCAGGACCTCATGTTGCTCCCCAATTCTGGCTTAGGACCCAGTAGTAAGTAGAACCCCTCATAGGTTCATGACTCATCTGTGGAGATCACTCTTGTGATTCTAAGTTGTATGTCTCTCATCTCTGTACACTCAGTGGCCTTTTTCATACAACACTAAAGACCTGACAGTAGGAAAGGTAAATCAGCTTCAAAATAAGTATGGTTTAAGCACACGTCAGGAAGGCATACATGTTTCCCTCTGGATTTCTTACTCAGTCAATGAAAGAAATGTATACATTTGCTTTCTGAACTAATTGAGCTATTAGTGACATCCATTAGTAATCAAGAGAATAACAATTTAGAAAGAAACAGACAGATTCTACTGTGTTCTTTTGTCCCCTGCAGGTAACAAGAACAACAAGGGTGGTGTTAAGGGTGGTAAGTACTCATTTTCATTACCCCGAATCTTGCCATATTCCTGATGATATAAATATGGATAATGTGCTGTACTCTTAAAATAGAAGCCTTACTCGGGGTCAAGGCTCACATTGGGCCAGTATCTTTGTTTCCTATTTAGCCGATTGCTTCAAATACAGTTAATAATTGCCTGGTGTTTACAGTGGAGAGACAAACATCATTAATAAATGTACTTTCTGAACTAAATGAGCTGCTATGATTGACATCCATTAGTAATCAAGAGAAAAACAATTTGGAAATATACAGACAGATTTTACTGTGTACTTTTGTCCCCTGCAGGTAACAAGAAGAACCAGGATATTGATGCTGGTAAGTACTCACTTTCATTACCCCGACTCTTGACATATTCCTGATGATATATGGATAATGTTTTGTGCCCTGAAAATAGAAGCCTCACACTGGGTCAAGGCTCACATTGGGCCAGTATCTTGATTTCCTATTTAGCTGATTGCTTCAAATGCAGTTCATGAATTGCCTGGTGTTTACAGTGGAGAGACACAAAACTCAGAATAAAAATATTTTGAGAGCAGGTCTGAAAGACATTAGCCCGGATCCATCCTCCCTCTTCCCAATGCTCACACACTGGGGTTTCTACACCCCCACAGAACCAGATCGACAAACCTTTTTTACCATACACCTCCTCTCATGTCACGCCACATTGACACAACACATAAAAGGGGTCCAGTAACTGGTCTCATGTCTGATGTTACTGCACATCAGAGGCACTGAAATACCCTTCAGCAGCTTAGCATGCAGGGCTGTGGAAGTTACCAGAGAGGAGGAAATCCGCACCTGCTCAAGGACAGAATTGTGTTCTCTGATACACTGCACTTGGTGGGGCTCTGGCCCTCCTCCTGTTTCCTGGACTATAGTTGAGATCTCATCTTCCAGGGCTTCTGAGTTGATCAGAGGAAAACTGAGTTCTTCTGTCCTCAGGGCTGATGCATGACTCCGATCTCACCAAGGGCTAGGTTATATAAAACATGCAGGCGCAGTTAAGGCCATATACTTGTGCCCTCTGTGTATTCATAAACTTACGGGTGTCATTCTACAAACATGATCACAAGGATCTCAGTGGCCTTGTAGATGCGGCATGAGCAGGACCTGATGTGGCTCCCTAATTCTGGTTTAGGACACAGTAGCAAGTCTTGTTCTGACAGGTGCCTCTCCCCTCAAAGAAGCTCTCTTGTGAGGTGCTTGGGGAGGCATGCTGACCGCTCTGACACTCTTCACCAGTCCATCAAAGGGAAATGTCTTCCTGCCAGGACTTGTCATTTCTCACCAGGTGGGCAGGAAAGTTGATTCTGCTATTAAAATATTATTTCAGGACCAGGTTTTTGTATCACTGCCTATGAATTTACCTCTTGCAACCTCTTAGGGAAGACCTACCTTTTCTGACTATTCCCATCAGCAAGGGATCTGACTGTGCTCTAGAAAGAAACATCATTAAGGCTCAGTTCCAGTTGATGCCATATACAGAAATGGATGGGATGATGGCAATAACTTTAACAGGTCGAAACAGCATGGCCAGCCCCTCATACCATAATAATCAGGAGCTCAAAGGTTCATAGTATCTTGAAAGGCATCTTACTTCACTGACTCTAGCCAAGAAATCATTTCAGGGTAAGAAGTTTTCTTCATAAATCCAGGAGTTTTCTAGAACCAACCCTAATAAAGAGCCTTGCTTCAATCGGGGTTCCTGCCACTAGGAAATGCCTGCCTTTGCCAGCGAAGTGGCCGCCTTCCCTACATCAAGGGCACCAAGACACCAGCAGCCCTCCTCTTCCATAACGCAATAATCCTGACTATCAAGGCCCTCCTAAGGTTCAATTTGGACCAGTGAGGGGGAAGAATCGGAGCATTTAGGTTGACTTGAATGAATTGGATAAAGGAGCCTTGGCATGGTGAGGCAGCACAAGATTTAGAGTTTAAACTTAGGTCAATTCTTCCTTCAATGGGAACAGTGTAAAAGTCTATATCCATGAAGTGGCGCTCATGCATGAATCCAGAACCCCCTGCCAATGTGGGCTACACAGAGCGTTTCCAGTTTAGATTGGGGTTGTCAGGGAGTGTAGTGAATGGTCTTTCTGGTAGAGAATACATTGGTGGGTTTACGATTCATCCTAAATTGAAAATATCTCATTATCTGGCTCTCAATTGCCTCATTCAAGATGAAGATCCAGCAGATCCTCCAAATGACCTTCATGACGAAGATAGATGTGAAGGATTCATATCTCCACATTCTGAGTCAGAGGATTATTGGAAATACCTCAGGTATTCCATAGCGGGGCATGATTTCCAGGTCATTGGATGCCCTTTCTGCCTCAGTTCGGGCTCCAGGAATGTTACCATATGACGCCTCCAGTAGTATGAGGATTACATCTCGGAAGCATATCAAATTAATCAGTGCAACTTTCAGAATGGACATGGGTTGAGCCTTCTTTACAGCTTCATGGGCTGCCAAGCAAAGATTCTGTCAGCAGTTACTTGCATTCAGGGAGCCTAGCAGCCACAACTGTCCTTGTGCCTGTTAGGCAGAATTATATTATGCAGTACCCTTTGGGAACCCCACACACAAGTAAGACTACAAGTGACAGTACAAATTCACCTGTGGTACAAGCCTGTACTACCCGGTAAAGTGGTAGCGATGGCTGAGCAGCCAGACTTATCTCAAGAGCAAGTGAGCAGTATCAATAGTTACACAAAGAACAGCAATTACTGTGATTCAAACAAAAACTGACTCAAGGTTTCTCAGTAAAAGAATATACATTTATTTACACATCAGTTGTAAAACATTTCACTAAAGTAAAGCAGTTGAAAAATCGCGTTAGTAATACACTACACCGCACCCAATAGATTCTGGACTAGTTAGGCTCAAAATGAAGTTTGAGCAAAATGGCAATCCAGCAATTTAAAAGGGAGGGAAACTCAATGTTAGGCAAGAACTGAACAACACCAACAGGTAAGTAAGCAGGTCATTCTAGAAAAAGGAACTACAGTGAGGAAATCATATTCAAGGGACCTGGCCCAAAGTCAATGGAACAGAGTCTTTGCTCAAGAACACACAGTTCAGGGTAGTTTGCGGTTAAGACTTTGCCAAGAGTTCAGAATGAAGTTTTTCAGACAAAATGTTACTATAAATAGTGGAGAAGGACAAGCCCTCGGATTGGCGAAAGGTTTCACACACTTTCACCGGGGCTGGATGAAACGAACAACCGGATTTGAACAGTGCCGTAAATGAAGAAGAAGGCTGTAGCTTAGCAGACGTTCCTGGCAGGTTCTGCAGGCTCACGGTACCTGAAGCGACTGTCAGATAGACACGAAGTAGGAAGACTGAAGGGTCCTGCACTTCCCAGGGAAGAAACTTGCAGCAGAGCAAAGCAACGAATAAAAGGTGCGCTCCTTAAAACCTAAGCAGGGTCAGTTCCTCCTGGCTATCCGGTTCACTGTAGCTCTGTACAGCAAATTCAACCAGAGAAGGGAGGCCTAGCTTGCAGTTTGGTGAACTGGTTGGTCCCACCAGCTCAAGGGGAGAATATTCCTTGAAGATCTTCCCTGTCGTTGGAGTATGACGATTCAGACCTGCAGCAGGGCTTCATCGGGCGGTTCAGTAGTTGTAGGGGTCCTCTTCTGTCAAATCCTCTTCGGTTCTTTCGTTCCAGTGGGGACTCTGCCTTTGCAGACCCAGAGACCTGTTTTTTATGCAGTTTTCCCCCGTTCACACAGCCTGGCTGTCACACAGCAGGGGGGCTGTCGTGCCGGAACAGTCACCACAGCCAATCAGAATAGAGTGCGACAAGGGTCTCCAAGGAGACCCTGTGCAGGGAGTCCTTGACCCCTCCCTCACATCCTATCCTCCCCAGACATACAGGTGCCTAAGGAGGACTTCTGTGTAGAAGCCCGCGAAAGGACGCTGAACAAAGGAACCAAACCTGGTTTGGCGCGCAGAGAAAAACACGAGAAAGACTTTTACAAAAAGAAATGGTGAATAAACCCAGACGGAACCGTATAAAAACGTATATGGTCTAGCGGGTTTAAGTTTGAGTCTACCAAGATAGCCTAAAACAATACCAGGGCTATTTAAGATAACTGCGGTAGGAAAAATATGGTAGTTACCACTGCCACCAGCCAAGTCTTAAAGAACAGGGAGAGAAACAATGCTCCAAGAGAAACAGACAAAAAGGGATAAGTATTAACCCTTTCCAGCACTCTATGTAAGATAGTTTGTACTGGGTCTGTGAGTTTTAAAAGAGACTAATAAAGTCAATGGCAACTTTACATGTTTTGAGAGACAGGAGTCAGTCTCAGAAATTGAGTCATAGTTGGGAAGCCAAAAAGACAAGCCTGTGGCACTGCACTGAAGGTGCCGTGTAACACACAGTAAAAATATGATACCTATGGAGTAGGTGAGGCTTCACAGTCTATAAACACAAGAAAATGTAAAACACACACAGCAAAACACATGTAAGAGTGGGAAAAAAGGCTCACACTCTTACCAGGTGAAAAAAAAAATCCTAGAAATCCAGCAAAGCTGCTGAGGCACTCAGTAGGTAAGGGAAATTAGCCATTCTGGAGAATTCTCCCTAACAGTGCCTCACATCAAGCACCATGGGGGCTCATCTGGTCAGGCAGTGTGATCAGACCTCAGGGAATTCAGCATCCAGATTGGCATCTAACCCCAATCTCAGGTAGGTCTTTAATTCTGACAAAAGATGCCAGCAGTCTAGGTTAGGAGCTACACTGGGTATCTTTTCAGGAACTGGAAGGTGGGAGGGCAGACAGTGACATCAAGCCAAGTGTTATCTTGTATGCTCTCCTTCATAAGATGTGTAACTGGTCATATGGTGTTGTCAGAACCATCCATACCTGAACTAAACTCATGTAAATAGAAAGGAGAACCAGAATACATGCCATTGTTTTTCGAGAAGCCCTCCTGATGTGATAGATGGTATCCCGTGTCCTTTCTATGGAGGCAGTTTACACTGGGGGGATTGTCAATATTGTCGTAGATCACTCAGTTCCGTGTATCCCTCATCCCTTACTTTTACCTAATGGAACAGGCTTTTCTTAATAGCTTAATGAGGCTTCGGTTCCCACCTATCACCATCTGTGCAGACACTTTCAACGACCAGAGATTCCCCTTTACTGTACTCAGAATTGGATTTCCTTTGCATGGGGTGGATGCCTTGTCTCTTCCATTGCTCAGGCACGGCCTGTCCACATTCCCTCTCATCCTGCTTATTCCTGAGTATTGGCAAAGAGCAGGTTGAAGAGGGCAGAAGTTATTTTTGTGGCTCCTTATTGGACCAGCAGAACTTTGTTTCCGTCCTTCAGCAGTGGAGAATCTCTTTGGTACACTTTCTGGAGTTTCCAGCTATTCGTATCCGTAGCCTAGCCAATCTCAGGTTTGGACTTTGGAATTTCAGAAGCAGCGATAGTCTCTAGCTCTTCAAATGTCACTCCACCTGAGAGGATTATCATACAATTAATACACTTCCGGGTAGCGTCACCCATTGTAGCCCACTGACCGCTCGCATTAGTCATCCTGGACTTCCTCATGAGAGAGTCAGGAAAGGTTTGACAGTTTTCACCTTACGAGAGGAGTGGGCATCTAATGTATCTCCCTTGGGTTGGCTTGTCTGTAGATTAACAAATGCATGCCTTTGATAAATCCCCCTTTTACATGTTGCCCTCTCCTATGGGACCTAACCTTGTGCCTTAATTCCGTGCAGGAGACCATTCAAGAACCTCAGGATGTAGAACTCGAGTGGTTGCCAGGAAAGACTCTCTTTTAGTGGCAGTATCTTCTTTCCACAATCTAGGAAATGTGGGAGCCCCCGTGTGTCTCCCTCCTTATTTTAGGATCCGTTCTGAGGCCCTCATAACCAGACCTGGATGGGGTTCTTATTGAATATCCTTCTACTTGGTATCGGAGATAGTCAGAGTTGCAGGGGGTGTTCAAACCCCAGATATTGGGCAAGCAGTGGAGGAAGAATGGAAAACATACAGAAATGAGATAACCTGTTTGTTTTCTAACAATGGAATAGGAGGGCTTTGAAGCCATTTGGAGTCAGACTTATTAAGGTGATTACAGGTGCAATCAATGAGGCCAATGACTTGCAGTGGGTAAACCTTCTGCCCATCATATAGGGAAGATCTTCTCGAGGAAAGGTGGCCTCTTGTGCCAGGCATTTGGGATTCCCCTTGTGGTCATGTGCAGGGTAACCACTTGAGCCACTTGTATCACTCGGTACTAGATGAACATGACTGGAATGACAAGTGAAGGTTTAGCAATATCACATTGCAGGAAGTCGCTTTGGCTAAAATGGCTGCATGAAAAAACTCAGATTTGATATGTTTATGTACAGTTGTGTTTGTCGACTCCCAGATTAAAGCAGGTAAATCCTTAATAAGTGTAGATTGGGATGAGGGAGAACGACTCTGGAAAATATCTAGATTATATAAGGATTCACCATGATACCGGGTCACCTGCTTCGTCCAAATGCACACAAGCGACCTGAACCTCCAACCCAAACTAGACAGAATACAAAACACAAAAAAGTAAAGTGTGGCTCCCTTAAATTTTACATAATCTAAGATGTAAAATAAAAAGCCTAGAAAAGAAATGCTGGCGTTCGTACAACGCAGACACACATCAGATTCTAAAACAGCACCAATTGAACTATGATAAATAAATAATCAAGAGCAAAAAAGCTTTTTATGGACGGATAATTGAGACTGCATTAAACACTACTAATTTCTGTTTCTGGTAATAAATAATTTGTGCATCCTCCATTAATTTAGCTCCACAATCCTTTGCTGACCGACTGCATAATGTTTTATACAGAAAGTTGAACTAATTATTTATGAATACTGAGTGTAAAGACTCATCCCCGCCTTACAACGTGCAATACAAATAAACAAGAAACACCCCAACGGGGAATGAGACTAAGAGAACAGGTTGCGAGAGTTAAAACCTTTTATCTAGAGTTGGCATCCAGAGAACTCTGCTGCCCGAGAGCGCTCTGGCAAACAATACAATTACATCCATTTTTGAAGGCAAAAATCGTCATCAATGACATCATTACATAAGGGTGGGAGGGCGAGCATCACAAGGTCCATTTGCCTGTGTCCGGGTGGGGTGAGGGTCAGGTCGCTGCAATGCAAAGTGGCCACTAACTGAGCTAACATAATACATTCTAATAAAACATACACTGAATAATAGTCATCACAGTTCCTTTGAGTAAATCATTGTAACCCTATACATTGTATTCGTGGGACCGCACTATTACTCATTAGGGCTTATATGCGACACCAGGTTAGGGGTCTTGACCAATATGATAACATCAATTGTGGGGTGGGTCTGGATTTATCAAGAGGCTGGGGGGCAAGTTGATGTTTGTTCGTTACAAGAGACAATATATTGTGACAGAGGTCTACTTTTAGCTAGGGGCAGGGTGGGGGGGCTTCATGGCAGGGTCACATATCTGGTACATCAAGAGAATACATTGAAGGGAAACAGGGTTATACTGGCCGTAATTTTCCAACAGCGAGGGCGAGGGGGCACGAGCAGGTTTGTGGACATGGATGAGCTACGAGGCCTGGCTCAAGCTGGTTCACACACGGGACAGTGATCTCAGAGGAAGAGCGAGATGTTACATTTGTTTTGTTGCAATTACCTCCAGCTTGAGCGTGAGAATGGAGGTGCAAAGCTTTCAGACACAGAGGGAAAAGGTGGGGGCCATGAGCACGATATGAGCGGCGCTGCAAAGAGGAGAGAAGCCTTTTCGTATTATCGCAGTGAGGCCTACACAAAAGATGGAGTCGAGGGTGCCAAAATGGATGCCACATGTCTTGCCCAACAGCCCCATCAATGCCAACACCAGCATAAGGCTGATATGGGGAGGCACATGGTCCAAGCTGTCCTTAATGCAAGATGGGACAGAGGGCCCTAACGACCCCTCGCTCACACACATGAGTAATCCTTCATCTCTCCTTCACCTGGCACTAAATCGAACAAGAATCTACAGATCTCAATTGAGTTCAAATTACTGGATCATCTTGCCCTTAACTCATTACTGGCACCGTGGGGTCTCGCCAGACTCTACATTTGCCCATATTTTGTCACTCTTGTATCTACTTACCTGATGTAGCCCCCAGTACCATGAGGCGCGGCTTTTGCAGACCTTACATTTACTAACATGTTCTCACCTAAGTATCTGCTTGCCTTATGTAGCCCCCCAATACCATGAGGTGCGGCTTTTGCAGACCTTCCATTACAAACCTTTTGTCACCTATTTATCTGTTTGTCTGATGAAGGCCCCGTACCATGAGGCTCTGCTTTTCCAGAACTTGCATTTACTAACATTTTGTCACCTATCTGTTTGCCTGATGTAGCCCCCGTACCATGAAGGGGCTTTCTCATCAGAACAATATGCTATAAACTGCGGTGTCTGACAGGGCTCTGCGTTGTCTCCTCTACTTTTTAATTTCAATCTGCACCCCTTAGTAGACCAGATTTGAAGCTATGGGCTGTCTTTTGATGATGTTGGTGAAGACACTCGAATCATCCTGGACCAAGATAAAACTAACAGTACATGGAATGATAAAGTCAAAGACTGTCTTTCTGCAATTAAAAGCTGGTCTGATGCAAATTCATTGAAAATCAATCCAGAAAAAAAAGACATTTTGATTGTCAGTCTTAATCCATCACTGTGGAATACTTCTTTCTAAAAGCTTAGGCCAGTGTCCTTAACTGAGACAATACGTTAACAATCTATGGATAAACGTTGATAAGGAGTTCACTTTAATAAATCAACTAGGAACAATTACTAAGTCAGCTCCTTCCATGTCCAGAAAATTTGATATTTGCTCCCCAATCGAATATTTACATACCAGGTAAGGGTAATTAAAGCTTTTATCTCTTTTAGATTGGATTATAATACCTTATCTATGATTATATACCTCTGTCTTCCATCTAATGGCCAAAACAAACTAACGAGGATACACAAAATGGCTGCTAGTTTTCAAGAGCCTATTCATTGCAGTTAAAAGCCTAAAGCACTCGTGCAAATCTTCTCTTTCTTTCAAGTTCTAATTGGTACATTCCTAAGCGTTCCTTGAAATCTGGTATTGAATGGTAGGTATGCATCCACGAATATGCAAAGGAGAACTGAGTGGGACGTCCTTTTCGGTACAGGCCGCTAAGCTATAGAATGCAATACCACTTACTCTTTGCAAAAAAGATGAATCTTTTTTCTTTTAGGAAAAAACTTAAAATATGTTTTTCAGGATTCCTTAAAACTCACTGTAGACATCAGAATGTGTTCAGTACCATTGCAGTTATACAGCACCAAGTTATACTTGGGTGAACGCTGGGCTTTGCAAAACTCCCCAATACAATACAATTTAATGTAATACAATACAACCTCCCGGGGGATTTGCAAGACAGCACTGGATAGCAGGATGAGACACGTTACTGGATCCCCTTAATGCCATTATGTAAGAGGTTGTGGCATGAGCGGAAGAGAAAAAGGTCCAAAAAGTGCTGGTAAAAGTGGCAGCAATTCCATCACCGCCACTTTTCACACACCACCAAACTACAGGTTTGCTGGTGAGGGTTGCCTGAGTTACCTCCAGCCAAGAGCTGGAGATAATTCAAGCCCTCACCAGAAAAGGAATTGCTGGTATTACCAGCACTGTTAATACAGGCAATCCCCTCCATGGAGTCCTAGCGGACTCCACGGAATGGGGATTTACTGCCCTTCCAAATACCTGTAATATCCCAGTAATACCAGGATATCAGGTAGCGGGACCAGTAATAGCATTTGCCGGTATCCCGGCAGGATTGCCAGCAGGATACCAACAGACATATGATGACTCCCAATGAGTGAGTATTGGGAAGAGGGAGAAGACCCTGTGTAACAGTAATTACTCTACCTGATTCCGAAAGGTGTGTTAGGGGTATTATCTCCCAATAGATGTGTAATTCAGTCAATTATAAAATAAAACATACAGAGTATTGCATCATATGAAATGTGGGGCCCTTTGTGGTAGGTCAGAATCAGGAGATGGACAATGTGGCATTGTAGCTGACTTCTTTAAATTAGCCATCACAATCCTAAACTGTCCATGAATCTACGATTGTTGTCCCTATACTAGAAAGCAGCTGTAAAAGGATGCTCGTCAGGAAGATCAGTACAAAACAAGTCCTATATCCTGAATGCTATCCGACCCCTGAGTTCTGTGCGTACCTTTATAAAAGAAACATATAATTAAACAAAGGTACATTCAGGCCTATGGCCTTAGCAAGAGAATGGTGCAGGTTTCTGATCCCCACCCTGGTGTGCCTTTTTTAAAATGTCCCCTCGCCCTTGTTGCCCAGTCTAAAGAAGTTTCAATCGTAATTCAATTCAGTTCTAAAAAGTGTCTCTTGTTGTACCCTCTGATTTAGGAATATCTGGTCCATATCCCCACCCCTGAGAGGATGTCCTGGTAATCTTTACCAAGACAATTATGGGCATTCCAGCCCTCTAGATAGTTCCTGGTTGTTATCCCGCCTTTGGTATTCATTTTTATCACCCCACCTTGGGCTCTTGAATGTATTGCTTTGCCTTGGGATTTCACTTCCCCCACCTCGCCTTAGGTTTTCATGCCCCTCACCCTGACTTGGGGTTTCCCTTCTCTCACCCCGCCTTGCCGCCTGGTTTCTCTCGCCGAACTTTCTACTTTGGGGTTTTGCTTATCTTACCCGCTTTGGGGTATTGTTTCTCTAACCTGCCTTGGTGTTTCACTTCTCTCACCCTTCCTTGGGGTTTCACTTTTATCACCCCAACTTGGGGTCCTGTGACCCCACCGTGGGGTCTTGTTGGGCCTCTCACTCTGCTTTGGGGTCCTGGTCATTTCACCCCGCCCTGGGCTTTTCTATCTCACACCCAGCCTTGGGGTTTCACTTTGCTCATCTCCCCTTGGGGTCCTGTGCCTTTCAGGCTGCATTGGGGTCTTTTGAGCCCTCTCACCCCGCCTTCAGGTTTGGTTCATCACACCCTGCCTTAGGGCCTTGGTGGACCTCTCCTCCACTTTCTAGTCCTTAAGAGCAACCACGTACCTCTGGTCTCATGGCGGCGCTCCACTGGAGACTCGTGGAGGTTGGCACAGGCATCTGCTTTTTCGTGGTGCTTTGCTTCGGCTCAGGTGCACCCTTTTCCTGCTGGCTTCTTGCGGGTTTCCAGTGCCAGCTTCTCAGCACGCCCATTGTCTGACAGCTGGTTCTATTTGCTGGTCCTCTCGGCCAGGCGCTCCCGGTTCATGGTGTGGCAGGGTTCTCAATTTTCTGCCACAGTCAGATCTGCCACAACGGGTGTACGCTCTTTGTTTCCTACGACACCTCCCATGAGGAGGGAATTGTACCTTTCCAGTTCGGCGGCTGACTCCCTCCACCTGTTCCAATCCTGAATGACTCTTTATCCTTCCCTCTGCCATGTGGTGGGACCTCTCACTGTTCGCTTGTTCCCAGAGAGTACTGTGCATACAGAGGATCAGAAACCACACCACCCATTCTTACAGGAAGCTTCAAGCCATCATACAATTTAACTCCAATGTAACCAACAAACATATTGGGATCTCGGTAATAACAAGGACAATGTATATCCCTTTCTGGCATTCTCCTGTCCTCAAAGGGGTTCAATGTTCATTCATCCGCAGTTTTTGTTTCATAGCTTTTTTTGGCGAACATTTTAATGATAATAATGATAAAGATTTGTTATTTACATCGTGCTTAAGCCTAAGTGCTGTACATAGAGCAGATTTACTTACATCATTGACATACCAACCCAAGTTGCTACTTATTTATCGACCTTGTAGGATGAAAGGCTGAGTTTGGCCCTGCCAGGATTTGAACCTGCGTCAGCATGCTCTACACTGCTATCATACCGATCACTCTACTCGCTGTGCTATCTGACCGGTTATTACAATAGGAACCATTTACATGTCACATATAATTAGCTGAAGTGTCTCCTAAATCAGTTGTGGACAGTGTATGAGTTATTGAACTTAAAATCAAAGGCTCTGAAGGTATCTGAAAAACCCACAATCTGCTGCAGGCCAGCACTGTGTAGTGGAGCAGAGCTGTGCGGTCAGACTTTGTGATATATGTCTTAGGCCATGGGCCTAGGAAGAGAACTAAGACAATGAGAGCCAAAACCGAATGCATGATGGCAGGTATTAGGAGGGAGTAGAGGGGACATAAAGTCTACTCAGATCCCTGCTTCAACAGGTAGATGGACACTTACCACTCGTTCCAGCTCAGAACCCTCTGGCATGTATTTATTGGACATTTCCTATACAGTAGAAAGTGTTTTCAGGCGACACAAGATAAACAGAGGGGTGAGGGGGCAGGAGAGGATAAACAACAAGAAACTGTCCTACTAGGCCTTGTGACATTCGGATTGTGCAAGTGCAGTAAACAAGTGCAGGGGGGGTGATGCCTCAGGGCTCAGGCACAGTAAGTGCTAGAGGAGCCCATGGAGGGGAATTGCACATTGAGGAAGGGGTGAGGATAAATGTGCGAGGAACAGGGTGGACCAGACTCAGTAGGCTGGTCAGGGAATGGTGCCCCAAGGCAAATGCTTGTAATAGGGTACTGCGGAAGACTGGTAGGACAAGGGCCTGGTCCCTGTAGGACTCAGAAAAGACCAGGCAGCCAGTCGTATTAGCAGGGGACATTAGCAGGGGAGTGGAAGGAAGAGGAGGAGAGGAAAGTCTTGAGGAGTGCTCAGGATTTAAGGAATTCTGCCTCAAGTCTGAGAGGGGCAGGGAGGCCATTCCAGAGGGAGGCACCTGTGGAGGAGAGAGATAGATCTACTTCCCACTCTCTGCTTGGAAAACGTTTGACCTGTAGAGAGTTATAGCTGGAAGACCAAAGGACTCTAGCAGGGAGCTATTTAGAAAGCGAAAGTTATATACAGCGCAGTCCCAGGCCACAGAGAGCCTTGTGGATGATGCAGAGGGTCTTGAATGTGATGCTTGCAACGACCAGGATCCAGTGGAGAGATGTTAGGGCTGGAGAGATGCGGTCTTGCCAAGGACAATCTTGCAGTCCTATTCTCGATTACTTGAATATGGTGGAGGGAGGAAAGAGGAAGATTGAGGAAGCGGCTGTTGCAGTAGTCCATTAGGGAAAGTGAGGAAAGGGACAATGCCTCTGAGGAAGTGGGGCTGAAAGTGGGCCTTCTTGGCAAGGTCTGTGATGTGAGGTGAGAAGGAGAGAGAGGAGTCGAAGTTGACTCCCAGGTTTTTTGCCTCACAAGAGGGTGAGTGGAGGGGGCCCAAGGACAGCGGCCAGAGATTAGGGGAGTCGATGGGGGACTAGGTCCAGTGAGATGGGTCTAGATATTACTGCCATTAAGACAGCGATCATTAGCAGTGCACCATGCCTGAATAGCAGTCAGCCAGTCTGGAATGAGAGTGGAAGGAGAGGAGGTAGAGGAGGGCAGCTTAAAGGACAGCTGTGTGTCATCGGCATAACACTGGAAATGAGGAGAGAAGGTGGAGATCAAGTGGGCAAGAGGGGCAAGGTAAATGTTGAAAAGCCAAGGCGAGAGGATCGAGCCCTTAGGGATGCCACAGGTAGAGAGTGAGGTTGAGGAGAGAAAATGGCTCATTTGTACCTGGGAGGGCTGATTCAAAAGGAAAGAGGTCAGCCAAGCCAGTGCCCAGTCTGTGATACCCAGAGTATTGCAGAGTTGTTTTAAGAGGGTGGCATGATTGACAGTTTCAAAAGCAGAGGACAGATCCAGGAGGATGAGAACGGAAGGAGAGCAGGAGTCGAGATTAGAGAGCAAGTCGTCACAGGTGTTCATATTGAATATTAATTTCAAGCATTGTCCGAGAAACAGGTCACAAAAGAATTCTCAAATAGTAGCATAGATAGAGAAAGCTTTATTGTCTTGCATGACAATCAACAGAGCTTCATATTTACTCTCCCGGAACAATTCTGCAACAGCCTGACCTTCTCACCAGACCTCCACCTTTGTTGGACATTTCCACATGACATTCAATGAACTATCTAAGATTCTTCCAGAAAGGTGTTTTTACCATGATACTTAAGGTGGAGGCCTCCCTCCACTATCAGACACCAATTAATCAGTCATTATTATTCAGTTGGTTCACGTCGGCTGAAAAGGAAGAGGTTATAAGGCCTTTTTTAAAATAAATCCGAGCATACAAATCACATAGAAAAAATGAAACCTACCATATGAAATACATGTCCTCCAACACCCTCTACTCTTTTTGTACTAAATGTGTAACACTGTGACATAATTCCTCATCCTGGTAAAAAATCAAGGGCTTCATGTTATTGGTGAAACCAAGCTCGTGCATCAAGCTTAATTTTCCTTGTAAGACAAATACCAGAGACCTCTTCGAACAGGAACTGACCACCAAGCCCCAACCTTTATGTCTATCAGTGAGGTGACTAACGCAAAACTAAGGACGAGAACATTCTGCAAACTCTACTCTAGCCTTTACAGCGATAGAGAATCCCCCCAGCCACTTCCACCAATACAATAAAAATCCATGTGTAATGAGTCCATCAACGATGCAGAAATCCAAATGATGTCTCTATCACAGGACAGGTTCCATCAATGCACTTTCCCGAAGGGGCGTGGCTCACCCCTTCCATTGAGACCTCTTCTCATATTTCTCAGAGGATCCTTTGTATAAGATGGACAAACCAGTTACATCAGCAGAGGTGTTGGTAGGAGTGGGGGTGAGCGGGCTTTAGCTCCGGGTCTTATGGTTATAGCCCTGGATAGAAGCTGAGGGGTTTCAACCAAAAAGGTTAGCTATCCCCCAGTCCCGACTGTCCCAAAATTAGCATACCCCAGATCCTTTGCAGACCTAGCAACACCCCTGTACATCAGTCATGGCACGAAAAAGTGGCAGACAGCAGGAGAAAAGCGAACACCAAAGTGAATAGAGTCGCAAGACCTGCAAATTCTGCAGCAAAGAACACTTGTTAGAAGAAACATAAGTAAGACATTTGACCTCATTACGACCCAGGCGGCCATGGAATGAACAGTGCTGGTAAGGGACCAGCACTGTTCATTCCGGGCCACCTCATTACGAGGTCTGCAGCGGGCCCCGCTCTGCACTCCTGGTCAGACCAGACGTGCAGAGTGGGACCCGCTAGCAGGCCAGGATGCTAACAACGGGCCCGTCATTAACAGGATGCTTTGTTAGCATCGTCCCCAATCCCATTGAGCCCGCAGCTTACATTACCCCTTCTTGGAGGGGCCGCAGCTTAAATTACCCCTTATTGGAAGTGCACAAGCTTACATTACCCCTTCTTGGAGGGGCACTAGCTTGCATTAACCCTTTTTGGAGGGGCATCAGCTTGCCTTACCCCTTCTTGGAGGGGCACCAGCTTGATTTACCCCTTCTTGGATGGGCATCAGCTTACATTACCCATTCTTGAAGGGGCACCAGTTTACATTACCCATTCTTGGAGGGGCACCAGCTTGTATTACCCCTTCTTGGAAGGGCACAAGCTTACATTACCCCTTCTTGTAGGGGCACTAGTTTGCATTACCCCTTTCTGGAGGGGCATCAGCTTGCCTTACCCCTTCTTGGAGGGGCAACGGCTTACATTACCCCTTCTTGGAGGGGCAACAACTTACATTAGCCATTCTTGGAGGGGCACCAGCTTACATTACCCATTCATGGAGGGGCAGCAGCTTTCATTACCCATTCTTGGAGGGGCACAATCTTACATTACCCCTTCTTGTAGGGGCAGCAGCTTACATTACCCCTTCTTGAAGGGGCAGCAGCTTGCATTACCCCTTCTTGGAAGGGCACAAGCTTACATTACCCCTTCTTGGAGGGGCATCAGAATGCATTACCCCTTTTTGAAGGGGCATCAGCTTGCCTTACCCCTTCTTGGAGGGGCACCAGCTTGTGTTACCCCTTCTTGGAGGGGCAGCAGCTTGCATTACCCCTTCTTGGATGGGCATCAGCTTACATTACCCATTCTTGAAGGGGCACTAGCTTACATTACCCCTTCTTGGAGGGGCACCAGCTTGCATTACCCCTTCATGGAAGGGCGCAAGCTTACATTACCCCTTCTTGTAGGGGCACTAGCTTGCATTACCCCTTTTTGGAGGGGCACCAGCTTGCCTTACCCCTTCTTGGAGGGGCAGCAGCTTGCATTACCCCTTCTTGGAAGGGCACAAGCTTACATTACCCCTTCTTGGAGGGGCATCAGAATGCATTACCCCTTTTTGAAGGGGCATCAGCTTGCCTTACCCCTTCTTGGAGGGGCACCAGCTTGTGTTACCCCTTCATGGAAGGGCGCAAGCTTACATTACCCCTTCTTGTAGGGGCACTAGCTTGCATTACCCCTTTTTGGAGGGGCACCAGCTTGCCTTACCCATTCTTGGAGGGGCATAAGCTTACATTACCCCTTCTTGGAGGGGCCGCAGCTTAAATTGCCCCTTCTTGGAGGGGCACCAGCTTACATTACCCATTCATGGAGGGGCAGCAGCTTTCATTACCCATTCTTGGAGGGGCACAGTCTTACATTACCCCTTCTTGGAGGGGAAGCAGCTTACATTACCCCTTCTTGGAGGGGCATCAGCTTGCATTACCCCTTTTTGGAGGGGCATCAGCTTGCCTTACCCCTTCTTGGAGGGGCACCAGCTTGCATTACCCCTTCTTGGAGGGGCAGCAACTTGCATTACCCCTTCTTGGATGGGCACAAGCTTACATTAGCCATTCTTGGAGGGGCACCAGCTTACATTACCCCTTCTTGGGGGGCAGCAGCTTACATTACCCCGTCTTGGAGGGGCACAAGCTTACATTACCTATTCTTGGAGGGGCCCCAGCTTACATTACCCCTTCTTGGAGGGGCACCAGCTTACATTACCCACTCTTGGAGGGGCACCAGTGTACAGTACCCCTGCTGAACAGGGATTTGAAGAGCAAATGATCAGTCCTGCTAAGAAAATAAAAAAGCCTTAAACCGATAAGGGCAGCAATGACTGGTTTATCCTGGAAACTTACAGCTGCAACATAAATAACACCAGAAAGAGTGCACCTGGGTGTGAGTTGAAGTGCTTCCTTTTTCTCTTCAAAAATGTGTCTATACATCAGTGATTCTGAAGACCTAGGCAAGGGTTCTAGAAGATTTGCAAACCTATGTGGAACCTATTTTGACCAATGTATGGTCAAATCGTACACTAAATCTCCAGACCCAGATATCTCTATCAACCAGAAGGCATCATGTACCCTGGTACATGTACTAAGCAGAGCATGAATGTCTAATCCATGTGCAGCTGTTGATAGCCTCCAATAGCTCTGGTTGTTTGGAGGTAGCTATAGTCACACCTTCAGCAATGTCTGGTTTCCTGCTCACATCACTTGAACTGACTCTAACCCCTTAGGCATTGCACCTAGGGTGATCCCAGAGGCCTTAATAACTAATGCTCTTATCCTTATCAACATATCCAGAGTTATCCCCAGGGCACTAGAAGGAAACTTGGATGGCTGTCCAGAACACTGCATCCACCAGACATCATAATGTGTCACTCAGTCCATATAGTGTCCAGCCCATGGCACAAGCAAGATTGTACTTGTTGGGTCTCAGGCTCCATCCAAAGACCCCCCTGGCTGACACATTCATCAGGGCCATAGCTTGGCTGGCGCTGCAGATTTCTTAGTGAGGTCTCGTAGCCGGGTGTTATGTTGCACATCATCAAAGATCCTTATGAGTTACTCACTAAGGACATGTTGGACTTTCACACACGTGTCTGTGTGCTCAAGACGTGGACTGCTCTGCCTGTTATACAGAGTGTTTTGAAGGAAATGTGTCTTAAATCTGGTAGATAGTGTAGTGTTCTAAGTGCCGGTGTGATGTATTCTTCTTTAGTGAGTCTGAGGAGTTTTCTTGCTGCTGTGTTTTGTATTCGTTGTATTTATAGGTGGTCTAAAATAGTTTCCATTGCCATATAAGCACGAGGACAGCAGCAAGGTAGGGGCACTTTAATATAGATGGACCAGCACTGCCGGAGGCTTTGAGAATGCTTTTCCACCCGCCATCGACTATCGTTTGATTCAGAGCCACTTGATATCTAAGAGTATATTGTATGTTAAATCATGAGATTCCTTGAGTATTAATGCATGAACGGGTCTTATTTTAGAAGGGGACGGTGTCTATTATTAGGCGAGGATGAATTAAGTGTTTTCTTTTATGATGGGAAATCAATACATGTTTCTAAGGAGTTATATATTTTTGTTAGGGTAATGTATTTCTACAATACCACAAGTGTGTGAAAATGATAACGGCGAGTTACAGTTATTGTCTATCACCAATTAACATTCCAATAGAAGTATACATTAAAAAGATAAACACAGACCGCTTTATGTGTGTACTTCTATCCCATTTCTTTCATTTCTTTATTTTCATTTCTATGAGCGCACTTAGCCCGGAGGCGTCTAGGCGCTAGTTACAGGCAGGAGAGAGGTACATATATAGCAAGCAGGTCTAGCGGCGCGCTGCTTAGTTGAACAAGTGGGTCTTTAATTGCTTTCAGAATAGTCTGTAGGAGGTTTCTGACCTGATGGATGGGGGAGTGGCGACCGAGGCAGGGAGGCTTGGCCCGCCGGCTCTGGACCATCTGAACCTGGGAATGGACAGGCAGTTCCGCTCGAGAGAACAATAAGAAAGGTAAATGCCCAGGATTGATTTGGTATGCAAACCCCTGATTAAATGAACAATACACAGCTCTGTGCTCTTAGAGTGGAACCCCTCACAGGGTCAAGACTCATATGTGGAGATTACTTTTAGGATTCTAAATTGTATCTCTCTCTCTCTCATCTCTGCACACTGAGTTGCCTTTTTCATACAACGCTAAAGACCTGACAGTGGCAAAGAGAAATCAGACTCAAAATAAGTATGGTTTAAGCACATGTCAGGAAGACAGAAATGTTTCCCACTGGATTTCTTATTCAGTCAATGATACAAATGCTTTCTGAACGAATTGAGCCCCTATTAGTGACATCCGTTAGTAATCAAGAAAAGAGCAATTTCGAAAGAACCAGATAGATTCTATTGTGTATTTGTGTCCCCTGCAGGTAACAAGAAGAACCAGGGTAGTGATGCTGGTAAGTACTCACATTCATTACCCCAAATCTTGACATATTCCTGATGATATAAATATGGATAATGTGCTCTACTCTTAAAAAAGAAGCCTCACACAGGGTCAAGGCTCACATTGGGCCAGTATCTCTTTTATTCTATTTAGCTGATCGCTACAAATACCGTTCATTAATACTTGTGCCCTCTGTGCATTCAGAAACGTACGGGTGTCATTCTACAAACATGATCACAAGGATCTCCGTGGCCTTGTCGATGCAGCATGCGCAGGACCTAATGTTGCTCCCTAATTCTGGCTTAGGACCCAGTAGCAACCCAGTTGCAAGTCTTGTTCCAACAGGTGCCTATCCCCTCAAAGAAGCTCTCTTATAAGGTGTGATACTGCAAATGCATCGGATGGACAGGGCTTCCGTTTCCTTGTCTTTACTGCTTTTTATCATGTGTTCTGTCGTGTTTTCCGCGCAGGAGTTCATGTGGGAATCCTGGCGGTGAAGCTCTCTCTTTTGGTTTGGTGTACAAACCCATGGGATAACCTTATGGCACCCATGGGTGGGGGTACAACCCTGTGCCCTTAGTGTATGTTGTTGGGCACCTGTGTGTGGCCCACAGAGCAGTGTATGGGCTGGTGGCAGCTCCATGCTGAATTTGACAGGTGCTCCGAGTATCCTCCATTTTGGGATACCTAGGCCCTGCCATTGGAATCAGTTGATTCCTGATAGGAAACAAGATGGCCCCGGTGGCCTCTTGCTTTCTATTGCCTGTTACCTTGTTTTCCCAAAGTCCTGGAAAGCCCTGACTCTGTCCCTTCCCCCTGACTGGCTGTTGGGTGGAAGTTCCATATATGGTGTTGTTGTGAAGTCCAGGCCAGACTGGCTGGAGCCTTCCCAGTGACTGTATGTTGTGGGTGCACCCTGTGGGTGGGACCTGGGTGAATGGAGTGTGTGACGAATACGCATTCTGTGTTGTGGGTGTCTAGTATCTGGTGTTTGACACAATGACTGAGACAGCCCTGCCCGAAATCGGTATGAATGCAGTGTAGAGTTTTGAATGGCTTGGTACTTGTCCCAATACACATAACTTGTTGTGAGTGTCTGGAGAGGAGTGAATGGCCTGAATGCACTATGCCCCTGATTGGATGCCTGCCTGCATGAATGCCCTTCTGACCGATTGGTTGCCTGAGTGTGACCCAGCAGAATGAATGGGAGATCAACTAGTATCCTTGGGGGCCTCTCACTCCTAGAATTCGTGTTCAGAAGCTGAAGAGTAACTGAAGTGAAACTGAAGCTTAACCTTGAAGCCCTGCTGGAGGAGAAGAATTGTTGTTGCTCTCCTTCACAATCTGAAAGCTGCTGTGTCTCCAAGAAATGACCCAGAGAGGAACTGGTAAGGCACCCTATTCCCGAGCTACGAGGGACCATCGTGCACCAGCTGATCTTTGCCAAAGCTCTCTGGTAGACAGACCTGCGGCAGGCTGCCGACCGGAGACGGGGACTGCCACGGAATCCAAAAGAGAAGTTCCCGGACTGTTGTCCACCACTGTCGACGACCGCTGTCACCGACTGGAGCCGCCATGCTCCTGTTTGCCTAAGAACTTAATTTGAGCCAAGGACGCTCTCGTCTGCATCTCCGCCCACTTTATCCCGCTGGAGAAGGCCCGAGCGTCGATGCACCGAGGAGCATCCGCCGGGGGGGTTTCCCGCCACCTAAAGACCACAGAGACGCCGATGACTTGCTGGGCCACAGTTCTTCAACTTCTCTTTGAGGTCCAGAACTACCATCACAGAGGAGCCCCGCACGCCTCTTCCTTGCCGGACGCCAACGCTCCGTCTTCGACAAGCACTGCTAGGAACGAAGCTGCCACTTCACCGCCGTAGTTCACCCTGTTCTCCGTCGGACGTTCGACGACCGTGCCTCCTACCTTAAAGGGAGGGCATTCAAGAAGGGCCGTTGATTCCCTGACAACGAATGCTACAATTCCAGGTACATTGGGGCTGTAGAACTATTGTAGGGGGAAATAAGACTCGTAGAACAATATATGGACTGGGCTTGTGATACATCTTTGCTTTACAGGTTGCCCAGGTGGGGGGATCTCCACACAGAATTGTGCCTAGTTGGTAAAGGCCAGTATTCTGCCAGTTGTTCTACCATCTTGCTTTCCTCCCCCTCTCTACTGCTGGTTTCTGATTTGTGTGACATTTTGACAATAAGTTGATACACTTGAATGAGATCAGATAATAATTGTGGTACCACTTTAGAACTGTATATATTTACCATTATTGATTTTCTGAGCACAAAGTGAGTTATTGTGATAGTGTACGTAACCTTAAAAATTAATTATATAAAGACTGTGTTTTCAGTAATACAGTGTGTGGACATTCCTTTGTGGGTGCTTGGGGACTACACTGTACTTGCCTGCATCACCTCCTGAGAAGCTAGGCCTTGATTGCTCATCCATTGCTACCACAATAGAGAATCTTGGCTGGGGTGCTCTGTGCCTCTCCTCTACCACATAGAGAGTGGAAGAACAGACACCCCCCTCCAGTTTTTACATAAGGTGCTTGGGGAGACATGGTACCACTCTGACACTCTTCACCAGTCAATCAAAGGGAAATATCTTCCTGCCAGGACTTGTCATTTCTCACCAGGTGGGCAGGAAAGGTGATTCTGCTATTAAGAGATTATTCAGGACCAGGGTTTTGTACCACCGCCTATGAATCTACCTCTTGCAACCTCTTATGGAAGACCTACCTTTTCTGAATATTCCCATCAGCAAGGGATCTGACTGTGCTCTAGGAAGACACACCATTAAGGCTCAGTTCCAGTTGATGCCAATACAGAAATGGATGGCATGATGCTGACAACTGTAACAGGTGGAAACAGCAGGGTCGGCCCATTATACCATAATGATCAGGGACTCAAAGGTTCATAGTATCAAGAAAGACATGTTACTTGTTCTTCACTGACTCTAGCCAAGAAATCATTCCAGGATAAGCAGTTTTCTTCATCATATTCTAGAAACAACCCTAATAAAGAGCCTTGCTTCAATCGGGGTTCCTGCCAGTACGAAATGCCTGCCTTTGCCAGTGAAGTGGCCGCCTTCCCTACATCAAAGACACCAAGATGTCAGCAGCCCACCTCTTCCATAATGCAATAATCCTGACAATCAAGGCCATCCTATGGTTCAATTTGGACCAGTGAGGGGAAGAATAGTAGCATTTAGGTCGACTTGGATGAACTGGATAAAGGACCCTTGGGCATGGGGGTGGCAGCACAAAATTTAGAGTTTAAACTTAGGTCAATTCTTCCTTCAATGGCAACAGTGTAAAAGTGTATATCCATGAGGTGGCACTCATGGAGCGGATTCGGAACCCTCTGTCAAAGTGGGGTATACAGACCTTTGGCAGTTTAGATTGGGGGTGGCAGGGAGTGTAGTTAATGGTCTTTCTGGTGGAGAATGCATTGGTGGGTTTCCGATTCATCCTAAATTGAAAGTATCTCAATATCTGGCGCTCAATTGCCTCATTCAAGATGAAGATCCAGCAGATCCTCCAAATTACCTTCATGACGAAGATCGATGTGAAGGATTCAAATCTCCACATTCTGAGTCAGACGACTATTGGAAATACCTCAGGTACGCCATAGCCCAGGATCATTTCCAGGTCATTGGATGCCCTTTCTGCCTCAGTTCGGGCTCCAGGAATGTTACCATATGATGCCTCCAGTAGTAGGAGGATTACATCTCGGAGGTATGTAGATTTCATCAGGGCAACTTTCAGAATGGACATGGGTCGAGCCTTCTTTCCAGCTTCATGGGCTGCCAAGCTTAGATTCTGCCTGCATTCACTTCCTTTCCAGGGAGCCTACCAGCCACAGTTGCCCTTGGGCCAGGGCTCACATCAAAATGCATGGGGGCTCCTCTGGCCAGGCAGTGGGATCGGACCTCTGGGAATACAGTGTCCAGATTGACATCCAACCCCAAACTCAGATAGGGCTGAGTTCTGGAGGTTACTGAGGGAAGCAATGGAAAGGGGAGCTCCTCTTGAACATTATTAGTCAATAATTCTAACAACAGATGCCAGCAGTCTAGGTTGGGAGCTACACTGGGTATCTTTTCAGGCACTGTAAGGTGGGATGCCAGTCAGTGAAATAAAGTCAAGTGCTATCTTGTATGCTCTCCTTCACAGGCAGTATAACTGGTCATATGGTGTTGTCAGAACCATCCATACCTGGACCAGAATACATTCCATTGGTTTTCTAGAAGCCCACCTGATGTGATGGATGGTATTCCATGTCATTTGTATGGAGGCAGCTCACTCTGGGGGGTTTTTCAATATTGTCGTAGATCACTCAGTTCCGTGTTTCCTTCATCCCTTACTTTTACGTAATGGAACAGGCTTTTCCTGATAGCTTCATGAGGCTTGGGCTCCCATGTATCACCCTTGGTGCGGACAGTTTCAAGGACCAGAGATTCCCCATTACTGTTCACAGCATCGGATTTCCTTTGTATGGGGGTGGATGCCTTGTCTCTTCCATTGCTCAGGGTCGGCCTGTCCACGTTCCCTCTCATCCTGCTTATTCCTGAGTATTGGCAAAAAGCAGGTTGAAGAGGGTAGAATCTATTTGTGTGGCTCCTTATTGGACCAGCAGAACTTGGTTTCCCTCATTCAGCAGTGGAGAATGGCTTTGGTACGCTATCTGGAGTTTCCGGCTCTTTGTATCCATAGCCTAGCCAATCTCAGGTTTGGACTTTGGAATTTCAGAAGTAGCGATAGTCTTCAGATCTCCGGATGTCAGTCCACCTGAGAAGTTTATCATAGAAGTAATACACTTCCGGGTAGCGTCACCCATTGTAGCCCCCTGACTGTTCGCATTAGTCATCCTGGACTTCCTCATGGAGGGTGTCAGGAAAGGTTAGACAGTTTTCACCTCACAAGAGGAGTGGATATCCAATGTATCTTGCTTGGGTTGGCTTGTATGTACAGTAACAAAGGCATGCCTTTGATAAATCCCCCTTTTACATGTTGCACTCTCCTATGGGACCTGTCCTTGTGCCTTGAGTCCGTGCAGGAGACCATTCAAGCCCCTCAGGATGCAGAACTCGAGTAGTTGCCAGGAAAGACTCTCTTTTTATTGCCAATATCTTCTTTCCGCAATCTATGAAATGTGGGAGCACCTTTGTGTTTCCCTCCTTATTTTAGGATCCATTCTGAGGCCCTCATAACCAGACCTAGATGGGGTTCTTATTGAATATCCTTCTACTTGGTATCGGAGATAGTCAGAGTTGCAGGGGGTGTTCACACCCCAGATATTGGGCAAGCAGTGGAGGAACAATGGTAAACATACAGAAATGAGATAACCTGTTTGTTTTCCAACAATTGAATAGGAGGGGGTTGAAGCCATTTGGAGTCACTCTTATTAAGGTGATTACAAATACAATCACTGAGGCCAATGACTTGCAGTGGGTACACCTTCTGACCATCATGTAGGGAAGTACTTCTCGAGGAAAGTTGGCCTCTTGTGCCAGGCATTTGGGAATCCCCTTGTGGTCATGTGCAGGGTAGCCACTTGAGCAACTTGTATCACTCGGTACTAGATGCTCATGACTGGAATGACGAGTGAAGGGTTATCAATATCACATTGCAGGAAGTCGCTTTGTCTAAAAGGGATGCATGAAAAAGCTCAGATTTGATATGTTTATGTACAGTTGTGTTTCTCGACTCCCTGATTAAAGCAGGTAAGTCCTTAATAAGTGAGGAGTGGGATGAGGGAAAATATCTAGATTACATAAAGAGTCACCATGATACCGAGTCACCTGCTTCGTCCGAATGCACACAACCGACCAGAACCTCTAACTCAAACTAGACAGAAAACAAAACACAAAAAAGTAAAGTGTGGCTCCCTTAAACTTTACATAATCTAAGATTTAAAATAAAAAGCCTAGAAAGGAAATGCTGGCGTTCGTACAATGCAGACACACATCAGATTCTAAAAGAGCACCAATTGAGCTATGAAAAAGAAATACTCAAGGGCAAAAAAGCTTTTTATGGACGGATAATTGAGACTGCATTAAACACTTCAAAAAAAGTTTCTGCTAATAAATAATTTGTGCAAAAAAACAAGAATCCTCCATTAATATAGCATCACAATCTCTTGCTGACCCACTGGCACAATGTTTTATAGAGAAAGTTGAGCCAATTATTTATGAGTACTGTGTCACCCTTCATCTCTCCAACACCTGGCACTACATCGAACAAGAATCTTCTGATCTCAATTGAGTTCAAATTACTGGATTATCTTGCCCTTAACTCATTACTGGCACCATGGGGTCTTGCCAGACTCTACATTTGCCCATATTTTGTCACTCTTGCATCTGCTTACCTGGTGTAGCCCCCTGTACCATGAGGTGCATCTTTTCTAGACCTTGCATTTAGTAACATTGTGTTACCTGTGTATCTGTTTGCCTGATATAGCCCCCGTACCATGAGGTACATCTTTACCAGACCTTGCATTTAGTAACATTGTGTTACCTAAGCATCTGCTTGCCTGTTGTAGCCCCCGTACCATGAGGTGCATCTTTTCTAGACTTGCATTTAGTAACATTGTGTTACCTGTGTATCTGTTTGCCTGATATAGCCCCCTGTAGCATGAGGTGCATCTTTACCAGACCTTGCATTTAGTAACATTGTGTCACCTAAGTATCTGCTTGCCTGATGTAGCCCCCTGTACCATGAGGTGCATCTTTACCAGACCTTGCATTTAGTAACATTGTGTTACCTAAGCATCTGCTTGCCTGTTGTAGCCCCCCGTGCCATGAGGTACATCTTTACCAGACCTTGCATTTAGTAACATTGTGTTACCTACATATCTGCTTGCCTGATGTAGCCCCCAGTACCATGAGGTGAGGCTTTCCCAGACTTTGCATTTATTACCATTTTGACACTCATGTATCTGTTTGCCTGATGTAGCACCGGTACCATCAGGTGAGGTTTTCTGGGCACCTTCAAAAGACAGGAAAGGAGAACGTTTTCCTCTTGATGAAGCCCAGTAAGATTCCTTGTGTGGTTACTGAGTAAATGTGACACAGACGAATCATGTAGGGGTTTTTGGCAAATCTAAAAAGATAACCTATTACCCTTTGCATTTTTTAGTCTCTTTGCATGTATATTATCCTTGCATGTGAGCCGGCACTTGAAAATCATCCCCAGATATTCAAAGTGCTTACACAAAGACACCTTATGATCCTGCAGATGAGCCCTCGGATCATGTTGCCCACCAAATGAGAAGCACATGACATAGCATTACTCCTTGTTCACCTTAATTCCCAGATGGGTTATAAAATTCATGGAACAAGAGGTTGTCACTAACAGAGCAGCATTGTCCTCATAACCTAGGACAGGAGCTTCCTCAATTTGCACTGTGCAACATTAGCGCCCAGTTGCTCCTAGAGAGTTTGACCAAGTCTACATGATCTCTCCTTTCCCGCTGATCACCCTCATGCTGATGAAGTGGAAGCAGAAGGTAAAAACAAAGATCTTCACCATTGTGGCACAGATGCTGCTGAGGGAGGCTGTGTACTGCCGAGTGCTCTACAACAATGTCAGGATCCTGGCACTTCATGCTTGGCTATTGAAAGGTTTACGTAGAGTGACTGCTATCTGAGGAGGTTCTCGGTGTGCAACAATGCCAGGATCCTGGCCTTGATGCTTGGCTATTGAAAGGTTTATGTAGAGCGACTACTATCTGAGGAGGTTCTCGGTGTACAACAATGCCAGGATCCTGGCCCTTCATGCTTGGCTATTGAAAGGTTTATGTAGAGAGACTGCTATCTGAGGAGGTTCTCTGTGTGCAATAATGCCAGGATCCTGGCCCTTCATGCTTGGCTACCTTCATGCTTGGCTATTGAAAGGTTTATGTAGAGCGACTGCTATCTGAGGAGGTTCTCGGTGTGCAACAATGCCAGGATCCTGGCCCTTCATGCTTGGCTATTGAAAGGTTTATGTAGGGCGACTGCTCTCTGAGGAGGTTCTCGGTGTGCAACAATGCTAGGCTCCTGGTCCTCCATGCTTGACTATTGAAAGGCTTATGTGCAGCAACTGCTATCTGAGGAGGTTCTCGGTGTGCAACAATGCCAGGATCCTGGCCCTTGATGCTTGGCTATTGAAAGGTTTATGTAGGGCGACTACTATCTGAGGAGGTTCTCGGTGTGCAATAATGCCAGGATCCTGGCCCTTCATGCTTAGCTATTTAAAGGTTTATGTAGGGCGACGCTACCTGAGGAGGTTCTCGGTGTGCAAAAATGCCAGGATCCTGGCCCTATATGCTTGGCTATTGAAGGTTTATGTAGGGCGACTGCTATCTGAGGAGGTTCTCGGTGTGCAATAATGCCAGGATCCTGGCCCTTCATGCTTAGCTATTTAAAGGTTTATGTAGGGCGACGCTACCTGAGGAGGTTCTCGGTGTGCAAAAATGCCAGGATCCTGGCCCTATATGCTTGGCTATTGAAGGTTTATGTAGGGCGACTGCTATCTGAGGAGGTTCTCGGTGTGCAATAATGCCAGGATCCTGGCCCTTCATGCTTAGCTATTTAAAGGTTTATGTAGGGCGACTGCTATCTGAGGAGGTTCTCGTTGTGCAACAATGCCAGGATCCTGGCCCTTCATGCTTGGCTACCTTCATGCTTGACTATTGAAAGGTTTATGTACAGCGACTGCTATCTGAGGAGGTTCTCGGTGTACAACAATGCCAGGATCCTGGCCCTTCATGCTTGGTTATTGAAAGGTTTATGTAGGGCGACTGCTATCTGGGGAGGTTCTTGGTGTGCAACAATGCCAGGATCCTGGCCCGTCATGCTTGGCTAGCTTCATGCTTGACTATTGAAAGGTTTATGTACAGCGACTGCTATCTGAGGAGGTTCTCGGTGTACAACAATGCCAGGATCCTGGCCCTTCATGCTTGGTTATTGAAAGGTTTATGTAGGGCGACTGCTATCTGGGGAGGTTCTTGGTGTGCAACAATGCCAGGATCCTGGCCCGTCATGCTTGGCTAGCTTCATGCTTGACTATTGAAAGGTTTATGTACAGCAACTGCTATCTGAGGAGGTGATACTCTCTACCAAGCACCTGTGTACTAAGGACATGTATGGCAGTTGCTGGCAGAAGTTCCTAAATTGGTACTGTGATTGGTGGGTGCCCTGTCGCTGTGCCCCACTAGTACAGTTCTGGATTTCTATTTCCATTATCCAATGCGAGTCTAAAGGGTAGCAGTTCTACGGTTCCTCAGAGGTGACCAGGAGACCAAATTGTGGATCTGAGGAAGGTGGCAGCGATAGGTGGGGGTATTTATTTCGATGGCAAACACTGATGGCACACAAGCAAACAAGTGCCAAGGGGAAGTGATGGAGGTGTGCACTGACTCACTCAGCCAGGTCTGGTGGGCAGCAAACAAACATTCCAGGCCAGACTGCTGCTGATGGAGGTCTCATGCACATGGAATTGTTGGGAGGACTCCTATACATCGGAAAGAATAATATGCAAGTAAGTAGCCTGCTCATCCACCTGATATGTCTCAGTTTGTTTGATGTGAAGCATTCTCCTATGCTTGAGTTTTTACCACTGCAGAAGGCAAATAACCAAAAACAACCAAAGTAGCAACTAGAAATACCTAAAATGCTATCGTTTCTGCAAGATGGCAATGCATCTCAACTTCATTTCTTTGATTTACAGGCTCTCCTGCCTACAATCAAAATTATGCCCTTTACTGAACAGTCAATCTGGATTTGCGCTGCCTTTGGGACTAATTTATATGATGAAATCTTGATATTTCTGGGTGACAAATCTTAATGAAATGTATGCTTTGCAGCAATCTAATGAAAGAACCATTTGCTGTATGATTTCCTCATTGAATTGTTCAGCCTTACTGATGTTCTGAAGCGCTGCACTTGACAGCTGATTCTTTGTTGATCGTGCCTCCACTATCTTGTTTGGTGAGGAAACATGTTTTATTAACTATTAGTCGGCTTGTCCTAATGAGAAGATAATATGCTATGCTGTCGAAATGTTACACTGTTGCTGTCTTAATGAGAAGATCAATATGCTACGCTGTCGAAATTTTACATTATCGGCTTTCCTTATTGAGAAGATCAATATGCTACGCTGTCGAAATTTTACATTATCAGCTTGTCTTGATGAGAAGATCAATATGCTACGATGTTGAAATGTTACATTATCTGCTGGTCGTAATGAGGAGATCAATATGCTACGCTGTTGAAATGTTACATTATCTGCTGGTCGTAATGAGGAGATCAATATGCTACGCTGTTGAAATGTTACATTATCTGCTGGTCGTAATGAGAAGATAATATGCTACGCTGTTGAAATGTTACATTATCTGCTGGTCGTAATGAGAAGATCAATATGCTACGCTGTTGAAATGTTACATTATCTGCTGGTCGTAATGAGAAGATAATCTGCTACGCTGTTGAAATGTTACATTATCTGCTGGTCGTAATGAGGAGATCAATATGCTACGCTGTTGAAATGTTACATTATCTGCTGGTCGTAATGAGAAGATCAATATGCTACGCTGTTGAAATGTTACATTATCTGCTGGTCGTAATGAGAAGATCAATATGCTACGATGTTGAAATGTTACATTATCTGCTGGTCGTAATGAGAAGATCAATATGCTACGCTGTTGAAAGGTTACATTGTTTGCTTGTCCTAATGAGAAGATAATATGCTACGCTGTTGAAATGTTACATTGTTTGCTTGTCTTAATGAGAAGATCAATATGCTATGCTGTTGAAATGTTAAATTGTTAAATAGACTAAGTCCATTTCCAGGTTGTGAGCTGATGTTGCCGCAATAATAAAAGAGATGCAAGCACGAACACAAAGTTGTGAGCTGTTTTTTTCCTGTCAAATTGAAATCTTCAAAGTCCTCTAATAAAAATGCTTATCATGTACTGCAGTTCAAACTAAACAGATTTGGCCTTTTCTCTCTGTTTTACAATAAATATATTGGGAGAGTGTTATGCATCTGCTATTTTGTAGAACAATATGTAGCCATGGACAACCCACATTCCACAGACCCTATGTTCCATAATCTTACATGTGGCATCACAGACAACACAAGGACAACAACACCTCACTTTTATGATTTATTCACACATTGTGAACAGCTCCCACTGTACAGACAGGTGTAAGGCCAGCTGCAATGGCAGGCCTACTATGGGATCCTCATACCCTTTCCTGCAGCACCAGGCCTCTCTGCAGCCTTAGTGGCAGCATTTCTGTTCCAATGCTGTCTCATTTCTATGTGTTTACCCCAAGCTCCTGAAGGATGCATGAGTAATGTGGAGTGCCAGTGTGGCCCTGAGGCAGCGTGGTTGCTCCTAGTGCTATAAGAAAAGGGGTTGTCCCTCCAAGAGATTGGTGGCCATAGACTACATCACCTGTTGGGAGATAAAGGCTCAGGTGAGCTTGTGCGCACAATCAATGGAGATCTAACAAGTGCACAACATTTCCGTTGGAAAATGCGAGCGCTGGTCAAATAGAACAGCGAGTAGAGGGCTCGCTTGGACATCCGTACAGAGCCTACCGGCGCAGGTCCGAATCCCAGCAGGGCCAAACTCATCCTTTCAGCCTTCCGAGGTTGATAAATGAGCACAACACACCATTGGTAATAATAAGCAGCACTCAGATACCTGACTGTTCGTAGCGCTCTATCAATGCAAATTATTATTATCTGTGTCTGGGGGAAGCAAGATAGCAAGTCCAGCAGCTTTCAATTCTATATGTCAGGATGTCCTGGGAGTTTTAGGTCTGTTCCTTTACTCCTCAAGCTGTCCACTAGCATGTCAGTTGAAATTACCCTGCAGGTTGATCGACAAGGTAAATGCCAGGCTGGATGATGCTGACCTGACAACTTCCTGCTCGTTTTGTCTCTCGGTTTACATTGAGACTGCTGTTGGTGGTCCAGCATGCCCAGAGAAACATGGAAGGGTGGGTACATTTATCCTCAGACCACGCCTGATGTTGGAGCATGCACAGTGGTAGGGAGAATTATATGCAGTACCCTTTGGGACAACCACAAACAATTAGGACTACAAGTGACAGTACAAATTCACTGTTGGTACAAACCTGTACTACACAGTAAAGTGGTAGCGATGGCTGAGCAGCCAGACTTATCTCAAGAGTAAAGTGAGCAGTATCAATAGTTACACAAAGGACAACAGTTACTATGATTCAAACAAACACTGACTCAAGGTTTCTGAGTAAAAGAATATACATTTATTTACACATCAGTTGTAAAACAATTCACTTAACTAAAGCAGTAGAAAAATCACACTCTTAATATACTAAACACTACCGAATAGATTCTAGACAAGTTAAGCTCAAAATGCAGTATGAGCAAAATGGCACTCCAGCAATTTAAAAAGGGAGGGACAGACAAGGTTATTCACAATTAAGCAGCACCAACAAGTAAGTTAACAGGGCAATCTAGAAAAAGGAACTACAGTGAGGAAGTCAAATCAAGAGGCCAGGGCTAAAGTCAATGGACCAACATCCTTGCATAGGATCACACAGTTCAGGGTAGTTTGCGGTTAAGTCTTTGCCAAGAGTTCAGAATGAAGTTGGTTGGACGAAAAGTTACTTTAATGAATAGAGAAGGGCAAGCCCTCATATTGGCGAAAGATTTCACACACTTTCACCGAGGTCAGACGAAACGAACAACCGGGTTAGTACAGTACCTTTAGAGCAGAAGAATGCTGTAGCTGAGGCAGACGTTCCTGGCAGGTCCTTCAGGCTCACAGTTCCTGAAGCGACTGTCGGACTGACAAGAAGGAGGAAGACTGAAGGGTCCTGCACTGCCCAGGGAAGAAACCAGCAGCGGAGCAAAGCGACAAATAAAAGGTGTGCTCCTTAAAACCCAAGCAGGGTCCGTTCTTCCTGGCTATCCGGTTCACTGTAGCTGTGCACAGCAAATTCGACGAGAAGAGGCCTGGCTTGCAGTTTGGCAAACCTGTTGTTCCCACCAGCTCAAGAGGAGAAGATTCCTTGCAGATCTTCCCTGTCGTCGAAGTTTGGAGATTCGTATACGCAGCAGGGCTTCTCCGGCAGGTTCATTTGTGGTAAAGGTCCTCTTCTGTCAGCTTCTCGTCGGTTCCCTCGATCCAGTGGCGACTCGGCCTTCTCAGTCCCATAGATCTGCTTTTTATGCAGTTTTCCCCCATTCATACAGCCTGGCTGTCAATCACACAGCAGGGTGGCTGTCCTGCCAGGACAGTCACCACAGCCAATCATACCAGAGTGCGACATGAATCTCCAAGGAGACCCTGTGCAGGGAATCCTGTCCCCCTCAGATATTTAGGCGCTTAAGGAGGGCTTCTGTGCAGAAGCCCGCCAAAGCTTGGCAAACAAAGGTATCAAACCTGGTTTGGCGCGCAGAGTAAAAGACGAGAAAGACTTTTACAAAAAGAAATGGCGAATAAACCCAGCCAGAACTGTATAAAAAAACTTATCTGGTCAAGCGGGTTTCAGTTTGAGGCTACTAAAACAATACCAAGACTATTTAAAATAACCATAAGGTAGTTACAACTGCCACCAGCCAAATCTTAATGAAAAGGGAATGAAACAATGTTCGATGAGAAACAGACAAAAAGGGATAAATATTAACTCTTTCCAAAACTCTATGTAAGATAGTTTGTACTGGGTCTGTTAGTTTAAAAAGACTAATAAAGTCAATGGCAACTTTACATGTTCTGGGACATTAGTCAGTCCTTGAAATTGGAGTCTGAGTTGGGAAGTCTGAAAAAGACAACCCTGTGTCACTGAACTGAAGGTGCTGTGTAACACAAGGAAAAAAGATGATGCCTATGAACACAAGAAAATGTTAAACACACACAGCAAAACACATGTAAGAGTGGGAAAATAAGGCTCACACTCTTACCAGATGAAAAAAATAAATCCTAGAAATCTCAGTAGACTCAGTAGGTAAGGGAAATTAGCCATTCTGGAGAATTATCCCTAACACTTGCCCCTCCCCACCCCCCCAGACTAAGGGACAGGAGGATTCAATCCACTCCTGGATGAATCCCTTCACTCTAGTCAGTTAAAAACATCCTAGAGAGACCATCAGCATTTTGGTGGTGAAATCCTGCTCTGTGCTCAATGGTGAAATCAAACCCTTGCATGCAGATTGACCATCTTAGACATTTTGGGTTCTCCCCTTTCATTTGCATTAACCATCTCAAGGGTTCGTGGTCAGTTTGAATCACAAATGTAGATCCATACAAGTATGGTCTAAACTTCTTCAAAGACCACACAATGGCAACACGTTCACGCTCTATGGTCGCCCACCTTTTTTCTGGTTCCTTCAGTTTCCTACTGATGAAGCAAATGGGGTGCTCCCTACCTTTCTCATCCAGTTGACTAAGGACTGCACCTATACCTGTATTGGATGCATCTGTCTGCACAATGAAGGATTGGTGATAATCAGGAGCTCTTAAGACTGGAGCTTGACAAAGGGCTTTCTTCAGGCTTTCAACAGCTTGAGTGCACTCCTCATTACATCTAACCTTTTTAGGGAATTTTGGAGAGGAGATTACATTCAAGGGAGAAGCTATGGTCCCATAGTTCTCTATGAAATCCCTGTAGTAGCCAGTGAGACCTAGGAAGGCTCTCACTTGGGTTTGAGTAGTAGGGGTTTCCCAGTTGTGTACAGCTGGTACTTTGCTAGACAATGGCCTTCTGGGTAAAACTAGAGCTCCATTCTGGAGGAAAGTAGTCACACTTTCGCAATCAACACTGATGGCTTACATATGCAGAGAAATCAATGTGCTATCATTAAGGGGAAGAGTGGACTTGAACACTCTGATGCGCCACAGAAAAATAAGGGTCTCTACTCAAAAGATCTTCAAGATAATCCGAGAAGAGTTAAACACAGGCTCAAACAAAATCCTCTTTGCGTGGGATCAAAGAAACTTGCTGCTCCTTGAAGAAATAGGAAGTTCTTGGGCAGAATTGGAATCCAATCCAAACAAAACATCAAAAAAACTCAAAGACATGGACTGGATCGAAACCCTAGAAGATGCCTCTAAAAAGAAATGAACTCTCGATCAACCAACTAACCATCAGAAACTAAAGAAGCCCATGAACCTCCTAAGCACCAAAGAAATACTGTCAACCAGAGGTATAGCTAGAAATAAAACCTGCAGATTTTGCAACAGACCGGATACTGTCAAAACCTTGAGGCATCTCTTACTGTCCTGCCCGGGATTGACCTCAAAAAGAATGGTCCACATGGGTCACCTGCTCAAGAACAGAAAGGAAGAAGAACATTGGTGGAACATCCTAATGTCAGGAGGAGACACTAAAGTAGTCATTGCGGTTGGCCAGTTCCTCCAGAACATACACTTGACCACTGGAGAACTGACTTGAAAAGTAAAATTAAGTGAAACCACGACTAAGAAACAACCACATAAAAAACAATGACTTTCCTCTTTTGTAAAAACTGCTAAAAACAGTTAAATCAAATAATAAAAATAGAAAAATGGCCTTATTTCACTCCACCTACCTCATGACCAAGGAAGACCACATTGCACTGACCAATTTGACATTTGCTTGCCTTTATGGTGGGTCCTTGACAGAATCCAGAATATCTCAAACTTCAAAAATGCCTTAAACTACAAAGAGGCTTGGTGGATTTTCAAATTGCAGACTATCGAACACGGACTGAATGAAGCCTCTCCTCCAGAAAATGACCACCATAACTGAAATTTCTGTGCCATCCAACTCTACACTTCAGTAGTTAGGGTCCAGCACACTAGATTCCCACACCAGAGCCCTAAGCCCTACGTCATAGACTATTCCCACCGGGGCACACCGAAGACACATTGTTTCTAGGTGGCACCAGGGCTGACATAAGTCAGGGAATTCCATCACCCTTGGGATTACTAAACCCCTTCCAGGGGTACCACTCCATAAACATTCCTCATCCAAGACACTATGGCTTTAGCACCACCTCCATCCCCCTCTTCGAGGTGGGATACACGCCCAGTGCCTTCCCTCCCTGTTATTTGTTCTAATGCTGCCTGACTACGGCACTTAATACAATGGGAGCATACATACACATTGCCATTGTCCTCAGCTTGACAACAACAACAGAGCCAACACTCGGCTTTCACAATTTCCCTTTTTTATGTGGCAACAGGCCCATTTGATAGACACACCATCCACCACACACCCCTGCCCCCCTGCTTCCATTGCTGCATGTAAACAACCACTGGAGACAATGGCGTCACTTACAAACACTGTCCCCTTACCAATTAGCTTGTTCTCAACCAGCAAGGGCTGTATATATTACCCCAGCCTCTGGTTCTTTATAGTGCCTACACTAGACGACGCTGCCAGTCGGCACTACAGCCCATCTAACAGGTTGGCACGATATGACAGATGCAGTCCCCCCAGCGCATGCGCGAGGAGAGCAGCGTCCATGCAGACCAAGAGGGATTACATACAGTTCCCCCGAGCTACACCACTAACTTCCAGCGCATGCGCATAGTGGAGCTCCTTCCATGTACTGTTTTAGACACTTGTCTAAAACACATACGCACGACAGACAGCACACTATCCAGCCAAGAACCAGTCCAGACACAGCCTTGCGCTCTCCATCATCCAACAGCGGATAACCACGCTTCTCTCCCCAGCCTTTTGCAGGTAGGCTCACGATCGAAGGAGACTCACCCAGGCTGACCCATGCTTTCACTGCATGCCACACAGCATTTTTACAGAGCCATTATTTCAATGTCTGCCCTCTGTATTTCACAGGAGTCACTTCCACACGAACGAAACAGTTCTACTGGTCTTGGATTAACTCTGGTCCCATGTAACTACACGGATTCTCCTCCGGTGCAGCCCTATAACAGCCCGTTCCTATGCTGGGTAAGAACTGGGTGTATGCTTGATAATTACACCAATAGATTTATGACAGCCATTTGCCATATTTCACTGCTAACAGTACTCTTACACCTCTCTTTCTTTTCCCTTGTTCCTGTTGTGTGCTAGATCTCCAACCGTGCCAGCTGATATCCCCGCCTTTACGAGACCTTACCCAGAATCCCTAACTAGCGTCGCATACACATACTGCAACTGGATCCCATCCATCACGCTCCAGCCCAAGTTTGTTTTCCACCCCTCCCTTCCCCGGACACATCCAAGGTTAGTTTAATTTTAAATCCCCCCATACCAGAATACACATCCACATGTGTCTCTGTGTCCGCCCCCCCCTTTTTTAACTGTTGACCCAGCTCTACTTGCTGTTAATGGAAAAAACACGAGCAAGCTATCTATTTCATACAGGCCATTTCTGTTTCCTTTCCTCTTCTTACACATTATTTTAGGCTCTCGCAATCCTACTGGCCCAGAAGAAGGCTGTCCACTCAAAAGCCGAAATGTCACTGCAGCAGGCCTCTACCTGCCGTCAGCCATACATCAGGGAATTCTATTTCCCGACGTAGACCAAGGATTGGCCACCATCCCACTAATGTGCAAGATCTCACCACAATCAACAGAACTTTGCTTGACTAAACAAACCAAAAGAGTTAGGCCCTGAACTCTTTAAAAACAATGCATTTGAGGTGTCTTTTTTGCCTAGCCATAATGTCTTGTTTATAGTTACCAAACGGCATATATATAGAACAAAATCCACTGACTCTTGGTTATCATTTTCTGTTTGGTATCATTGTATCACAATCCGTTGTGCGAATACTGGATGTACTATAGCATCAGTAAAACGGCTTATGATCACTTTTTGTCTTCGGTTTGAATATCAGGAACCAATTGTTTTCCTCGTAATGGTTTTCATGAAGAAAGCAATCTCCTGTTAAACCCAGTATTGTTTTCCATTCCTATTTCAGAACCCATGTTCTGTCTCAGATGTGGATAAACCTGGTTCTAAACATTGTCTCCATTCCTTGTTTACACACGACAATGATTTCTTCTTGTATATATGTGTTGTTAATTTGATTTTCATTTACAATACATGTAAATAAACACATGTCTCCTGAATTAAGGGATTTATAACAGTTGTTATGATTGATTCAAATATATTCCGAGACTTCCTTAAAATGTGAGTATAATTTAAAATACTTGCATGCTGGGAAAATGGTGATTAGGTTTAACACCACTACAGTTCCCTGTTAACAACACAACATCTACAAATTAAGAATGGTTTAATTCTTTCGGCAGTTTCCAACCCCCCAGTTATACATATTTATGGTCAGATGGGCTTGCTCAAGAGCCTGCAAAACATATCCTAAGTGATCAACATGATCTTTCGAAGTATGGCTGAACGCTGCAATGTCATCCAAGTATGCCATGAAGAAGTCCTCCATCCCATTCAGAACTTCATTGGCCATCCTTTGGAAAGTAGCAGGTGCATTCTGTAATCCAAAAGGCATGATCATAAACTGATAGAGGCCTGCTGGGGTTCAGAATGCAGTTTTCTCCTTGGCATGGTCTGTCAGGGCTATTTGCCAATAGCCTGACGTCAGATCAAATGTACTGAGGTACTTGGCTGCACCAAGTCTATCCACCATTTCATCTGTCCTTGGCAAAGGATGGACATCAGTCTTAGTGACTGCACTTAGAGCTCTATAGTTGACACAGAATCTCAACTCCTTGGATCCTGCCTTTGGTACTAGAACAACTGGACTAGACCATGGACTTGTAGAGGGCTCTATAACCTCGAGATCAAGCATCTTCTTGACCTCTCCTTTGATGTGGAATCTCACATGTTCTGACATTCTGTAACCTCTGCTTTTCACAGTTAAACAGTCACCAGTGAGGATATCATGCGGGCCCCAAGGGATCAATCCTGCTGAAATTGTAAACAGGAAGGCAAACTTATTTAACAGAACTTTGCACTCCTCCTGTTGTCCAGGTGTTAGTTAAGAAGAGATATGTTCTAACACCTTCTATGTTCCCATCTAAAGGTTGGCCTCTGAGAAGCTCAGGTAGAGGTTCACTTTCCTCCTCCTCTTGAGCTGAAGCCAGAAGCAAAGCTCCCACTTCTGGTCTCGAAACATATGCCTTCAAACGGTTGGTGTGAAAGACTCTGGGTGCCTCCTTACGTCTGCCTAAGTCCACCAAATAGTTCACCTCTCCAAGTTTGCCCACAACATTGAAGGGTCCTATCCATTTGTCCTCCAAGGCCCTCTGCCTTGTTGGCACCATAAATAATACAAGCTGGTCTTGAGTAAACTCAACCATGCTGGCCTTCTGGTCATGTCAATGTTTGACCAGAGCCTGACCTGCTACAACCTGGTTAGCACAGTACCTTTAGAGCAGAAGAATGCTGTAGCTAAGGCAGACGTTCCTGGCAGGTCCTGCAGGCTCATGATTCCTGAAGTGACTGTCAGACTGACAAGAAGGAGGAAGACTGGAGGATCCTGCACTGCCCAGGGAAGAAACCAGCAGCGGAGCAAAGTGATGAATAAAAGGTGTGCTCCTTAAAACCCAAGCAGGGTCCGTTCCTCCTGGCTATCCGGTTCACTGTAGCTGTGCACAGCAAATTCGACCAGAGGAGGCCTGGCTTGCAGTATGGCAAACTGGTTGTTCCCGCCAGCTCAAGGGGAGAGGATTCCTTGCAGATCTTCCCTGTCATCGAAGTTTGGAGATTTGGTACCCACAGCAGGGCTTCACCGGGAGGTTCAGTCATGGTAGAAGTCCTCTTCTGTCAGCTTCTCATCAGTTCTCTCGATCCAGTGGTGCCTCTGCCTTCTCAGTCCCAGAGACCTGCTATTTATGCAGTTTTCCCCCATTCACACAGCCTGGCTGTCAATCACACATCAGGGAGGCTGTACTGCCGGGAAAGTCACCACAGCCAATCATATCAGAGTGCGACATGGGTCTCCAAGGAGACCCTGAGCAAGGAGTCTCATATCCCTCCCTCACATCCTGTCCCCCTCAGACATTCAGGCGCATAAGTCGGGCTTCTGTGCAGAAGCCCACCAAAGGTCGGCGAACAAAGGAATCAAACCTGGTTTGGCGCGCAGAGTAAAACACGAGAAAGACTTTTACAAAAAGAAATGGCGAATAAACCCAGCCGGAACCGTATAAAAATGTACTTGGTCCAGCGGGTTTAAGTTCGAGGCTACTAAGATAGCCTAAAACAATACCAAGGCTATTTAAATTAACCGCGGTAGAGAAAATAGGGTAGTTACCACTGTCACCACCCAAATCTTAATGAAATGGAAACAAAACAATGTTCCATGAGAAACAGAGAAAAAGGGATACATATTAACCCTTTCCAGAACTCTATGTAAAATAGTTTGTACTGGGTCTGTGATTTTAAAAAGACTAATAAAGTCATTGGCAACTTTACATGTTCTGGGAGAGAGTAGTCAGTCCCAGAAAATGGAGTCTGAGTTGGGAAGTCTGAAAAAGACAACCATGTGTCACTGCACTAAAGTTGCTGTGTGACACACAGTAAAAAGATGATGCCTATGGAGTAGGTGAGGCTCCACAGTCTATGAACACAGGAAAATGTTAAACAGACACAGCAAAACACATGTAAGAGTGGGAAAAAAAAGCTCACATTCTTACCGGGTGAAAAAAATAAATCCTAGAAATCCAGCAAAGCTGCTGAGGGACTCAGTAGGTAAGGGAAATGAGCCATTCTGGAGAATTCTCCCTAACACACAGTGTGAGGATTTTCCATCTGTCAAGGGTGTATAAGCCCTGGCTTTATCATTTTATATTACATAATACAATAATGCTGGTAATTCCATACCAGAAAGGATGTCCTGCTAACCAGATACCACTTTCCTAAGCTCCATGCCAGAGGCATAGTGCCCTTCTGGATCAGTGACCTGGTCTGCAGCACTTGCTTGCCAGTGAAAGAGCAGATTCAGGTGAACAGGTGCCATCTTGACAGCTACAGTGACAGCTAAGTCTCTGCAACGCAGGTGATGCATTTAGGACATGCACCCCGTTACCAAAACCACATAACTATGAGAATTACTATCCTGGTGGCAGTTGTAAACTTTAAATATAAGCCATATCTGAGTTTAAGGTATGTTGGCTTGCATCTCTCATAATTATACAAGCTATATCAATTTGACATTATACATGTGTCAGCACTATGCGCGAAGCTCATTTGTGGAAGGGTTACGCATGTTCTGGTCAGGCAGCCTTGCTTTGTCAAATGACATGGCAGGAGACTTGATGGCTATGCCTCTCCTTTTGATCCTTTGTGAGGTCAGGTAACATCTCTCTCCAGTTACCATCTCTCTCCAGTGATCCAGCCTGCCACAAAGAGATGGTCACAACCAGGATTCAAAGGTCACAACCACCCCATCCTAAAGAGGCTAGACCCAAACCATAGTACTACATTCCAATAGGGCCTTTGATGATATTGACAAGGAAAGGGAACAGGTTAGTGTAGACAGAGGGAGCTCCACACAGCTGGGGAAAGAGTCCACTATCTGGTTTCTTTCGATGTATTGTCTTTCTTTGTGTTCCCTCCACTTCCTTCAACACAAAGCACTTTTGGTATGATGTCAGAAGTCAAATACCACTTGTCTCATACACAGGGGTTCGACCCATTGAATCAGGCTTGCTTTAGTCCACCCACCTATGGACATTTGCATTTAAAAGTAGGGGTCTCCCACTCCTTTTCTGATTCATTCTCTGGACTTCAGCCCTTGAAGAAGAATATGTTGAACGCTGTTGGGGAAGCAGTCCTTTCTATAGTCCTCCATTTGTGAGGTCAGTACAGGAAGTCCAAGGCAGGTGTACACTCACTCTAAACATCCCCAAGTCACATTTGTACCCAGGATCTCACCATGCTGAAGGACTTCTGTGTGTTGCATTCCCCCGAGGTTTGGGAGCCAGAGAACATGGACTGCTCTTGCCCCTGAGACCCTGCAGTGGGACTCACAGTACCAGAAAGCCAAGACAGCAAGAATCCCTGCAATTTCATCATCGAAATGCTGCAAACCATAACCCGAGCCTGTTCGAACACGATACTTCTAACAGGACTCTCCCGAGCTGCCTCTGGCACTCGCAGTCCTTCATACATCTGAACTGTATATATAAATGAAGTTCTCCACTACACCGTGACAACTGATGTCCATCGTTGCCTCTGCCCGAATATTGAAATATTGCCACATGAACACTTGAACCGCTGTACAAACCTCCAGCCTTTTCATTACTCATGTAGTCAATGGTTGAACCAACGCTAGTGCTCTTCCCAAATTGCAATCTTCAAGCACTACATCGAATAGACTCACCTACACATCACCCATCAATTCACATGCCGTCAAACCTCGACCGCCAAACAGAACATGGCGACTTCCACAATCTGCATAGCTCAAGCAGCTCTCGAACAGCAGCAAACTTCAGTTCGACCATGACTCGACATCTGTGCACCACCAGAACTACAATGACTGCCGCATTTGAGCTGAATGGAATGGTCCACATAGCACCTAGAAGTCTGGTTCGCTGCTGCCAATCCGACGAAAAACATTAAAGTAATTATTGACTGGTAACTGCCCTCTGGTCCATTTTGGGGCCTTAAAGACTAGCTTGGTCACTTTAATCCCTTTTGCTCTCATGAACATAGCGTTTTTTATCACTTTTACATCAAAGCTATCATTTGGAAGAGAGTGTTTTCATAGGCATCAGAATCATATTAATTTCACGTTTGGGGACCTTGTTGAAGGAGGCAGCGGGTTAGCCCAGCTTGCCTGATGGCTCCACAATAACATGGAATGCATGGCTTCTGTCAGAGGAGAAGAACATTAGATTGTCAGAGGGTACAATTTTTCTAGGAATGTGTACCAGATCTTGGTGGATCTGAACAAGTTATTTTAGTGTCAGCTTTAAGGAATAGGTCTCCATAATCTTTCCAGATTATTGCCACAATGCTTCATTTTATTGAAGTTGTTTCAACAATTTTTTCAGGATATAGGATATTTGGTCTTGTTTTGTTTATTTGAATCCACATGCGGGCCACTGCAATCTTGAAGATTGCAAAGATGTCAGATAGTACGCAATGTAAAAATCATCCAATTGTGGGGAATTCTTGTAGGAGACCTTCTGGATGTCATTCCTGTTTCTTCCACCCATCATTATTGTTTGTCAAACAGTAGAAATGGGCATGGCATGGCTCTTGTCTGTTATTTCAAAGATGACATGGTTTGTGACCAAGGAGGTCCGAAGATCAAGAGACTGTTTAGCATTACAATTAGATGTTCCAACTAGCTGGAGGATCCATGCAGTACACCATTCATTCGGTATGTGGGTTAAATAAGTCCCCTGATTCAAATAGGGACCACTCCAATCTTGGTAACTATGGGGTCAGTTGACAGACACATGTCTTTCTGGTAGATTGGTAGATGGCTAAACACACGGAGGAGACTGTGCCAGATTGGCACTGCTGGGCATTTTGGCAATTTGCTTAGATAATCTTATGTCCATCACCTCTTCCTGGTTCTCAATTTCTGCAAAGGAAGTTGTAGCATCGAGACGGTTGACTTCAATACTGTTCATCTTGAGCATGGTAGAACTGTTCATGCAACACAGACTACTAATTGTTCATGTTTTGATGGTTGTATTATGAAGTCTAGTCCGGTTTGGATCTGGTCTTCTTTGGGAAACTACAGTATTTATGTATTGTGACGAATATCAGGTTGTCGTCACAGCTTCCATGAGGGTAGCCCCTGTTGGAACACACTCCCAAGTAGGTTCGAGGGTTTGTATTTGTATTTTTGTATTTGTTTTATTTGTAGTGTGCACCTTGCCCCGGGGCATCTGGGCGCATGTTTAAGAGGCAGTTAAAAGTTACAGCAAATAGATACAATTTACATTTTACACATATTTACATAAAGTTCAGAGCATCGAATAGAGAGGAAAGGAAAACATCTAAGTATACAGTATAAACAATCTATGTACATTGAGCAATCGGTAATGGGATTAACAGATGTAAGGATTATAGAGAGGAGGCTAGGACATCCCGTTCATGTAACCACAATTTGGTTTTAGCTTTGAAGGAATGGATATAAGGAATGTTTCTGAGAGCATTAGCCGCGAGGACTGGGAAGCTCGAGCCTCTGGCTGTCTGTAGCTTGAAACTAGGAATAGTCAGAGTGTGAGCCTGAGAAGATCTTAGTGGTCTGGTTGCTGTGTGTTGTATGAAGCGCGTGGATAGGTAAGCCGGAGCTGCGTTGTTCTGGGCCTTGTGTGTGAGCACAAGTGCTTTGAGGGATATGCGGTGAGTGATGGGTAGCCAGTGCAAGTTTGGTCTAGTGTTAGATATGTGGGAACGCCTGGGAACATTGAGAGCTGCCCTTATGGCATTGTTCTGCGTGACTTGGAGGTTATCAATGTTTCTTTGACTAGTCCCTACGTAGAGGGTGTTGCAGTAGTCGATTTTGGACATGATGAGGGTTCTGACGAGAATCAGACAGCTCTCCAATGTCAAAAAAGGGCGACATGCGGTAATCAATTTACACGTGTAGGATGACGCTGAGACAACTGCGTTGGTTTGTCGATTGAGGGACAGAGTAGAGTGTAGATATATTCCAAGTGTTTTTGTGATGTTGGTAACTTTGATATCGTTCCCGTCAATATGAAGGAATTGTATTTGGGGTCAACTTTAGTGAGTTTGTATTGAGAGCCAAGAATTATTAATTCTGTCTTTTCATCATTATGACAAAGCCTGTGATGAGCCATCCAGGCCTGGATGACAGTGTAGACTGCATTGAGTGGTTTAGCATCTGTTACATAATCGCCAGTGATAGTGATCATGATACTCATGATGAGTATCTGGGTGTCGTCCGCATAATTAGTGTAGGAGACACCCAGATAGTCAAGTATATCAAACAGCGGTTTAGTAAACACGCTATAAAGTGTGGGAGATACACAAGATCCTTGTGGAACTCCACACGGGACGTGGGCTGGATCAGCTGCGGCTAGGGGAGAGAAGACCCTTATGCTTATGTTTGCCAGAAAAGAGCTGATCCAAGATGTGGCTGCGTCAGAGAAGTGGTCCGCAATTTTGAGGTGGTGGCAGAGGATTTGGTGATCGACCAAATCAAAGGCTGCTGAAAGATCACGGAGGAGCAGGAGCGCCAGTTTGCCCTTATCTTTCAGCTCCTCGATTTGGGTTTTCAAATCAATTAAGGCTGTCTCTGTACCGTGTCTGGGACGGAAGCCAGATTGTCTAAGCCCTAAAATATTGTTGGTTTCAAGATCCTGAAGTCCTGGATTTGGAGATAGGCTGCGCCATCCAGAATTTTGAGAAGGTAAGGCACCGTGGTGATGGGCCTGTAGTTAGAGGGATTACTGGGATCGATATTAGGTTTTTTGATTAAGGCGATGACCCAAGCATCCTTAAGGTTGTCAGGTACAGTGCCCGATTTGAAGGAGGCATTAATGAATGAGGTAATGAATGGGGCAATATCATGTGCAGCTTCCTTTTAGACCGGTGCAGGGCAGGCATCACCTTGGCAATTGGTAGGCTTAAGCTTTGTTGTGATATTTTCGACTTTTTTGATGGTGAGGGTTGAGAAGCTGAAAGGTTTGAAGGAATGTTTAAGAGATGGGGTTTTGTAAGACTGCGGGTTACCCGTTGAGTCAGAGAGGTAGCTTTTTTTAGTATTAATTTTGGCTTGGAGCATGGCAATTTTGTTAAGCAGTGCCTTTTGAATATTGGAGTACCATTCAGTGTCTGGGGTGCACGTATCAAGCGGGGTGACAGGAGACTCCAGTTCCTTGAGGATCTTGAAGATTTCCTTGGTATTTGATTGGGCTTGAGAGATCCTTTTATTATATACTTTTTTGCAGCTAGAATGGCTTCTTTGTAGGTACGGGAGGCTGTGGTAAGGTTGTTTTTGTTGACTAGAGAAGGTGAGCTTTTCCAATGAGCCTCGGCTTTTCTTTTTTGCTTACACATATCGCGTAAGTGCGGGGTAAACCAGGAATTAAGGTGGAGCTGCAGTTTTTGTTTGTGCAATTTGAGGGGGTCACTGGTGTTGAGGGCTTTTAGCATGGCACGGTTGTAGGTGTTTACAAGCACTGTGGGGTCCGAGCACGTGGTGGACGCCAAGTTCAAAAGAGGAAGGATAAGTGGGAGTCATTTCTCAACTGTAATATCCTTTTTGTTGCGTGTGGAAGTGGGAGGGGCAAGGTTGGGTTTATCTATGGGTGGACTGGAATTAATGGAGAATGATATTTTGTGGTGATCAGACCATGCGCATGGCGACACAGAGGTGACGTTAAGCGCACAGTTCATGTCAGAAACCCAGTCAAGAGTGCGACCCTTGATGTGGGTGGGCTCATTGACGTGTTGGGTGAGACTGAAGTCGGTCAGGACTCTTTCTAGGTCAATGGCTTTGGCGTCATTCGTATCTTGGTAGCGTAGACTGAAGTCTCCCAATATAATGATTTGAGAGTTGGGCTTAGTGCCGGTTGCTAGGATAGATGAAATGTCCTCAACGAATGAAGAGGTAGGGCCAGGGGGCCTGTAAATGAGATGTACGGTGGCCGTGTGATTAGGTGAGATCGGCAATTTAATAGACAGTAATTCTGCTGACGGCAGCCGCAGGCTGTTGGCAGCTCTGTGGTTCGGCGAGCTTTTAAATATGAAAGCTAGTCCACCCCCGTTAGTTTGATTGGTGTCCCTATCATACCTGAGAATGGAATAGTTGTCAGGGATGGCCAGGGTCAGAGAAGGGCCGGATGCTGCATGCAGCCAAGTTTCCATGATTGCGAGAAAGTTGAAGTTTTCTGTGACAATGAAATATGCAATATCTAGGACGTGCGTGGGGACTGAGCGTGCGTTGATGAGCGCGCCTTTGAGTTTAGGGGCAGTGATGGCATTGTGAACATGAGGAGGAGAGTCAATTTTTGGAGCCGAGTGGGCCGTGGTTTTGTTATTGTTAAAGTTTGAAATTTTGTCGAGCGTGGGATTGTCCAAGTGGTTAGACCAGTGATGACACCTGGAGGCTAATCTTTGGTTTCTAACTGATGAGGCACATTTGACTGGAATGGTTAGGTGAGGTCGATATGGTGTGGTGAGGCAATGGTAGACAATTGGCAGTGGTGTGTGCCTGGGATAGAGAGGAACTCACAACCGGATTCAATGTGCCTATGTCAGGCACCGTGTGGTGTCTGGCGGGTGTAACTATGTTGTTGATTGTTGTAGGTTGGTGGAGAGGTAGGTGGCGCAGGCGCGAGCCGAGTCTAGAATTTCTAATGATAGTGGGGTAGGTTTGGTGGCGAAATGTAGTAGCCAGAGGGCCGGTGCATTGAGATAAGGATTAGGACCTGTCATGATGAGAGCGAGAGGTAATTCGGGAGATGTTGTTGTACTAGTTGTGGGAGTGGGCAAGACGCAGAGCTGTGTGGTGAAGGTGAGGAGCGGTGACCAGGTTAGGACCTGAAAGGTGAACAATAAATATGTGATGAGATGTCGAGTGTACAGGGGTGCAAGCTGTGGTGCACTATCAAATGAAGATAAGTGGTGAGGGTGAGTATCAAAGGTGCAGTGCATTTTAAGGGCTAAGTCAAAGGTAGAGTGAAGTAGGGGTGGAACCGAAGTTATCTACCTAAACAACGGGTCAGTACCAGTTGAGCAGGAGAGTGCAATAAGACGTAAGAAAGGCTGGCAAGCAGGTACAAATGCCGGCATATAGATGCGCAATGAGTGTGCTATGCAATGTATGAGTCAAATACTCGTAGGTCTCAGTAAATACAGTTCAGTTTGGCTAGCAGGGCACAAATGCAGCAGTCCTAGAGTGGTAACCGATCAAGAGGCACAGTGATCAGGCTAAGCAAGAAGAAATTGAGATTGACTAGCATGGGAACTATGCAATAGGCGGGGATTGGCAAGCGACCAATAGAGGCACAATAGGTACAGATCAGTTTGGCTGGCCGGGCATAAATGCAGCAGACCTAGAATGGCAGCCGACCAAAAGTGGCACAGTGACCAGGCTGGGCAGTTCACAGACTCAAAACTCATGGAAGGCCCAACACCTTCCCCCCAACAGGAACACAGGCCCAGACAGACAGCAAGTTCAACTACGGGTTATTACAGCCAAAACCAACAAGGATCACTACAAGGATAGAAGAACAATCCGTGGATGTCTCGGCGTTCCCTGGCTCGCAGGCCAGTTTTGTGGTTACGTATTGCATCACATTGATGTCACAACCTGGGCCCCTCTCCAGCAAACCTATCGTGTAACTGGATTGGGTGTTACAATAGTGGACAATATACATGTTAGTTTACTGGCTCTCACATATCAGGTGGCTGGCCTGGCCCATCCCTAATTATCTACACAATGTTGCAGTGTGGGGGCCTTACCATTGTTTCTTGCCCCTTGCTCCACACCCGTAGGATACTGAACTGTGGTTGGCTGGAGCTGACGTCCCCAAGCCTGGGATCTGCAATGGTTCTCAGCTCAAGATGTACCTTTTCAAGGTAACAAGAACAACTATGTGTCTGCATTGTAATGTGTGTGTATAACCATGGTGTATGAGAGTGCCCGTTCATATCATGCAACTCTTGTCTTTTCATTGTAACGACTTTGTTGCAAGCTTCTGTCTGGCGGCGTGAGATCGTTCTTCGTTCCCAGCACTGGTTTCAATTCTTCATCCAAGTTTGGCGAGTCACATGTCTACAGACCGCGTTTGGGCTCCTTTTGAGCCCTGAATTACTCTGAATATTAGATAATTATTTGTTTTCACTGCAGCTGGTGTAACTGCCATTCAGGGAATGGAATGCCACTCGTATCTCTGGCTTTGGCAGCCAGACTTGTTTCACACGTTTGCTTCTCTGTGCAGCTTGAATTCAGCTCAGCTCAGCTCTACGCCGAAGTTCTGGGGCCTGCTGCAATTTTCTAAGCCATGTCAGGGCTTCTTTATGTGTGTGCTATTCTATATTCTCCATATGTTAGTCACACTGGACTGTCAGGTGCCATAGGTGCTCCTGCAGTTCCAGAAGGTTAGTTGCATATAAGAATCTGCAAGCATTAATTCAGGAGCTCTTGTTTCTTGCGGTCTCTGAGTTGCTGCATTTAAGCTAGTGACAAAATAATAAAGAAAGGACAGTATGTATATGTGTGTTTCCTCTAACTATAGAACTGCACATCTGTGTTCTTTGTGTACTCGTGTGTGTGTGTGTTTCATTGTGTGGATGTCACGTGTGCTTCTTATCTAACACTGCTAGGTCGTGGTGTTTCTAATGACGTCAGTAATATGGTTTCTTGGCACTTTAGTCAATACTGTCAATTAAAGTCTTCTTAGTCGCTGCCTGAGGGTCATCATCCACTCTGGATAGGGGCTGTACTGCCCTTGGTTGTTAGGTTTGGCTGAGTGGGTACCTCTTGACGTACTTGTTAATGATTGGATCACTGGGGATTGGTGCAAAATAGTATGGACAGTCACAAAACCTTTGGTTCCTCTTCCACAACATGTACTTCATCGGTGGGGGAATAATAGGTGGTGATTTTGGCCATCTATCTTCAGCCCCCCTCTGGTCAACTTGTCGATCACATCTTTATATGGACGTCCTCCTGCTCTGGGCTGTCATATCTTTGTTATTTCTCTAAGATGCCCATAATAGTTGGTGTGGTCATTGAATGACCAGTGCATCTGACAGCATACTCCTTCGGGGTTGCACCAGACCGACTTCCCTTCATAGAACTTCGGATCATGCGGGTTGTCCAGCTTTTTCACTCCTGCGGGAAATAATTCACACTGCAAAATCCTTTCTCTCCACTTGTCTAATTCTGCAACAATCTCATCTTTTGTTCCTCCTACGTTCACATCCATCAGGATCTCGATCCCAATTGCCTCTTCTGCTGTATTCTTGCATCTTCCAATGCATATTTTCATTGCGCATGCTGATCCTAATACACGTGCTCCAACTAGTATCTTCAGTCCGTCTGACAGCCATGATGGCATTCATGACCATATGTATGCTAGCCAGCTCTTGTCTTTTCCTGCCCCTCGTGCTTCATCTTCCATCTTCTCATGCATTTGTGCCATTTGTGCAACTGTGTCTGAGAGAGTATTGTTATCTTCATTGTTAGCCAGTATAATGTGCAACACAAACACCCAATCTTTGCGCAAACTCCTCCTTCCATTGCTCTGAGCTTCTCCGTTATGGCGTTGAACCCATTCACTGTTGAGTTTATTGTTACCATCAGCTCCCAAAGATAAATCGGTAACCACTCAGCATTTGGGTACGTTTGTAGTCCTGGTCTTAGTGATATAAAGAACATTTGGGTGTTGCTATATAGTCTGTGTTTTGCTGGTATTTTGTCCAATGCTGCTTCTGACTTTGCTGAGAAGTAATTCCCCCCTCTCTTCACTCTGCTCAATCCGCTCTGCTTCTCCACCTTCTCTGTTTGGGCTGTTGGTGCTATCTTGACCGACTTCTTCTTCCGCCTGTTATTGTCCGTCTTTGGGACGTCATCGAGCTTCACATCCTTTCTGGGTACCACCAATGATGGCATGTTGATGTGTCACCATGGAGCATACTCCTCCCCATTCAGGTGGCAGCTTCTCATATGTTTTTGATCCACACACCCAATAGGGGTTCATCAGCACTGCTGTTCCTGCTCTCATGGCTGGGAGTTGTTCTACTGTCTCACATCCGGCGTTCTCGCAAACTTCTGCATCGCCATTGTTCTGATAGCACAGGGCTGGTGTCTGCAGAGGAATTATTGGCATCGGTCCTGATTCTTTCTCCACCCAAATCAGCAAATTCACGCTTGTATCCCATTTCTTTAGGCTCTTGTCATTTTCTTTGTTCACCTGTCATGATGCCTACCCCCAGGGACCCAGACCAAGTCCAGCAACCCCGGAAGCAGGCATCAAGTTATCCCAAGCAAGCCCAACAACCACTGCTAGGGGCTATTTGGGTGCAGTCCTGTCGCCTATGGTGCCAGTCTCATATGGAGAGTCAGTCCTGGCGCCATAGGCGCCAGGCTCATAGATTAAAACTTACCTGATGCAGACCATGCTGCAAACTTACCTGATGCAGACCATTCTGCAAGAGCTCCAAGCCAAAAGAGGCTTGGAAGGTACTACTTTACCTAGGGACTATTTTTTACTCGGGTGGGTATAGGGAGGAATACTTACCTGGGACTACTTTGGAGGCTATTTAAACCACGCCCGAAGAGCAGCACACGCTTCGCGTTATTCTGCATCCAGCAGCGTAACGCTCACCGTGCCTGCAAGTCTGCATCCAGCCTTCTGCCACACCCGCCTCGAGTTTGGAGCTCCTAGAAAAAGGGAGAAAGAAGGAGAAAAGGTTAGAACAAGAGCAATACCTTTGATTCCCGATCCATCGCGCCTACGAGCTGGAAGAAAAAAGTTATTGTATGCACGTCACCTCGCCTGCTGCAGCGCCGCACTGAACTCACCGGCATCTTCACATGCCACCACATCCTCCTGCATGTTCCCGCTGCACTCCGGCATTTAAAGAGAAGACAAGAACAGCAAGGTGAGCCAAGGGAATACACAGAGGAATATTAATTACCCCCCATAGACTTACCTGATTTTACCACCGGGGGTACTATTCCTCTTCACGGGTCGGCGCAGCTTCCACTGCATCTTCGCCAAACCCTGGCCCCTAAGGGGAAACAAAAGGACAGCAAGATGAAACAAAGGGACTAACAAGGGGAACCCTCCTCACCTCAATAGACTTATCTGATTTTACCGCCGGAGGTATTATTCCCCGAGACTTCATACTTTCTCTCAGCGCCTGAAGAAGGGAGAAAGCAACAGGTCACATACTGACATTATTTTATCGAACTGTGTTGGATAATACAAATCCTTACCAGAATATTACCAGTGCCACGAGGAACTCTTCACTAGGGTCAAGCTGCAACCTGCAAGGAATCGGACAAGAGTGAAAGTCAGGCATTTGAACTCTTACGAACTGCATACTTACGGCGTCTTGCCAGGAATCTCAGAGTCAATATTGTTCTGGAACTCACCAATTCCTTCGAGGAAGTGAAGCAACTGGTTATCTACGCGCCCCTGCGCTCAATGCAGGATGGAGAGCTCATCTTTTCAAACCATCAGAAGAATATTCCTACGGGCCAAGCAAACGAAGTTAGGTGGGCCAGTCCAGTCTGTCATCTCGGCCCTACGCGTCACATTGGTGGAGACCACAGCTGTCCAGTTAGATTGACGCCTCTGTGGGAGCCAGGTGAGCGTAACAGCACCTTATTCACTGCTGACTGTGCTAAGGTCAGTGCCTTGCTTCCTACCACTCCATCTTCCCATCCGTCTTTAGTGTACACTTGCACATTCATTAGTAGCTGTGATCTTTTACTGCATCGAGGCTCCCCTCCTATCTCCTTTACTCTTGTCCAAGGACATGGCAATTCCTTCAGTGTTATAGTTTTCGTCTCTCCTTTCTCAGGGCCGTCAGTTATGTACTGCTCCTTAGGCAGTCCTTCATGCAGTCCTTCATGCAGCTGCCAATAGTTGTTCATCAGGTCTAGCGTCTTTATGTAATTATCTTCATATGGAAATGTTGCTTTAGACATCCATCTCAATGTTGCTGTCTTCCCTTGAAATCTTCCTCGCGTCTGCACCAACGCAAGATACATCAGGCTCTTGCTGCGGGTGTTTCAGTTGCAATGAATGTTCGAAAAGCACTCATAGCTTAGTGGATTAAGGAGCATACATAACAGCTCTCCCCAGTGGTTTCCCTACCCACTCTGGACATGTGTTTATACCACATATTATTTGTAACCCGTGATGTGTCTTTGAGATACATGTCAACTCCCTTCATGTCTGGATTAACAGTGCGCTTACCTCTCCTTACCTTATCAGCAGTGTCTTCTCGTCCACCTGACATGGTTGTCCTTGCTGCTAGGGTTGGGGTAATGCTAGTAGAGGGCACAGTGGTAATACTCATAGCAGTGTAAAGCTGCCAGAACACAATTTCCATTACGTCACTGAGAATCAGTAAACACACCATGATAATAATATGTTTTATTGTCTCTGTCATGACCACTTACGCTGCTGGATCCTTGAAGCCTGATGAGATAATAAAGTTGCCCTCCTGAAATTTGTGAAGAAAAGTAGTTATTGTTTTAGTAGTTGTGAGAACTAAATAATCAACCATCGCAAAAGCAAAGACCTCCTTCCAGACCTGTCTTACTGAGGTGTCTCTTAATGTGGGCAGAACCGGGTATGCACTGTGTTCAAGTTGTGGGTATGTTTGGGCCAAATATTCTATAAATACAAGGAAATATACTGTATAGGATCAAGCTCCGAATCTTCTGGGTCTTCTTATATAGTGCACAAACTGGTTGGAGAATGTTTCAGGGTGATCAATGGGAGGCAACATCAGAAGACCATTCTATATCACCCTCACTACATTCACGTAGACATGTGTGTGTGGAAAGAAAAACAACAAACAGACAGTGTTTCTCTCATCTATCTGGACAAGTGTGTGCTTTGTAGAGCTTGATGTCCTGGATATGGTTCCAAACAGTCCTGCCAGCGAGCCTCACGGCTCGATCTGCTACGACCTCAACTATGTGTGGGCCCGTGAATTAGGCTGCATTCCAGTGCCTTATGATGTTTGCAGAGGAGCACTGTGTCCCCCCACCTTCACTGAGTGTTTTTGTCCTTTTCTGGTTCTGTATCATCGCAGTCAATCTCTTTGTTGTCTTCAGGCCTGTCCTGGGTCCGCTGTATCTGACGAGATATAAAGGAAGCGCTAGAAACAAAGGAAGTAATAATATATGCATACATTTCTTGACCTAAAACATCTGCACTGTTCTCACAATATTTTAATGCCCTGGTGGGAGGATCCAGGGGAAGATGCATGCGCCATCCTGTCACCACCTCATGGGGCGTTAAATGGTGGTCGGACCCTGGCTCGTTGCGCAACTCAAACAGTGCAAGAGGCAAACAGTGAAGCAAGTTTTTCTTGGTGCTATGCTGAATTTTAGCAAGGCGTCACACACCCCGTTTGCATGTGGGTGGTACGTACAGGTGAATTTGTGCTTGATGCCTAGCAAGGCTGTGATGTGTTGGAACAGTTCATTGGCGAAGTGAGGGCCATTGTCAGACCAAAGGACCTCACACACACCCCATCTCGGGAAATCTTCCCGGATCAGACACTTTGCTGCTCTCAATGCATCAACGTGGGAACATCGCCCACCTCTATCCACCTGGAAAACGGAAAAATCACCACTATCTTGTGGCGATACCCCTGACAGACTTGGATCATGTCCACGTAGTCTACAGGGAGGTGTAGGAATGGCCCTACAGGTCTTGGAATGGCTCCGCTCACAACTCTCAAGGTGTGACCTGCTGTGAACTGCTGACAGGTTAAGCAGCCACTAATGAATTCAGCTACATGTTCATTCAGATTTGGCAAAATCATGTTTCTCCAGCATTGGATCTTTCATAGATTCAGATGCTTGAATATTCCCCGTCGTCAGACTGGGAATCCTCGGTGATAAAAAATAATTATTAACATTTTTTTAATATACATCCATTCTCCCTAGAGAATACATGTAAATACTCCATTGTGGCCTAATAGCCATTCTATTGTGTAGTCCCTCCACCTCACTTTGGTCCATAATGGCCCCAACCAATGAGGTGACAGGGTTTAAGCTCCGCCCCAGTTAGCTATCTTCAGATTTTTCACTGCAGTCTATCAGACAGTAGGAATCCTCCAGCTATCTGAGCTTTCAAATTGATTTCCCTTTTGCGTATAGTTTATATTCTCGTAATATATTCTACTGGTTTCCCCTTCTTAGGGGCTTTCTATCCTGAGCCTTTGGGCTCTGAAAAACGTTTTTCTTGGCACTTTTTTTCGTTGAGCGACTGCACGAGGTGCAGGAAGAAACTGGTCTACATGAAGGATCCACATGACCACTGCATTTACTGCTTATATCCACATGACATCAACAAGTGTGACATTTGCAGGACTTTCTCCACCAAAACCCTGCAAGACAGGCACAGGAGACTTATGTTACGCCTAGAAGCCAAAGGTCTGTCCTCTGACGAGGAGTCTGCCAAAACAGCTCCTGTATCGTCTACTAAACTATCTGAGAGACACACTTCTAAGAGAAGGGCCTGTTCAGTGGAAAGGAGTTCCTCTCCCTCTCATAAGGCCCAAAGAAAGTTGGAAGCCACTTCTTCTGTGCCTTCCTTGGACTCAGGACACCACAAGGCACGTCATCCTGAAGAAAAAAAACACCTCCAAAGAAAAGGAGGCGTTTTCAAAAATCTGTGGGGAAGGGGGTCGTCCACTGAGAAGCCGTCCATGAGCGGTAGCAAGGTCAAAGACTCGCCGTCGATGAAGCTGCCATCAACTATGACAACACTCCAAGCCTCATCGTCCACGACTAAATCCTCGTCGTCGAAGTCATCATCCATGAAACAGTCGTCGATGAAGGAAGCTCATTACTCGTCGCCGAAGCTTTTGTCGATGGATCAACCATCTTCAAAGTCTTCATCCATGAAATCACCGTCGGGGAAACCGCCGTCGATGAAGCCATCGTCCGCGAAACCAAAATCGACGAAAGTACCGTTGATGACTCCAAAAAATTTGGTGTCTTCTGAAGAAGTAGAACCCACAGCGCCATTCGCTGACACCACGGATAAACCATCCAATGTGAGCAGTCTCCACAAGTCTTTGGGAGCAACGACTGCAATTTCAGATACTCCTGAGCCAGTTGGAGCAAAACTGTCTCCTTTAAAAGAGATGACAGAACTCCCAGACGTCATTCTTCAGGAGGAGTTCTCAGACATGGAAATTCTTGGTGAGTAACCTTTCCTCATTCTGAAGGAAAACAGCCCTCCTTGGCAACCAGATTCGGAGGACATGGCTGACCCTTATGACCCAGGGCTCATGGCATCGATGCAAAGAATCATCAAGGAATTTAACAGGCACCAAGAGCTAAAGAATGGGTCTTCTGTACCGAAGGAACCAAGAACCCCCCTGAGGGATGCCTCACCTCGGCATAGCACGCCCAGACACTCCCCTTCCAGGAGTAGACCACAGAAAAGAGAACGATCACCTGAGCCTCCATATAGATCCAGGAGCAGAATACTCACTGACAAGAGTCCCCTATCCGCATAGACCTCGATGTTCGAGATCCAACTATGGTACCGTCATCTGAGTCAGTATCTGACTGGCAAGAGGACCCGTTCACGGATTTTTCGGAGCCTGATGCTTCCAGTGAATGGGATGATTATATTGTCGAGAAACCCAGGAAGAAAGACTCCCCAGGTGATTCGTCACCTCCAGACGATTTGATATTGTTTCATACTATAATTGGTAAAGCTGCCGACTTGTTCAAAATACAAGTTTCATAAGAAGAGAAGAAGTTGATGCTTTATGAGCACAGAGACAAACGTAGAAGAATGGTTACCTCCATTCCTCTTCTCAACACCATATGGGAGTCTGGTTCGAAGATACTGGCCACACCTTTATCCACACCTGCGTTAGTGTCAAGACCAGAAAAGAAGTACAAGGCACCTGACTCGGCACAGCTTTGTTTAAGGGGTTATACTAAGCTGGGCTCAGTCATCACAGTATCAGCCAGAAAGAAGTTAGCCAACCCATCATCACCACTGTCAGCACCACCAAACAAGGAAGGCCGTAAGCTGGAAGCCATGGGTAGAAAGGTATCTTCCCCAGCATCTCTCACGATTAGAGCGGGCAATGCATTAGCCATGACAGCCAGGTTTGACCGCGAACTTTGGTTTCACATGTCCAAGCTGTCCAAACATCTACCAGCAGAATTACAGGAAGAAGCCAGGCCCATCATTGCGGATGGAGAAGCTACGCCAGACCACATGATCGACGCTGCTGTCGATGTGTCTGAGTCACGTTTCAGGCAAATGGCCCACGGCACATTGCTAAGGAGACAAGCATGGATGAAAGCCACGAATTTCAGGTCTGAGGTGCAGGCACAAATTTTGGACATGCCCTTCGATGGGTAAGACCTATTTGGCAAAAAAGTAAATGACCACCTAAAAGGAATTAAAACGGACATGGATACTGCTCAAGCCATCAGTACCTTGAAGGATAAATATAAAGACCATAGGGCTTTTCGGCCCTTTCGAGGTTCAACGTCAAAAGACAGAGGATATACGCGTTCCTCCTATGGTCAAAAGTCGCAAGGTAACACATTCCAAGGTAACAGATATCAATCTGCCAACAGGTATTCCCAGAGAGGAAGGCGTGGCTCTTCCCAAGGTAAAGAACAGAACAAACAAAATGTACCATTTGATTCTTCCCCCTCTATTTCGAACACCTGTGGGGGGGGGTAAGCCAATTTTTTCAACGCTAGAATTCGATAACATCGGACAAATGGGTATTCCAGGTGGTCTGCAGGGGTCACTCCATAGAATCCTTAGACCACCCTCCATCCCTTTCCGCCACCCCTCGCAAAGTTCACATGCTGCAGAGTGTCATGGCAGAAGTTCAAAAATTGCTGCACAAGCAGCTATAGAGCCAGTTCCTTATTCACAGAAAGGAAAAGGTGTCTATTCCCGCTTTTTTCTAATCAAAAAGAAAAACGGTCAATGGAGGCTCATATTGGACATAAGGGCACTCAACAAATACATCAAACGCATCAAATTCAAAATGATATCCCTGCAAGGCGTCTTACTGTGGCTGAACAGAAACAACTTCCTAGCCAATCTGGACTTAGAAGACGCATATTTCCACATTCCAATTCATCCTGCCCACAGACAGTTCCTCAGGTTCGCTATAGGAGACCTACATTTGCAATTCAGTGTACTCCCGTTCGGGCTGAAATCGGCACCAATAGTATTTACCAAATGTCTGGCACCCATAGCAGCGAACCTCAGAAGGTTGGGAACAGAGGTCTTTCCACACTTGGATGACTGGTTGATAAGTGCAAGCTCCTACAGTCAAGCTCAATAGGCAGTATTGAAAATGATAAAACTCCTAAAAGGGTTAGAGTTTTCGATAAATAACATAAAATCCTGCCCAGTACCCAGCAAGACAGTTCTCTTTCTGGGGGCCGAGTTCGACACCGCCATTCCCAGGGTAAGACCATCGGCGGACAGAGTAACAACCATCCTCCGCTCGACGTCATTGTTCCTAGAAAAAGAGACGACCACGGTATGCTCTTTCAAATCCCTCCTGGGCATGATGTCCACATGTATTTTTCTCATACGAAACTGCAGACTTTGCATGAGACCAGTCCAGGAGGCACTGGACCACCAATGGAAACAAGCCAAGGGTTCATGGGAAGATGTACTCCAGATACCGACAGCAGTGCACAAGGCACTTTGATGGTGGAACACTCCACGGAACCTGCTTCAAGGGATGCCATTCCAGGCAGCGACGTCTACTCTTCTTCTAAGGACAGATGCCTTACTTTCGTGATGGGAGCGCACTTGGTGGACCTCCAAACAAAAGGGGCTCTTTCAGAACATGAATCACAGCTCCACATCAACGTCCTAGAGATCAGGGCGATACGCTGGGCTCTAAAATCCTTCCTCCCAGTAGTGGCGGGTCAAGTCTTGACCATCCAGACAGACAATACAACCTCCATGCACTCAACAAACAAGCAAGGGGACACGAAGTCAGAGATCTTATCACAGGAAGCTCAACTACTGTGGTCATGGGCCTTGCACCACAAAGTTCAGATCAGGGCGGAATATCTCCCGGGAGTGGACAACGTCTTGGCGGACAAACTGAGCAGGGAGTACTTGTCATCCCACGAATGGGAGTTAGACGAAAAGGAAGTTGAACAGATTTTATCCGTATGGGGCCATCCACAGATCGATCTCATTGCCACCAGAACCAACAGAAAATGTCAAGCATTTGCCTCAAGGTACCCGGAACATCAGTCAGCAGGAGATGCATTCTCGGGGAACTGGACAGGGAAGTTTATTTATGCCTTTCCCCCCCCATTCCACTCATAGCCAGAGTTCTGCGCAGAATGAAGGAACAAGATTGCTCCATGATACTAATAGCGCAAAACTGGGCGTGATAGATCTGGTACCTGACTCTTCAGCATCTATCCTGGTGGCCTCCAATTTGCCTCCAGGCACATCAATACCTCTTGACTCAGCAGAACCACAAAGTCCTCCACCACGAACCAGTGAGCCTCTCCCTCAAAGCCTGGTTCCTGAGCAGCGCAAACTCATGAACTTGAACCATCCAGCAGACTGCTGAGACATAATCAGGGCCTCTAGAGCCCCCTCGACAAAGATCACCTATATGTGTAGAAATGGACCCGCTTCTCTAAGTGGTGTGAAACATCTACGATTAACCCACTTACAGCATTGGTAGAACAGATACCACCTTACTCATTACATTTGGCTAAGACAGGTCTTACCCTATCCTCCATCAAAGTTCACCTGTCGGTCATATCAGCATACACAACAACTCCAGAAGCGCAGTCATTATTCTCTCTTCCAGCCATCAAGATCTTCCTGAAGGTGTTGATGCGTACTTTCCCTCCTACGCCCTCATCAGTTCCTGCCTGGAGCCTAAACACTGTGCTAACGGCCCTCATGGAACCCACTTTCGAAACCATTCACAGATGTGAAATAAAATTCTTATCTTGGAAAACGGCTTTTTTGATAGCTATGACTTCGGCCAGGAGGATCAGTGAATTACAAGCCTTGTCTTCAGAACCTCCTTTTACTCTGTTTCAGCAAGACCGCGTCATTTTGAGGACACACCCAAAGTTTCTGCCCAAGGTCTTATCGGAAATGACACTCACAGAGCGCATTGTTCTACCATCTTTATTCCAGAACCATACCTCGGAGGCGGAAAGAGCTCTGCATTCTCTAGATGTGACTAGGGTTTTGAAATTCTACTTGCAGAGAATTAAGGAATTCTGCTTATCTAACAGACTGTTCATTGCCTTTGCTTGCCGCACAGAAGGGCAACATATCTCCAAACAAAGTCTGGCAAGATGGGTCTCATTATGCATCACCCATTGTCATCAATTGAAGGGCAAACCCCTCTCCAGACCGCCTTCAGCACACTTCACCAGAGGGAGATCAGCATCAGTAAAGGAAGGTGGAAGGGACGATTTATGTGTCAACAAAGTGGGTGAACTTCTGTCATGGAGTGACCAATCGGATTTAGAGAAAAGGTTAGATGCGAGTCATCGGGAACAGGTGTTGGCGGTGGAAGAAGTCAAGCCGAGTAGTGACTTTTGGAGCTCAAGGAAGATTGTCAACAATTCTTCAGTAATAATCTGGGCTGTCTCAAGGGCTTTGCACATAAGATCTGACTCAGATGAGGGGTTGAACCCATAGTGGCAAGGCTGCGCATGGTGCCCTTGGCATTGCCAAGGACGTGGAAAACAAACTCATCAAGATGGAAACGGAAGGGGTTATTGAGAAAATCCAAACATCTGAGTGGATCAGCCCCATTGTAATAGTGAGAAAAGCCAATGGATCTATTAGATTGTGTAAAGATCAGAAACGCTTGAACAGCAGAAAAGTTCCCTCTTCCCAGGTTTGATGACCTGTTGACAGGGGTAGCGGGTGCAAGGATGTTTTCAATCCTGGATCTTAAATCTGCATATCATCAGATAGAAGTGCATGAAGGTTCAAGAGATCTCACAGCATTTATCACTCCCATTGGTCTTTTTCGATGTAAGAGGATGCCGTTCGGCCTGGTGTAGGCGGGCAGCGTTTTCCATAATGTCATGTATCGACTGCTGGGAGTGAAAAGGGAGTACTATTGTACCAGGACAATGTGTTAGTTTGTGGTGGAAGTGAGGAAGAGCAAGATGAACAATTGAAGAGGGTGTTGGAGATATTGAAGGAGGCGGGTGTTACCATAGCTAAGGAAAAGTGTACGTTTAAGGCAAGGAAGGTGTTGTACTTAGGACATGAAATCTCCTCGGAGCGGGTGAAGCCAAAGAATGATGCAGTGGAAGCCATAAAGAAAATGGAATCGGCCAAGAGCAAGAGTGATGTTGCATCCTTTTTGGGTTTAGTGGAGTTTCATGGTAATTTCATTGAAAGATTGTCAGACAGGACGAGGAATATGAGGAAGCTCACTCGGAAGGGGATTTCATTTGCATGGGATGTGAGGTGTGCATTGGAATTTGGGGATATCAAATGTGCGGTTGTGGAGGCCCCTGTGTTGGCCAGTTTTGTGGAAAGTAGGAGGACTCTGATTTTTGTTGATGGCAGTAATTATGGATTGGGTGCGGTTCTCATACAAGAAGCAGGTTCTGAATTGTATACTGTTGCCTTTGATTTGAGGACATTGAAATAGGCGGAGGTTAGGTACTCTGTGGTAGAGAAAGAGGCTCTGGTGTGTATGTGGGGAGTAGAGAAGTTCAAGATGTGTTTGTTGGGTTGTGAACTTACCATTTGTACTGACCATAAACCGCTTATCAGTATACTTTTGAAGGGAGGTTTGGAAGGAGTGTCAAGACGCATTATGAAATGGGTCAGTAGTCTTCAAGGTCTACACTTTTCCATGGTACATATTAAAGGAAGGAACAATGTGGTGGCCAACACTTTGCCAAGGACGGTGGTGGAGACGGGTGAGTCCAGTGGAAGTTCTGAGGTAGAGGAGGATATTGGTGAAATCTTTCGGGTGCATGAATGTCTGAAGAAGTCAGAGTAGGATCTGGCTTGTGGGGAAGAAAAAGTATATCAAGATGTGGTGGCCCTAGTGAAAAGGGATGGAACCAACATGGGAGATGTGAGGATGGAAGCTTATGGGAAGGTGAGGAACGAACTCTCTGTGAAAGGTGGCTATCTATATAGAGGTCATACGCTGGTACTTCGGGAAAGATGAGGAGTGTAGTTGTTGAATTGGTGCATATTGGTCATTTGGGTCTGGCTAGAACCAAAGGCTTGGTTAAATCTGATTTTTGGTGGCTGCAGTCGACAAGGATGTTGAAGAACAGGTGAGGATGTGTCCCAAGTGCGTGGAAGGGGACAAAGGGCTAAGAGATCAAAAGACCCCTATGGTTCTGAGGGAAAGCCCATGAATGCCATGGGATGAGGTAGCATTAGATTTGTTAGCTCCTTTTAATATTATGGGATCTAGAGATGTATATTTACTTGTAGTTATGGATTTGTTGTCTAAACATGGCCAGAGGTGTGTGTGCTTAAAGTAACTTAAGTGTGCTTAAGTGACCAGCAGTAACATTACATTTTATGTAGCCGTTGTTTTGGAGAGAATGGTTTCCTAGGAAGTTTCTCTCAGACAATGGGTCGCAGTTAGTATCTAATGAATTTAAGGAGTTTTTGGAGAGACATGGCGTGGAGCAAGTCCCAACGTCATTATACCATCCACAGTAGAATGGGTGTGTGGAAAGATTCTACCCCTCTTTGATGGAAGCCATTAGGATTGTGGTGGCCACAGGTGGGGATTGGGTCCGAACTGTCACAGAGAGGATGTTTCAATATAGATTGGCTCCACATGGGGTCACTGGAGTGCCTCCCTTTGAGTTGTTGCGAGGCAGGAAGCCAAACTCGTATCTGTGTCCCGGATGGATGGGTAGGTCCCGATGTATTGCTGTTGAGTGAGGAGAAAGTTGTTGGCCAGTGGGCATAGGTCCAAGTTGCGATATGATGAGAAGAATTGCTGTAGTGAGTTGGTGGTCAGGCCGGGTGAATGGATCAAGGTGAAGCTGCCAACCAAAGTAAGGAAAGGTAATTCCTTGTTCTCTGAGCCTAAGGAAGTGATCAAAGACTTGGGCTCTTTAGTGTTAGTCAGTGGGGGAGCAGTCTGGTCTGGAAGAAGGAGGGAGTAGCAGTGCTGAAGAAGAATGAAATTGCTGTTAAGTAGTAGGAGGAAGGGAGGTGTTAGGGTTGCCTGTAACTGTGTGTTTAGGAATGCTTGCATAGGCACCAACATAACTGTATATAGTTGTACATAGTTATCCAAGTCTACCCACCAGGTCTGCTGGTATGAGTTATAGTTTCTAGGTTGTGGTGTGTACATAGTTACCAAGCTCCAAGGCCAGTTGCCAGAGTGGAACTTGGAGCCTGGTGTGAAAGGGGGTACTGATTCCATGAGAAGCGGTTGAAGCGAGGCTACCTGGCTGGGGCCCGTTTTGAATGTGGCTTAATCCTGTTCTCTTGTAAAGCAGTGACTAAAGCATCAGAAATGCAGCCTCCTAATGTATGTGACTCCCTCCTTGCACCTTAACAGGGGGGCACATGGGAGACACCACAGTGGACCAGAGGGGGTGGGGGGCACATGAAAAACATCATAGGGGACCAGAGGAGGAGGGGGGCACATGGGAGACATTATGGGGGACTAGATGGGGTGGGGGGCACATGGGAGACATCATGGTGGACCAGAGGAGGGTGGAGGCACATGGGAGACATCACGGGAGACCACGCGGGGGTGGAAAGCATGCCAGAAGCAGACAGGGAACAGACAGGGGCCCAGGACATGGGCCTCTGGTGAGGGGGCCAGCTTAAGCCTGCCAGTCCCTCATAGACTACTTGGGCACAGCAGCATCCAATGGAAAACCCTCAGCCAAGGCACAGATCAATGGTCAGAAGCGGTGGCCATCTTAGAAATGTCAATGCTGGCAGACAAAGAAAAGGCAGGAGAACCCTCAGGGCACCGTAGAGGACCCAAGGCAGGGGCAATGCAGTCCAGGGAACAAACATTGCAGCAATAATTAAAGTGCCTTTTCAAAGTGATGTTAAGAACCCCCTTATGTCCTCCCATGCTACTACTGGATTTGGTTTCATTAGCTTTTTCCCAATACGACCAATGTTGTGTGCTCTCTATCTTATCTTTCTTTCCTTCTCCTCATCAAATGCCCTTTGGTTCTTTGCTTCCTCCCTAACTCTTTCTTCCTCCTCTCTTTTTGGTTCCCTTCTCTCATTTGCCCTACGCACCACACCAACTCTGTGTTTTTTCCTTCTTTTCTCTCTTAATTTCTGTTCTTCCTCCTCTTCTCTCATCTTTTCTAGCCTATCTCGTTCTTCAATTGCTCTTTGCCTATTATCATATTTTCTCTGCTGTTCTGCTCTCTCCTCTTTCCTTAACTGTTCATCCTGATACAGTTGTTCTCACCTTTGTCTACTCTTTCTTTTAGGCTCGTCTTCTTTCAATTGTTTCTCTTGTTCCCTGTCTTTTTTATCTTGCTCATCCTGATCTTCCCTTTGCTGCACTTCCTCAATGCTCTTTCCATCGAGTTTGAGCAATATCTGAACGCCCATCCATTAATTCTGTATGAGCGCTACCTCATCAGCTTTATCCTTTTCCCCTTTCCATCTCTTTATTTCTCTTTCCATATATAGAGTCATGTTTGGCAGTTCACTCTTCTCTTTGTCCCGTGGCACTTTAGAGCTCACATCCCTTGCTGGAGTCTTTTCTGGACTCTCATCACTGCTATACGCAGACGGCTCATGTATCGAATTACTATACCTTTGTCGCTGCCTTGAGCTCCCTTAATGGATATAATCCTGCATCTATCGCATTATCGCCATTTACTCCAGGCGCAGTAGGGGGAGCAGAAGGCTGAACCCCCTGCTATGTACACAGGTTGAGCATCCAGTCTTCAGGTGGTGGGTCTTCCCTTTCCTCCTGGTGTATCTTCCAAAGCTCTAGGCTACCTAACCTCTTTTCTAACTTTGTTCCATGTACACTGCGTGAAAGTATGTCCTCATGTGTTGCAAAACTGCTTTTGACAGTGATCCACCTTGTGGCCATGGCATGAACATTTTATCTGCCGTACCTTTAACCCATTCTGCACTGTATTGCTTAAGCTTGGGTGCGTGTTTTTGCAGCTGTTTGCATGGGTGTATTAGCGGAGTAAGATCCTCCATCATGACTAGTCGCAATCAATACTTACCGTTCTTTTACACAGAGAAATGCCTTTTCAGAAAAATAATACAATATGTGCGTGCACCAATCATCGCAGCTCCAAACCTCTGTTTCACTTTACTTCAATCTACCTTTTCAATGAACATCATCCGTCGACTAAATACATAAATAATACAATGTCAGCCTTCTACCACAATCTATTACTTTTCGTTCTTCAATATTTCAGCATTTCTTTTGCCATATATAACACATACAATATACAAACACAGACTGGCCAGTCCCAACATGAATCTCTGCCAACGCTCCTTGTAGATTATTCTCATCCCTAAATTGTAAGTTATTTTCCTTAGCGATCTGTGATCGCTCGTAGCCTCGGTATGTCCACTTGGACTTTAAAATAACTTCTTCTAGACGTCCCTTGACGTAGGATTAAAATGGGCTTATCCTCTGGGTCGCTCCTCGTCCACAACCAAATACGTCTAATTGATGCTATTCGTCATTAAACCAAATACCCAGCCAACCCTCTGTTACTCTTTCCCCGTTATCACTTTCCCCACTCAATGCTCATTCATTGTTTGCCACCTAACTCAATCTACTCACCATTCACTTTTTTTTTCAGCTCCTGACCCTCGGGATCGTCTCCTCCTCAATCAGCTACCTCAGGCTTTGGTCCGCTCAGCTGCCTGCAGAAACCAGGAAGGGGAGTCCGTGAAAGAGGGACCCGTTACTCCTATCTTTTAGTGACTTTCAAGTTTTTACCATTGGCCACTATCCACAGGGAGCTTCAAGTTCCAACAACTAACTGGTAGAGGACATCTGATATTCAGAGACACTTAAAAGCCTACTCAGGACGGGTCTTTAACCATCCTCTCTCTGCTACCACGTGATCCCATGTACCGAAGGCCCTTAAAGAAGGGGTAACAATACTTTAGAGATAGATGGGGATGCAGTTCATACTGAAATCTCAGTACTATTTTATTTGCAATTGTCTAAAACAGGGAGTTAAAACAGACATAAACCGACGTACGCTCGATTCTCTTACACAACACAATTTATAAAAAACACAGCTTATATAGTCACAACTCTTCATCAATGACATCACTATATGTGTCAAACTACAAAAACCTATGTGGGAAAGTGATAGGCTTAGCCTGGTGTGCCAGCCCGAGTGCTGCTAGCGTGTGGAATATTCCAGAGGGGTATGAGGGTGCCAACCAATTATAGAAGGCCGCGTAACAGAGATCCCTATAGTTTGTGTAACCAACAGGATGTCGTGTAATTTGTGACATCGTAGATGACATGTACTAGAGGAGGGCTTAGTTGCCCACCTGACGTTAGAGACCCAACCCTCCCTCCCTTCCCTGTGGACACATTGAAACAGTATATTCTTATTATATAAGTGCCTATCAAGCAAATAATAAATAAACAAATAAATATAAGCCTGTTGTTTTATGGCCGTCTCTTGGTGACTGTTGTGATACATTGCACAACCCCAACTAACCACATTTAAGCAGCACAGAAAATATTAAAAAAAATGACTGGCTGCAAGAATAACATATGCCCGGGTACTTGTGCCTACCATAGCAAAAATCAAAAGCTGGCACCCATGAATATACACACAGCAAGTGAACAAATATCTAAAGTGAAATGTACAAATGTAGTTCAATTGACCATCCCCTTACAAGAAAGTGTGCAAGACAAAAAGCATCAGACTTTAAAAAAAGTAATGAACACAAGAACAATTACCTGAGAGTGGAAATGTTCCAATAATTATGCTGACAAAGTACAAAAGGTGCACACCTTTTAAACCCAGCCATCTGTAGTGAAATATTCCCTGGAAAACAAAATCCCAATACAAAACTAGAGATTGTGGTGTTGTGAGTAAGCGTCTGCACTGGGAAAATGACAACCTGAGCAAAATCATGGTAGCCAACTACTTAAGCAAGCTTGCCACACTCAGAAAAACCCAGGGGGTTGCTTCCCCCTTCTGATAAAAAGTGATGCTGTCCACCCACGTGTGTCCTTTACTTGTGCCCTAAAAAGCAGCCATAATCAGGGTAAAATAACTGCAACAGTGTCCAGGATTGAAAACTCCCTTGTGGGCAAATACTCATGACTTACTTGCCCTTTCATCATTTCCCCTCCTCACCCTCATGTCGAGCTTTCAACAATACTCTGCTTTTTTAAAGATGACTTGAAAAGTACACATACTATAGTGTCACTCAAATATATACATTCTTATAGAACTATGTTAGGCAAAAGGTGTACAATTATGGCATTATTCCCCCTTCTTCGCTGGGAGACTAAAAATACCAGAATGCATTTCAGCAAAAGGCAAAACAATGGTCTCTGAGTGCCAAACTTTCAAAGACTAACAGTAGCACAGTTTAAAAAAAATAATACGGATGCCCATTTGGTCACCCATCCATGCAGTAACCAGAACTGACCCTGCTTAGCTTTAAAGCTATGAAAGGGGCAGCCACCTCGAGCCAGCAGTACTTTAAGTGGGCAGGGGCCTGCCGGGGCCGGGCCCCGGCAGTGTCCAAAAAGTGGGGCTGAGCCAGGGCCCTGCCAAGGCCCCACTCCGGCCCCACCACGCCATGGCAGGATGCATTATCCCACCGCTGCCGCAGCCGCGACGGGAGATGCGCCCGCCACTTAAATGTCATGCAAGCTGACAGAAGTGCCAGCCAGGCACTGTAACTTTCTCTGATGACTCCTCATCTGAGGGGCCACCAGAGGAAGCTATAGTCCCTTAGTTTTCCCTCGCCAGGTCACTGACCCTCAGCGCGGGCTCCATGATCTAACATGCAGATTAGATCACGGAGCCCGCGGTTCGCAGAGGGTGAAAGACACCTCGGGCTCTGTGATCTCTGCTCTGAGCAGAGATCACTGAGCCCGAGGCGCCTTTCTCCTTTGGCAGGGCTTTATAAAAGATGCCTTCAACTGTTTACGTTTAAGCCATCTTTTAGAAACGTAGAAATATTTCTATGTTTATAACAGACTGCTTGAATCATACACAATTCAAGGCATCTTTTATAAAGCTTTGTCGACGGACAAAGCCACCTTGGGTTTTGTCCGTCATCAAAGCTTTATAAAAGATGCCTACGTTTCAAGCCGTCTTTTATAAACATAGACGTATATGACACAAATGTCTATGTTTATAAAAGGCAGCTTGAAAAGTACACAAACCATAGTAAGGTAAGCACACAAGTGTGCGTAACTTACTATGGTTTGTGCACTTAAAAGCCACCTTTTATAAACATAGAAATATGTAACAAACCATAGTAGTACGCAAACAAATATATAAATACTCAAATACATTTATATATTTGTTTGCGCACCTTACCTTACTATGATTTGTGCACTTTTAGACGACGCCCAAAATGGAAGCCACGACCCCACTCAATTTCTTACCCCACTTAAAGCACTGCGAGCCAGGCAACATGGCCTGAGGAGACTGGCCTCTTCCTCACTTTGACGCAAAGCAGGATCTGTCTTTTTCACCCCCAACATCATAATAGCTGTAAAAATGCCTTTAAAAAAACAAACACACATACGCTTGACTATCTGTAGTCCTTTATAGTCGCAGTTATCAGAAAAATGGGTAGAAAAAAATGCTTTCCTGCCCTAAATGCTTTTGGAAAATGTTCAGTCTGTCGCAACTGTGGCAAGCCACCTTAGTTTTGGGATACTTGTGTGGTGTTTTCTTGCTTGGATTATTGGTTTGCTGCATGTGGAGCTTGAGACATTGAGACTGACCAATGCCAGGAATAACATGTAGAAGAAAGAAACCACAGAGACTCCACTTATGCGCTCCAAATATCAATTGTATTAAAAAAACGAAGGGAATTACTTCATTCCTTATTGTTACACTTTTTTTCATTTATAGATTCATAAAAGCTATGCTCATTGTATTCAAAAACAAAAGTGAATTACTTCATTCGTTATTTTTGCACTTGTTTCATTTTCAGATTCATGAAAGCTATGTTCAAGAAATATATAGGCTTTGTTTGTAAACACTTCTGTTGCTGATAGTGTTAAACAGAATGCATACATTTTTGTTTGTATACAGTTCTGTTGCTGATTATTTGGACTAGCACCCTCTTTGGACTAGCACCCTCAACACGTGTTTCCCCATGCTTTGTTATGCATGGTTCTTCAGGAGGGAATTGCTTGAGTCTATGAGAGACACTGTTTGGATTGCCAATGGTGCAGTTGAGCTAAAAGGAAAAAGATGGGGGAGGGGACAAGAGAAATACCCGTGATTTTAGATTGCCCTTGATACACTTAATGTTAAAGGTTTTTGGTTTGAAATACACATTGTCACTTACTTGTGCCTTGCTTCCTCATCTGATTGTGCTTGATTAGTTTTAGTCTTGGATGTTTACATCGTCCGCTGTCACTGTTTTAGCAGTGTACGTGTGATCTCTGTAAAGTGACGAGACCGTTTAAAAGTGAGTGACAGACCTTTTTAGTAATACTACTTTGTGTCGAATATTGTGCTAAATCTTAGTATCTGCATGGTTGTATTTCACTGATTAGATAGTATATTATATAGATTGTATTGTGAAGTCTTTATATAATAATCGGGGCTTAATCACAAATAACAAATTTGGTGTGTTGTTCTTCATTAATTAGCCAAAGTGTACCTTGCATTCGCATAGTGGGGCTTACCTGAATTATAACGTGCTTCGTTATTCTTCGTTCGCGGCTTTATTTCACAGCTTTATTTTGGCGAGATGCATCGGATACGATTGTCCAATGCATCTCCCAAAATGGCCGCTCTAAGTAATGCGTCAGCAGCGTTGCGACGCAACGTGATGACGTCACGATGCTCCGGACGTGGTGCAAGTATCCAAGGCGCCATTTTGGATCGGGAAAAGAAGACTACACTAACATGAATTGGAGAATTCACTGCGTTTCAATTGTGACAGAATTCTATGGGACGGTGGGCTATAGTTTTCCTGATCCGTGTCCTTACTTGTGCATTGTGACTTGTGGCATTAATAGAGGGACCATGATACTTTGTTGGTTATTGTGTTTGGTTGTGGTGTTGACTTCTTTTGATAAACGTTTTACAAATCCTAGTGCCAGGTCATTGTTGTATAGGTCAAGATGCACATTAACATTCACATTTGTTGATCAAAATATACATCAATATTCCCATTCCCAGGTCCGACTGTACAGAGATATTCATATTTGTCCCATATCTTCTGATATATGTTTTGCAATTCCTAATACCAGGTCAGAAATACACATGGACATTCCCTTTTGTAAGTCAGAGTATACATTCCCGTTTATCGATTGATGAAGGGTTCTTGGTTGTCCATTAGATCTATAAAAAATGGCCCATTTCTGTATCGAAATTTAGGCCGTTATTACAGCAGTCTATGATACATATCCATTTAGCTTCATGTTGTCGGAGTTTTTTCTCCCTGTTACCTCCTCTTTGGCCAATACTCACTTGTTCAATGCCAACAAATCTTAGCCCATTTGTGTCACTTTCTGGGTGTTCAAGTGCAAAATGTTTCCCAAATGGATACCTTGTATCTCTGTTTCTGATTGCTCGTAGATGTTCTGAAATTCAAATTTTGAGCGGCCTTACTGTGCTGCCTATGTAGATCTATAGACATAGGCATATTATCGCATATACAATGTAGTTTGCATTACAATTCATGAAGTCCATGATTTTGTGTATTTTGCCATTTAGTAAGTTGATTTCTTTTTTGTTGTTTTCCGCGAATTTGCAGTAGTTACATTGGCCACACTTAAAAAATCCTTTAAGTTTATCTAGTGACCATAATTGGGTTTTGCCTTTAGACGATCCACCTTGTATGAAATGTGATGGGCATAAGATTTGTTTTAGGTTCCTGGCTTTCCGGTAAGTGATCATAGGGTGATCCTCAATAAATTTCTCGAGGTCAGTATCCAATGTGAGTATGTTCCAGTGTTTGCATAAGATCTTCCTCAGGATCTTGTTGTCTGTACTGTAGGTAGTTACAAATCTTATTGTGTTCACTTGTTTTTCTGTTCGTCCTTTATCTTGTTTGTTCTGCAAAAGGTCTTTTCAATCATATTGTTTTGCTTTGGCTTCAGCTTGTTTCAATTGCTTGTTCTTATATCCTCTGTTTAGAAATTTGATGGTAGCTGTCTCCATATGTTTGTAATTTTCTTTATCTTGAGTACAGTTATGTTTTATTCTGATGAATTCTTCATATGGTATATTATTAATTGTGTGTGGTGGATGGTTACTGTGGGCATGAAGAATACTATTTCCTGCAGTTGGTTTTGTATAGAGTGTTGTTTGTATTTTTTGATTTTCAATATGGAGTTCCAAGTCAAGGAAATGGATATGATTAGTACTTTCTTCCATTTTAAGTTTTAGATTGTAATTGTTGTTGTTGAGGTATTTGTGATAATCTAGCAGGGTTGCTTGGTTTCCATTCCATATTACCAGAATATCATCAATGTACCTGCCCCAAAATACAATGTTGTTATCTTCGGTAAAAGCTTTGTGCATCCAGGCATGTTTGAGTTCAAAGCTGCCCATGTATAGGTTCCCGTAATTTGGTGCGAATTTCGCTCCCATGGCGGTTCCCTGACATTTTTTATAGATGGTGTTGTTGAACATGAAAATATTGTTATGTAGCACGAAATTCAGCATTTCCAGTATCATCTTATTCTGTTCCAGATATGAGATGGATCTTGCTTTTAGAAAGTATTCTGTTGTTTCCATGCTTTTCAAGTGTAATATACTGGTGTATAACGCTGTTACATCAAGGGTGACTAGTCTGTAGTTATCTTCCCAATTTATGTGTTTGTCATGATGCCTACCCCCGTCCATCAGCCCCGGGAGCAGGCATCCAGATACATCCAGATACTTGTTAAAACTCCAGCAGCCCTGGCTGGGGGCTGTTTGGGTCCAGTCCTGGCGCCTTAGGCGCCAGGCTCATCTTAGAAACCAGTCCTGGCACCATAGGTGCCAGGCTCATAGACATTACTTACCTCATGCAGACCATGCTGCAAATTAAACCAAGCCAACGTGAGGCCTGGATGGGACTATTTTGTTACAGGGACTATTTTTTAGTCGGGTGTGGTTTTGGGGAACTTCTTACCTGGAACTACTTTGGAGGCTATTTAAACCACGCTTGAACAGCAGCACATGCTTCGCGTTATTCTGCATCCTGCAGCGTAACACTCACCATGCCTGCAAGTCAGCATCCAGTCTTCTGCCACGCCCCCCTCGAATCCGGAGCTCCTAGAAAAAGGGAGAAAAGGTTAGATCACTGACATTATTTTGATTCCTTACCTGATTCTGGATCCAGCACGTCTCCGAGCCTGGAAAGGACATTATTCCAGCACGCGTCGCATCGCCAGCAGCAGCGGCGCGTTATACTCACCAGTCCACAGCATCTTTTGACTCGGCGCTGCCTCCATCATTTTCTTCGTGGAACTCCAGCACCTGGGGGAAAACAAAAGAAACAACAAGGTGAGCCAAGAGAGCCAACAAATACAATCTCTTACCACCATAGGCTTACCTGATTTACCACTGGAGGCATTACCCTTTAATTCGCCGCATCTTCCTATGCCGCACCTATAAAGGGAGAGAAAGCAACAAGTTAAACTCATGCAACTTTTACCGGACAGTGTTGGGTAATACAGATTCTTACCTGAACGCCATCAGCTGCCTCCAGGCAATATTCTTTTGAACCAGCTGCAATTCAACAAGGGAATGGAACAAGAGTGAACATCGGACATATTGGACTCTTTGAACTTTATAAACCCTGCAGTCAATATTCCTCCGCAACTCCTCCAGTACCTTCAAACCAATGAAGTAACTGGTATCTACGCGCCCCTGCATGCCATGCAGGATGGAGAGCTCATCATTTAAAAACATAAGGTGAGGTTACTAAAAGGGGATATCGGAGGTGACAAGTGGGGAGAACGAGAATAGTGGGAGGGGGCCATCACTAAAATCCACCGGTGGCTAAATCCCTTTCTCCACTTGCAGGAGAATACTTCTACGGATCAAGCAGACAAGATTAGGCGGGCCAGTCCAGACAGTCATCTCGGCACTACGCATCACGTTGGTGGAGACCGCAGCTGTCCGGGTCCGATCGACGCCCCTGTGGGAACCAGGTGAGCGTAACAGTGTTCCAACTGTTGTATGATGTGTTTTGTGTCCTGTACATAAGATGCTAGATTTGCTGCCAGAGGTTGTAGAAAGCTATCAATATATGCAGAGATGGGTTCTGTGATTGCTCCAATGCCATTGATTATTGGTCTGCTGGAGGGTATTGTGGTATAGCTTTTGTGGATTTTAGGTAAGAAGTAGATTGTGGCAAGTACTTGGTGTTTGTACTTCAGAAAGTCGAATTCTTCTTATGAGAGAAGGCCATTCTCATACCAGTCAGTACTCATCTGATTCCATTCCGCCATTATTGTTGGTAAAGGGTTGCCTTTAAGTTTTGTATAACAGGTTGGATCGTTCAGATGTTTTGCTGCCATTTTGATATAGTCATGAGTATTTAAAAGAATAATGTTGCCTCCTTTATCAGCTTCTTTGATTGTTATATTATAGTTTTTACTTAGATCCAAGATTGCAGTTCTTTCTTTTTTGGTGAGGTTGTTGCACTTCCTACTGTCTTGTTTGTTCTTGGTATAGGCTTTTCTTAGATCCTTTTCCACTGCTATTGTAAAGATATGGACTACATTCTCCATGGTGGTATGAGGAGTGAAGGAGGATTTAAGTTTGAGATATGATGATGCTGTTTGCCCTGTGTCAATGTCAAGGTCTATAAGTAATGATTCCAAGGTATAGCTTTCTTCTGTATGTCCAATGGTGAGTAGACTTACTGTAAGTTCCTGCCCTAAGTGCCCCTCTCATATGTGCCATCTCCCCCATCCCCCAAGGCCCTCCTCACCTCCCGTGCCCTCTCCCTTTCCCCCACAACATACACTGTTTCTGTGACGCAGTTTGCTTTCAGATGGTGATTTAAGCAAGGCTACAGAAAGCTTTGTGTTGCAAACTCAGTCCTTATAACCCCTACAACTCCCAAATGTCACTTGGTGCCCTCTGACCACCCCCACCAATTTGCTTGTTTGTTCCCCTGCAAATGGCTTTGTTCCTACATTTCATTTTCCAGTATCCTCAGCTATAGCCGTGGCTATCTTTTTTTATTTTTTATTTTTTATTTATTTTGCATCGAATGATTTAAATTTAAACCTTAGATGCACAATTTCTTGATACAAAAGCATGTAATCAAGCAAGAACATTACACTTTTACTCCCACAAACATTTCCGACTAAAACACCCTCCACCCCAAGGTTCCCCCTGAGTTAAGGTTTTTCCGTATGCTCCAGAGTGTCGAAAATCTCCCTCACAAGCTGCAACAATGCCAATGTCAAGGATAACCCCCCCATCTTTAGGTTACCCACCAGTCCTCCAATTGTTTTATGTTGGATTCCCCAAAGAATTTTCCCAGGAGCCTGTCTCTCATATCTGATAGAGGCTCGCATAACAGTACCAGGTGCTCCAAGGTTTCAGTACCGTTGCCACAGATACAACAAGATAAGACTCTATCCCCCCGGGCCTTTTTTCTTCTTTCAGTGACCTCCCTCATGGGGTAGAGGTTCAGACGAAATCTTAGGAAGTTCTGCCATTCCACCTGAGATGGAAACCTCTCTAGTTATGGCAGAACTGTTCCTCTTTTGTAGTGTTCATTGAATCCTTTTGGAATCGATTTGTAGGACCTCAATTTTTCCTTGGTCAAAATCCAGTCTTAGTCTAGCAGCTTTATCTTTACCCCAATTGGATTTTCTATTAATAGTTTTTCTGATTGAGCAATGTTAGTCAGTATGGAAGGCCACATCTCTTGCCAGACCTTCAAGGCTGGGCCCAAATTCCCTTCTATCGCCTTCTTGATGATCGTGAACCCACTTAATCCTGGTGGGTCAAGGCATTTCCTATAAAGGGAAATTGATTTCCATACCATTAAGGTGTACACGGACGTTAGGCCCAATTCTCTCTGTATAAGTTCTATTGGCAACGATTTTGGGAGCGACAAGACCCTCTTCCAAAAAAGACCTTCCAAGCTAGGCCATAGCTTTGGACTGATGAAAAAGTTAGCTTCTGCAGCATATGTCATATCGAAGAGCAACAGAATGGTCTGGGGCCCTACAAGAAGGCCATCCCTCGGCCACAAGTGTCGAGGGTAATGGCCTGAATAGAAACAATCTGCCTATTTCACTTCTTCCAGAAATCTTGTCTCAGGTTCTCCTCAAGCTCGGGGTAGGGACCCAGCACCTTTAGTCAAAGGGAGCTCAGAGTTATCTGCTGGAAAATGAGGGAGACTCTATTTAACTCGGGGGACATTGTAATGTTACAAGAAACCTGGTTAGTGAACCCCATTGAAATTGAAGGATTCAGAGTGATCTCGCAGGCTGCCACACAAGAACTGAAAGGAAGACCTTCAGGAGGACAGCTCGTGGCAATTAGAAATTCCATACTGAAAGAACCTGTCTTAATTGCAAAAAAACAAAGGCGGGATCCAAATCTGTAAAGTCTCATTGAAATGTCAGGTCATTATGTCTGATATGATATTCGTGAATGTTTATTGGAACCCCGCGCGTTCATGCCAAGAAGTTTTTTTCAAGGATCTAGCAGCCTCAATGGAGAATATTAAACTCCTCTATGGGGGTGCGCAAATCATATTGGGGGGTGATTTAAATTTGCATTGTTTGCGTCCCTAAAAGGAGGGGAGGTCCACCAAGGAAAGAAACCCTCAGGGAGTGGCAGATCTTGGGTTGAGTTCTTAGAAGGCTGGGGTCTGAAAATGGGGAATGGCTCTCTTTCAGGGGACATCCATGCCAATTCAACAAGATCACAGGGGAAAATCAGTTCAATTATATATTATTTCTTTTTGTCCATTGACCTTTTCGGCCAGAATGTCTCAATGATTGAAGATAAAAGGAGTGGCAGTGACCATTCTAGGCTGACCCTGACGTTTGCAGAGATTGACTTTGAAGAGCAATATAGGCACAGTCAGCAGGTTGAGAGTAGAGAAGGGAGAATAGGCCTCCAAAAATATAAGAGGGACGGGGGGAGGTTGAATAAGTGCCTCAGTGAAACTCCTGACTTTATACTAAGGAGTAATTGTACCCCGGCTAGCTTTACTAAATTCATCTGGTCCACCTAAACCGCTGAGTGTGGGAGGTGGCGGGAAAAGGCGAGTGTATCGCCACATGTTTCACAAAGCCAAAATGCTGAAGAAAAAACGCTTGAATCAAGAATTAAGGAGTTTAGCCAAGTTGATTCTGGGTTCGAATAAAAAGGAAAAAAAATCTAGAGCACTATGCCAGTCTTACAAACACTGGTTGGTAGGTAAGAAGCCATTATGTCTCCAGTATGACAGTGAACATATGTTAAAGTTGGTGATAAAAAGGGATTCAGGTAATTTCTGGAAGGTGATAAATGCATTGAAGGGTGTTTGAAAAGCTCTCTTGGTAATTTGGTCCCAGAAAAGGTCTGGGTGAACTATCTCTCGTTCACCTTTGGGTCATGTAAAAACTCTATCTCTGCAGTTTCGGAGAGTGTCAAATGGGAACTACCGTTAGACACAACAAGTATAGAGGAACTGATTACGGAGAACTCGTCCTCCAAAGCTGCGGCCCAAACAGGCTCACTTATTCAGTGTTAAAAGAAAATCCAACAACATGGGACAAACTGTTAGTCTGGTTATTTGGGGAAAATCTGCTCAAGAAAGCTTTTCCCTCTACCTGGAAATCAGCCATAATCATGCCACTCTTTAAAGGGGGAGACCTTTTGTCACCACACAATTATCATCCTATCGCCGTTTTAGATATTGAGGGAAAACCTTTTATGAAGATCCTCTTGGGTGAGGTCGAGAAATGGGTAAAATATCATAAGATCCTCTATAAGTACCAGACTGACTTTCGTAAGGGCCTCTCAACAGCTCTAAACGGGGTTGCACTCAATGTAATGTCAGAGAAAACGAGCAAGTGTGGAGGAAATTCGTTGTATGGGGCCTGGGTGGATTTTTCCAGAGCTTTTGATCAGGTAGACAGGGGCAAATTGTGGACAAAGTTAAGAGCTTGGGGCATCCCTGAGGGGCTGCTTGCCATGCTGATCGAATTCCATAAAGACAATACTATAAGAATACGACTCGATGAGGAAGGCAATTTATCTGAGCCCATCAAAGTGGAAAAGGGGGTTAGACAGGGCTGCCTGGGTGCCGTGCTGTTTTTCAATTTATATTTGGCGGACTCGGGGGACTGTTTGAAGCTATGCGCGTTGGCCAGTCCAGTGATCGGAAGATCATGGGTTCACTGGCTGGCCTATGCAGATGACGTGGTACTTCTGGATTGTTCGCCTGTGGCACTCCAGAGATTATTGAACGGACTGGATAGTTACGCTAGGGAGAATGGTCTCTCCCTTAATCCAAAAAAAATCAAAGATTTTGGTGTTCAGACAAAGATCTAGAAAAATACCTTACAGTCAATGGAGATAGGAGGACAACACATTGAGAGTACACGAATTGTTATATCTGGGCTTCGAAATGTATTGCTCTCCTGCTAATCATAAGGTGGAAAAGGATTTGCTAAATAAAATCTTGCCTTTAGTGGCCCAGATGCAAAAAAATTCTAGTAAAATATTGTAAATTCTCTATTCTTCCACTGATTCACTTTTACAAAGCAAACGTTATACCAGTCATAATTTATGGGCTCGAAACCAAACCCCTTCTGTGGTATACAGATTGGCAGAAATGGGAGGGTATGGTGTGGAAGAAAGTGCTCAATCTTCCTATGAGTGTCCCAATGGGTCTTCTCAGATTCAAACTTGGGTTAAGCTCCCTGAAAACTAGCGCAGAATGGAAATGAATGTCTCTTTTCAGGCTTATCTATGTGGCACAGGAAAACTCTTTATATGGGGATATCAGAGAGCATTGTAAAAGGGGAGCTTCGGAGAGTCTGAGAAAATTGGAAACTTGGGTTCAGGCTGAATTATTAAAAGCAAATACAGATCTGGACACTTTGTTAAATAATCCCTGTAAGGCGAAAAAAAAGTTGGTAGAATTGGATTGGATCATAACAACAGACTTGATGAAGGTGAAAGCAAGATCCAATCAATTCATAGTAAAAGAAAATAATCTGGGTTTCTTACCGAGTTATCTGGTAAAAGTTCCAGATTGGAAAATAAGGAACCATTTTCTCAGAATTCGATTAAACGTAGCAAGAACTGGCGGAATCTTAGCACAAAGAGGCCAAGGGAATCAGGCCATAAAGCTTTGTGATGGATGCTCGAATCCGACAGCTCAAACCTTGAAGCATCTCCTAATGGATTGTCAAGGAACTGGAGAAGTCAGATCTCGACCTTTTATCAGATTTGGCTTTATGAGTGCTAATAGTGGTTTGTAATGATTGGGTTTTCATGTGTCAATCATGCGTATTTTGGAATGTGTTTGTAGATGGTAATATGTTGCTTGTCTTTTGTTTCTCTTTGTGCATTGTTTCTCGTTTGTCTGTTTAAACTAGTGAAGAATTGTTTTGTAAAAGGTTGTTCCAACCAAATACAATTAAAAAAAAAACAATATTGATGAAGCTTTCATCTTGTAGAAGTCTATTAGTGGTGTCAAGGAAAATTTGCAGTAGTGATGTTTAAACAGCAGAGCTTGGGATGCCACATTTTTGGCTTTACTTCTCAGATGGTTCACCCATGGAGCATCGTTCACACTGTAATTTAGGGTTATTCTCAGGTACACCATTGATGCAACTACTGGTATTGGTTCCCCATTCAGGGACCAGTGCACCAGTGGAATTTTTGCCCTTCCACCATCCCCCAAGATCAACATTTTAGATTTCTTTGCATTGATCTTTAGAGTATTGTTGTGAACATACGTGGTCAGAGCCTCCAGCTGTCCCTGCAACCCAATTTCCGTTTGGTCCAGCAGGAGCAAGTCGTCTGCAAATAGTAGGCGCCCCACCGAGTTCCCCGCGATATTGGGCGGGAAACATCTTGTTGTTGTGAATGCCTCTACCATTTCTGATATGAATAAACAAAAGACAGCTGGTGCAAGATGACAGCCCTGCTTCAGCCCATTTCCTGAATGAATGCTGTTTGATATTGTGCCTCTTCTGTCCATTTGGATTTTCAGAGTTGTTTTACTGTGCAGGGCTTCCATGGGTTCTCTCAGGTCCTGTAGACACCCCCACCTTTTCAGTTTGTCCCACAAGATTCTCCTATCCATCGAAAAGCCTGTTCTAGGTCAGTCGAAGCAATGTATATGGTTCGTATCTGTTTCTGCTTTACCTTACACTTAAGTAAGTTAATGATGAAGACATTAAAAGCAGTGCCAATCCCCCTTCGGAATCCCGCCTGCCAATGGTCCTGATGGTGAGACTCCAGACTCCAGGCATTTAAGTGCTTCAGAATTATTGCCGCAAATATCTTGCCCACCACATCAAGGAGAGCTATAGGCCTATAGTTGCTGGGATTTTACCTGTCCCCCGCTTGAAGATGGGAATGACAATAGATTTTGTCCAGGAGTCAGAAATCGTTTTCACCCTCTTGATGGTCTCAAACAATTTTAACATATATGTTGCCCATCTGATTGGATCTTTTTTCAGAATTTCGTTGGTAAGGCAGTCGGGCCCCGCTGCCCCTGATGCGTTGGATTTTGTTATAAGCTCAATTATGTCTTGTCTGTCGAATTTGAACTCCCATGGAGCTTCTGAAGAAATATGTAACCCAGTTGGGCCCCCCTTCCTGGACTCATACAGGCTTTTGAACTGTGCCTCCCAAATGTGCGATGACACTGGGTTTATGATTTTGCAGTCCTCTGGGGTATTTAGATCGTTTACTAGTTTCCACACACCTGCTATGTTTTTATTAGTCGTGAGGTGCAACATTCTTTCGCTGTCTTGTTGGTAAACTTGGTGCCTGTGCTGATTTAAGCAGTTCTTAAAGTTGGTTTATTTTTGTTTTTAATTAGGGCTAAGTTGTATGGCATCTTGTGTTTTTTCTCTAGTCTGCCCACACTGTTTAAGACTCTCTTTTCTGTGGCAATTTCTTTGTCAAAGGCATGCCTTGGTCGAAGGACAGCCTTTTTGGAGGTCAGGGCATTTTCACTGAAACCCAATAGGAACTCTGGGTAGTTCAATTTACCCCCTCTAGAACATGGTTTTTCTGAGCTTAACGCCGTAAGAGAGGATGTAATGAACATTGTGTCTCTTTTTCTTATTCGTAGGTGGTTTCCACCCAGAGTCACTTCATAGTGGTAATCTTGCTGATGGTAGTATGTGGAAGGGTTTTTCGACGCCCAGTCTGCGCATTCGAGCTCCAGGAGGTTGTGGTCGCTGAAGTCCGTAAATTTCACTTTTAGATTTGGGTACTGGAGTCACCTTCCGGGCTCAGGAAGACCCCCTTTCACCTTTCCCTTCTCCCCAATGTGGGGTTGTACCTGAGCTCTTTAATGCAATGTCCAGGTCCTTCAAGGTGAAGCCAGGTGTGTTTAACTTGGTCCATCTTTCATGAGCAGACTCATGATGTTCCATGACGCGATGTGTAGTATCACACTGTCGAAACTTACATCACTGGGAAATTCGATTAAGTCTATGTCCTTGGAGCTCAATTGGTCTAAAGTTGGAACACAACGCAGCAGCTTCATTACATTTGCTCTGTTCATCACCAGATTATCCGCAAATCCCAATGTTCTTTCTAGGGATAATCTAAACTTGTCCTTAGACGGCAGCGTTTCTGGCTTCTGCGTGTTGATAGGCTTTTCTACCGAGTCTCTGCTGGCCACGCGGCTGTTTTCTGCCCATGTGACTGTTCTTCTAGAGTCCCAGTCTGGAGCACGTCTGTCCGTCATGTCGGGGCGTTGCAACTCAACCCAGCATTTTTCCTCTGTTCTAAGACTCTCCTCCTTTGTTCCATTGCCATAAAGTCTTGCTCTGAGGGGGACAGGGAGTCAGGGGTTTTCGTGTTTTGGTGGACTCTTGATTTCCAAATTGGTACCCTGCTTTCTTCTTTTCAAGGAAGACTGTGCCATTTGGCGCCCCATTCTTCTTAGGAACAGTCCCCTCGTTCGACTTGATGAATTTGTTGGCATCCCTTGTTGGTCCAGATGGAATTGAGTGGACCTCTAAATTGGGTCTGCAATATTCCTCTTGAGGATGTTTTTCACCCTCCGTACCCTCTAGGTCATTGTCGTCCGATTAGGTGGATTAATTCATTAAGGAGTTTTCTGTACCTTCATAGGATGGCTCACTCTCCGATTCCTCTTCACTTAATACTTCTAGGTCAAAACTTGAGGAGGTTGATGGAACACTGACGTTGGATGGTTACCTTCTGAAAACAGCTGGCGTTTCCGGTCTTTGTATATTTCGGGGTAAGCTGAAGTTACTTTCTTTGCGCTTAATACTCACGCCCCTTTGTACTTTACTTTGGCAGCGTTTGCCTTCTGTATTAATGTGACCAGGAGAGGACACCCGCGTCTTTGAATAGGTGCGCAACCCCTTTTTGTTCACCACCAGGTTTGCACTTTAAGTGTTCTTAAGTCCACCTTGCTGTGATCTGAACATGACATACATTTTGATTGCAGGATCTAGGGGGCCTTGCCCTAACTTCTTGGTCATTCTGGAATTTTCCAGTGATTTAACAGCTGGCATGTGGTCCTTACCTCCTTTCTTTTTACTAGACTCAGGGTCCACAGTCCCCACATCGGATTCGTCCTCAGAGAATTTCTCATTTGACGTTTGCAAGTCTTTTGTTGCAGGGACTTTGGCTTTATCCACTGTAAGGACATTAGAAGGTAGTGATTTCAAGGTAACGGGTGGAACCGAATCCTCGTTGCGAGTGAGATCCACTTAGGCTCCCGCTGACAGCGAGTTGCAGCTTAACCTGTCGTCTCCTTTTTTCTTTTTCCAGAATAATTGGATCTAGTATACTCTTTATAATTTGTGTGATTTGATCCTTATTTTTGTCCAAATTTGTCTGTAAGGCTATGATGAAGCCTTCCACATAGATTAGTTTGTAGTGTAACATAGCAATGACTGTTGTCTGGTCACGTAGTTGCTCGTTCTGAGTCTCTATTAGTTTCATAAAAGGGGACATTGTGATTGCAAATACTGAGATAATTCTTGCATCGATGGCTGGTTCCAGTATGGACTGGTCCTCAACCTGTGAAGCCGCCAAGTCCATTAAGAGATCTTCGTCTGTTGGTGGTGATGACCCTTAGTGATGCTTACTCGGGAAAGGTGCCTGTTGATGTGTTCTCGCTGAGGTAGCCCTACATGAGGGCACACCGTACCGGTAAGGTTGGGCATTTGGATGTAGAGACCTTCCCGCACAATTTGTGGTCGAGTCATAGCCTGCTCTCACTCCATTGAATGTGGGCAAAGGCGAGGGAGGAGTGAGTTGAGTGTAATCACCTGTGTTAGGATTATCATTCATTGCTTCCTTTATATTTTTTGTTTTTACATTGTAACGAAAAATGTGTTAGTTGCATCTTAAAGTAGGTGTGATGCCAGAAGGCTTCCAGCCCTTATCTACTTTGTAAGTGTAAGGGTCCTTATGATTGTGTGGTGTAACTGAACCGAATGTAAACAGGTCCATTGAGGGAGAGTCATCTTCTTTCCTGCGGGCCTCCTCCTCCCCTTGCCGATCTTGTGACCCCGACAGAGTCCCACTACCCTCCACTGATTGTAAATCCTTTGTTTTTAGGAGGGGGCTTGTCAGCTGGCTGTGAGGCTAATTGTGGCTTAACCCACCCTCTTTCTCCGGCGACTGGACATCCGCCGTTTGCTTATCCCCAGTTGTAGGACTGTTCAAAACAGGAGTGCTACAGACCGTGGGCTGGGTCACCGGGCCCGTGTCTTCCCAGTCTTCAAACACGGTTGTAAAAGTGGGGTTGATCAAGGTAACGGCTAAGACATCTGGAGGCTGTTGTAAAAGGTTCTCGTGGGACGATGTCGCATTACTGATTTCGATCTCTGGTAACACAGTGTCGCCATTTCTGAACATTTCCCCACTTGTACTTCACCTGGAGCTCCGGCAAAAGCAAAGGTAAAACCGGGGCACCCCAACTACCCCCACCACCTGGATTTCTGCGGTAGAATTTAACAAAAGACTAGAAATTCTTGTGGTTTAAAGTACATTTTTAACAGAGTTTGTTTACCATGTCTGCCTTGATGCCACACACTGCCAATGACTGCACTTCCGGCGCACTTTGCGGCCCCATCCCGGGTCCAGCAAGGCTTTAACCAGTAGGGGGGTGGAGCTGCGCGCTCAACGCTTGACCCTCAAGGCCACAGGCTGCTCCAACTGTCTGATGCCTGTGGCAACTGGCCGCTTGTGTTGAGGTTGCTGGACAATTTTCCACAATCACCTCAGTTCAGTAGCACAATCCTGGGTGGAGTTCAGACAAGTCGACCAAAAACCAAACGCTGACTGCCAATGACTGGACTTCCGCTGCACTTCACGGCTATCTCTCGCATTGAGAGAAAAACAAGATGGTGGCCGTGTCAGTACTAAAAACCCCTGGTTGTGGTAATTCATCCGAGATATAACTATTTTTGAGATGGGGGCACCCCCTTCTCTGTCAAATATTAAAATTACTACAGCAAGTAATAACCCCATAACACAAATATGATTTTTTTGTACACTTCGTGCCCAAGTTGTTTCGGACCTGTTCCAAATCCATTTAGCGGTTTGGGCTATGCAAAAATGGACCTTGTTTGTCTATCGGAAAAAGAAACTTGAACATAAAAATGTTTTTCTCTTCTTAATAATTGTTTTATTTTTTAACAAATAGCAACAAAACATTTGCAGTCTAGGGGTGGGGGACAAGTCCTTAATAATTTCGGAAATTTCAGCCAACACCGTTACTCGAATCAAAAGTTTATAACAACTAGCTGGGGTGCCCGGCTTTGCCTGTGTCCTGATCGAGTGCTGTCTCATGTGCCCTGGAGGATGTTGCTCTTGTCCTCTTGTCGCCAAGTCTTGCTTCAGTTTGCTCTGGCATCTTATTTGCGGTTGAGAAAGTTGCTCTTGTACTCTGGTCGGCAAGTCATGCTGCTGTTTGTTGTTGTGTTTTAGAAGCTCCTAATATTGATTTTCGATTTGCATCAGATGGAGCTTTTCCAAGTGATGTTCGTTTTTTGTGCGCCATGTTTCATTCACTCAGTGGCTTCAGCACATTTGAGAAAATGGCCAAGAAAAATAGATTGATTGTGCTCTCTTCTCATGAATAAACTTGAGTAAACTGTAACCTTGCCATTTCCCATATTTGGAGGGACATGAAAAAAGAATAATGTTTTAATGCCCTTTAAAAATTGTTTGACAAACACTTTTGAACTGTACAAAGTAGTCATCAAATTCAAAGGAATAACCAACACATCGAACACTTTGCTTCAGACACTTTTCCAAATGTTGCCTCCTTCTAGTAACTACTGTAGTGAATCGGGGTGAGCATCAGTAAATGAGGGTTTCTATGGAGTGATTTATTGCATCCAAACATAGACTACAATCTTTCCCTAGACAAATGAGGAATCCATGCAAAATTTGGTAGCAGTTGGGTTGAACAGTATGTATTTGTATGGCCGGACAAACATACACACACACATCCAGCATTTTTTTGGCATATAAGATTTTTGCATCCAAACATAGACTACAATCTTTCCCCAGAGAAAAGAGGAATCCATGCAAAATTTGGTAGACCTGTGTTCAACCGTGTGGATTTGTATAGCCGGACAAACATACACACACACATACATTCAGCTTTAAATTTAGTGATAGAATTTTAAGAGGTTCCTATGGGAGTTCGACTCACCTTAGCTCCAGGGCAGGTATCGCTGTCCTATGATATATATACTACAAGCAGCATGGTCTACGCAGCCTGCAAGATATAACGTCAGGCAGCCAAGAGGGTAAAATGCCCATAAATTGATCCGGGCACTCATGGGTAGGGGTAAAAAGCTACGGCTAAATGCTGGCTATTATATTTATTTATTTTGTTTTTATTTCATTTATTTTATTTTAACATTTGGGTAACACCCAAACACACAGGTATCACAGCGTTTGTACAGGGTAATAGCATAGAAAGGATTAACAGGTCATGGAATCAAAGGCAGCTTAGATAGGTCATAATTATAGTGTTTGTGATACTATTGAATAACCAAGTTTTCAACAGTTTCTTGAAGGTTGGGTAGGATGGCTAATTTCTTAAATGAGTGGGAGGGTAGTTCCACAGGGCAGGGGCCGTAGAGCTGAAACTCCCCCGTACCCCATGCGCAGTCAAGTTTGTAGCATGGCATCGCTAAGATAAGCTGGTTGGAGGAACAGAGTAAGCAACGGTGCTGTTTCTTTGTGATGCAGTGGTTAAGATGGGGGGGGCTTCATTGCAGATGCAGCTATGTGCTAATGTCAGAGTTTTAAAGTCAATCTGTGCTTTTATTTGTAGCTAATAGACATCTCGGCTGGTGGCAGAGATGTGGTCTAATTTGCAAATGCCAAATGCCGCCCGCAGGGTTTGGTTTTGAAGCAGCTGTAATTTGGCTAGGTTTGCCATGGAAGTGCCTTTGAGTAGGACATTGCAGTAGTCTAGTTTGCCGATTATAATGGCTCTAGAGAGAGGCTTGGGTATTTTCTGCTTAATGAGATGAGTTTGGCAGTGTGAGATGTGGCGGACTACAGAATATTGAAGTGTCGTGTAATGGTAAGTTCTGCGTCCAGGTCGAGCCCTAGGGTTTTGGCATGTTTGAGGACGGGAAGGGCGTAGCCCTCAATAATGAAGGCAGCATAGGAAAGGTCAAGGGATTTTAGATGAGCAGGTGAGAAGTGGAAGGTCTCGCAGAGGTTTTAGCAGAGTATGTTGTGGTCTACAAGGTCAAAAGCGACTGAGAGGTCTAGGAAAAGTAAGATGCCCACATCACCAGTGTCCCTAATACTGCCAAGGTGAATCTTAAGGTTGATTAGGGCCGTTTCAGTGCTACGTTTTGGTCAGAATCCAGATTGCTTGACGCCGAGGGTGAGTGCAGTTTAGGGAATTGTTGGCATTGTATGAAGGCAATGCAGTCTAGAGGTTTTAGCAGGAAGGCACTGTAGTGATGGATCTATAATTGGTAGGGATAATCAGACAAGTGCTTTATTTTAGTAAGGGGTTGTACCAGGCTGCTTTGATGGTGGTGGATACTTTGCAGGAGTTGAAAGAGGTGTTGATACATTTTGTTATGATGGGGGGTGAGACTAGGGGCACAGAGCTTAATGATATTGACAGGTGAGGTATCCCCTTTGCAGATGGAGGGTTTAAGGGCCTGGATGGCCTTCAAGACAGATTCTTCGGATACTTGATGGAAGGAGACATTTGGGACTGGCTCTTGAAGGGGAGGTGGAGAGCCTGTGGTAGGGCAATGCTGTTGGGGACTGGTGCATAGCTTTTGCCGGCTAGTATGGCGTTCTTATTTGATATTTTGTTGCAGAGTAGATTGATTTTGGTGGTGAGCGTGGTGCACCATGCTTTATTAGGTTGGACTACAGTGGTAGGTGCACACAGGTTTTCTAGATCATGCAGAATGCGGAAGAGTTCCTTAGTGTTGGAACTGGCCATGCTGATTCTTTTACGGTAAGAGGCTGCGTTGGTTGTTAATATAGCATCCTTACAAGTCTTGGAGTTGGAGGTGAGGAGAGTGTCATTTTTGGGAGTAGGATGCTTCTTATGTAGGTGCTCAATTGCTCCTTTCTGCCTATGGAGCTTGACTAGTTCATCAGTGAAGCAGATGTTTGTAGATTTGGCTGGTTTTAATGTTTTGTTTTTGAGGGGACCGTGTCGGTCTAGCATGTCAAGGAGGCTAGCATGGTAGTGGTTCTTGAGAGCTGCAGGGCTCTTGCAGTTGGGAGGCTGTGTTTCAAGGAGGGAGACTAAGGTGGGTTTGAGGATATTGTGGGTGAGCTTTTTTGTGCAGCTCGCTAGAATTTGGGTGGGTGGAGGTTGGAGGTGGCTCTTGTGGTTTGAGTGGTGCAGTTTAACTTCAATCAGGTGGTGATCGGGACTGGGCTGATGAGAGAGATGTCAATGGTCGAATTGGTAGTAAGTATCCAATCGAGGGTATTCCCTTTCATGTGAGCCAGGATTCTGTAATGGCTAATAGGTCAATATGGTTATCGATGATGAGGTTGTGAGCTTCTATAGCGTGGAAGCCCAAGTATCTGATGTTGAAAAGGGCACAGTTAAGTTGTTTGTTCAGGGCTGTGGGTGTGGAGTTGGTGGGACTCATGGTGGAAGGTAGATCTTTAAGGGGTTCTCAGTGCAAGGTCCGGCTGGATAACCTGTTCAGTCTGAGGTTGACTGTGATAGGGTATAGGAGTTGCTGGAGGTCAGGAGGGTACCAGGAAGGCCTGGCACGCAGGTTGCATAGTATTTGAGCTCCTAGGGAGAGGGAGGTAGTGTTCACGTGTTTGGGCTTTTGGCTCAGCGCAGGGCATGTGGCACTTGTGAGCTTAGGGAGAGCAGGAGGCAGGGCACTCATTGGCTTAGGTAGCACAGGAGGAAGGCTGCTCATGGGTCTGGGTTGCGCAAGTGGCAGGGCACTCTTGGGCTTTGGTGGCACAGGTTGCAGGGCACTCATAGGCTTAAGGAGCACAGTAGGCAGGGCACTGGTGGGCTTAGTCGGCACAGGTGGCATGGCATCAATGCTGTTTAGCAGGAATGGGTTGCTAGCAGCCTTGGGCATGGGGTGGTTGGGATAGGTGGTGTGGGGCAGGATGAGCGATGGCTTGATACGCAGCTCTGATGGGGAGATATTTCAGGAACATAAGTGGGCAGGGTAGAGTGCTTCGGGTAACAAGGGGAGCGTGGCTGGTGGTAAGAAGGTGGAGGAGGATGCGGAAGGATGATCTGATTGTCACACCAGTAGGTAGGACTGACTGTTTGTTCAAACACTCATAAAAATAAGCTTTTGCCTGAAAGGGGTGTGATACCATTTCTCTCATACCAAAACATGGCGGATAACTACAATATCACCTGCATGGCAAATTGCCACGCGCTCTGTCCGTCTCTTGGACTTCTTGAGGCAGTATTCAAATCACCATTACACATAGCTCCTCTAAATACAGTTTTGAATGAAGCACATTTCCTGTTCACACATGTCATGTGACTGACTTTAGTACGACTGTCATCAATGTGGAATAATTCAACCAGCTTGGACTAGTGCCTTTACCATTTCATTACAAATAATGTAACACAGATATGTTCACATTAATTGTTCACTAGTTTCTACATAGTAAATCTACTGTGGCTCAAAAAACTTTGCATTAAATATTAATTAAGTAGTACATCTGAAGTTGTAAAGTGCAAGTTCTAATCCCTTTCAAGCTAGAAGTGTGCAGAGCAGCTGTTTCAAATCATTTTCCAAATCTATTGACACATAGGGCCTCGGCTGCCGCCGGAGTCATTTTTTTGTTCGCGCCTGGGAATGTGCAATTTCCAGGGCATTCCGGCCCTGGCAGACCCAGTATTTGAGTCCCATTGGACTCAATGGGAATGGGCAGGTTGGATGCACTGGCACCATTCGTGAATGGTGCCGGTGCATCTGTCGAGGTCTGCATCCGTCGAAGTCTGCTCGCGGTGCCAGTTAACCCACCAGGTCAGACCTGGCGGGCGAAAAGGCACCCACGAGCAGAACTCTTAGTTTGCTGGTTCGGTAGCAACAGTACCGGCAAGCTAACTGGTACCGTTGTTTCCAGATGGACAAGCTTATAATGAGGCCCATAGTCTAGAACTACTGGCATAGGCTAGTGCCTATGTTTCAATTCAACCCAACATTAAATAATACAAACTACTAAGGTACACATTCTTGTAATATCATCATAAATATTAAAATTCATATCATAGGCCTACTCACACGCCTGCTTCCTGTCTGGCCCTGTCAGGCCATGAAGGGCCAGGACACGCTGACCGTCCTTCACCCATCCCAGCAAACCGTTTCCACACCACTTGACACCAATGTGCGCAAGGTAAGGGGTCACAATTTAAACAACTTCACAGATCATCCCACCCTATATACTTTGGACTTGCACAATGTGCATCTTGCCTGGAGAACAGCTAGGTCATCACTGCCAAAAGACTATCCGCACAGCCGTTCTGGAAGGATTACAGGTCGCTGCAGAAATCAATCTGAGGTCCTTACTACGGCTAACGTTGACCTCTTCATCATGAACACCTTGTCACCAGCCCCACATTTCTGGCTTCATCTAAACATTGTAATGCTGGCACAATCACGGCTCACGGCTGAGGAGCCTGCATTCTCTGCTGCGTACGAGCTGCCTCTACAGCATGCAAGAAACAACACGACTACACAAAAGGCACAAATATTCCTTCCCACCCTCTGCCTACGCCGCCCATCGTCCTGAGACAAGAGCATCTGTAAAGCACTAGCACCATTAACAAGTATAATGCCTATGCCGCCACGCCCATGGCCCCACACAAAGTCCATAGCACCTTGACTCGCCTACACCATAGTAACACCGCCCAAACCACTGAAGCCACCTCCCGCACCCTCATAATTCCCGTTTCACAAGTCTCCTGCAAACCGCCCTTCACTTCCAGAGCTCCTGCTACTCCTAAGCACCCGCACAGTAAACAATCTAAGTCGGCCAACAGTAACGCTGGCTCCGGCCCCCAATTCAGAGCAACACTGCCGCTTTGCGAGGCAACACCTCTTTTCTCTGACAATATCATTAACCCTACGCTCACTGCCGTGAACAAGAACAACGTATCTCCTTCACCACGCAAGCTTAACTACATGGACCCCAATGCACCTAATACGACAAGCACTGCACAGTGCCTCAGTGTCTATGCTCCACTGCTCCGTGCCCTCAATCCAACGTTTACTGATCCCACTGAGCCAATTGTACGTCCTTGCCTTGCGACCAAATATCGTTTACCCCTTGTGATTCAAACATGCTACTTAGCATTGCTGAACTAATTGTACCTAGCACTGCTGAACTAATTGCATTAGCCCTGCTGAATCAATTGTGTCTGGTCCTGTTGAATTAATTGCATCTAGCCCTGCTGAATGAATTGTGCCTAGCCCTGCTGAACTGATTGTGCCTAGTCCTGCTGAATTAATTGTGACTAGCTCTGTTGAATTTATTGTGCCTATCCCTGCCAAATTAATTGTGCCTAGTTCTGCTGAATTAAATGTGCCTAGCCCTGCTGAATTAATTGCATTAGCCCTACTGAATCAATTGTGTCTGGTCCTGTTGAATTAATTGCATCTAGCCCTGCTGAATGAATTGTGCCTAGTCCTGCTGAATTAATTGTGCCTAGGTATGTTGAATGTATTGTAGCTATTCCTGCCAAATTAATTGTGCCTAGCCCTGCTGAATTAAATGTGCCTAGCCCTGCTGAATTAATTGCATCTAGCCCTGCTGAATGAATTGTGCCTAGCCCTGCTGAACTGATTGTGCCTAGTCCTGCTGAATTAATTGTGCCAAGATATGTTGTATTTATTGTGCCTATTCCTGCCAAATTAATTGTGCCTAGCCCTGCTGAATCAATTGTGACTAGCCCTGCTAAATCAATTGTGTCTGGTGCGACTGAATTAATTGTACCCAGCCCTGCCGAATCAATTGTGCCTAGACCTGCTGAATCAATTGTGCCTGGCCATGCTGAATTATTGTGCCTGGCCCTGAGTAATTAACTGCACCCAGCCCTGCTGAATTAATTGTGCCTAGCCCTGCCTAATCAATTGCCCCTAGCCCTGCTCTATCAATCAGACCTAGCCCTGCTCAATCAATTGGGTTTCCAGCCCTGCTGATCCTAATGTGTTACTCATCCATGTTGAGTGTGACCAATTGCCCACAGCGCCTGCTGAGCCTAATGCACAGTCTAGCCCTCCTGAATCATATGTTTTGCCTAGCCCTACTGAGTATGACCATTTGTCCTCTGCCACCGCTGAGTCAAGTAAGCTGCCCATACCCAGTAAATGGGAGCAACTGCATATTATGCCATCCGAGTCTAATGCCATTCCCAGCCTATCGCCACCACTCCAACGCTTAGCAATCCTACTGAGCCCAATGCTGCATCCAGCCTTAGTGTTAACTCCCCTGCACACACTGCACTGAAAGACATACCGCCTGCCACCAGTCACAAAACAGCCACCAAGGGCTCTCTTATCAATGCTAGATCACTCCTAGCACACGCCCTTGACATATCTGACCTCATAACCATGAACCAACTTGACCTCATAGCAGTTGCAGAAACATGATTGCACCCCGCAGCAGGCCCTGCACTTTCGCTAGCCATCCCAGAGGGATTCAGAATATACAGGAAAAATAGAGCCTCTGCCAGAGGAGGTGGGGTTGCCCTGATTACCAAATCTGACCTATCCATCAGAGAATAACCCAACCAAGCCTTCCCTCAGGGGCACTACTCTCAATCAAACTATCCTACCCTAATGCTGCGACCACCACTATGCACATCATATACAGTCCACCAGGCCCACTACAAACCTTCAATGAGGACATAACCCTCCTCCTCTCAAAAAACACTAAACCATCTACCAGAATCATCATTCTAGGTGACTTTAAACTTTGCCTTCACAATATCCTAGATCCGAATGCCACGATCGTTCAAAGCACAATTGCCACCCTAGGACTTACTCAACGCATTGAACAAGCTGCCCATGACAAAGGCAGCACTTTAGACTGGCTTGCCGACCTAAATCTATCAACCAGCATTACATCCGCTGGTCAGACCACAACATCATCACATTCACTATCCCTAGAAAAATCTGACCTAAAACTGCACCGCACCTAACCCAGCTACTCTCACAAGAAACACTTGCAACATCAAACACACAAACTTGCTCCCATTACTAAGCCCTGTCACAGAAGGCACTCACTCCTTGTCCAACCCATCAGCCATGGTAGATCTCTACAACATCACTATCCTCCAGGCCATTGATAAAATTGCCCCACTCAAACATTGCAAACCAAAACCTACAGCTCACTTGAACTCTTGGTTCACACCTGACCTCAAGAATCTTCGATCCAATAAACATTCCACTGAATCTCTATGGAAAGCCTCCCTATTCAAAAATAATAGAGACCTATTTATCACCTCTGCCAAAAAATAAAAACAAGCCATACTGTTAGCAAAGAACGTCACGTACAACAAGCGCATACCAAATGCCAAATCTGTCAGGAAGGAACTATTCACCATTTGAGCGAACTCGAGTTTCCTACCAGCCCGCCAGACACCAGTCAGAAAGATGAAACATGGTGCGCTAACATACATCATGCAATTCAGGATGAAATAGCAATGCTCCAAACTCGTTAACTAAAATTGTTAACTAAAAAGACACAGTAACTATGCCAGTCCCGAACAACGACCTTCAAACTACAAGTAATCCAATCCCCCCTCCATTCAAATTTAGGCCAGTCTCTACAACTGAGGTCATCAAAATCATCTCCAGTTTAAAACCTTCCAGATGTCAAGGCGACATATGCCCTGCCCCAGTCATCAAAGACTGTGTTACTGAATTTGCCCCATTCATTACCTCTCTCATCAATAACTCCTTTTCACAAGACACAAGCCCCAAGAACCTGAAAGAAGCGTGGGTCCTCCTGCTCCTAACCAAACCTTCCCTTGACCCTAGAATCCCAACCAATCACCATCCCATTACAACAGGCCCTTTCCTCTTGAAAATCCTTGACCGCGCTGCCTACCTCCAGATACAGGAACATCTAGAAACTAATAATCTCTTGTGCTTACGCCAAACGGGCTTCAGACCTAGACACAGCACAGAAATGGCACTCCTCGACCTTAAAAACCAAATGGACACCATCATTGACAATGGAAACTTAGCCATAGTACTTCTCCTAGACCTCTCTGCAGCATTTCATTTAGTAAATCACAAAATATTGTGCCAACACCTGGACAGCACAGCCCAATTCTCACCTATAGCCATCGCCTGGATAAAATCCTTCCTCTCTGAGAGCACTATGAGAGTTCTCTCCAACTTAGCTAATGCCGGCCAAGGCCCCGTTCTCTGCAGTGTACCCCAAGGATCATGCATGTCACCAGCGCTTTACAATATTTTTGCCAAGCTTCTATTTGAGCACCTAGATGAACGCAGAGTGTCCTGTGAAAACTATGCGGCTGATAGGCAGATACTTCTCCATCTCTCTGGAGATTACGATCCAGATTCTACCACTCTCAACAACATATACCAGATGATACAATCCTGGATGGTCCAACATGAACTTTGTCCAAACGATGACAAAACGGAGCTACTTCTGGTCGGTACTCAAACACGCCTCAAACAACTTGACCCCAAATACAAACACTTTATAACAGACGGGAAAACCATCACCGTCTCCAAAGAATTCAAAACGCTGGGCGTGTATCTGGACTCGTCCTTAACCATCTCCAGACAAGTCATCTCATCAGCAGCCTACACTGCCATGCTCATTAACACTTGCAGACCCCTGTCTAACCTTAGCAAGAGCCCTCAGTCTATCGAAACGCGACGACTGTAATATTCTCATGGCTGGCACAGCGACCAGCAGTATAAAAAAAACTTCTGGTCACTCAAAACAATGCATTACGGGCAGCCCTAAACATACCAAGAAGAGAGCATAGCTCTGAAACCAGACGTAAAGTGCACTGGCTACCGGTTCAGGACCAAATCAAATTTAAAAAACTATGGCAATCACCCACAAATGCCTCACTAATATAGCTCCCAAATATCTCACAAACCTGCTGACTCCAACCCAAACCACTAAGCCCACAAGCTCCGCCACAGCCTTCCTTCTTACGGTTCCTAAATTAAAAAGAACCAAGGCCGGGGGACGCAGCTTCCCTGTTGTGGCAGCCAAAAACTGGAACGCCCAACTTCTAGCCATTAGAGCTTACCCCTCCCACGCCTCATTCCCCAGAAAACTTAAGACCTGGCTCCTCACATCCAACCTGTAGTCCCCCTCAGCGAGAGCCAGACCCTGCCGCTATTTCATCAGTATGATCACTATTCAATAATACTGTATCTGTAAATAGTTATGGGAATAATACTGCACCTGTAAATACTTATGGGATCACTGTATCTGTGAATACCTACTGACTGTAAATAAGCTTAATATGGCTACATGTCAAGCCCATGTCTACCATTGTTGCTGTGGCAACACCTGTAAATTGTTTTTACCTACTCTCCTGCACCCAGATACCCAAGGGTTAGGCGTGTTCTACAAATGCTAAATAAATAAATTATTATATGAAGTGCAAGTGCTTCATCTGGCTTCCCCCCTAAAAAACACTGTTCCCAAGAGCAATGATGCTGCTCAAATGTAATGGCCCACTAACCTAATGACATAAATATTCAGCAATTTCTTATGCTGAAAAACTTAATGATATACAAGGGCTATGTTAGGCTTGCGCATTATCATGTGCAAACCTGCAATAATAATTTAAACACGTGCAAAATAAGCAGGTGCAAATATGGCAAACTAACAAAATACAGTAATAAGCGCTTTTGATCACCTCATCTGATCCATATGTAGGCATCCAAATGTGCAAAAATTGCAAGTGCAAAGATCACAAACAGGTACACAAGGATGCTAATAAAGTGCAATTTACTGCACATTTCTTTTTGCAAAAATGCAAATATATAGACCAAACCTAAATGTTCCAGCATCAGGTCTCTAAGAAACCAAGTCGGGAGGGACAAACCAGAATATCTAAAAAACGTAGCTTGTGAATCACAACAGACTGAAAAATGTACATCTGATCATTCAAAACCACATGATCAATAATCAGTGCATCGTAGAGCACATCCAAATTAGGCATTTCTAAGGGTCAGCGTAAAGACACATATAATTCTTCATCTCCATTAAGAACCTTAGGTTTTAAGGACTCAAAACGTATGATCATTTTGGACTCCAAGTGTCTCAATTTCAACTGTCTAGTGCCTTGCCTAGTCTATGGCAAGTCCCTATTAATAATAATAAAAACAATCCAAAGAGCCAACACATGCAATTCAAGGGATATGAGAAAAACAAACATGTATTATGCTGCCAGGGCAGGGAAACATCTATCTGACATTCAAATTCAAGTAGAGAAAATGGTTGGTTAATTGGTGGTTACAGAATGGAAAAGAAATCAATTGTTATGAGTTTCTTCAACGTAAATTGGCTGGTGTGATTTTCAATAAAGGCGCTTCCATACATTCTACTACTTCATTGGTCGTTATGCTGGTTAGCTCATGATCAGTGAAATTATTTCCAGTCTCACGTGCCTCGACTGGACAATGATTGTTGAAGCATATATTGGTCAGGTTTGGTTTACCATTGGCTGCTCCAGGAGGAGTAGATGTGGAGTGAGTACGCACAGAACTCTTGACCAATCATTATGTGAGATGTGACAGTGTGACACAAAAAGTATAACATTTGAATCTCTTTATAAATGAAAACTGGTCCCATCATTACAAACTGTGTACTATCAGTTCATTTTGCAACTCACTTGGTGGAAAGATTGCTTGCATGCCCTTCCTGTTTCTCATGAGTTCATCTGTCCGAGTTCAGACCTTATGTGTTGGGGCCTAGCTGTTTACAAACGTTGCTGTTTTACAATGGCACAAATAGGTATGTGACCTGGCACTTCTTGCCCCCGGCATTGCCGTCCTCTGCCCCAACTGTCTGTCTGCTATCCAGGGGTGGTGTGCCGCCAATGATCTCTGCCTTAATGCCAGTAAAACCGAGATTCTCCTCATCTGCACACCTGCACCCTCCTTTCCTGTCACTCTCTGGCCGGCCTCTCTTGTCGCTCTTCCAGCTCCCACTTGTGAGGCTAAAAACATTGGGTCATCTTCAATTCCACTCTCTACTCCTCACATCTCTGACATCTCTAAGAAGTCACACTACCAGCTGCACCTCCTCAGAGGTATTCTCCCTTTCTGCTCCTTCCACCAGAAGCTCACTGTCTCCAGAGCTCTGGTTCTCTCTAGGCTGGACTACTGCAACAGCCTATTTCTAAATCTGCCTGATTCTACTCACTGCCCTCTGCAACTCATCCAGAACAGGACTGAAAGACTTGTCCTTGGCCTCAAGCCCAGAGATCGTATCTCTCTAGGACTGAAATCTCTGCACTGGCACCCAGTGGCTGGAAGGATTAAGTTGAAAACCCTCTGCATTGTCCACAAGGCCTTCTGGGTCCTGGGGCCTCAATACCTTAAACTCTCTCTTCCTAAGTATCTTCCTTCTCAAACTCCTCGCTCTTCCACCTCCAACTCCCCCAGAGTCAGTCGTTTCTACAAGTAATGAGTTATTGGTAGATCTCTTTTTTCAGCTGGTGCCTCCCTCTGGAACAGCCTCCCTGCCCCCCTGAAACTTGAGGAGAACCATATCTGGTTCCGGAAGCACCTCAACACCTTCCTCTATGCTTCTGCTTTCTCTCCTCTTCTCCCCTGCTGACCTCCTGGCTGAAACTGAAACTGCGCTTGACACCTGACTACCCTCTGATCTCGGGCCCAGTTCACCTCCCCCACCAGTTGCACACCTGCACTGCCTTCCTGGCAACCCTCGTACTTGGGGACTGTTTTTCTGTATCACTAACAATCCCCTACCAGCACTTGACACCTGATGTCTGCGCTTACCCTTGCACTTGCCATCAGCTGGTCGCACTTTTTACTTATTACTTTTATTTATTCTATTTATTTTTACTCTCGATCCCATGTACTGCACTGCCCCATCCCCTTCCCCTGCACTTTTCCTCTTCCCCCTTCCCCTGCACTTGTGCAATCTCAATGTCACCTGGCCTAGTAAGATCGCTGTCTTTGGTCTTCCCTCTGTTCCCCCTCAGTTGCCTCATCGCGCTTTGAACCACTAGTGTATAGGCACGTTAAAAATGCCATGTCATATCATATCATTTCATATCATATGTGTTTGCGCAGTGTACATTGCCATAAAAATTGTCTTTATTTACTATTGCATTCAGGTGATATGACTTAGGTGTGTGCTACTGTACAGATCACTGGTTGCTAGACAATTCTAGAGTTTGGGTAATGGTACACTTGTGAGGTGTAATTTCATGGGTTGTCATTATCACTGTTGCACTCATACGATGTGAGCTATGAGTGAACATCTTTACTGTTAACTAATTCCTAATTGAGACAACATGGTGGGTAATGTTGTTTCACATAACTGTTTCTTCAACAAGAGTTTACCCTACAGAGGGCAGTGTTGTGCTATGATTAGTTCATCTCTACAACCATGCTTCTTTGTCTCTTGCTGCTTAACTCCTGCCAACACGTGACCTTCATTAAGGTAGGTTTGCTTGTTCTGCCTAGGGACACACATTGGTATAACTCTCTGTACATGGCTAGAGGAACTCAGCAGACCTGATGTGGTCTGGTCCATCTGGGCACAGTGTCATGTCCTTAAACTCTGGAGTCTGTATAATTTTCTGTTGTTCTTTCATGAGCTCATTACTGCAAACTAAACCCAGGAAAAGCGTACAACCAGCCCCCTTGCTTTAACCAATCACTGCACAGCATTCAGTCTTTGGCTGTGTTAATATTGCAACCTGGAATGTAAGCCTTCCTGCAAGGGACTGGCTACTGTTCTCTAAAGAAGGGTGATGGGGGGTTTGCATGCTGCAGGGAAAGATAACTAGTTATTGACACCTACATTTAGTATGTATCAGCTAATGTAAAACAGCTGTCATTACTTACTCATTAGTATAAACACTCCTTCCATCGGTTTTTCTGAGTAATGCAGAAGGATGCTAGATCTAGCTAAGAGGCACATGGTCATGTTCATTCATAAGGTATATGTTTGTGTGCTGTGGTCTAATCATAGCATGGCTCCTGGTGCCTCGTAGGGCCTATGCATGAAGGCTTTCATTTAATGAAGCTGAGTGCTGCTTCTACTGTGTGCCTGTTCATAGTGACTTTTGCAGCTTATACCTTTGTGCATGTGTAGGAAGTTGGATATATTTGCCCATATGTTCATACTCCCCTACACTAGGATGAATCAGGGATATGTGCAAAACCAGAAAACTTCATGCATTTGACATCTCTATTGTGTATTTTCATAACATAGTTATTGGATAGCTTATGTTTGCACTCTTGATTGCACAATAGTGTTGTAAAATTCTCAGTTTCAAGGGTCCCATTGTGGAACCTATATAGCTAAGTACACAAAGGCTCTTGTCATGTAGACAACACATCTCGTACGGCAAGTGATCTTGTGTTTAAAAGTCCACAATTTACCCTCTTTAATCATAATGTCTCAAAACAAAATCACACATCTTACAGTCATTACACTTACAAAAAAACATAGTTGCGTTTTTTTCTCATCAACCAATTGTCAATCGTAGGATGGGTCAAAATTGCATTAAAAGCCAATAATGTTTTTCCAGAAGGTGCTTTAGAGAAAGTAGGGAATGAGCTCAACACTTCTTTTACATCCCAACCATAAAGTAGGATCGACCAATATTTATATAAAATGGACTTAATATGCATAGCCTGAGGAGTATAGGCTGTTATGAATCTTGCTTTGTCTTTCTCTGATTTCTTCCTATTTTCAAAAGCTCATTCTATCCTTCTGTTTTGCCTTCTCAAATGCAATCTCCATATTTCTTGGTTATATGGTTAAGTTGTTCAACCCATAGGAAGATCAGTTTTTGGGTGGCTTATGACTTTGGTGCTGTTCAATGGGTTTTGCATGAATAAGTACATTGCCACCTCTGAATAATATTGCAGGTGAAAATCTACTTTAGTGCCCTGTATTACCGCTGGCTGTATTAGCGCACGGTATTAGCACCAAAGATTCCCCATTGGGTCCAATGGAATGGGGATTTCCCGTTAACGCCCAACCTCGGACCCACTGGTAATACTGCCTGCCCGGTGGGCGCTACGGCTATTACAGTTGGGCGGTATTACAGCCGGGATACCGCCCAAATCATGATGAGGCCCTTAGTCTGCAGACAGCGTGGCATGAAAAACATTTGGAAAATACATTTGTCATTATTTTGTGGATGAAAGAGTGTGAGGAAAGTTGGGGGAGTGGAAGACAGAGACTTTTTTATAGGTGACAATGGCTGGGTGGGTGCCGCCAAATTTGCTGCCAAATTTTGCATCTGTGGTCAAATTCTGAGCTGTGGAAAGGACATCTGTGTGCGGACATCATTAGGACTGGGGGTGTTCTGTGTCTAGGTATATTTACATCTATTTTATGAATGTAGAGAGTGTGACTACTATGTTTGTGTTTGGAGTAAAATACATGTGTTAGTTGGTGAAGTGTATAAAGTGGTTATGCTATGGGTAAAGTGTATAGTTGTGAGTATGGCAAGGTTACACCATGGTTGAAAAGTATAGTTGTGACCATGGCCTTTGTGTATATTTTTGGGGGCATGGTTGTGTAGTTGTGGCAATGGCTATCATGGTTGTATAGTTGTGGCATTGACTAGTGTCTAGATTGTTAGGAGCATGGCCGTACCTTGTATGTACTTCGTTTTGTACAACATGTGTGTGTGGTGCCCTGTTGTGGTATTAATATGTAGTTATTATTGTGTCATTGGGAAAAACAATCCATGGTGGATTGAAAAAACCCATTGCATATAAATACAGTTTCTGGCATTAACATGGTTTTTAAGTTGAAACTTTACAATCCCCCAACCCCGCCTCCCGCTGCTAGCAGCATTCTTAATACTGGCCTATTGCAACTGCGGTTTCTGTTCTCATGTAAGTCTGATCCTTTGGCTTACTTGATGGACCTGTTGGAACTGCTCTTTCTTGTCTTTTGTAAGTCTGATCCTTTAGCTTACATGATGGTCCTGTTGGAACTGCTCTTCCTTGTCTTTTGTAAGTCTGATCCTTTAGCTTACATGATGGTCCTGTTGGAACTGCTCTTCCTTGTCTTTTGTAAGTCTGATCCTTTAGCTTACATGATGGTCCTGTTGGAACTGCTCTTCCTTGTCTTTTGTAAGTCTGATCCTTTAGCCTACTTGATGGACCTGTTGGAACTGCTCTTCCTTGTCTTTTGTAAGTCTGATCCTTTAGCTTACTTGATGGACCTGCTGGAACTGCTCTTCCTTGTCTTTTGTAAGTCTGATCCTTTAGCGTATATGATGGTCCTGTTGGAACTGCTCTTCCTTGTCTTTTGTAAGTCTGATCCTTTAGCCTACTTGATGGACCTGTTGGAACTGCCCTTCCTTGTCTTTTGTAAGTCTGATCCTTTAGCTTACTTGATGGACCTGTTGGAACTGCTCTTCCTTGTCTTTTGTAAGTCTGATCCTTTAGCCTACTTGATGGACCTGTTGGAACTGCTTTTCCTTGTCTCATGTAAGTCTGATCCTTTAGCTTATGTGATGGTCCTGTTGGAACTGCTCTTCCTTGTCTTTTGTAAGTCTGATCCTTTAGCTTACTTGATGGTCCTGTTGGAACTGCTTTTCCTTGTCCCATGTAAGTCTGATCCTTTAGCTTACTTGATGGACCAGTTGGAACCGCCCTTCCTTGTCGTTTGTAAGTCTGATCCTTTAGCTTACTTGATGGACCTGTTGGAACTGGTCTTCCTTGTTTTCTGTACGTCTGATCATTTAGACTGCTTCAGGTAGACACTGCTATTGAAAAGGTACCTGTGTAGGAAAAGGGTATTTGTAAACGATTTTTACAATATTGGTAAGAGGACGTTGGTGTGAGCAGGTGTTATATGTTGCCACTACATGTAATCTAATAGCAGTGCTTGTAAAATAGCATAGGTTTATATGTAGGGAAATGTGCTTAATTTTAAGGATGAGTATTTCTAATAGTATCTGAGTAAAACGACGAGAATGCATAGGTGTGTGAGCAGGGATGGCTTTTTTAATAGCATGTGAGTGAAGGAGTAACAATGGATAGGTGTAGGAGCAGCAGTAAAACTATTTATTCTGTAAAGGTAAGAAGAATGCACTTTGTGAACACTTTTATAGTATGATTAACTGGGAGTTGATGTGAGCAGGTGGAACATAGTGGCATGTGTTAGCAGTGGTTAAAAAAGAGGCTATTTTTATAGAGATGTTTATGTGTGGATATATATATTCAGTGAAAAAACATTGTTAAAGGGACTTTATGGTTTAGTTGTGCTACTAAAAACCTATGAAATTCACTGAAAAAACTTTGTTAAAGGGATGTTATGGTTCCAAGTAAAACCGAAAACCCCTTGAAATTCGCCAGTTATGGTAAGCTAAGCAACCATGACTCGCGCCACCACCGTGCACTGCTAAAACTAACACCCACGACATCAAAGATGACATCACAAATGTCATTGATGACATCACTGATGACATCACCTGTGTATGTACTTTTCATGAAATATGAGTACAAGGGATTCTTATTATAATGTTGCGAAAAAAGTGTCAAGGATCATTGCAATAAATATCATACCCTAATTAGTGCATTGAACGATGCATTGATATAAATAGCATTCTATTATGGGGTTCTTTCTAGTATACTAAGCTACTAATGCAGAAACATAGCATTGTGTGCAGCGTACAAGATGAAGGTATAATATTCGTAATGTTAATATGTTGAATAATGAAATGATAATTGTTTTCTTAATAGATTTTTGTGTACTGTGAAATATGTAATAAGTAGCTAATAAAACCCATGTATTACATAATTGCATTACTATAGACAAAACACAAAGAGACAAGAACACATACCAATATGGGTATATACAGGGAAAGTGAAGTTAGCAAAAAAGCACAAGTAGTAGCAGAAACAATTCATAACCTAACTGTTTATTTTCATGCAAACAAATGATTGCTGTTTCAAAGCTGCTATTTACCCTATGTATATGTATCACTTGATGTGATTGGACCCTAAGGAAAGTAGTGTGAGTACAATGTATACAAATATGACCATATACAGGGAAAATACAGCCATAAAAAAACAACAGAACTATCAGAAAGTGCTGATAAGTCTATTGATTATCTTTATGCACAAAAAGGATTGCTGTCTTTCAAGCTTGTGTCTTCCCCTATGTATATGTTTTATATGATGTGACTGGACTCTAAGGGAATTACTGTAAGAACCTACTTGAAGGATACGTCTACAAATAAAAAACATTTTTTGTTTCTGACTGTTACTGAAGAAAACCATGTGGCCTAGATATGTCAGCAAAAGAAAAAAGAGTGAGCCAGACATGTGATGTCATCAGTGATGTCATCAATGACATTTGTGATGTCATCTTTGATGTCGTGGGTGTTAGTCTTAGCAGTGCACGGTGGTGGCGCGAGTTATGGTTGCTTAGCTTACCATAACTGGCGAATTTCAAGGGTTTTTCGGTTTTACTTGGAACCATAATGTCCCTTTAACAAAGTTTTTTCACTGAATTTCCTATGTTTTTAGTAGCGCAACTTAACCATAACGTCCCTTTAACAAAGTTTTTTCACTGAATTTCATAGGTTTTTAGTAGCGCAACTTAACCATAACGTCCCTTTAACAACGTTTTTTCATTGAATTTAATAGGTTTTTATTAGTGCAACTTAACCATAACGTCCCTTTAACAAGGGGCATGAGCCGGGGGTGGGGGTTGCTAGGGATAGGGACACACGGGGCATGAGCGGGGGGTGGGTGGTAGGGATAGAGACACACGGGGCATGAGCGGGGGATGGGTGGGAGGGATAGAGACACAAGGGGCATGAGCGTGGGGTGGGTGGGAGGGGAGAGACACACGGTGCCTTAGCGGGGGGTGGGTGGGAGGGGAGAGACACACGGGGCATGAGCAGGGGGTGGGTGGGAGGGAAGAGACACACAGGGCATGAGAAGGGGGTGAGTGGGAGGGGAGAGACACACGGGGCATGAGCAGGGGGTGGGGGGCAACAGGAGAGAGACACGGGGCATGAGAGGGGGGTGAGGGGTAACAGGAGAGAGACACAGTACATGAGAGGGGGTGGGGGGTAACAGGAGAGAGACACAGGGCATGAGAGGGGGGTGGAGGTAACAGGAGAGAGACACGGGGCATGAGAGGGGGGTGGGGGAAACAGCAGGGAGACACGGGGCATGATCGGGGGGTGGGGGGCAACAGGAGAGAGACACGGGGCATGAGAGGCGGTGGGGGTAACAGGAGAGAGACACGGGGCATGAGAGGCGGGTGGGGGGTAACTGGAGAGAGAGACACGGGGCATGAGCAGGGGGTGGGGGGCAACAGCAGGGAGACACAGGGCATGAGCGGGGGGTGGGGGGCAACAGCAGAGAGACACACGGGGCATGAGCGGGGGATTGGCGGGAGGGGATAGAGACACACGGGCATGAGCGGGGGGTAGGGGGAGGGGGAAAGACACATGGGGCATGAGCCGGGGTGGGTCGGAGGGGATAGACACACGGGGCATGAGCGGGGGGTGGGAGTTATATAGACACACGGGGCATGAGCGGGGGGTGGGTGGGAGGGATAGAGACACACGGGGCATGAGTGGGGAGTGCATGAGCGGGGGGTGGGTGGGAGGAATTAGAGACACACAGGGCATGAGCGGGGGGTGGGTGGGACGGATATAGACACACGGGGCATGAGCAGGGGGTGGGGGGAGGGATAGAGACACACGGGGCAGGGGGTGGGGGAGGGATAGAGACACACGGGGCATGAACAGGGGGTGGGGAGGCAGGAGAGACACACAGGGCATGAGCGAGGGGTGGGTGGGAGGGATACAGACACACGGGGCATGAGCGTGGGGTGGTTGGGAGGGATACAGACACACGGGGCATGAGCAGGGGGTGGGTAGGAGGGATACAGACACACGGGGCATGAGCGGGGGGTGGGTGGGAGGTATACAGACACACGGGGCATGAGCAGGGGGTGGGTGGGAGGGATACAGACACACGGGGCATGAGCGGGGGGTTGGTGGGACAGGATACAGACACACGGGGCATGAGCGGGTGTGGCTGGGAGGGATAGAGACACACGGGGCATGAGCGGGGGTGGGTAGGAGGGATATAGACACACAGGGCATGAGCAGGGCGTGGGTGGGAGGGATAGAGACACACGGGACATGAGCAGGGGGTGGGTGGGAGGGATATAGAGACACACGGGGCTTGAGCGGGGGTGGGTGGGAGGGATAGAGACACACGGGGCATGAGCAGGGGGTGGGGGGGAGGGTAGAGACACACGGGGCATGAGCAGGGGGTGGGGGGGAGAGACACACAGGGCATGAGCAGGGGGTGGAGGGCAACAGGAGAGAGACACGGGGCATGAGAGGGGGGTGGGGGTAACAGGAGAGAGACACAGGGCATGAGAGGGGGTGGGGGTAACAGGAGAGAGACACGGTGCATGAGAGCGGGGTGTGGGGTAACAGGAGAGAGACACAGGGCATGAGAGGGGGTGGAGGTAACAGGAGAGAGACACGGGGCATGAGAGGGGGGTGGGGGGAAACTGCAGAGAGACACGGGGCATGATCAGGGGGTGGTGGGCAACAGGAGAGAGACACGGGGCATGAGAGGTGGTGGGGTAACAGGAGAGAGACACGGGGCATGAGAGGTGGGTGGGGGGTAACAGGAGAGAGAGTCACGGGGCATGAGCAGGGGGTGGGGGGCAACAGCAGGGAGACACGGGGCATGAGCGGGGGTGGGGGGCAACAGCAGAGAGACACACGGGGCATGAGCGGGGGGTGGGCGGGAGGTGATATAGACACACGGGGCTTGAGCGGGGGGTGGGGGCAGGGGGAGAGACACACAGGGCATGAGCGGGGGGTGGGTGCGAGGGGATAGACACACGGGGCATGAGCGAGGGTGTGGGAGGGATAGAGACACACGGGGCATGAGCGGAGGGGTGGGTGGGAGGGATAGAGACACACGGGGCATGAGCAGGGAGTGGGGGGAGGGGAGAGACACACGGGGCATGAGCAGGGGGTGGGGGAAGGGATAGAGACACACGGGGCATGAGCAGGGTGTGGGGGGGCGGGAGAGACACACGGGGCATGAGCGGGGGGTGGGTGGGAGGGATACAGACACACGGGCATGAGCGGGGGGTGGTTGGGAGGGATACAGACACACGGGGCATGAGCGGGGGGTGGGTGGGAGGGCTACAGACACACGGGGCATGAGCGGGGGGTGGGTGGGAGGGATACAGACACACGGGGCATGAGCGGGGGGTGGGTGGGAGGGATACAGACACACGGGGCATGAGTGGGGGGTGGGTGGGAGGGATACAGACACACAGGGCATGAGCGGGGGGTGGGTGGGAGGGATACAGACACACGGGGCATGAGTGGCGGCTGGCTGGGAGGGATAGAGACACACGGGGCATGAGCGGGGGGTGGGTCGGAGGGATAGAGACACACGGGGCATGAGCAGGGGTGTCGGTGGGAGGTTTTTAGAGACACACGGGGCAGGAACAGGGGTGGGTGGGAGGGATAGAGACACACGGGGCATGAGCAGGGGGTGGGTGGGAGGGATAGAGACACACGGGGCATGAGCGGGGGGTGGGTGGGAGGGATAGAGACACACGGGGCATGAGCAGGGGGTGGGGGGGAGGGTAGAGACACACGGGGCATGAGCAGGGGGTGGGGCGGAGGGGAGAGACACACAGGGCATGAGCAGGCGGTGGGGGGAGGGGAGAGACACATGGGGCATGAGCAGGGGGTTGGGGGGAGGGGAGAGACACACGGGGGATGAGCGGGGGGTGGGTGGGAGGGATAGAGTCACACGGGGCATGAGTGGGGGGTGGGTGGGAGGGATAGAGACACACGGGGCATGAGCGGGGGGTGGGTGGGAGGGATAGAGACACACGGGGCATGAGCGGGGGGTGGGTGGGAGATATAGGGGCATGAGCGGGGGGTGGGTGGGAGGGATAGAGACACACAGGGCATGAGCGGGGGGTGGGTGGGAGGTTTAGAGACACACGGGGCATGAGCGGGGGGTGGGTGGAGGGGACAGACACACAGGGCATGAGCGGGGGTGGGTGGGAGGGATAGAGACACACGGGGCATGAGCAGGGGGTGGGGGGATGGGAGAGACACACAAGGCATGAGTGGGGGGGTGGGGGGAGGAATAGAGACACATGGGGCATGAGCAGGGGGTGGGGGGGAGGGATAGAGACACACGGGGCATGAGCGGGGGGTGGGGGGAGGGAGAGAGACACACGAGGCATGAGCGGGGGTGGGGGGGACAAACAAAAACACGGACATGCCGCACGAACATGAGTTCGTGTGGCAGATCCCGCTCCTCGGCCCTCCGCTGGCCACCGTGTGCGATGGCGTGAGCGGAGGGCTGGAGGAACAGGGGACGCACGGAGCATGAGCGGGGGTGGGGGGGACAGGAAGGACACAAGGGGCATGAGCGGGGGTGGGGGGACAGAAAGGACACACGGGGCATGAGCGGGGGGTGGGGCAGACACGGGGCATGAGCGTGGGTGGGAGGAACAGGAGACTGACACGCTCCTGCTGACCTGACAAAGCCTCTCATGCGGGAAAGAAAGATGGCAGCCATCTCTGAAGCCAGACGCACTGCACGCTTTCACTGCATCCAATGAGAGAGCACGTCAGATGTCCGCGGACATCACGCAAGCTGCTGGCCCAATCACTGTCCTGTCCGCGGAGCGAACAGGGAAGTGTGTCCGCGAAGCATTTACATTTTTGTCAAATAAAGCAAAGCACGCTTTCGGGACCAAGCCTCCGCTCCTGCCGCAAATTTGGTGTAAATCCGTCCAGCGGTTTGGGCTGTAGGCGTGAGCAAAGTTTTTTCCCCATTGTGTCTATGGGAAAAAAAAAGTTTTGGGACCCCCCTATAACTTTGCCCCCCCCTGGACGAATCCTCAACAAACTTTGCAAAAAAATTCAGAGTGACCCAAATACTTTATTTGCAAAGTTTGGTGAGGATTCGTCCAGGGAGAGCGAAGTTATACGCCGCCCAAAAAGGGCTCTTCCTATGGAAACAGCAATTTAACCATAACTACATGGCCACTACCGTGGCCATATAATCAGTAAAAAAACGTTAAAGGGACATTATGGTTAGGTTGCGCTACTAAAAACGTATGAAATTCAGTGAAAAAACTTTGTTATAGGGATGTTATGGTTCCAAATAAAACCGAAAAGCCTCTGAAATTCGCAAGTTATGGTAAGCTAAGCAACCATAACTCATGCCACCACCGTGCACTGCTAAGACTAACACCCAGGATATCAAAGATGACATCACAAATGTCATTGATGACATCACTGACGACATCACATGTGCATTTACCTTTCTTGAAAAGTCTGTACAATGGATTCTTATTGCAATGTTGATAAAAAAGTGTCAAGGATCATTGGAATAAATATCATGAGGTACGTAGTGAATTAAGCAATGCATTGATACAAACAACATTCTATTATTAAGTTTTTTCCAGTATACTAAGGTACACATGTAGAAACATAGACATTGTGTGCAGCAGACAGAATGGAGGTGCAATATTAATAATCTTGCAATGTTAAATACTAAAATTATAAATGCTTTCTTATTAGAGTTTTGCATACTGTAAACGTGTAATAAGTACCTAATAAAACCCACTTAAAACACAATTGCATTATTGCAAACAAATCACAGACAACAACATATACAAATAGGAGCATATAAAGGGAAAGTGAAGTAAACAAAAAACAGCAATATTACCAGACAATCTTCATAGCCTAACTGATTATCTTCATGCACAGAAATGATTGCTCGGCTTCAAAGCTACTACTTCCCTATGTATAACTATCACATGAGGTGACTGGACCCTAAGGAACGTAGTGTGAGTACAAATATGAGCAACCTTACTGATTATCTTCATACACAGAAAGCATTGCTATCTTTCAAGTCTGTGTTTTCCCCTATATATATGTTTAATATGCTGTGAGTGGACCCCACGTGAATTACTGTAAGAACATATTTGAACTATAATTCTATAAATATAATACTTATTGAGTTTTTGGATCCTGACTGTTACTGGCCTAGATATGTCAGTAAAGGAAAAAAGAGGGAGCCAGACATGTGATGTAATCAGTAATGTCATCAATGACATTTTTGATGTCATCGTTGATGTCTTGGGTGTTAGTCTTTGCAGTGCACGATGGTGGCGCGAGTTATGGTTGCATAGCTTACCATAACTTGTGAATTTCAGGGGTTTATCCGTTTTACTTGGAACCATAACATCCCTTTAACAAAGTTTTTTCACTGAATTTCATAGGTTTTTAGTAGCGCAACTTAATCATAATGCCCCTTTAACAAAGTTTTTTCACTGAGTATAGATATACATAGCATGAATTTGATAGGTGTTTACTAGGATTCCCTTAGTTTATATACATGTAACATAGAACATACTGAACCCCCTGCTAGTGATTTTGATGTCCGCGGACTGTGCGCATGTCCACGGACGGACGCGGTTAACATCAACACTATCCAAAAACTCAGGGGGTATCTTACATTGTTGTATTATACAATAGAAACACTGAACCAGTCCAAAAAGCAGCACATATTAATAATAAGAAGTGGAAACTGTATATGTAAAACATTAACCATCCTTTTAAATAGCATAAGCACCAGAATGGAATATATCAAAACTAAATAAATATGCCTCCAACATAATTAGCTCACAGAAACTACACAGCAAAAAGCAACAGCAGACCTACACAGCAGTAACAGCAAAACTAACCAAGAAACTAGTAGGTACACTACATTTATTTTATTATTAATAAACTTTCTGTATTAGGTACACTAAAACTATTTATTTTTTTTTATACAGAAATGTCCAGTACTTTGGAATGGCTGGAAGAAAATTTCCCACAGGGTGAAATGAGTGAAGACAGTGATACTAATGGCAGACAATACATTTCTCTATATAAGCCAATTACTTTTACAATCCTTGGCAATATACATACTTTTTGGAACTTTTTGAGCACTTTCTTGCTGTTCGATGTGTCCACGGACAGCGCGGGTATCCACGGAGCATGCACCTGCACCCCTATGAAAGGCCACACCCCAGAGCTGATCCTCATTGTGCTTCTGGCTACCTGACATTGCCTGCATTGCTGGTGACTTTGGCCTGCTGTTCTCCAGATGGAAACTATGGCTACTTCGGCTTCATCAGCAGCCCCACCCCCTCCACCACATCCCCAAAGGCCTGCAGAAGGGAACAGGTGTGAGTATGCAGAGGAGAGTGATGAAGAGGATGAAGAGGATGAGGTAGTGGGAGTCCCTACTACTAGCACTCATCGTGAGTCTTGGGTGTGGTGGTTATTTACCACTCTTGATGGAGTACCAAAAGTTTGTGCGAACAAGGTGATCTACACTCAGTGCAAGATGGTGCTGAGTCGTGAAAAGTCTGGTTCGTATAGCTATGGTACTACATCAATGAAGCGACTTCTAAAGTCATTCCATGGTGGGGCTATTCATAAGGTTGTACCTTGTCCCGTATGTGGCACGCCCTGTCTGCGGACTGCCGTGGTGTCCACAGAGCGCATAACAATGTGGCAGCCATTCTACCCTTTTGACTTCACTCTCTACACCATTTCCTCATTGGCTACTGTTAAGCAGTCACAGAACAATCCACCAATCACATGCAGGAACTCTACATATAACTCCATCATGACAGATCAGCACTTTAAATGTACTATTGATCACTCTCAGTACAATTGGGCTGTGACTGCAAAGGACCTACAACAACAACTACTATAAAACTCCCCAAGATTTCTACTTGCATATTCATCCACATGCATGTACACAAACTACAGGTATGAATATTTCCTGCATAGTACATGTACAGCTCTTGTATGAATGCATATAAATAGAATAACCTGCAAAATAAACATACTGTTATTTCTCCCATCTGCTATCATCAAGTGTCACTTGCAAACCTGTCTGCTCTCCAAATTTTTGTTTACACACAAAACTACCTATAAAAGTGTAATTTCATATTAAACGATGAGAGCAATAACAGTATAATTATGGAAAAAGGCTTTGTAAAGTATTATAAAATGACACACAGCCAGGATGCGTACATGCATCTGTATTCAAGCACACAGATAGACACAATCATTAGAAAGACTCCTAACTGAAACAACACCACTGCCTCTAAATCAAATCCTTATGCTTTATTTCCCACACCTTCACAAATGCATACATTGCAGGCTTTTTTTCTACAATTCCTGCCATTTACCCTGTAGAAATAGCAAAATAAAAACCATATGATTATTTCTTCTATCTCCTAAAATCCAATAACACAGCCTTAAGAAGCCAAGTGTGCTCTGTACACTTACTATTATACTCATTTGTAAAGCATGTTAAACTAACAGATTCTAAGTAAAATATACAGGATGCACATAGGGAAAGGAAAGTGCATGTACATACAATGCTCAGTTATCAGAAAACACTAATACTGCAAAAACAAAAAATCAATTTCTACATTAACAACAGCGCTATAAACACACATATTTACTAACTTCTTTCTTTTACAATTACAGTGAAGATCACTGTCCTGAAAAGCAGCAGCATCTAAAGTACGAACACGAATTTAGAAGAAACCTACTCTTTCCATACAAAAAAGTAAGTGCAATACTACCATAATGTTTTAACTGTTACTCAAACACATTAGATTTCTAGTATTGTAGAACAAACAAGTGTATTCACCCTGTGCCATTAGATTTAGTTTTAGTGCTTCCCCTCACCAGCTGCATACTTTGTATTGTCATCTGAACCCCAGTGTAGTAACACACAAATACAAGAATAGGCTACCCACCTTGATGTAGCTGCCCATTGCACAATCACACACCTCCACATACATCCTTACCATCATACTCAGACACTCAGGCACAAAGCACACATACACTGCACAACAGCCCAACCCACACTTTCGTTTGTTCTCCAACAGACCCCAAAGAATGCCTACCAAAAAGCAACTCTGTAGAAAGCAACGCAGAAGTAGAGCAAATCAAAATTAAAGTGTCCAAAAAAAGTATCCATCTCTAGCAGAATTTATACAAAAGTTCAAACAAAACAGCTAATACAGTCATTAAGCGGGACAAATCAAGCTTCCAATACAGAAACTTTGCCTCCTCTTTCAAAATGTAAAAACGAAACAGAAAGTGATTAACAAGACTTCATCTACCACTACTGCTAACACTGCACCTATACATCTTGATGTAGTGGCAAGTAACCATACCAAAAATAAAATTATTTTACAAAAATTGTTCTGCCACAGAGTCCCTCAGAACCTTATAAAAACAGGAGAGAAATCATGCACAACCCTTGAAAGCTACCATAGAAAATTAATACTAGAAGCACTCATAGACAGTGGAATCCTTCTCAAAAGGAAGTTATTTATTTTAGTTTTAAACAGAATGAAACCACTAACAAAACTAACTACTAAACTACAAAAAAGACTTCTCAATAAACGGAATATCAACAAAAATAGCTTCGTAAACATATGTGGATGTGAATGGAGTCACACCACAAGCACAGAACCATATTTTAATGAAGAAGCATACAAACAAAAGCAAACAAACCCAATTGCCTTACATGGCAGTGGACGAGGGTATAAAAAACTAAATAATACCATTATGGAACAAGAAACACTGCTCACAAAAATATCCTCAGAAAACTCAGTATCACCTCTCCATTCCACTAAACCAAAACGTCCAGTCTACAAATGGCCGTGCACATCAATGTGCAACATTGCCAACACATCTTTCAAATCTTTACGCCAGTTCCTCAATCAGTATGTAAAAAACAAAGGCAAATTCAAAATGAAACTACTACAAAATATGGATGCCTGTCCAGTGCGCAAATACACATGACTACAAGGACATTCAATAGCCTGTATTTCAGGACCTATTTGCAAAAGCACATTCCATCATATCAAAAGGATATCGACACATCATTCAACTATAAGAAATCTAGTCTATAAATTCTACTATGCTAAAAGTCCTGCTTTAGCACTAGCCAATTCAAATAACAATCTTCTACATGGTACCCATACCCTGCAGGCAGCCCATCCACCCTCCCCATTCCCCGCAGGCAGCCCATCCACCCTGGGCATGCTCCACAGGAAGCCCTTCAGCCCTGGCCATGCCCCGCAGGAAGCCCTTCACCCATGGGCATGCCCCGCAGGCAGCCCATACATCCTGGCCATGCCCCGCAGGCAGCCCATCCACCCTCCCCATACTCTGCAGGCAGCCCATCCACCCTCCCCATACCCCACACGCAGCCCTTCACCCCTGGGCATGCCCCACAGGCCGCCCATCCACCCTCCGAATACCCTGCAGGCAGCCCATCCACCCTCCCCATACCCCATAGGCAGCCCATCCACCCTCCCCAAATCCCGCAGGCAGCCCAACCACCCTCCCCATACCCTGCAGGCAGCCCATCCACCCTACCCATACCCTGCAGGCAGCCCATCCACCCTCCCCATTCCCCGCAGGCAGCCCATCCACCCTGGGCATGCTCCGCAGGAAGCCCTTCACCCCTGGGCATGCCCCGCAGGCAGCCCATCCACCCTGGCTATGCCCCACAGGCAGAACATCCCACCCTTGCCATATCCTGCAGGTAGCCCATCCACCCTCCCCATACCCCACAGGTAGCCCTTCACCCCTGGGCATGCCCTGCAGGCAGCCCAGCCACCCTCCCCATACTCTGCAGGCAGCCCATTCACCCTCCCCATACCCCACAGACAGCCCATCCACCCTCCCCATACCCCACAGGCAGCCCTTCACCCCTGGGCATGCCCTGCAGGCAGCCCATCCACCCTCCCCATACACCGCAGGCAGCCCATCCACCCTGGGCATGCTCCGCAGGCAGCCCTTCACCCCTGGGCATGCCCCCTAGCCAGCCCACATGTCACCATGCACAGAGTACTGACACATGTCCCCCTGCACCCTCACCCACCCAGCAGTGACAGGCACCTGCCAGCAGGCCACGACTCATGTCCCCACTCACTCACCCAGCAGTGACAGGCACCTGCCAGCAGGCCCCGACTCATGTCCCCACTCACCCACCCAGCAGTGACAGGCACCTGGCAGCAGGCCCCAACTCATGTCCCCCTGCATCCCCACCCACCCAGCAGTGACAGGCACCTGCCAGCAGACCCCGACTCATGTCCCCACTCACCCACCTAGCAGTGACAGGCACCTGGCAGCAAGCCCCGACTCATGTCCCCCTTCACCCCAACCCACCCAGCAGTGACAGGCACCTGCCATCAGGCCCCGACTCATGTCCCCACTCACCCACCCTACAGTGACAGGCACCTGCCAGCAGGCCCCGACTCATGTTCCCACTCACACACCCTACAGTGACAGGCACCTGCCAGCAGGCCCCGACTCATGTCTCCACTCACCCACCCAGCAATGACAGGCACCTGCCAGCAGGCCCCGACTCATGTCCCCCTGCACTCCACCCACCCAGCAGTGACAGGCACATGCCAGCAGGCCTTGACTCATGTCTCCCGCACCCCCACCCACCCAGCAGTGACAGGCACCTGCCAGCAGGCCCCGACTCATGTCCCCATTCACCCACCCAGCAGTGACAGGCACCTGCCAGCAGGCCCTGACTCATGTCCCCCCCCAACACGTCATCATGATCCACAATCATGGCCCTCATGGCCACCCAAATCCCACCGCACGCCACCCCTGGCCAAAGAACTAACCAAGTATTACATACACCCCACATTGAAATGCCCATTACATGAAACAACCCAAATGGCATGTATGTACATCAAAACATTTCCGTCACACAAACACACACAATGGGTGCCAGTGAATGTGAAAACCCACATTGTGACATGCATGAAACCAATGAGAGAATACCACACATTGAAGTATGAAACGAAAATGTATTCAACACAAAACGCCGTGAATCAAATGAAAACACAAAATAATGGAAATAAGAAATAAAATGCTTCATGTTCCAAAATGAGAAACAATATGAAATCACAATCCAAAAAAATCCAAATGAAAATGTGTCCAAAGTATCCGTCCAACAAGGCAAATCCAAAGTGAAAGAAATGAGGACAATCCATTGCTCCATGGTGAAAAGAAATAAAATAATGATGATAAATCCACAGTTCAACTATCTACAAATAACAAATCCAGGGTCCATGAGCCCAACGATATAAATGAAACCTACCAAAAACCCTAACTAATAAATAACTCTTTACAAAAATGTGCGGCATAGTCCATGCGTCCAAAATAAAGAAAAAAGAAAGAAAACTTAACACTAATGAACTATATACAATGGCAGCGGGCAAGTCCAACGGCTCACTTGTTGATGTCCCGGGCCAGGGCATCATCAAACTCCTGTTCACTGGCCATGAGGTCTCGCAGGGATAACGCCATGTTCACCTCCAAATCCCTGTGAATTCCCTCGAGGCACTCAACCCGCCTCAGCGCCCTGCGCATGGAGTTCTCCGCTCTGACCATAGTGAGCCATGCCTCTTCCGCCCACCGACGCTCCGCATCTATGGCATGGCCCATCCACTGCCACACGGAAGACACTCCCAATCCATGGTCCTCTTGCCCTATGGCCGATGCCTGCCCCTCTGATGTTGATGTCCCCAAGCCATCATCGCTCCCACCTTGAGCCTGCTGCTGCCATGTATGTAACCTGCTTTGTGATACCTGCACATCCTCCTCCTGCTGGGGTCCAGTTGTTGTGGTGGCCACCCCTGCTGGACCTCCGACTCCCGACTGTGGCAGGGATGTGTCCTCCACCTGCCTGGCCGCTGGGTCAGGGCCAGCTCCACAGGGTGCCCGGGTGACACTTGGGCAGGAAGATGGCACGGAGGACGACTGGCGCATAGGGAGTTCAGTTGAGGAGGGGGTCAGTAGAAGCTCCAGCACACGGAGGAACCCAGCACCGGTGATCCCTCCTAGCCCTTTGACACGGTCTTCGAGGCATTCGAACTGACGTGCATTGTCCTCACGAGAACCCTGCACGTCACCCCGAATGTCACGAACACACAACGCCCCCCCAACCAGGACAGGCTGAACACGGTCCCGGATTGCCACATCAGCAGGTAGAGGAAGGCCAGTTGTTGTGTGGCTATCCCCTCCCTGAAAATGGGTCTGGACAAAGGCATCCCTGCTGGCGCCGAATGATGCAGTCACAGGATGGGGGACAGGATTACACACAGGCACCTCTGCGGCGGCCTGTGCTGCCTCCTTTCCCTGCCCCTGGAAAGCACCACTGGCACCAGTGGAATCCCCCCCTCCAGGCCCCGTGCATGTGACTTCCATGGCCTCCTCCTCATCCATACCCCCACCAACCTGGATGACTCCGTGCCATCTTCCTCCGTAGGCCCCTGTGGGGTCTCAGCTGACCCTTCTGCTGCCGAGGAGTCCACCTCCGACCTCTGCCTCTTGGACTTACCCTCGGCAGCTGCGGCCTCGGACACGGCACCAGACTCCTCACTCCCCAAAGAGATGTCAACCTGGGAGGGGAGCTGGGCCTTGCATCTCCGGCTGGCGATGGGATCCCTGCCGCTTTGCTCCACAGCACCGCCTCCGCCCTCTTCATCAGTTGACGCTGCAGACAGGGAGAGACAGAACACAGACATCAGGGCAATGTACAATGGTCTGATACACACATGACAGTTGCAGATGAGTGGCAGTCACAAACTTCAGACATGGCATCACACACCCCAACACACATGTCATTTCAACTCATACACAAGAGCAAAACAACAGGAATGTTGCACCAGCCAGCACCATCCATACACAAACAATAGCATGAGTGTAACGCTCACCTGGTATCCACGGGGATGTCACTCAGCCTGTTCTGACCTCTTACGACCTCGAACCCTTCCCTGGAGTCTACTTGACTGGAGACTGGGCCTGAAACACAGGATTGGTAGAGCTTAACTCCCTATTGTCTCTGTGTGCTTGAACCCCTTCTTCCCCGGGGTCCAACCCTTCCCTTTGATCCACAGCTCACCTTGTTTTCTTGGAAAGTGTGCTCTCCATCCTGCTTTCAGCGCAGGGGCGCGTTGATTGATTTGGGCTCATTGCTGCCTAGTTACTTCACTGGCAAGAGTCCGACAGGTAAGTATAATGAGTCTTTTGAACAGTTCTCTAACTTCGTTCCTTTCCTTCCTTAGATGATGGCCGGCGTCCGGGGATGGCAACGTGCTGCTGAGATGAGTAGCGCTGAAGGTGAGTTAGAGAGCGATGCGCGATGCGACCCTTTCGTATTTTTATTGAACTGAGTTCTTTTTCTGTGTCTTTTAGGTGCCGCAACGTTTTCAGCGTGGATGCCGGTTATGAAGAAGAAATGCGGTGAGTAAGCGCGGTATGCGGCGCCTCTAGATGTTTCCACGCTAATCTGGAGTGTCTTTTCCCTCTTGCAGATGGATGAGAAGTTCCAGAGACAGAGTTTCCCCAGAGCGGCTGGGATTCAGGTAAGCGTTTGAAGCTCGTACAGTCTTTAAAAATAAGTGAAGATTTGCTGAATGCTTACTAATGCTTTTTTTCTGTTCTTCAGGAGCTGAGCACAGAAGAAAGATGCAGGCCTACTGGAGACCGATCCAAACACAGTGAGTATCACGCTGCTGGTGCAGAAAACACAAAGCATGTTTCTCAGCCTGGTCGTGGCTTAAATAGTCTCTGGGTATCCCAAGTGCCTCTGGGCTGAACCACACCCAAAAGACTAGACTGCACATGCAGTTCTGGGAACCGAAATGTGTGGGGGCATCCATTTTATCCCCATCAATGCACTACAAGTCCAATCCCCAATGTTATCCTATGGGAGTGAGTGAGTCTGGTGCCACAAGCGCCAAGTCTGACTCCAAATGGGTCTTTGGAGGGATGGAGAGGCCCTTGAGGGCCATATAGGTGATCGTGGCTTGGCTCCAGCCTGACATCTTGGAGGGCTGGGACATGAGGGGCATTAATCATGACAATGAGTAGCCGAAGGTGAGCCTGATGTCACATGCAACATGGGGAGTGCAGAACACATGCACACACGCCACCAGACATACATGCATCTGTACATCTCCAGCATCTGTTGCAGTGATTACATCGCCATCCATGTCACATCTTGCAATCAGCCTCCTACATGTCAGTGTCACATGCATCCATGGTGTATCTCAGTTGCACGCTTGTCATATACACACACATGCACATTTACATTGTTCAGATACATGCAGGTGGAACCAGCATCCATGTGTGACACCACAACCATGCCACAGTACATACACAGAAATTCAAACATGTGTGCACCCACACCTGCATTTGGCCAGCATGCTTACCAACACATACACCATTGATGTGTCTCACACATGAGAGGACTCACATGTGGCAGGCTCACCTCCCTGTACATACACATCCATACATGGCCCTCAAAGACATATGTGCAACCTGAACGCTCCTGCCACACCTCAATATGCACAGCGTCCAATCAGTACGCATGTACACTTACCGCTCAACTTCAGACGGGTCTGCCTCTCAAGGACCTGGACGTGGAGTGCTGGGTGTATTCGTTCCAGGACCCTCATTTGGTTGTTGGTTAGGCGGGCCCGGCACCCCTCAGCATCCGTTGCCTTCAAGAGGCACCGGGCCTTGTTGAGGGTTCTGGACCTGAAGTTCTCCCAGCGCTTCCGGACGTGTTTGATGTCGCGGGCTGCCACCTCCTCCACGTTGATGGCAGCCACGATGTCCATCCAGATCCTCTTCCATCCTTCATAGTCGGCGCGCAAACCTCCAAAGAGGGCATCATACTGCCCCAGGACTTGCTCCACCAGGATACCAACTTCATTGGCACTGAAGCTGGCAGCCCTCTGCCTCCCTGCTTGGGGGTTGCCACTGGTGCAAGATGGTGTTGTGTCCGACATAGCAACCCCCGAGGCAGGTGTGGGTGGGCAACTGGGTCTTGGGCCTGGGCTGTGGAGTGATGGTATCCCAGTCAAGAGTCTTCTGTTCCAGCAGGGGTGGTCACAGCAACTGGACCTCTGCAGTTGGCTGACGTGCAGGCACCAAAGAGCAGGGCAGGTGTTTTGCAGGCAGGCAAGCAGCAGCAGATGGCAGGTGGGAGCGTGCTTGGGTCTCTGGGGGCAGGAAAATGGCCTAAAGGGCAGGAGTGTGGTGTTCCGTGTGTTGTTGCGTGGCCAGCTTGATACAGAGTGATTTGACATGTGAAAAAAGTGCACGTCAGCGTGTAATTCGAGGAAAGGCCCATAGCGCGTAAGCGTGTCTGTGATGTAACGCGCACGGGTGTTTCTCCCGTGACTGGTGCATAGTGAATCAGCACGTGAATAAACAACACGTCTGCGTGTTAATGCATGCAATCCGAGGAAAGGGCCTAAGCGCGTAAGTGACGTGGCGTGCGCGGGCGTTACCCTCATCACGGGTTAAAGGTGAGTGGGGCCAGCAGTTCGCTGTACGTGCCTTTCATGGAGACCGGTGTGTGTGTTGCTACTTTGTGTTGTTTTGCGCGCCATCACAACTTCACAGCAGATCATGGACGTATCTCATATTTTGGCGGGGGTATTGGCTACGCATGTTTTTCATTATCCCGCTATTCTGCGGTGAATTGTGCATACTATTTTTCCCACTGCGGGTGCCCCTGTGTATCGCGTACCCGTTTTCGGGGTCATAGTAGCCTGCGTGTCCCATGCGTACGTGTTTTTCGTGTCCCTGAGTGCTACGGCATACTGCGGGAGGTTAATTCCACACAGGTGGGCTACCGGGGGTTGCGTGCTTGGTTTTACTGCAGTTTTTGGGTGCCTAAGCGTTGCTTGACCCATCACTTCATCACCGGGGTCACATACAGCCTTGCAGGTGCAAGGGTGCTTTTAACATCTTGCATCCCACCACCTTCACCCCAATTGCCCAGGACAATTGTCATGTACACCTCCCATTGTCACTACTACATCTGTGCCGGCACTACTCCATCTGTGCCATGGTTGGTAGGTCACGAAAGGTGAGGGGCACCTCAGCTGGGCGTACTCCTCGTGGGGGGTGTGGTCATGGACGTGGCCAGGGTGACCAGGGAGTAGGGGGACTACAGGGTGTCTGGGGTGGCTGCAGAGGGGGAAGAGGCAGGGGTGCGGCAGCTCATGACAATGTTGTGTCACGTGTTGGTGCAGTCATGCCACCAACCCCTGTGGCTCTGGGAGATGCAGTTCTTGCATCTGGCACTGGCGCCCATGTGACCCGGCAGTCCGTTTCATCGACTGCCACGGGCTCAAGGGTAGTGCTAGCTGCAGGTGCAGCTGTGGACACCACCACGCAGGCTCAGGGTCTGCCAGCGCAGGCTGCGTTGGCACTTGAAGAGTCCATGGAAGATTTCCAGCAGGTCAGGAGGCACAGCGTAAGTGTAGGCAGGGCTGCCCTGACCGAGGCACATGTCCCTGGGGCAGTAATGTCATCTGCTGCCCCGACCAGCCGGGTGTTGGCAAGTGCAGGGGCAGATGCAGCCAACAACACCCCGGTTGTGAGTTTAGCAACCAGGACAGTTGCGGTCAATGACCCTGGCACAGCGGATGTTGCTGCACAGGGTCCTACCCAGGGCACCCAGCAGCCACTGACGTAAGTCAGGCCTTCGGTCATCCTTCCACCTGCCACTCCCTTGGTTCAATACATCGGTGCCACTGGCCATACTGATCAGGGCGGCATTCGCCAGCCAGGGTCCACACCACTATCCAAGAGGAGGAAGTTTGCATCTGCAGCACAGACTGGGACCCCAGACACAGCCACGGCCTCCTGCACTTCAAGGAAGAAGCCTTTCTGTGCGCAGGAACTGGACTCCCTTGTGGACTACGTGCGGGGCCACAGGCGTGACATGCTAGTGGGGCTGAATTGTCAAACTACGGCTGCCCATCAGAATACCCACTGGAAGCATGTCACGGATAATATGAGTGCATTCAGCCTTGAGGTGCGCACAGCTGCCGAGTGCAAGAAGCGTTGGGATGACCTCAAACGCAGCGCTAAGGCCAAGCGTGCCTCTAATTACAGCATGACTCTGGTGACTGGCGGTGGGCCACCACCTGAGGAGGATGACCTCACTCCACACGAGTCACTCGTTGCAGAGTTCATACCGGTAAAATTGGTTGAAGGAGTGGGAGAGATGCAGGACTTTGATGCCCCGTCCAGTGAGTGTTGTTGCGTGTATGTCCAGCCCATGTGTGGTTTGCCTGTGTGATGTGTTGCATGACTGACATGCATGTGTCCTCTGCCTGCATGCGGGTACTCCATGTAGGCATGCCCCCTTGCAACTCCACCCCCACCAGCACCCCAAGTACACCATTGCACTGTTGTGCATCATTTTGGCATACTGCAATGGCCTATTCAAGCCTCCTGTGTACATGCTAACTTCCACCAGCCAACATGCCAGACACAATCAGTGGGGTACATCCTCTGCCCTTCATGCAGGGTGTATCACTTGGACTGTGCAGATGGCAGATGCTTCACAGGGACACGAGTGCCCATTCATGCTCCATGTGCATTCCATGCATGCCCCTATGTGTCCTTGCCTGGATGATCATAGTAGTACGTGTCCAGGATGAGCAACATTTCATGGGATTTCTTCAGCCATCCCATGCCTACTCTGGCCCTGTCCTGCATCACACACATGTCACAGTCTGTGTGGGGCGCAGTCCTCCCCCAGTTTTAGGCCCACTGACTCTGTCCAACTGGTGTAGTGGTTTTTGCACACTTGGGTGTACTACTGAGGTTTCATCATGTGTCCTGCTTACTGTCCCATCAACATCTGCTGTGTTGTCAGTTGACTCAGATGATGCCATTGATGCTAGTCAACACTGTCTGCCGATACACAGGTCTCTGGTCAGCCTTTTGCTACCATGCAAGGCATCCCTGCATTTCCACTCGGGGGGGGTTTGCTTGTAGCCATGCAACCCATTGCATGCACATTGCACATGATGCCTGAACTAGCCCTTCCACTGGCTTCACGATTTTTGAGACACATCATGATGTACTTGTTCATGTAGTTAGTGAGTAACGTACACATGTTCTGCACTGCATCAACCCGCTTCTGAGCCATGTAACACTGTTCTACATGTCTACTCACTGATGCAATGTCACATTAACCAGGCATGCATGGCAGGTTCTCTTTTGTGTGTGACATGTCTGCTTCATGTGTTGGCTGTCTCTGTGATGTCTATGTGTATGTGTGTCATGTGCTCCTGACATGTGTACTAATGTTTTTTTCTCTCCACTTTTCAGATGATGACGCAATGGAGCCAGAGGATGGTGTTGTCATGCCAAGCACAGGGTTGTTATCACAACCACAACCCGGCACAAGTGGGGGTCGTGGGGTGGTAGACCACGAGAACCCACGTGTGCTTCAGACCCTCATGTCTTTGGCTGGCAATGAGTCCAGCCCAGATGACCACTTTGACAGCCATGTCGAGTTGGATGTGCATCAGGTCCATACGTCAGGGGGGAGTGATTTTGATGTGGACACTCCTCTGTCCGCGACACCTGCACTGAGGGGCCAGACAGTGGTGGGACCTCCGCCTGTGGGTGATCGAGACGCAGGGTCGCCCTCCACACCAGTCGCTGATGTGCCTGGGGCATCACGTAGATGTAGACGGGGCATGTAGTCGTGCAGCCGCGGGCAGTGCCAACTCAATGAGGACGGCCGATCCTTGGGTCCCGCAGGTGTCAAGCCCAGCAATGCGGTGGCCGCGCGCCACCGAGGTATATTGAGTGGGAGCAAGACATGACTGCCAATTCAGAACATCAGGGGGCAGTACTTGATAACTTCGCTGCAAGCATGGAATGTGTGGCCCAATCCGTGCTCCCCCCTGCTAGGCAGGTGCTTCTTCAGTGGCAGGCGGCGCAGTCCACGGCCCGCTCGCTCAGGCTGGGTACGCCAGGCTGAAATGTCTCTGTGTGAAGCAATTGCTGCTCACGCAGAGGCACACATGGAGGGCCGAGGGCTGAGTATCAGTCCCTCAGATCCACTGTAGGTGCCCTCTTGATGTCCCAGACGGTGCGGTCAGAGGAGAGGTTTGAGCATCTTCAGCATACCATCTCGGCTGAGCTGCGTGCTTGCCGAGAGACGCATCAGTTGTCAAGTCAGACCATGCAGGAAGAACTCTGTGTTACACGTGTTACCTTGCAAGAGGAAGCATGTGTATCAAGGGAGGTTCTGCATGCAGACCTGCATGTCATTGCCGCACAGAACCAGGCTCACCCGTCCGGCAGACTTGCTGCCGAGGAGGGGCAAGCTGCGCCTAGGCGTGGTCAGGCTCCTGTGCCACGTCCTCCTTTACAGGATGAGGCAGATTCGGATGACGAATTATCTTCCACACAGGTCGTGGTGTGTAGGCGTTGAGCCAATGGAGGTTTTTTTTTTGTCTCAACATCATCGCATGTGGGTGTTGAGGTGCAACCTGTACCTCCCCCCTTCCGGGTTGCCCCCCCCAGGTCGTATGTGGCCATTTTTGATTTTTGCTTTTCGTTTAGTTAGTTAATATTGACTATTTCATAGTTATTTTAATTAGGTTATGTAGGTTGTTCATTGTTAGTTTAATTAGTTAATATAGTTAAATATTGTTGTCTATTGTGCATTCATGTGACAGTGTGGTGCTTTGTGGAATTTGAAGGCATCCACCGTCTGTTCCAGCTGGGTCCTTCAAGCTTATCTTGTGTATGTGTTTGCAGCTTGGGGTCCTGACTCACATAGGCCACTCCTGCTTCCCTTTTCCATGGGCTCGCTAGGATGGTTCGGTGTTACAAAATATTACACAAGGGCTTTGGACTTTCCTCGTAACTGTGGCCTGTCTGCTGCAGTACTACTCGTGTTAACACCCCTAGTGGGGATTTGTTGCGTTTTATCCACCCCATGTCTGTGAAAGTGTTTTCACGCCTTGACACACGTGTGTATAGGCGCGTTACAAATGCCATATCATATCATATCATATCAATTTGGGTGAGTATGTGATTGATGTCTCCATTAATTGATGTGGATTGTGATGTATGTTCTTTTCTTGCCTGTATATTTGCTTGATGCACTTCATGCTGTAGACAGTAGCCTGCACCATTGGCCTGTCAAAGTAACACTGATGGTGGGAGGAGTTTGGATGTAGGTCTGTAACCTGGCCCAGTGACAACCAGCATGTAGGCACACACACAGGGAACTTTCCTGCCTTAATAATTTATTTGATGCCCTTTCTGCAGGAAGATGAGCCTCTAGACTACCTTTGCCAGCAGACACAGGGAATACTAATCCAGCAAACTGGCCATGTTCGGTGGTGCAGACATGTGGATGTGTGCACAAGCAGAAGCACAGGGCTTGTGCTCAGACGTCCGACAGAAGCAGACGTGTTTCCAGGCGCTCCAACCAAGGTGAGCAGCACAAGTGCCCACACCGCAGCCAACCTTCCACCAGGCCACTTGCACATGGATGCTAAGTAGCACCAGTGCTGAGGAGCTTTGCCAGGCATTGTAGGAGAAGCACACAGTACAGCTGACATGCTTTGAGGGCCAAATGGCAAGTGGCTTAACAAGTTGTCAGGGGCACACGCAGGGGCCATCAAACATATCCTCGAGTACCCCCTGCTCCATTGAAGCATAGTTATTAGGTTAGTAGCATTCCTACCCAGATACTGATACAGCGCACAGGGACACCCAGCGAGGCACAGACACGTGGGCAGTGCATGTCATTTGCATGTGCAAATTGCCAGGTGCACTGCCTATTGAAATCTGCGGCTGCCAGAACACAACTTGTACTGAAGTTGCATCTTGCTATACGCGTCTAGCAGCTCACCCAGGGACCATTGTATCATGTGTGATTCTTGACCCATTGGTCTTCCATTTCCCGCATGGCCACATGCGCCTGCCTTACTGCATTGACAGTGCATGGACCATCGGTGGGCCAAGCTAACGTATGGGTACAACGCAGCAGACAGGGGGGTTTGTTTGTGGAGAAGTCACTTACTTTGGGGCATGCATGGGGTTGTGTGTGTGTGTGTTGTAAACACACATTCAGATTAGTAACTCACGCTCTCTTTGCAGCATTGAACTGCTCCTGTTAGCGGACCTGAGAGTGTGCAGGCAGGAGGCTAGCACTCACCCCAGAGATAAGTCTCTCTTTGGCTTGCATTTGACTCATTTGGCACAATGTGCATGATGAACATGTTTTCTCTAATTGAGGATGTGTTTTTGTGAATAGTTGTATTTTGCCTACTTTACCTTGCAAATCCACCTCCCCTCTGCTGCCCCTCTTTCCGGTTATCCTGTATACCAATGCCTGTCCATGACCATATCCCTGACCCTCCTTCCTGCCGGGGTCTCAGAGGCCTGTGTAAGTTTGACCTTGCAGGAGCACAAACCACGGAGGGGGTGGTTGGTTCATGCCACTCCTACGCCTGGACACCGGAGCTGTGACACTACCCATCATTTGTTGCATCCTCATTGTATGTTATGTACCGTAAATGGTACCCATCCTGTTGGACCATTGTTCAACTGTGCTACCTTGGTTGTTCTATCATTGTACTTGTACATGTGCTTTGACATTTCCTGCTACTTCAAGTCATTTACTGGAGACTCTTCCAGGGTTTTTTGGTGCCTACAGGCTTTTTCCCTGGTTTGTGGGTTTGGCTACTTGGAGTTCTCTGCGATTTGGTATTTTTACCAGTCAAGTTGGCCTCTGAGGGGGCTGGACCCTATTTACACGCAAGCTGGAACATGGAGACCAAGGGGTAGGGGGATCCTGTAGCCAGGTAGACTTGAAGGAGGAAGGCTACATGCCCCAGAGACAGTTGTTCAGAAGGTCACAGTGATGTGTAAATGAGGGAGGGCCTCTTGTTGTTGGACAGTTGGCTTGGCCTACAGTGTCTTGGGCACTCTGACATTGTAATTGTGGGGTACTATGTACATGATGTGTTCTGCTGGTCAATGCCTGTTCCTGTGCTGTGTTTAATTTTCAGGTGTCAGGGGATTGGTGTGGTTTGACATGCTGGGGTATACACATGGGCAATGTTCACATGTGATGTGTACAGGGCACTGAGGGTCACTTGATTTCACATGCATATATTGAGTGCATGTCCCTAATGACACACACAGTTGCACAATGATCCACCACACATACAACCACCCTTGCATGGCCACAGGTGCACACAGATTGCATTCTCGGGCCGCTGTGTCAATGCAGCACATGATCTATTACCATTTGGGGATCCTGTACATGCGTCATTTGGTTGTAGATTTGATTAGTCTTTTTCATGTGATGCTCAAGGTGTATCTGCAACACAATGGCTGCTCAAAGTGCACACGGGTTTGGGAGTAGGGATTTTGCCTTGCCCAATGTGCATGTGACAGGCATTCAGTGTTGTGTTCATGGTAGGAATGGTGGATAGCATTCATGTATGGCTTGGTATGTGTGGGAGGCTGTTGGTCAGTCATTTCATCTGATTCCATGTCAGGCGTCATTGTCTCACATGTCACTTTGTATCTTATTGGTCACGTGTTGACCTTTTTCTATTGCGTGCCATGTCATGGTGTGGCAGACAAGGGGGATGTGGTTTGGGAGGGTTTGGGTGACACACCAGGGATTGTGATGGACTGCTTTGCAGGGGTGTGTGATACACACCTTACATGTGTTCCTTTTGGTCACACAGGATTGGTTATGTTTAAGTAACTAGGGTTGCACACAATGTAGCACTTCCGTGGTAACATTCTCAGGGTGGTAAGGTTGTGACAGTTGACTGTCTCTTTGTCATCATCGATTGTCACCTGATATGTGCCAGGCCTGTGTGCACTCCGCAGGGGTGGGAGTTTAGGTGAAGAATGTGGCCACAAGCTGGGTCCGGGCTGTCTCGCCACGTGCCCTGTCCCCTCCCATGGGCAGTGCCTGTGGTTAGAGATATGGGGGCACCACCATGTCCACCGGTACCTCCCACCGTGTTGCAACATTGTCCAGGACACATGCTTCCACAATGATCCTGCACACTACTGGGGGTGCATATAGTAGCTGGCCACCAGAGCGGTCAAGGGAGCAGAAGCGTGACTTGAGCACTCTGAATGTGCGCTCCACTATGCCCCTGGTTGCAATATGGGCGTCATTGTATCTTACCTGGGGTGGGGTGGTGGGGTTCCGGATTGGCATCATCATGTGGTTGCTCAGAGAGTAGGCACTGTCCTCTGGGGAGGTGATAATAGTTGTGATTATCAGGGTTTCTGTATTTGTCTGTGTGTGACATGCATGCATGTGCACAGGCATTTGTACTCACCTAGGAGCCATGTGTCACCTTGCTGCCCAGCTTCCAGGGCCCGGCTCAGTGCAGACATTCTGTATATGAAACTGTCATGGCTGGAGCCAGGGTAGTTTGCATAGACAGAGGTGATGATTCCTTTAGCATCGCATACAACCTGCACGTTGATGGAATGCCAGTGCTTGCGGTTCCGATAGATGTGCTCAGAGGCCCTAGGTGGACGTAGGGCCACATGGGTTAAATCTATGGCACTGAGCACTTTGGAGAAGTGTGCCACCCTGTAAAAGTCCTGGACCATGGCCTGCCTTTCTGCAGGTGTTCTGGGCATGTATATGTGCCTACGGACTGAGGGGCGTGCAGTGATGATTGCCAACACCTGGTGTAGGCAGCGTGACTGCGTGGCCTGTGAGACCCCCCCCACTATGGCAGTTGTCCTTTGAAATGACCCAGTGGCCATAAAATGCAGGACTTTGAGCATCTTCTCCAAGGGGCTCAATGCTTGGGAGCACAGGGTGGGTGATGTAAGGTCATCTTCCCACTCCCTGACGAGGACTAGGATGATACGAGGTGGAAACCTATACCTGCCATAGACGTGGTCATCAGGCATCCCAAAAAGGCTGGTCCGGGGAAAGAAAATGCATGTCCTGGCTATTCTCCTCCTCCTGCGGTGTCCCACGATCAGTGCTGCGACAAATGGGGCATTCATCGTAGCTGTAGATACATGCTTTTTGTTTGTGCGCACTTTTATACTGTGTGCGGGGACGCTTCCACCTGCCTTTGTGTGGAGGACGTGTTGACGCCTATGCGCGTCTTTTGCCGTGCGCGGGTTTCCCGTATTCAAATCCATGAATACGGGTTGTTCGCGTGCGTGTGGGCGTTCCGTGTATTTCCCTGCCGTACTTCCCCAGTTACGCCTTCTTTTTCACGCGTTGTTCTCCACTCCGCGTGTTATGCCCCGTGTCCCGCCCCCTTTTTGGTGTGTGCGCGGACGTTGTGCACTTTCCCTGTGCGCGACACGCACAGCGTTCGGGGTGTTGCAATGACCTGTGCGCCCGTGTGCACCACGCATGGGTTTGGTGCACATCCCGAGGAAAACACGTGCAGGGACTTCCATGAATCGCACGTGTGCACGTGCGCCTGTTTTTTCACGCTTGCGCCTGCTTGCGCCATTATTTTCGGCACACATTTATTCCATGAATAGGCCCCTCTATCTCTTACAAAGCTGTTTTGGAGAAAATATTGAAATTATCTTTAAACTGTAGAGTAATGCTTAAACATAACCTAGTCGTGGAGCAAGGACCAGTTAATGGAACACTTGGTACAGTTCTTGGCTTTCAAACATACTCATGTGACAACAACATTCAGTTTGTCAATATTCACTTTGACAAACTATCAGAAGTTAAAAAGATAGGACTCTCAACAGCCTGCTTCCTTCTTTTGAAAGACATGTATGTACGCAGAGAATGATTTTCACTAATTCTAGCTGTCATGCGCCTAGGTTCATGGAAGCAGTGGAATAGGTTTTGGTGGGGCAGCCATTGATTGTTCTATCACGTAACTTTTAAGGTGTGGTGACGGGCTGGTCTTTTGTTTCTGCTGCCCAACGTGTGGCTAGCGGCAAGGCACATTATTTGCTTCTTCCCGACTACCTTTGCGTTGCAATGTCGGAGTTACGCTTCCGCTTTTCTCCTTGCTTGCGTTCCAGCGCTCCGTGTTTACTTTCCTTCTGTGCAATCTCGCAGCTCTCAGTCCTCCCTTTCACCCTTTCCTTTCGCCTTTCTTGCCCTCTCCCCTTGCGCTCCTTCTCTCACCGCAGCCCACTCCAGTTTGGATTTCTTGCAGCTTCCGCAGCTCCCGTCGCTCTCTGGTTCTTCCTTCTCTTCCTCCTGTTCTTTCTCTCAGGTCGCTGCATCCTTTTTGTTCGGAAATGGCCTTAATTGCAATCAGCATGCTCCTTTACTTCTGTGACTTTCAGCAGCATCTTACCTTGTCTGGATTGATTCTTCTCAGAGATTTCCCATCTCTCGCCACATTCAAGACCGGAGAACTAGAAGACACTCCTAGCAACAGGGTTTTTTTTGCCTACAGCTTTTTGCCCAAAATTTCGCCTGTCTCGGAGGAGGGGCCACAGGGCTACAGCTCACAGGTGGCCACTGTGGCTTCCTATCAAGACAGGTTAACAACACCACAACTGCGCAATTACAGAGAAAGCCCAGTCCACTACACTTCTGAATCCAGCTCAACAGGTGAGCAGACGGTGGAGGGCAGTTGGTCAGAAGAAACTGAACTGATTTATGACATTAGCATACGCAGTCACCATTCACAAATCACAAAAAAGGTCTTACCCTCGATAAAGCATTGATAGATATTGGTAGCACAGTCTTTAAAGAAGGCATGAGCTACGTAGCACTATCACGCTTACGTACACTTGACAGACTATTTCTAATCAACTTTGATGCAAGTAAAGTAAATGCTAATATTCCTTGCATTCTAGAATACAATATACTGCGTTCACTCTACACCCCCATCTAAAAACCTATCCTGTTCCACAAAAAGCAAAACGTTGTAAAAGAAAACTACTACAGACTGAAACATTCCAAGATCTCACTGCAATTCCTCCAAAGAAAGTAAAAGAAGCTAATACTTCATCAAGTACCACAACCAAAGAATAATCTACTGCTCAAAGTAATTCAGCTACTTCTTCAAAGAAGCAACACACACTCCAAACAAATGGCTTCGACACAGAACTGTCAGGTCCATTCAAATTTTTAAATACAACTGTTGTAAATTGCTACGCAAATGTAGCAATAAATATTCTATTCCAATTGCCACCAATTATTGACAATATTTACTTACACAGTACAGACCAATTGTGTTTGCAAATGTTAGTCCTTCATAGAAATGCAACCAACAATCCTGACAACACTTACAGTGTTTCTGGAATAATGCAGGAATTGGACTATTGTGCTGGAATGGTCAAATTCACTATAAACTCACAAGAAGATCCACAAGAATTTCTAATGTACTTACTACAAGTATTGGAAAACAAAAACATACCTATAAATGAAATCTTCCAGATTTCATACATGTGGAAACATACATGCACTCTCTGCAGCCATGTGGCGCAGGAAAAAGTCCCTAATGAAGGTTTTGTGTATGTATCCAGACCTAACTGGGAATCCATTCCATTTCAGAAACTTGTACAAAATGCAAACTATGGAAGATTATGTACTACCTGCAAATCAGATAATCGCTCCACCATACCAATACAGACACTTAGTAAATATGTAATAGTAATGCTTTTACGTTACGATGCAGATGGTACCAAAAACAACTGCAAGCTGACTGGATTCACACATGGTCAAGTATCACTTGGTAAGAAAACCTTCAAAACAATAGGAATAATCTACCATACAGGAGCCACAACCAATGCAGGTCACTACACTGCATATATAAAAAAGAAATGTGAATGGTTTGAATGAAATGATAGTACCATTACTCGAAAGCAGAGATTACCAACAAATCGTGTAAACGCGTAAACAGGTATCTAACTGCCCCACGATTCTGAAACAAGCAAACCGATAAATGAATGCCACTAAAATGTAACAAGAAATAAACAGTTAGAATATGCCAACCGGTATCTAACTGCCACACGATTCTGCAACAAGCAAACAGATAAATAAATACCACTAAAATCAAACAAGAAATATATAGTTAGAATACGCCAACAGGTATCTAACTGCCCCAAGATTCTGGAACAAGCAAACTGATAAATGAATACCACCAAAATGTAACATGAAATACACAGTTAGAATATTCCAACAGGTATCTAACTGCCCCAAAAATCTGCAACAACCCAACAAATAGATGAAAAGTATTAACAAATATGTAAACAATTAGAATAAGCCAACAGGTATCTAACTGCCCCAAAAATCTGCAATAAGCCAACATGAAAGAAATATATTTTACCACAAGATAGAAAGGTTTTTTTTAATCCAGCATGGATTTTCTTTTCCCACAGACCCAATGATTTAATAAACAAACACAGGAACTGAGCAAATTGCACAGTACACTGGTTTGAAGTACAGTACTTCTAAAGTACTTACTATGGAGGTCGAAAAAATACAGAAATGTCTATTATGCAATGCAACACTCATTATGAACTACCCACACTAACATATGATATTTCCTTCTATCACAGAGATTGAAAAAGAATTCCTGCTCCAATTACCCATGTCATGAAAAAACTGCATACAACCACAAGTCAAATAGTAAGTTTAGAATACATGGACTCACAAACACTGCTGCATAGCACACCCATTCAAGCAAACATCTAACCATAGACCACAATCCAAAATGTTTACTTCCGTGGGTATCTTATGCTGCAGTGCTTGTTAGCAAACTCTACAATCTTAATTGCATCTCCTAGCCAAAATTTTACATACGGCCTCTACAAATGAAACAGTACACAAACCTTTGAAACAGATGTCCCCTACATGCAGCCCACATACCACAATCAAAATGTTTGGTAGCATGGGTGTGTTATGCTGCAGTGGTTGTGGCCAGGGCCTAGGGTCTTGTGTGCATGGCCCAGCCATGCACCCAAGACTCTAGGCCCATACTCTAGGCCCTGGCCACAACCACTGCAGCATAACACTGGAGAAGGATATGTCAGTTTGATTAAGACGGCATTGAAGAAGGTTTCAATGAATTTCGCATGCCTTATGCTGTTCAGAGCATCTCCAAACTGACTGTTATAAAAATCAAATACATTGTCTGCAGTGGCCAATTTACTCCACTGAGATGATAATGCAACTCTGCCACACACTTGTATGCAAAGAAATCTAGTTTTGGGAACTTTCGTGTGAATCCACACTCCTATCTCTGAAAGGCAAAGCATGGGCCCTGCTGTGGGTATAATTTCATGGTCAAGTACTGTTTGCAGTCCAGTGCTGTTAGTGTACTGAATTTGTACTTCTGATTAGATGGAAGGTGACATTTACAAATTCGTGTCCTGGCCACAACCACCACAGCATAACCCACCCATGCTACCAAACATTTTGACTGTGCTACGTGGACTGCTTATAGGTGATATTAATTACAATCAATGCTCTACTAATAACCCAAAACCAACATCATACTAAAGGAAAATAGCTAGTAGAGCGCCTAGTATTTAGTATGTCCGTGGACAGCTGTGGCAACCGCAGACAACGCGATCACATCAAGGGCTCCTACCACTATCTCTTACTCCCCCACCCTCTCCAAGCACTCCTACACAGTAGCACACTCTCCACAATTGTATTTTTGCTGAGTTCAGTGCCGTGCTGTCCACAGAAGGCTGTGGATACAATATGGCAGATGCATCGAAACAATGTGACACACCTCACGCCTCATCCCAGCCAATCAGAGAACATGTTGTGTGTCCGCGGACGTGATGCACAACGATTAGCCAATCGGTGTCCTGTTCGTGGAGAGAACAGGGAATGAGCGGACACAGATATCACTAATTTTTTTAGACCTACTTTTTGGTAATTTTAAAAAGAACTACTGGATGGATTTCCACCAAATTTACAAAAGCAGTCTTTTCGGGAGCAAACTGTCGCTCCTGCCGCAAATTTGGTGGAAATCCGTCCAGCGGTTTGAGCTGTAGGCGTGAGCAAAGTTTTTTCTCCATTCAGTCTATGGGAAAAAAAGAATTTTGGGACCCCCCAATAACTTTGCCCCCCTTGGACCAAACCTCACCAAATTGTGCAGAGTGGCCCATATACTTTCTTTGAAGGTTTGGTGAGGATTCGTCCAGGGAGAGCAAAGTTATAAGCCGCCCAAAAAGTGTTCTTCTTATGGGATTAGCAATTTAACCATAACTACACGCCCACTACCATGTGGGCCGTGTAATATATATATATATATATATATATATATATATATATATTCAGTGAAAAAACTTTGTTAAAGGGACGTTGTGGTTCCAAGTAAAACCGAAAAACCCCTGAAATTCGCCAGTTATGGTAAGCTAAGCAACCATAACTCACGCCACCACCGTGCACTGCTAAGCCTAACACCCAGGACATCAAAGATGACATCACAAATGTCATTGACGACATCACTGATGACATCACATGTTTGACTCCCCCTTTTATCCTTTCCTGACATATCTAGGGCACATGATTTTCTTCAGTAACAGTCAGGAACAAAAAATTGTAAATTACTATATTCGTAGACTTATCCTTCAAGTATGTTCTTAGAATAATTCCCTTATGGTCCAGTCATATCATATGAAACATAAACATAGGGGAAGACACAACCTTGAAAGACAGCAATCCTTTTTGTGCATTAAAATTATCAGTAGAGTTATCAGCACTTTCTGATACTTTTGATGTTTTTTTTATTACTGTACCTTCCCTGTATGCTCATACTTTTATATGTTGTACTCACACTACTTTCCTTTTGGGTCCAGACACATTATGTGATATATATAGATAGGGTAAGTAACAGCTTTGAAACAGAGCAATCATTTCTCTGCATAATGGTAATCAGTTAGGTTATGAACACTTTCTGCTACTATTGCTGTTTCTTTTTCTTACTTCAATTCCCTTGTATATATTCATATTTGTATGTGGTGTTGTCTCTTCATGATTTGTCTATAATAATGCAATTATGTAGTAAGTGGGTTTTATTACCTACTTATCACAAGTTTCACTGTACGCAAAACTCTAATATGAAAACAGTTATCATTTCACTATTCAACATGGCAAGCTTATGAATATTGCACTTCCATCATGTATGCTGCACACAATGCCTATGTTTCTACATGAGTACCTTAGTATACTGGATTGAAGTTAATAATAGAATGCTATTTATATCAATGCATAGCTTAATGCACTGATTAGCACTTGATATTTATTCCAATAATCTTTCACACTTTTTTTATTAACATTACACTAAGAATCCCTTGTACAGACTTTTCGTGAAAGGTAAATGCACATGTGATGTCATCAGTGATGTCATCAATGACATTTGTGAGGTCATCTTTGATGTCCTGGGTGTTAGGCTTAGCAGTGCACGGTGGTGGCGCAAGTTATGGTTGCTTAGCTTACCATAACTGGTGAATTTCAGTGGTTTTTCGGTTTTACTTGGAACCATAACGTCCCTTTAACAACGTTTTTTCACTGAATTTCATAGGTTTTTAGTTGTGCAACTTAACCATAACATCCCGTTAACAAAGTTTTTTTACTGAATTTCATAGGTTTTTAGTAGCGCAACTTAACCATAACGTCCCGTTAACAAAGTTTTTTTACTGAATTTCATAGGTGTTTAGTAGCGCAACTTAACCATAAACTCCCTTTAACAAACTTTTTTCATTAGCACGCAGACAATATACAAAGATGGAGTGTAAAAAGCAATTTCTCAGGGATGGCTTTACACAGATTGTTGCAAAGTAAGAATTTATGCTCGTTCACAGTGAAGGTCAGCTACTTCCATTTTTTGCTTGCGGGCAGGAGTGGCCCACGACTCGCACTATAAGGTTCTATTGTTTTTTGACCTTGACAGACAGGGATCGTGCCAAAAGACTTCTTTTGAAGGAGGGGTGCAAAAACGTAAGAGACGATAAGGATGAAATTTCTGAAACGAAACCGCTTTTATATATTGTATCATTATGAGAAAGAACGTTGGCACTGACGGAGTCGTATTTAGGGACTGCATTACGCGTAGACAATGCAAAATGCCAATATAATGTAAGTAACCCTTTAGATTATTTTATACCGGAATATAACAATAATAGCGTGGCGTTAAAGCCCGGTTAAGTTGTACTTGTTCTTTCAATGTGGCATATTGTTTTGTACCGTGCACTATCACCGCCGAAGCGGTCCCCCAGCGCTCAGACGGCTCTGAAAAAGGCAGAGGAGAGAGGGTGGGTTAGTGGGAATAAGTTAACATACTCCGTTGCACTATCCTCGCTAGCAAATAGTTTCACGCCCTAATAAATAAAATTAATATTTTTAATGAACATCGGCTCGTGAGACTAATTTATGTTTTTAAAACAGGTACATCCTGCCCTACTGTCAATGCCACGATTTTCAGACCCCGGCCGATGGATTTTTTAACTGCCAGGTGCAGCTACTTCTAAACAACTTCATGACCCTCACCATTTTATGGGACAATCGGCAAGGACCAATATGCCCTTACGCGGTACTAGCGGCTAGAAGCAACATACCAACCATTATGGTGGTCTAATGCCTCGCTGTTGGAACAGCCTTCCGATTATTAGTGCGACCATAGTGCTTCTTTTATCCTACACCAACACCCTGTGTACCGCAAAGGAACAGCGCGTGACTCAAGATGAACTTTTGCGGATCGACAGCAAAGACAAATGCAAATCGCTGAATATTCTCTAAACATTTGATGTCAAATAAAAGTACTTTACGAAATGTACAATCTTGCTGTTTGCTTTTAAATCTAGTTTCATATTCCGAATTGTGGCGTGCTGTGTTGTGAGATGATCTGTGTTGTTTTCGGGGTTCTGTGTAAAGTCGTGTAGGACTGGAGATGACTGGGCGCGTTTGGCTACGCACCCTGTAACGTCACGGAGAGAGACGGGGAATATGAATGCTCTGATAATGTCAGGCTTAGGGGCGGGAGATATGATTTAGTGTCGCAAAAGCAGGTCAGCCAGGTCGATGGGGCAAGTGATAGGATTATCACATAATGTCGGTGCACAGCAGTCTGATTTATTGTTTGTTTAGTTGACAAAAAGCCAGATAAGGCCCATAGGAAATTGTAATGTCAACGGACATAAGGAGGGTTCTTAGAACACTTTCAACCTGACAACGAACAATACGAACAGCGTTCTCTGAACACCCCCATTTTGTTTAATTGCAAACATTACCTCCATGTCCACTCTTCCTCGTCCCAGTACTTACTTCATGAGGCCCCTGCCTCCGACACAGGACCTTCTTCTATTTCTTTAAATTCCTATAACTCCTCCCCCACATCCACATCACTCAGTTTCATATTACCAAGCCGGATCATGGGACCTTGCCCGCAGGGAGGGTGAGGATGGTCGTCAGTACTGTGACGAGGAAGAGTAGGACAAGGAGTAATGAAGATTACCAGTAAGTAATCAGAGCATTTCAGGACACCGCGAGTGTTCTTAGAACACATTCAACTTGCCAGAGTACAATACGGACAGCGTCCTCAGGACACCCCCAATTTGTCTAAGTACGAACATTTAAGGACACTGCAAGTGTTCTTAGCTCAATTTTACCTTGCTTGCGAACAAAACGGACACATACTCCGTGCTCTGAACACCCCACCATTTAGTTTATATAGAACATTTCAGAACAGCCGTGTTGTCCGCAGACAAATCGAACACAACAAAAGTGTCTAGCATATAAAAAAAACAGAACATTGAACCTATCTCACACTCCCCCACCCTCCCCAAACACTCTTACACACCAACACACTCCGCTAAATACAATTTTTAATCCAAGTTTCACCGTGCTGTCCGCGGTCGTCAGCGAATGAAAACCAGATAATCATTAGAGTTATCAGCACTTTCTCATAGTTTTATAACTTTAGGGTTCACTGACATCGTTTGATACACATACATACAGTAAGTAGCACCTTTGAAACAGAGCAATCATTTCTCTGCATTAAGATAATCAGTTAGGTTATGAACTCTTTCTGCTACTACTTCTGCTTTTTTGCTTACTTCTCTGTCCCTAAATATACTCATATTTGTATGTGTTGTTGTCTCTTTGTGTTTTGTCTGTATTAAGTGTAATTATGTATTAAGTGGGTTTTATTAGCTACTTATTACATGTTAGATTATGAATATTGCACCTTCATCATGTATACTGTACACACTGCCTAAGTTTCTGCATGAGTTGCTTAGTATACTGGATAGAACTTCATAATAGAATGCTATTTATATCAATGCATTGCTTAATGCACTAATTAGCTCATGATATTTATTCAAATGATCCTTCACACTTTTTGGTCAACATTATAAGAATCCCTCCTACAGAGTTTTCATGAAAAGTAAATGCACATGTGATGTCATCAGTGATGTCATCAATGACATTTGTGATGTCATCTTTGATGTCCTGGGTGTTAGTGTTAGCAGTGCACGGTGGCGCGAGTTATGGTTGCTTATCTTACCATAACTTCATTTCAGGGGTTTTTCGGTTTTACTTTGAACCATAACGTCCCTTTAACAAAGTTTTTTTACTGAATTTGATAGGTTTTTAGTAGCGCAACTTAACCATAACATCCCTTTAACAAAGTTTTTTTACTGAATTTCATATTTTTTTAGTAGCACAACTTAACCATAATATCCCTGATTTTATATAAATGTAACATAGAACTTACTGAACCCCTAGCTAGTGATTTGGATGTCCGCTGACTAATGCCATGTCCGCGGACATATCGAAAATCTGAGCGTGGTGAATGTAAATTTAAATAGTGTGCCCCATTTCCCCTTTGAGGTTGGCTCTGAAAAGAGCCTTTTTTATGTTTTTTTGCAGATGCTTGACAGAAACCTTTGAGGTTGGCTCTGAAAAGAGCCTTTTTTTTTTTGCAGATGCTTGACAGACACCTGTTAGTTTGTATATTTTTTTTTCTTACTTTACTCCTAAAATCTTCACATAACCTTCTCCAAAGCAACCCTTACATTCCAAAACAGAATGGCATTCCCATAAAATATAAGGAAATGCCATCTTCTTTAACCCTTTAAGTGCCAAGGGCGAGGTATCTCGTCCTTGACAGTGTACACGCAGTGCCAAGGACGAGATAGCTCGTCCTTTTCGGCACCTTGTTTTGTAAGAGGATTCAATTCAACACTACAGCTAAGTCAATGCCTAGTCTGGGATACTGAATGGAAACCCTTATTGATATATCTTTACGTCCAGTTCATGCGTTCTGGATGACTACCCCTATATAACACCCCTCTCTTTGAATCCCCCTGACCCCACTGAGCCAAGAAGTAGTTCTGTTTTGCAAGTTAAAAAGTTTATTTGATAATTTAAACAATAGATATATATATATATCACACTTTATAATAATTTAATAATTGAATATCACACCTAATCTGAGCAGTAATCAATAATGGATAGTCTGGCACTAGCACACTTGTGAATAGGAACAGAAGAATAAGGTGGTAGAGAATACTTTATATAAGTTCAGATGGATGTAATGTTGAATGAAATGCAATACAGAAAATACTCAATATGATTTCAACAAAACAATGTAATCACTTTTCTCTGGCAATTCCCTCCCCCCTTTATGCAATGCAAGGAAATGGAAGTAAAGCACACAGTTCTCAGAAATGCAATCAAATGTAATTCAGTTCACCCCAGCAAGCTTAGACTACAGAAGTAGGAAACACAGGCCCAAAATGCTTTTATATGTGCTGGCAATGAAGTGAAAAATATGCTAAAATGCTTTTACTTCCCTCTAGAGGTTCAGGGTGAGTGGTATCAAGTTAATATTAGTCCAGGCTCACTCTAGCAATGATTCAGGGATGGTTCTTAAGAGGCAAACGAATTTTTAGCAATGAAAGCAAGAAAACTGCTATTTTCACACGTGGAGAAATTTGCAAATCGCGGTAAATTCGCGAGTGCGTTTTTCGCGATTGCGGCAAAAGTGTATGGAATGCGGTTCTAGGTTCATTGAAAAGCTGAGATTCTAAGCTTTCCGAGGAAAGTTACTGCAAGTTCCTAGCACAAACGGTTACGGAGTTATGAACGATTAAATAAAGGTCGTTTTTCGGATTTGAAATTTTAAAGTTCAAGAAGACAAGTGACAGCTAGCAACTAGAAAATGACAGGTGACAGTTAGGAGGCAGTTCTACTTAGATTAAAATAGATTGAATTATATTATTTTAACTAAGAGATTGGTTCTGCACAGTCTGCTAGGTACTCACAATATATTTTTGAAATAAATGGGCCTCGCCACGGATCTGGTCAGGTTTTAGACTGGACTCTGGTCTGGTCTCTGCACTTCACAGTGATCTGGGTCAGCTCTGCTCTGCTGGTCTGGTCTGGGTCTCTGGTTCTGGATATTGATAGATTTGAAGTCTGGATCTTTCTGCACAGCTTTCTCTAGAGATTGATGGAGGTAAAGTATGGATTTTCCCGGCAGAGCGTCCCGCAGCAAATGGATTTGAAGGTCCCTATCTGTCCTGACTGTCTGCTTTTATGTGTTTTGAAAATGGGTGGAAAGGCTAGCTTCCTAGGCCCTACCCCTCTCCACTTGTCATTGGCCACTTCATCCTCTTCCCCTTGATTGGGGGAATGAAATGAAGTTTCATCATGATGAGGTCTGTTTATGGTACAGAGAACCCACCCCTGTCAAATTACACACAATCTATATTTTGACCCAAAAGACATATTTGCACAGGTACACATTTGTTTAAAATTACATGCACCCATCACATATCACAGGAGGTATACCCTGTCCAAATCTGCTCTTCCTGGGAGCTTGCATTCAGAAATGGCAACATTTGCACTTTTTAACTGATTTCGTAATATCGGACATTACCCCAAATGTACACACATGTGCGCAAGGAGTATGGACATTACTTGATGAAGTGTCAGATTTTTAACATGCATACATTTTAAGTGATACCCTCTTAACTGCTAGCTTGCCCCCAGATCATGCCACCGGTTCTAAAAACCTCTTAAAATGTGGGCAGAAAAATCACAAGAATTATGGTATCATTTAAATAATTATGACAAGTCCGTACTATGAGTTATTCATCTTTTTCTAAAACTATATTCTGGCTACAGGGGTGTGTCTTTTCAGGTCACATGGTACAGAAACCAGTCTTTCCACTTTCTTCAAGCTCAGCCTCTGTCTCCAGTTTCTCCCCCTCCCAGTTTCTGCCAAGAGGAAGCCATTTTTATTACCCCTGCAATAAACCATCTGCCTGGGCCCTGGAAGGCCCATTGTTCAAGAGGAAGCCATTTATGGCCCCCATAATAAAACATTTGCCTGAGTCAGGACAGGGCTGTTGTGCAAGTCTCATCTCCTGTCGGGGGTAGCTGGTGGGCAGAATTCAGTTCCTTAAGCCAGGCCCCAGCTAATGTCACTTTTAGTTACCCAGTCTTCTGCATTCAAATAAAATTAACCATTTTTACATATGCAGCTAGAATGCTGATTCTAAGTTTAAAACTATTACATTTAAACAATTGCAACCTATATGACACTCAAAAGTAGGTCACTCATTTCTATTAAACATTTAGGTTTTTAGTGTCTTTCAGTCCAATTTTACTTAAACTGCTGAAATCCACAGCACAGCCAGTCTTGTTATTACCTTCAAGTCACTTCAGAATATAACTTTAGATTGTATCCACCTCTCAGTAAGTCTTTCTTTGGCCTGCCTTGGGTTCATCTATTCAGTTTTACACTAAAAAAAAAAGTCTGGTGGTTTTAAAACGCCGGCTTTCTGATAGTGGTGAGTACTGGTAATGCACCCATTTTTGGGATTTAAGAAAATGAATTCCCCACAATTCTAGCTTGCTTTTGGCAATCAGCATTGCCATTCCCAATGGTTTCAGACTACTGTGTGGGTAGTCCAATGGTGGTTTTAGGCAGTGCCCTTCTGTGCCCATAACATCGGCAAAAATGAGTGGCAGCCTATTCTTCATGCATTTCCCTGTGCATTTTCTGGGAAGCTCTGGCCATCATGATGTTTTCCATGGCAGTACTGCACAGTTTTTGAGGTAGGGCTTGGATGCATGGGTAAAAACATCCCACAGTTTTGAGCGATCCCTGGAAAGGTTCTGCAAAGGTTCTGGGTAAAACATTCTGGTCCGCTTTGCGCAAGTTGCATCTCTGTGGATTCCTACTGGTGCCCTCTTTTCAGAAATGCATGGGGTTCCCAGTTTTCCTTAGTGGCTTGGACACCCTATGCCCAAATCTGTAGGTTATCTCCTCAAACCCTTTTGTGGTTACCAGTGGGTTAGCCTTTTCCCTTTGCAGCTAGATTGGTGAACCCACTCATGTGAGGTACCGTTTTTGTTGGGACACCTGTGGAAACGCGGGAAGGTATGACATCTGTTGTTAGCAGCGTGTTTCAGTTGTTGAGCAAAGTGAAATGTCTGGAAATTGTGTTTTTTACCCCCAAATTTAGACTTTGGTGGGGGTTCTGGGTAGTAGATTCTGGGCCAATTTGTGCAAGTCAGACCTCTGTGGATTCCCACGGGTATCCTCTTTTCAGAAATGCATGGGGTTCCCTGTTTTCCTTGCTGGCTTCGACACCCTAGGCCCAAATCTGTAGGTTGCCCACATGAACAAAATGGGCAGTGGAGAAAGGCTTGGGGTTACCAGTGGGTTACCTTTTTCCTTTTGCGCCCCCGGTAGGTGCACCCACACATGTGAGGTACCATTTTTAACGGGACACGTGTGGGGACGCGGGAAGGTAGGCCATGTGTTGTTGGCGGTGTGTTTCGGTGGGTGGCCAGAGCGAAATGTCTGTGAATTGTCTTTATTTCCAGCCAATTTCAGAGACATTTCCTTGTGCCCAGTCACCGAAACACGTCGCCAACAACAGATGTCATACCATCTCGTGTTCCCACAGGTGTTCCAACGAAAACGGTACCGCAACTGTGTCTGCAATTAAAGTTTATGTGCCTGCAATCGTATGTGGACACTGATAGCCAGAGGCGTTGCTAGGGGGGGTCTGAGGGGGCTATAGCCTCGTGTCTTTTGGTTGTAGCCCCAGATAGAAGCTCAGGGGTTACAACCAAAAAGGCTAGCTAGCTGTTAGGGAGAATTCTCTTATAAGGCTAATTTCCCAAACGTAGTGAGTCCCCCAGCAGCTTTGCTGGATTTTTGGGTTTTTTTTCTCCTGCTAAAAGCGAGATTCTTTTCCTCCCACTCTTAGGCATGATTTTAGGTATGTCTTTGACTCTTTGGGCTTCATTATGTGTTGCCCGGTAAAACCGGGTTCATTACCGGCATGCTGGAATGAGCGGGTCCGTGCTCGTATGAACCCGCTAATAGCGGGTGATTACGAGTGCGCGAGCACGCGCGTTACCCCATGCCGGTAGTGGCAAAACCGCCATGCCGGTAACGGGCCACCAACCCCCCTATACCGGCATTGCGGGTACCGCCCATTCCGTAACCATGTCATAACAACCACTAAACACCGGCACGGTATTACCGTGGTTGCAAAAAAGGACCCGGAAATTACGTCATCGCGCAGGAACGGAAAATGAGCCAGCGGCCATCTTTAAAAACACAATCCATTGCCATCCTCCATAACCACCACTACACTCGTGTTGTTGTGTGCCACAACTGAAGCAGGATGTCGAAGGCCACCAGTAAATCCTCACAAAGGAAGAGGAAGCACCGTTTTTCTGATGCTGAACTCACTATGCTTGCTAACACCCTCGAACATTATGCAGACACAATCAGGAGCACAGACCTCAAGCATGCGGCCCAAACCAAAAAAATTCAGATCTGGCAGGAGGTCGCTCAGAGGGTGTTGGCAGTGGGGAGCACCCCAAGGAGTGTACGTGACTGCCGGAAGCGCTGGGACGACTTCCGCCTCTGGGTCAGGAAGATCCTGGCAGAGAACAGGAGGGCCGCAATGGCGACAGGCGGTGGCCCACACTCCCCTGTGAAGCTCACCGCATGGGAGGAGACCGCAAGTGCATTGATTGACCCGGAATCCATAGAGGGAATAGGAGACCAGGAGTTCAGCGCTGCAACTACCACAGAGGAAGGTGAGTGAACCATCACATCCACGTTTACCAAAACATGATGTGGCACAAGTGATGTGGAAGTTAGACTAGGCAAGGCAATGCATGTTCCAAGGCTACATCAACACATCCATAGAATAATGAGTGCCACACCCTGCACCACACGCATGCTGAGTGAAAATCCCAATCCCAACAGAGGTGCAACATGACCCAACCATGCCCATGGGACCCACCACACAGACACCAAACCAATGCTATGCCACCAGCATTGATTTCCAACATGTCCGCTCAGTACACCAAATGCCACACACCAGAAATGAAATGATGCCTGACTGTATGAACATATCACACCGCAATACATCATAGCTGCCATTTGACAACATCACTGATGACCTGCACCTCTTCTATCTCCCAGGCACCAATGAGGAAGGAGGAACACAGGACAGGGGTGGGAGTACATCCAGTGCACGCAAAGTGGCTGGGGCCACCGCCACCCCCCTGTCCAAGAAAATGCCTGCAGCAACACCCAGTGTGCCACGCAAGGCATCAACCCTGCAGGGGGCACCTGCAGCGACAGAACAGCAGCATGCACCCACAACAGTGGGAGCCGTTCCGCCATCCACCATGGACGTTGTGTCCACAGAGGTGGATGATGAGGCTGGAATCATGTCTGGAACACCCACCCCAAGCCCCATTGCCAGCCCCCACCTGCGGAGTCTGAGTGCCTGGACGATCCGGGTCTCCATGACTCTGACCTTGGAGAATCAGACATTGGGATCTTCCAGGAGGACAGTGCCCAGGACGAGGACCCCACGCAGGTGCCTTCCACCACCCTGCCAGCCACCACCCTGCCAGCCACCAGTACACCTGCGGCCGGTCAACAGGTCGACGCTGGGACTGAGGCCATGAGGGCCATAGCCACGGCCATTGCAGCCAATACAGCTGCTGTGGAGGCATCTACGTGTGCATTCAGTGAGTGCATGGGGTCACTGACACAGGCCCTTATTGCAAACATCCCGCAAATGCAGCGGCCGCACCTTGGCCCAGCCATGGGACTGACAATAGACACCTCCACTACAACAACCCCTTCCACCTCGGTGCAATCGAGCCCTGTGCGGTTAACGCGGAGGAGCGCACGGCGCTCGGCCATGGCACCCCCAGACCCAAAAGTCTCAAAGAAATAACAGTATGGGCAATGACAATGTGAAGAACTACATTGGTGAAGGGAACACTGTTTGTTGCACACATGGGGACATTTGGGATCTGTGGGGTGGGTGAGGGAGTTTGTTGGGGTATTTTCTGGGGTTTGTGGGGTGGGTGAGGGAATTTGTTGGGTGGGCCTGGGAGGGGGGCGTGGGCAAATCTTTGCAGTTTTAAATAATACACAAGTTGTGAGAAGAAAAATACATGGCTGTACATTGTTATTTTTCGTGTGCATCCATTTAATGTGTTACGGTGTTCAGTGCCCAACTCCCAACATTCCCTGTGTGCATGTTCACATTGGCCCAGTGTCTGACTGACACAAGTCTTTCATAGTCCCTGTGTTTCAGAAGTATACTTGAATTTGTGCTTGCTGTACAGCATGGTCATCCCGTGCATCACATACTGGCAGTGGGGCTACCTCACCTCCGTCTCCATCCTCATCATCCTCACCCGGCCCATGCATGTCAATGTCAGGTGACAATGGTACATTTCTCCGGATGCACATGTTGTGCAGCATGACACAGGCCATGATGATCTTTGCCACCTTCTCAGGCCTATATTGGAGTACCCAACCAGACCTGCTGAGGCAGCGGAACCGCCCATTCGACAGGCCAAAGGTCTTCTCAATGACAACACGGGTACGGGTGTGCACACGATTGTACTCCTCCTCATGGCCATTCTGCGGGTTAGGCACAGGGGTGTGTAGTCACGGCCTCAAGGGATATCCTCCATCACCAGCAAGCAGATTCAAATTGGTGTGTGTCACTCTGAACTCCCGTAATTCAGGGAGCACAGTCATGCCGCCAGCTATTTGGTTTGGCCATGCACATGTCCCTGTACGCATGAAGAAATGTTATCTAGGTGCAATCTGTACTGTCATGAGGTGTGGTAGTCTGGTTGGCGTTCAATAGATGATGCAGGGTGTAATCATGCATGCTGAGGCAGATATGCTGTGGTAGTGCAACAATGTTTTGACTCAAATTCATGCTGTTCATTATTTACTATGCATGGTCACACTGACCACATAGCCACACTTGCCGTCCTGTTCATTCATGCATTGCTTGCCATCACCATGGTGGCCTGGTTGTGCCTCTTACTTGTTCTCATTGATATGCATTATTTGTGATATGTGGCCCAGTGAAATGTCATGAACCATTTGACTGGTTCAGGTCAGGAGTGTTTGGCTCTGCATGCATTCTCCAATCACCAGCTATTCCCACCCAGGTGCAGTATTCCCCCCCTCATGCATCCCCACACATCAGTACCCCAAGGCACTGCCATGGGACGGTTTTGCAACTCACCAAGCAGCCAGGCATGTGGTCCGGCATGTCCCTCCATTTGATGGGGTACCGTGGATTTACCCAGTAACATGGGATCATGTGTTGATCCATGAAATCAGCTGCAGCAACGGGTGATGATCTTCCTGGAGTCACATACCATTCGCACATTGATGGAATGGTATTGTTTGCGCTTGCGGTACACAGCCTCTATGGCATGGGGGACTATCAATTCCACATGGGTGCAGTCGATGGCACCGACACAACTGGGCATGCCTGCCAGTGCATGGGAGCCTACTTTGGTTTCGGCTATCTCCTGGACAGTCCGTGGTAGGGATATGTGGGTGCTTGCATGCTTCAGGAGGGCATCCAGCACTTGGTTCAGCATGCGTGAAAATAGTGGTTGTGAAATGCCATGCAGCTGGCCCACTGTGTGTTGGTAGGTGCCTGTGGCCAGGAAGTGTGGCACAGACACCACCTTTAGTAGTGGGGGGATGGCAGTGCACATTTGTATGTGGCTGGCAATGTTGTTCTGTATCATGTGCACTATGGTGGTGATGGTGTCACGGTCCAACCGGTACAGGGTGTGGATCTACTCAGGGGTAGGGTTGAATGGGCTGGGTCTGGTGCGAGGTATTGCTGGCTGCCTACGAGGCTCTAGTGGCTGCACTGGTGGTAACAGATGGGCCTGTCTCAGCCTCCTTCTCCTCCTGTGTCTCCTCTGTGCTGCCTTTTCTTGCTGCTGTTGTTGTTGTTGTTGTTGCAGTTGTTGCTGTAGTTGTATCAGTATAGGCAGGTCCTCCTGCGCCATGTTTGCAAATGCTAGTGGTGGTATTTTGGTGTAGGAAGGGGTGTGGTGTTTAGTTGTGTTCCTTTTGAACTGGGCAACTCTGCATTGCCTACACCGGGGGGGGAGGTTGTGGTGTGTGGGTGTGCTCAGTTCATACTGGCACAGCCTCCTTTGACTCCACCTGTGGGGATTGTGTGCACCTATGGCAGCTGCCTTGTATCTTGCTTGCTGTTTGCGGGTGGTCCGCGATGCCTGTTTTGCCAGCATCATGCAGCCCGTTATTACCTGGTGCGCGATGCTGGTATTTGCATGTTTGCGTGGGTTGAAATTACCCCCTATTACCGGCATGCCGGTATTTACTACCTGAAGAGGCGCGTGTACGCGCCTATGCCGCTATTAGCGGCACCGTTGTTTGGTATGCCGCTAATACCGTTCCAGGTCGGAATGCTACGGAACGGTAAATGATGCCGGTATTTACACACCGGTAAAGTTTTTCCCTTACCGGCATACCTTGTAATGAGGGCCTTTTTGTGCTTATGGGCTATGGGGTTTTCTTTTTACACCATAGGGTATCATCTATTTTTTATGTGTGTGTGTTACACAGCACCCGCAGTAACACAGGGGTGTCATAGTGACCCCCAAACATAGACTCCATACCCTGGGACTGACTACTGTCTCCCAGGGCATGTAAAGTCACCATTGACTTTACTAGTCCTAAATTGTGAACAGAACCAGTACAAACCATCATATTGTGGAAGTACTGGAAGGGGTTAATTATATTGCCCCTGGGTCTGTTTTCAAGGGGGCACTCTCCAGTCCCCCCTTGTTGAGTTTCTGGCTGGTGGCAGTGGTTACCACACAAAATATTCCGCCGGAATATTCTCTATGGGATTTTCCCATTGATTTCAAACGCACCACTTTTTGGTGCAATGTTAAAGATACTGCTGGTTTATTTATTTATTATTAAATTAACGGTTGGGTCTTTTTGCCAGAACTCTTCTAAAATGGCGTTCGTGTCCGTCTCTGTAACTCTGACCAAGGTCGAGCCCTTTCTTCCACTTTTTGGCGGGCTTCTCCACAGAAGCCCTCCAAATGGTGCGACTCTGTCTAGGTTCCACAGGATGGGTGGGGAGGGGAATTGGCACCCAGGACTGCGTTGCCTTAGCAACTCAAGTCGCACTCTGTTCTGATTGGCACAGTGGTGAGCCGCCCGGCTCACCACTTAGCATGTTTGAGTGACAGCTAGGCTGTTGAATGGGGTTTTTTCTGCATAAAAGCAGGGCCTTTGGGACTGGAACTTCAGAAGTCGCCACAGGACCTAAGAATCCGAAGAGTGTGAAGCCCTGCTGCAACTACCTCACCACTTTCCCGACGACAAGAGAAGATCTTCTGCTGGACGAGTTTTCTTCCTCTGAGCTGGTGGGACCTTCCAAAGACGTCTCTTGGTCGAATCGCCCGTGCCAAGCACCCCGGCAGCCAGATAGCCAAGCTTCACCACTTTGCCTTCGAATAAAAGGAACGCACCTTTTATCGACGAACTCCGCGGCTGGTTTCATTCCTGTGCAGTGCAACAACTCATCATTTCCTCCTCGACGAGATCCTCTCTTCCTCTGGTTGAAACAATGAACTGCAACCACTGCCAGGACCCACTGCTACCACTGGAGCTTCCTCTTTCCTTAAGGTACTGTGTCCTGCCTGGCATCCCTTTCTTCGGTTTGCCCAAGGTGACCCTTAAATCCTTGGCTTTCCAACTGGGTTGGCCCCAGACCTTCTAACTTTACCTTCTTGAATCACCCCAACCTCTTTTGAACATTCTGCAAAGACTTTTAGTGCATTTTAAACCGTGTGATCCTGGGCACCTTTCGCTTTGCTCCATTTAAAGTGGGCCTGGCCTATGAACTTTGGCTCTACAGTATATACTGCCTTTAATCCCTTGCTGAAAGTGTTGGGACCTTTTTTATTTCTATGCTCTGCCTTTTTCTCTCCCTTTAACTGAACTATTGGAGTGCCATCAGGTTACGTGCTGACATCTGTTTAACAACTCGTGGTGTTTATACTCTGACTTGTCTAATAGTTATCAAGGGAGGTGTGTATACTTTACCTGACTGTGTTTTAACTTGCTTTTGATTTAGAGTGCTAGTATATTGCCTAAAGTGTGCTTTAAATAAATAATTATATACTTTTTATACAAAGCTCTGGTTAGTGTTTGTTTGCCCTACTGTGTTTTTGGCCCTATTGTGTATACTCTATATACTGCCCTACTCTTCTTGAGAGAAGTCTGACTGCTCAGCCACAGCTACCAGTTAAATCTGGGTGGTGCAGACTGCTACCAATTGGGTTTACTGCTTACTCTTGTAGTCTTAATCTTTTTGCAGTGTTCCCTAAGGGAACTGCACAGGATTCTGCCTAACACTAGCCCCCAGTCCCGACAGTCCCAAAATTAGCATAGCCCCTGATCTTTTCCAGACCTAGCAACACCCCTGCTGATAGCAAGTGCATACTGGCTCACTTGGCTACCCTGCCCTACAGCCGCTATCTTCCACACCAACTTTGAGTATGCCCATAGCAACTCTGGGCAAACATTCATATGTTCAACCGTACCCACACAAAACACACACCCTGCAACATGGAAATAATTTCTGCAGTGCTGGAAAAGTGCATTCACAGAAATTACATCTGCATGTTCTTTGTATCTTTACCTAATTCACACACCAATCATATCCAATTAATTCCTACAGAAGACGTGTCACTTACACCACACATAACATTACGCACAGTAAAACAATAAAGAAGGCAGGATGTTACGAGGTACGCAAGACACCGCCGCCATACAGTTGGTGTCCAAGTACCACTTTCATGACACTTAGACCTCAAGGGAGGGAGCCAAAGTTGCGTGTATTATTTTGAAAAGACACCCCTTGAGTGTAGGGAACCTCAATGGTGTTCTGGTCTTCCACAACACACCCCTTGAGTAGAGGGAGCAGGACTGGCGTTTCTTTGCATGCCAAACCTTAGGTGGAAGGAGCCGGATTCGGGTTCCTTTCCAATGTACGCTTTAAGCGGATGGGGTTTCCCAGACATTTTTTTCTATGGCAATCCCGAACATGAGCAAGCTGCACTAGCCTGCCTTGCCAAGACACCCCAAAGGGGAGTGACCCAGTGTGCTCTACCCTTCTTCTCCATGGCCCACCTCAACTAGAGGGGGTGGAGTGGCATTCCTTTCCAAGGTGCGCCTGAAGTGGAAGGAGCCTAAATTGCATTACTTTGCAAGGCACACCTCGCGCAAAGGGAGCTAGACTGCCTTTTCCTTATGAGGCAGACCTGAAGTGAAAGGTACTGGGGGTGATGTCTCTTTCCCAGGCAGGCCTTAAGTGGAGGGAGCAGGACTAGCATTGCTTGCCAAAGCACGCTAAAGGGGAGTAAACCAGAGTGGTGTCCCCATCTACTCCAAGGCACACCTCAAGCGGAGGGAGCTGGAGTGACATTCCTTTCCAAGATGCGCCTGCTTTGGAAGGAACATGCATTGCGTCACTTTGCAAGGCACACCATGCGCAGAGGGAGCTAGACTGCCTTTTCCTTAAGAGGCAGACCTGAAGTGAAAAGTACCGGGGGGATGTCTCTTTCTCAGGCAGGCCTCAAGTGGAGGGAGGAGGACTAGCATTGCTTGCCAAAGCACACCAAAGGGGAATGACCCGCAATGGAGTTCCTATCTTGTGCATGGCAAGACTCGAGTAAAGGGACCCGTAATGATTACTATTTCGCAGGCACGCCTCCAATGGAAGGAGCCTGATTTGCGTTCCTTTGCAAGTCACGCCTTGAGCTGAGGGATCTAGACTGATGTATATTTCGTAGACAGGCCTCAAGGGAAAGCTACGGCTGTGGTTGCCTTTCCAAGGCAGGCCTCAAGTGGAGGAAGCAGGACTAGCAATGCTTGTGAAGGCACGCTAAATCAAGTGAAGTGAGTTGACATCCTGTTGCATTTTCATTGAAGGTACACTTACAGTGCAGGGAGCAAGAGTTCCAGTCCTTTATAAGACATGCACAAATTCAGCGGCAAAGGATCCCTTTCAAGGAATGATGGGCATTTTCGGAAATCAGTCGATCTCCCAATATTTTTCCTTTGTATTATACAAAGGAAGCAAGGCTGAAAGCAGAGGGCAGGCTGGGAAGGGCATTCGGGACAGTACACCTGAGCATCCTTCCTCTTTCCTTGTTTTGTACACATCTTACATTTTCGGTAAGGTTGTGCCTTCGTGGCAGTGGAAGGAACATAATCACCAAAGTGTCGCTCTTGAAATCTGGCCACATCTTCTACCTCTGGAAAGGAGGGCATGTGTACATGAACCATAGCCAGAGATTGAACAATTGCTAATTCAAAGTCCAAAAAGGAGAGGTTGTTTTGTGGAGTAGCTGCACGGTACACCACATAAGCATTGTACGTTTCCGACTTGCGTTCAGCACGGTATGACTCAAGAACTTGGTCATTTTGGTCTACTCCACCCATGTACTTGTTGTACTCCAGAATCCAGTTGGGCTTCCACACTTGCTGAGTCTACCCGCGCAGAGGGACTGCTGAAACACTTGTGTATAGGCGCGTTACAAATGCCATATCATATCATATCATATCATGAATAGTACTTAGCATGTACACGTCCCTTTTGTCGCAGAATTTCACTGCCAACAATTCATCCCGCTGCAATGCCATACATTGACCCTTGGCTAACTTCTTACACACAAGTTGTCTGGGGAAGTCTTTGCGGTTACTGCGGATTGTACCACATGCCAGTGTGCCCACATTGAACAATTCCTTGAACAGTGGAATTCCTGTGTAGAAATTGTTGTCTACATACACATGGTGTTCCTTATGGAGCCATGGTGTGAGAAGATCCCAAACTATCTTCTCACTTGTCCCTAAATGGGCTGGGCAGCCCGAAGGGTTTAGGGTAGAGTCTTTACCAGTGTAGACTCTCATGCTGCAGACATACCCAGTGGTACTTTCACACAACATGTACATTTTAATTCCATATCGTGACCTTTGCTTGAAATGTATTGCCTGAACAGTAGCCGACCTTTATACAACACCAGTGATATATCGATGGATATGTTCTGGCTAGGAACATACACCTCTGCAAATCGGTAAGAGAAGTCCAGAAATGGCTGGAGTTTGAAGAGCCTATCAAAGTTTTGGTCCGTTCTGGGTAATGCTGCCGAGTTGTCATTGAAGTGCAACATACGGCGCAGTGCTTGAAAGCGATTTCTGCTCATCGTAGCTGAAAAAAACTGGCAATAAAGTGGTGCTACAGTAGACCAGTATATTGCGACAGACGGCTGTGTCCAATTCCCATGAGCAGAATGAGACCCCAAAACTTTCTCATTTCAACATTGGTTGTGGGAACCCATGCTTGTGCTCTGGAGTGGGGTTCAAGAGTGGGACCCCTTGACCTCATGAACTGTGCAGCGTATACATTGGTTTGCTGAACAACATCTGCAATGAACACATCATCAACAAAAAGGTTGAAAAAATCAATAGGCTGAAACCCATCTGTATTCACTGTGCACCCTGATATACTAGTGAAAGGGGGCACAACAGGCTGAGCCATTGCTGGAGGGACCCAAGGCGACTCTTCAGCCATGTCAGGAACTGCCACATTGCGTGGCTATCTTGCACATCCCCTCCCCCTTACAGGTCCCCTGCATGTGGGACGTGTGCGAAAAGGTGGATGCACTCTTCCTTGCTCTACGTCATCAGATGATGACGATGATGATCTTGAGGAGGGACTTTCATCAATGGACATCTCACTTCCCCAATAACTTCCCTCCTGACCCTCAGAAGCACTATCTGTTTCTGATTGCATGTCCACCTCGGTGCCTTGCTCTGAGCCAGACTCCATCACTGCAGCTAAAGCCTCTGCACAGGACATTGCTCGCCGAGAAGCCATGAGTACCTTCGCTATGGAACCCTTCACTGCCCAAAGACCAGATGAAGACTGAAACAATAGGTATGTGTGCTTCTCAAAGTATAGAACATAGCAGAATAAGTGGTATTCAGTGCCACAAACCTACTCCACACAAGTACACCAAAAGGTCCAGACTTTGCCCACAAACTGTAGCAGCCCTCTGCAATATGACGTACTCCCTGCACACTACAATAAACGGAGTACTACTTTGCAAACACTGACGTGAAATGCTAAGGACCAGCTGACTGCTTTCCTACAAGTGGTTAGACAGCTATAACACACCTGCACTTAAAAGAAAGACAACAAAAAAGCTAAGGGCGATGTCTTCTTCCGCTAAACTTTACACAAATACAAGCGTGGGGACGAGGATTGCAGCCACACTACCTATTCAGAAGCAGCCAACATGCTTTGCACCATGCCCTCCTCCATGGGATGCTGGTGGATGGGAAATGGAGGTGAGAAGCAACCATGCAACGTATTAGTGATTGGGTGAGATGAAAAGCTATAGCCAATAAAGATGCAGACAGGGAAAATAACAAAAGTACACAGCAGGCCCTTCCAGGCAACTGCAACTGCGGAGGGGCCCCCTTCACTGCTGTGGAATTTTCTAATGTGCAGGGTGGTGCACCTCTCCACCCCACCCCAATTGGAGGGGCGGCCCATCTCATGTAGCCCTCCCTAGGGGCAATAAGGTGGAGGGGCTGTCCTGCACTCCTCCCAGGGCTCAGGCGTCCGTTCCTCGGAGCAGATATCTGGACCCAGGGAGGGCTGCATGACATGGCACCCACTCCGTAGTGGGTGGGGGGCATCAAAGCCCCATCCCATTAGAAAATTCCCCAACCCTTTGTTAGGCAGAATCCTGTGCAGTTCACTTAGGGAACACTGCAAAAAGATTAAGACTATAGGAGTAAGCAGTAAACCCAATTGGTAGCAGTCTGCACCACCCAGATTTACCTGGTAGCTGTGGCTGAGCAGTCAGACTTCTCTCAAGAAGAGTTAGGCAGTATACAGAGGATACACAATAGGGCCAAAAACACAGTAGAACAAGCAAACACTGACCAGAGCTTTGTATCAAAAGTATATAATTATTTATTTAACACACACTTTAGAAAATACACTAGCACTATTAATCAAAGCAAGTTCAAAACACAATCAGAAAAGTATACACACCACCCTTAAGAATTATTTAGACAAGTCTAAGTTAAAACACCACTTATTGTCAAAACAGAGGTGAGCGAGTAACTTAGATGGCACTCCAATAATTAAATAAAAGGGAGGGAAAAAGGCAGGTCATAAAGATAAAACAGTTCCCAACACTTTTAAGAGACAAATTCAAGTTACTGAAGGCAGGGTATACTGTAGAGCCAAAGTTCATAGGCCAGGCCCACTTTGAATGGAGCAAAGCAAAATGTGCCCAAGATCACATGGTTTAGCAATGCATTCAAGTCTTTGTAGAAATGTTCAAAAGAGGTTGGGGTGATTCAAAAGACAAAGTTAGAAGGTCTGGGGACCAACCCAGTTGGAAAGCGAAGGATTTAAGGGTCACCTTTAGCAATCTGAAGAAAGGGAGGCCAGGCAGAACACAGTATCTTAAAGAATGATGAAGCTCCAGCGGCGGCAGTTGTTCCTGGCAGCGGGTGCAGTTCATGGGTTCGACCAGGGGAATAGAGGATCTCGTCGAGGAGGAAACTTGGAGTCGTTGCGCTGCCAAGGGCAAAAACCAGCCGCAGAGTTCGTCGGTTAAAAGGTGTGTTCCTGGTATTCGCGGTCACAGTGGTGAAACTTGGCTATCTATCCAGCCACCGGCATGCTTGGAACAGGCGATTCGACCAAGAGAAGTCCTGGAAGGCGAAATGGCAAACTGGTTGATCCCACCAGCTCAGAGGGAGAAAACTCTTCCAGCAGAAGATCTCCTCTTGTCGTTGGGAAAGTGGTGAGGTTGTTGTAGCAGGGCTCAGCTTCTTCCCTCTTCAAATTTCTTAGGTCCTGGGGCGACTTCTGAAGTTCCAGTCCCAAAAGCCCTGCTTTTATGCAGAAAACCCCCCATTCAACAGCCTAGCTGTTACTCAAACATGCTAAGTGGTGAGCCAGGCGGCTCACCACTGGCCCAATCACAACAGAGTGCGACTTGGGTTGCTAAGGCAAAGCAGTCAAGGGTACCAATTCCCCCACCCACACATCCTGTGGAACCCAGACAGAGTCGCACCAGTTGTTTGTTTGTTTGTTTGATTGTTTATTTGTATAGCGCCTATACACAATGTGTTTCAAAGCGCTTCAAGGAGGGAGGGGAACACAGGAGAAAAAACAGTTACATTCTTACAGGTCCTTGAAACAAATCAGAACAAAGATTCCCCATGCTAATAGCGCAGGGAGCTCTTGATTCTATTAAAGACAAGGAGGCGAGCATTATGCTTCATCTTCTCATTTATTTGCTCTCCAGCAGTTTCAACAAAGTCAATAAAATAAACATTTTTTTTTTCCAAACTTCCTTTAAAACTTCATTTCCCATCAACCCTAGGTCCCTGTTCCCAGTGTCCTGGTCATGTGACCTAGTCCTTCCTCTTCCTGTAACCTCCTCTTCTTTGACTGCTTTTAACTGCAATCATAACCAAAACTGAACTATCAACTTGATCCGGAAAGTCTCTGAACTGTAGACCTCCGCGGAACACGATCCCTCGCCTTCTAACTTGCGATCTTGATCAACTTGTCTCGTTCTTCTCTTGAACTTCTTCAGTTGTTCTTCGAATCGTCTCCTAAGGCGGAAACAACAATACATGTTAGGGCGGCGGATACACACCCTATTCTGAGAGGAAAATCTTATTATACATTCAGATACATAACACAGTACATTACTTTGTCCCCCCTCGGTCTCTCCTTTGTATCTAGGGCGGGAAAGTAATGCTCGCCTCCTTGTCTTTAATAGAATCAAGAGCTCCCTGAGCTATTAGCAGGGGGAATCTTCATTCTATGTCAAGACGGAGGCGAGCATTATGCTTGTTCAAAGCTTCTTACCATAGCTTCTGCTAGTGAGCTAATAGGTTTAAAGTAAAACGTCTTGAACGTATTATCACTAGTCCAATCAGCTGCTTTCAGTATATCCTGTAACGGTGCGCCCTGCTTCAGCGCTTTGGATGCTCCTGCTCCTCGCACTGAGTGTGCTCCGAACTTCGCCATGTCTATACCTGCTAGCGTCATAACTTCTCTAACCCACCTCGCTATGGTGGCTGTCGCTACGCTTTTATGCGGCTTCCTGCGCGCTATCAGCAATTGCGTCATCCCCATCGGCCTTAGCTCAGCTGTCTTATGCACGTACTCTCTTATACATGCGGCCACGCACCATTTAGGGTGCTCTTGCATATACGGGTACGATATTGATGCCGAATCTGTCTTCGTCCTCCTGGCCAGATGAAAAGTCACTCCATCTGGGCCGTATACCATTCTGTCTATATCAAGGGCTCTGACATCTGCTACTCTTCTACAAGAAATCATGCACAAAAGCATTGCTAGCTTTTCTGACAGTCTGCCTAATGACAAGTATCTATTACTGGGCCAGTCTGCTAGTAGTATGTTCAAATAGGTATAAACAGTCCCTATAATAACATCCTACTCTACTGACAGGGATATCAATATGTATAATACAATAAAGAGTAAGATAACACGTCTTGTTTTACTTACATCCAACCCCCTTTACACAGGAACTCTATAAGGTTTTCCGGCATCACTAGTCCTGACAAAATGGACCGTCTGCTATGATTGATTAAAAAAAGTGTATAACAAATTTTTATTCAAATAATTCGAACTGAATTTAAACATAAAACACTACCCTCACCTAACACAGTGTACTAAACACTAAAAAACAGTTACTAAAACATGAAATACAAAGTTCACTTATTTGCATGACACAAAAGATATCACATAACATAACACAAAAAAAAATCTCAATGTGTCTCTAAAACAACAACCATCCCAACATGTTTCTGTTCTTCACTGCCCAGTTCGGGCGAACATTCTTCAGGGGAATTTTTTTAAAAAAAGCATCCACTAATCTCTTCAACACCGTGCTGAAAGGGTAGATTCAAACTTCTATACAGGCAAAGGAAGGAAAGAACCTCCGAGCCTGTAAGAGTAAAAGGAAAAACTAATGAGTTCCAAAAAGAGGGAAAGGAAGTACTACAAAATGTAGAAAGAACATGGCATAGAGGTTATGCCACACTCACACGGGTCCCAACAGGGCACCCACAAATTTACCTTTAAATGGTGAAACTTCAAAGCGCGTCACAGGATGACAAATTCGCTGGTTTCTCGCCAAATGAGAGACCACTACTTCACAAAAGCGTCATAGTCCGCTAAAGTATCGCCACACCTAAATGAGACAGAACCAATACACAGAGACCACATGCTCTGTTATATCCAGAAAGGGGCTTCAAAATGCAATTACACATGAAAACAGGGCTCCAAATATCATAAAATAAATTACCTTCACAGATGTAGGGATCAAGACTGTAACAAGCAAAGCAGCAATCAACGTGTTTGCAAAGGAGAAATCCACACAGTCAAGCCGTAAAGTATCAATCTGGAAAACAATGGATGCATGGCAATGAACACCATATGTCTGGCATCACCCTTCAACATGTACCGATGGGAGTGCTTTTATTTCACCCTCGTGATTAAGACTAAGTGCCCGTACAATATATAGAATGCAGAAAAAACTTCCATGCTGTCCATCCTACACAACGTGGGAAACCCATGGCAAAAGATAACCAAACTACCCCACGCGTACAGGAAGGGAATGTACCGGCAGTGGGAAAATTATCACACACAGAACCACAATGCTAATGACTCACCTGTACACTCAGAGGGATTAAATCACTCTAATGGCAGCTTCCAAACGCACACAGCCAACACTGAATTCAGTGAAACCAAAAACTGCTGCACACTAACAGTACGTCTATGGTCGTGCGGCAACACAAAGAAAGGACTACACTACTCAGTGTAGGAAGGAAAGTCCATCAAAAGGAAGGGCCATGTTGGAACGGACCCGGCAACATAGAAAAAGGACTACACTACTCAGTGTTTGAAAAAAAGTCCATCAAAGGGAAGGGCCATATTGGAACGGACCTGAAGCCTACTGGTGTAGAACAGATTAGTGGACACCACGAGCACTAAACAGGTGTTTTTTAAAACAATGATATGCTGGCACCAACACAATATGGTATATGCATCTCACACTGTCAAAAATCATACTTGGCTGACCAAATGCCAATCAATGCTTTCGTTGAGACCTAGCACATTACTCTGTAATTTAAAAATAATTTTTTGCTCTACATTCAATAATTTTCGATCCGTTTCAATTTTGGTATGTCCATGCACCTTTTTCAAAATCAGCCATGTGAAATCATTAAAACCATGTTTCTTTTCAATAAAGTGTTTGACAAGGGGAGCAGTAATCACCTGGTTTTTGAGACAGCTGCGATGTTCCACCATTCAAACTTTACATTGCCTATTCGTTTTTCCCACATAATGTAGGCCACACGGGCAAGTGATTAAATATACAACATTGGCTGTGTTACAATTTGTCATTTCACTGAAGACCCACTTTACATCAGGTAGAATTTGCAATACTCTAGTTTCTTTTGTTTGTCCACACATGCTGCAATTCCCACATGGAAAATGTCCTTTCACTTCAGGCATACCCCACAGTCTAGTTTGTCTAACCTGTGGAGTTCGCATTTCTGTCACATCATTTCTGATTAGAATATTCCGTAGATTCTGACTTTTTCTAAACGCCACTAAAGGAGGCAACACTTCTTTACCACAATAGACTTTCTTCCAAGTTTTCATCACAATAGTTTTGATTTTATAGGACAAATTCGAAAAAGTGTTAACAAAAACAGTGCCAATCTTTTTAGTAGTCTTGTTACTTTTCTCCAGCAATGCCTCGCAATTGTTTTTGTAGGCTCTTTTTGAAGCATTTCTTATTACTCTAGACGGATAACCCTTGGCCAACAGTTTGTTGGTCAATACATCCGCACTTTGAGCAAAATCATCTTTTAGACTACTGTTACGCTTCAGCCTCAAAAATTGTCCGAATGGCAAATTATTCTTTAAATGTTTGGCATGATGGCTGTTGAAGTGTAATAAAGAGTTCCTATCAGTGGTCTTATTGTAGGGCTTCACTTTCAAAAAACCATTGTGATGAAAAATGGTAATGTCTAAAAAATGGGTCTCCAAATCACATATAGACCCAGTAAATTTCAAAAATCGGTTTTGTTGGTTGAGCCATGTCACAAAACTATCAGCCTCTTCTCTTGAGCCATCCCATACAATCAGTATATCATCTATATACCTCAGCCACTTCCTCAAATGATGGATAAAGGGGTTGGTGGCTGGGTATATCACTGCTTTTTCAAAATACTCGACGTAGAGATTAGCTAAATTAGGAGCCATGGCAGCACCCATAGCAGTACCCTCAATCTGTTGAAAAAAAGTACCTTGAAATTGAAAAAAGTTTTGGGTCAAGGCAAACTCCGTACACCACAAAATAAATGCATTGCTCACAGGATGACCATCCTCTCTATTCATCAACACTTCTTCAACCACCTCTAGTGTGGCTCTTTGGGGTATCACAGTGTACAAAGATTGAATATCCAAGCCTATCAGTAGAGAATGGCCCGGAATAAACTCTATGCTTTCTATTTTGTTAATAGCATCAGTGGTGTCTCTCAAATAACTTTTCATTTTCAAAACAGATGGTCTTAGATAAAAGTCTGCAAATTTGGACAAGGGTTCCAAAATTGAATTAACACCAGATACTATGGGTCTGCCAGGGGGATCAACAAGTCTCTTATGTACTTTGGGCAAGATGTAAAAAACAGGTACCCTTCCGTGATCCCTAATTAGAAATTCACATTCCTGCTTACTGATCATTTCAGCGTCAAACGCTGAAGTCACCTTTTCTTTGATAATATTCATAAGTTTAGCAGAGGGGTCATTAGCAAGTCTCAAATAGCTCCCATTATCTGATAGTAGTCTTTCACATTCTCTTACATAATCACTACGATTCATCAACACAATAGCTCCTCCCTTATCCGCTTGTCTGATAATCAAGTTATTATCTTTTGCTAACTTTAGTGCCGATGCTTTTTGTAGCCTACTAAAGTTAGAGTTGCGAGACTTTTCACTGGATTCTAACTTGAGAACCTCTGCCAAAACCTGTCTTTCAAAGACAATGGATTCAGCGGTATGGGAATGACTAGGAGCACAGAACGTAGATGCATTACGCAACCCACTGAAATTGTTACTGACATATCCTTCATGTTCACTGAAGTATTCGTTCAGACGTACTTTGCGCATAAACGCAAAAAACTCCATTCTAAATTCAAAAGGATCATGTGATTTAGTAATGACAAAGCTCAGACCCTTATTAAGGATACTTTCCTCTTCCGAGGAGAGGACATGAGAAGACAAATTTATCACCATTGATTCCTTGTACAACATTACCATTTTTCATCACAATGGTTTTTTGAAAGTGAAGCCCTACAATAAGACCACTGATAGGAACTCTTTATTACACTTCAACAGCCATCATGCCAAACATTTAAAGAATAATTTGCCATTCGGACAATTTTTGAGGCTGAAGCGTAACAGTAGTCTAAAAGATGATTTTGCTCAAAGTGCGGATGTATTGACCAACAAACTGTTGGCCAAGGGTTATCCGTCTAGAGTAATAAGAAATGCTTCAAAAAGAGCCTACAATAACAATCGCGAGGCATTGCTGGAGAAAAGTAACAAGACTACTAAAAAGATTGGCACTGTTTTTGTTAACACTTTTTCGAATTTGTCCTATAAAATCAAAACTATTGTGATGAAAACTTGGAAGAAAGTCTATTGTGGTAAAGAAGTGTTGCCTCCTTTAGTGGCGTTTAGAAAAAGTCAGAATCTACGGAATATTCTAATCAGAAATGATGTGACAGAAATGCGAACTCCACAGGTTAGACAAACTAGACTGTGGGGTATGCCTGAAGTGAAAGGACATTTTCCATGTGGGAATTGCAGAATGTGTGGACAAACAAAAGAAACTAGAGTATTGCAAATTCTACCTGATGTAAAGTGGGTCTTCAGTGAAATGACAAATTGTAACACAGCCAATGTTGTATATTTAATCACTTGCCCGTGTGGCCTACATTATGTGGGAAAACGAATAGGCAATGTAAAGTTCGAATGGTGGAACATCGCAGCTGTCTCAAAAACCAGGTGATTACTGCTCCCCTTGTCAAACACTTTATTGAAAAGAAACATGGTTTTAATGATTTCACATGGCTGATTTTGAAAAGGTGCATGGACATACCAAAATTGAAACGGATCGAAAATTATTGAATGCAGAGCAAAAAATTATTTTTAAATTACAGAGTAATGTGCTAGGTCTCAACGAAAGCATTGATTGGCATTTGGTCAGCCAAGTATGATTTTTGACAGTGTGAGATGCATATACCATATTGTGTTGGTGCCAGCATATCATTGTTTTAAAAAACACCTGTTTAGTGCTCGTGGTGTCCACTAATCTGTTCTACACCAGTAGGCTTCAGGTCCGTTCCAATATGGCCCTTCCCTTTGATGGACTTTTTTTCCAACACTGAGTAGTGTAGTCCTTTTTCTATGTTGCCGGGTCCGTTCCAACATGGCCCTTCCTTTTGATGGACTTTCCTTCCTACACTGAGTAGTGTAGTCCTTTCTTTGTGTTGCCGCACGACCATAGACGTACTGTTATTGTGCAGCAGTTTTTGGTTTCACTGAATTCAGTGTTGGCTGTGTGCGTTTGGAAGCTGCCATTAGAGTGATTTAATCCCTCTGAGTGTACAGGTGAGTCATTAGCATTGTGGTTCTGTGTGTGATAATTTTCCCACTTCCGGTACATTCCCTTCCTGTACGCGTGGGGTAGTTTGGTTATCTTTTGCCATGGGTTTCCCACGTTGTGTAGGATGGACAGCATGGAAGTTTTTTCTGCATTCTATATATTGTACGGGCACTTAGTCTTAATCACGAGGGTGAAATAAAAGCACTCCCATCGGTACATGTTGAAGGGTGATGCCAGACATATGGTGTTCATTGCCATGCATCCATTGTTTTCCAGATTGATACTTTACGGCTTGACTGTGTGGATTTCTCCTTTGCAAACACGTTGATTGCTGCTTTGCTTGTTACAGTCTTGATCCCTACATCTGTGAAGGTAATTTATTTTATGATATTTGGAGCCCTGTTTTCATGTGTAATTGCATTTTGAAGCCCCTTTCTGGATATAACAGAGCATGTGGTCTCTGTGTATTGGTTCTGTCTCATTTAGGTGTGGCGATACTTTAGCGGACTATGACGCTTTTGTGAAGTAGTGGTCTCTCATTTGGCGAGAAACCAGCGAATTTGTCATCCTGTGACGCGCTTTGAAGTTTCACCATTTAAAGGTAAATTTGTGGGTGCCCTGTTGGGACCCGTGTGAGTGTGGCATAACCTCTATGCCATGTTCTTTCTACATTTTGTAGTACTTCCTTTCCCTCTTTTTGGAACTCATTAGTTTTTCCTTTTACTCTTACAGGCTCAGAGGTTCTTTCCTTCCTTTGCCTGTATAGAAGTTTGAATCTACCCTTTCAGCACAGTGTTGAAGAGATTAGTGGATGCTTTTTTTAAAAAAATTCCCCTGAAGAATGTTCGCCCGAACTGGGCAGTGAAGAACAGAAACATGTTGGGATGGTTGTTGTTTTAGAGACACATTGAGATTTTTTTTGTGTTATGTTATGTGATATCTTTTGTGTCATGCAAATAAGTGAACTTTGTATTTCATGTTTTAGTAACTGTTTTTTAGTGTTTAGTACACTGTGTTAGGTGAGGGTAGTGTTTTATGTTTAAATTCAGTTCGAATTATTTGAATAAAAATTTGTTATACACTTTTTTTAATCAATCATAGCAGACGGTCCATTTTGTCAGGACTAGTGATGCCGGAAAACCTTATAGAGTTCCTGTGTAAAGGGGGTTGGATGTAAGTAAAACAAGACGTGTTATCCCAGTCTGCTAGTAGCCTTAATACTACTGTAACGTCCCATAGGGACTTGTATCTTGGCTGCGGCGGCTTCCTAAATCTAATCCCTCTTAGAAGCCTAATCACCGCTACATTCTCTCCTACTGGGGATCCCTCCATAGGCGTATGACCTGCTGATATTGCGGATCTATACACTCCAATCGTTCTATAGGCTTTGCCATCCTGCAAAAGCTCTGCTAAAAAATTCAAAATCTCTACTAAAGGGGCAGAAACGGGATGAAAACCTCTCCTCCTGCACCACCTTGACCATCTGCTCCATGCTGCGTCGTAGCTCCTTCTAGTCGACGGGGCCCATGACTCTGCGATGAGACTCGCAGCCTTTGCCGAAATTCCTGGGAGATTCCAGCATCTCCTGCTATCCTGCACGCCATCAGCAGCAGCGTCCCCTTCGCTCTCAGAGGGTGATACAACCCAACTGGGTCCGTGAGAAGGTCTTCTCTTTGTGGCAATATTCTCGGATAGTCTGCTATTAGTTCCATCAGCGCTGGAAACCATACTTGCGACTTCCATATCGGGATTACTATTATCAGACTTGCTGCCTCCCTGCGGACTTTCGTCAAAGCTCTGCTTATCATTACGAATGGTGGGAACGCATAGAGTATCTCCTCCGTCCAGTCTTGGAGGAAGGCATCTGTCCATGCTGCTGCTGGGTCTAACTTCCAGCTGAAGAATCTGCTCTTCTGAGCGTTCAGTCTGGACGCAAACAGATCTGTGTGAATCGGTCCCCAGAGCTTTTCTATCTGTAGAAAGACTGTCCTGTCTAGTCTCCAGTCGCTGGAGTCTGTTAGATGTCTGGAGTTCCAGTCCACCACTACATTCTGGGCACCTGGTAAATATTCTGCTATCACTGCCGTCCCGGACTCCAGACAGGAGTGCCAAAAGTCCTTGGCTATCTCTGCTAACAATCTGGACTTCGTGCCACCTAAGTGATTTATGTATCTGACTGCCAAGATGTTGTCCATCTTCAGCAGTATACAAGAATTCACTTTGTCTTTCGTGAAGGCTCTGATTGCAAAAGAGCCTGCCAATAGCTCCAGGCAGTTTATGTGCAGCTTGAGTTCCTCCGAACTCCATCTGCCTCCCGTTTGGAGATCCCCACATCGGGCTCCCCAGCCTGCTCTGCTGGCATCCGATTCTATCACTATATCTGGGCGATCGCCGAAAATGGCTTTGCCGTTCCATGCCTCCATGTTCTGGAGCCACCACTCTAGCTCTGTTCTGGACTCTTGGTCCAGCGGTACCTGCTGGTGATAATCTAGCCCCTGCTGCAGGTGTCTTATCTTCAGCCTCTGTAGGGCTCGATAATGCAGGGGTCCTGGAAAGATCGCTTGGATCGATGCTGCTAACAGGCCCACAATCCGTGCTATCGTTGCAGAGATGTGGTCGGGCTGCCGAGACAGTTCCTTATCTCCCTTTTTATGTCTCTGATCTTCCTGCTCGGCAGCTCCAGGGTTGCTGTCCTGGTATCTATGATAAAACCTAGGAATTCTATCCTTCTTGTTGGCGTCATTTCCGACTTCTCTATATTCACGAGGAAACCCAGGGAAGTTAAGAGTTTCGCTACCCAGCTGGTCTGGTAACGGAGAATATCTGCGCTGCTCGCCATTATTAGGATATCATCTAGGTAGATGGAGACTACGCCCAGACTATGCCCTTTCTCCCTGATCGCCGCTGCTACTGGCTTCATCAGTTTCGTAAACGCCCAGGGAGCGGACGCCAACCCGAACGGCATTGTGGCAAACTGCCATAATCGCCCGTCCCAGTCGAAGGCCAGGAAAGATCGGTATTCTTTTTCTACTGGGATCGTGAGATACGCATCCTTCAGGTCTATCCTGGCCAGCCAGTCGCCCTGTCTGAGTGTATCTCTCAGCTGGTGCGTCCCTTCCATTTTGAAATGGTTGTAGACTACCCTCTTGTTCATGTCCTTTAAATTTATGACTGGTCTCACTTTTTCTTTTCTGTGAACCAGGAACATATTGCTGATGAACTTCGGAGCCCTGCATGGCTCGATAGCTCCTTTCTTCGCTAGGCTCTGCAGTTCTGCGTGTAACAACTCTCTCTCTGCTCTTGCTGTCACTATAGGTCTGGGGGCACTGCACTGTGTCGGGGTCTGAATAAATTGTATGTGTAAACCTCTGACTGACTGTAGCACCCAAGCGTCGTTGGAAAGCGCTTGCCAGTTTTCCCAGTACTTCGCTGTCCTCCCCCCTACTGAAGGATATACGGATGCTCTCACCTGAGGGGACGTACTGTCATCTTCCTTGACCTCTTCCTCTCTTTCCTCTGGGGAAACGGCCTCTGGGTTGGAAGAAGGTGTCTGGTTTCTTATCCTCCCAGTATTGTGCTCTGTTTGATTGAGGCCTTCTGGACGAGTGATAGCAACCGGCCGCTCGGCCTCTGTATCGACCGGTCCCTCCAAAAACCCTTCCGGGGAAAATCTTTCTTATTGAGGCCTGTGCTTTTTCTAGCGAGGTGTAGGTCCCTACAAACCTCCCCATCTCCTTTCCGAATGTTTCACCAAAGAGCAGGCCCTGAGCCGCTTCGCCTGCCTCGTAAGAGGATAGGTCTCCTAATTTCTGGTCTATTTTCAGGAGTAGGCCTCTTCTGGGCTCTGAAGATATCTCACAGTTTGCGTTCCCTAACAGACATACGGCTCTTTGAGCCCAGTTTGCCAATACTTACGGGTCGATCTCTTCCCCTGTATCCTTTGCTCGTTCTGCAAGGTCCATAATCTTTGCCAGTCTAGCTAGATCCAGGAGGACTTGGCAACTCCTCCAGGAGCGGTCGATCCCTTTTCTCGGATCTTTATTTGACTTAGCTACAAAGGCTAGCATTTTGGGGCCTGATTCCGGTGCTTCTGCCACCTTTCCTGGGAGTTCCGCCCTCATCCTTTGCCTCACCTCCTTTTCCAGAGCTTTTCGAAGCCTCTGTGTCATATATCGTGCCACTCTCGGAGAGGGCACCCATTCTGAAGATTTCGGGTTTCTGATCTCCTCTGGCTGAAACATGTCTGAGGTTTCCTCCTCAATATTGTTCAACTTTCTCAGTCTCTTTTTTGGAGGTGGCAAGCTCCCGTCATCTCCTTCTTTCTCACCTTCCTCCTGCGAGGATGTCGGAGATTCGGCGGGTTCCTCTTCTTGGGGAACCTCTTCTTCAATATCTCCCATATTATCTTCCCCTGGGTAGGGGGTCATGAGGCATGGCACCCCCGACTTGGACATAAAGGCTTCTTTCAGCCTAAGGAAAGTGTCGGATGCCTCTGGGGCCTTAGGATCTGCCCCGTCAAGTTGGCCCGGGGGGTCAGAAGAGTTTGCGCTCTTCCGGGCCTTACTACACCCCTGAGGGCCCTCTGGCGCGGCCTTGTGGACGTGCTAGATCGTGGTGAGGTGCTTTTATCTCTTTGGCTGAGGAAAGATTCGATTGTGTACAAGCGTTCCTGCAGGCGACTAACTGTTACCACTTCACTTACCTGTCGGAGGGGGCGCACCTATGGGTCCCGGCGCGCCCCATCCTGGCGCTGTTATCCCCAATACCGGCTGGGGGGACCGCGGTCATCTGCGGCTCTCGGCGCTTCCGGGGTTTCTGTGTCTCGGGGTTTGCGCATGTGCGGAAGGCCGCGTTTTGGTCTTCGCGCATGCGCAGTCCGCGAGACGCTTGGGAAGCTTCAAGCTTGCTTCCCAAGCCTCGTTTTGGGCACGGTAACACTCGGGGATAGCACGGCTTGCGTTCCAAGCCTCCCGAGTGCTGCCGGCCCTATTTAAGGGACGGAATCCTGAAACTCACCGCGTCTCAACGCGGTTTGTTTTCGGATTGTGTTTTTCGCTCTCTTGGGGTTGGTTTCCTAGCCCTCCAACCTTGCCCTACTGCCTTTCCTGCAACTGCCCTGCCTGCTTCTGCCTTCCTTTCAGCCTTGCCTGCTACAGCCTTGTCTGCTACAGTCCTGCCTGCTTCAGCCTTGTCTGCTACAGTCCTGCCTGCTACTGCCTAGCCCTTCTGCCTAGTCCTACAGTCTTGCCTGCTACAGTCTTGCCTGCTACAGTCTTGCCAGTTTCAGCCTTGCCTGCCTCTACCTTCCTGCAACCTAGCCATATCTTGTTTTGGACTTACATCCCTGATCTGCCAATTTGTTTGCTGCTTACCCTTAGCCTTGCAACCTCAGTTTTGGACTTCCTACTCTGCTCTACGATCAACCTCAGTATACAGTCCGCAGTTCCACCTTGCTGACTGCCTCGGCGCCACAAGAATCAGGAAGGAGCACACTTGTGGCGTTGGGAGCTGGTCCACCCCTAGCCCTGTTCACATCAGGGAGAGGGCTGCACCGGTTTCTCGCGTTACTCTTTCTACAGTCACCTGTCGGACAGCCTGGCGACCTCACCACGATCAACTACCGGAAGTTCAGGTACTCTGCGCCCTAGAGACGCCATCTTTAACAGATTGAGATGCCTACCTTCCGACTCCGAGATGGATGAGGTTCAAGAACTCCGGGAGGAGATGCGAGTTCTTCGGGCCGAAATGACAGCACTCCGTCAAGAGAACATTGGTCTAAGACAGATGGTGTCACAACCCTCTGGGGCAACACCTCAGGGAGAAGGAGCTATGTCCCAGACTACGCCCATCAAGTTTGACGGAGATCCTAGACGTGTGGCAGAGTTTTGCAACCACTGTAGAATCCATTTCCTCTTCAGAGCCTCTTATTTCAATTCCGATAAAGCCAAGATAGGATATATTTTGGGGAATTTGACTGGTAATGCCCTGGCTTGGGCCGCCCCTTTGGTGTCCGCCAATAGCCCCATACTCAATGACTTCGCAGCTTTTGAAAAAGCATTTCTGGAGGTTTGTCAATCACCTAATCTGGCCGCCACAGCCCAGAATCAATTGATGGATCTGAAACAGGGTTCTATGGATATCATAGCCTACATTGGTCGTTTTCGTCAATTGGCAACAGACTCCCAGTGGCCTGAGATAACCCAAAGGACTTTGTTTCGAAGAGGTTTAAGAGAGGAGTACAAGGACGAGTTACTACATATTCCAGAGCCTGACACCCTACAGCAATTAATTGAACAGGTGTTGCGAATAGACCACAGATTGGCAGAACGGAGGGGTGAGAGACGACGAGTTGAACGGATGTTCACAAGACCACCCAACGCTCAGGCCGGAAATTCCGGGTCTTCGGACCCCGGCCCCGAACCCATGCAGTTGGGAGCCGTTAGGGGTCCGCTCTCTGAATCTGAACGAAAACGCAGAAGAAATGTAAGACTTTGTTTATACTGTGGGGATGCTGGGCATTTCTTGGGTACCTGTCCTCTACGCCCACAAAGGAAGTCGGAAAACTAGTAGGCCTGTCGTCAGTAGGAAGGGCAATGACAGGTCCAGATTCGTACTCAGTCCTTTCCAGTTCCAACTCCTTGTTCCAGCCCATGCGGCAGTTCTACTGGTGGTGAGGATCAAGCTATCATGGTTAAACAAAGAGGCAGAGGTTCTAGGCTTATTGGATTGTGGGGCCTCCGGAAACTACATAGATGAGACATTTGCAGTCTGTCAAGGAATACCTTTGTTCGCCCGTAGAAGTGTCCTGCCCGTCGAGGTTATTGATGGGACCCCTTTATCTTCAGGTCCAATCTGCCAACAAACCATGTGCCTACAGATGCAGATTAAAGAGCATGGGGAAAGAATCGCCTTGGATGTCATCAGATCACCCTCTTATCCCGTGGTTTTGGGTCTGCCCTGGCTTCTTCACCATAATCCTACCATCGATTGGGGAGCTCGCATTCTGGATTTCTCCTCTGCTCATTGCCTCCAAGATTGTTGTTTGCCCGGCGTGTCAAGAAAGGAGATCACCTCCATACCTCTCACGAGGGGTACTGGTCCTCCTGGGTTTTGTTCCCTATTGTCTGTCCCTCAGGAATACGCCGAATTTCAAACAGTGTTTTCTGAACCCGAAGACATACCACTGACTCCTCATCGTAATTTTGACTGTTCTATAGAATTGGTACCTGGTTCTGTGATACCTCATGGGAAGGTATATGCCTTATCCTTTACTGAGAAGGCGGTTCTTCAAGAATACTTGTCAGACTGCATCAAGAAGGGATACATCACTCCCTCGAAATCACCAGCTGGATTCCCGCTATTTTTTGTGAAAAAGAAGGAAGGAACCCTACGACCCTGTATCGACTATCGTCAATTAAACGATATCACACGAAAGGATAGATATCCATTGCCTTTAATTAGGAGCATCATGGAGTCCCTTCAAGCTGCCCAGGTTTTTACCAAGTTGGATCTACGGGGCGCTTATCATTTAATCCGAATTAAAGACGGAGACGAATGGAAGACGGCTTTTAAGACCCCTTTCGGGCATTACGAATACCGGGTCATGCCATTCGGGTTATGTAATGCCCCGGCTGTTTTTCAGCGTTTTATGGATAGCATTTTTTGCGATCTAGTCGGGATATCAGTTTGGGTGTACCTTGACGATATCCTCATTTTTTCTGCCTCCCTGAAGCAACATGTAGAACATGTCCGAGAGGTGCTTCGACGTTTGTCCCAGAACCAACTATACGTTAAGGCTGAGAAGTGTTCTTTTCATCAGGAAAGAATGGAATTTCTGGGTTACGTGATCAGTGGCACAGGAATCTTCATGGATCCAGCCAAGGTGCAAGCCATTCAGGACTGGACTCAACCTTCTGATTTGAAATCCCTTCAACGATTCTTGGGATTTGCCAACTTTTATCGGCAATTTATACCCCATTTTTCTCAACTCACAGCTCCTTTGACTCAACTAACTAGCAGTAAAACGCCCTTTCTTTGGAATTCACAGGCCACCAAGGCTTTCAACATCTTAAAACAAGCCTTTAGCACTACTCCCATTTTGCGTCATCCTAATGATGAGATGCCGTATATTGTAGAGGCCGACGCCTCCGATTATGCTGTCGGTGCAGTCCTTTTGCAGAAAGAACCAGAAACTGATTTGGAACATCCTGTGGCATACTTCTCTCGCAAGCTCACTCCTAGCGAACGAAATTACGCAGTGATCGAGAAGGAATTGTTGACAATAAAGGCTGCATTTGAAGAGTGGAGGCATCATCTCCTTGGGGGCAGGCATTCTGTGGAAGTACGTACTGATCACCGAAATCTACAGTATTTGAAGTCTCTTCAGTGTCGAACCTCTCGTCAAGCCCGATGGGCCTTCTTTTTCTCTCATTATGACTTCCATATCACGTACATCCCCAGTGCTCGGAATTTAAAGGCCGATGCCTTGTCTCGATCCTTGGATGTAGAAGCAAGAAGTCAGTACCGGGATGAGCCACTAATATCCCCAAGGCATTTTCTATTCGCACTGTCACCTTATCTTCAGAGGATTCTACAAGACACAAGTTCTGATCCGGATCGGGAAGAACTCCTGAGGCATTCACAGATTACTGAAGATAACAGGCTGCTTTTCTTCCAGAACAGGCTATATATCCCCACGTCCTCACTTCGGACTCTTGTGCTTCATGGGTTTCATGACTCTCGAGTGGGTGGTCATCGTGGAATGAGAGCAACTCAAGAAGTAATATCTAGACAGTTCTGGTGGCCTGGCTGGGCCGATGATGTTGACCGTTATGTAAAGAGTTGTCCGGTGTGTGCTCAGGTGAAGACCCCTAGGAAGAGGCCCCTGGGATTGCTTCATCCCACCGAGATTCCACCTTACCCATGGCACACCATTGCGGTTGATTTCATCGTGGAACTCCCTCCATCAGAAGGATATACCTGTATCATGGTCGTAGTGGACTGTTTTTCTAAAGCAGCTCATTTTGTTCCATTTTTCAAGATACCCACTGCTTCGCAGATTGCATCGGCATTTCTTCAGGAGATATATCGGCTACATGGATTGCCAGAAAAGATCATATCCGACCAAGGGTCTCAATTTTTGTCATCTTTCTGGCGCCAATTGTGCAGTCATCTCGGCATTCATCGCGCACTCAGTTCTGGTTATCATCCTCACACCAACGGCCAGACAGAAAGGACTAATCAGACTCTAGAACAATACCTTCGCTGTTTTGCCAATGCCACCCAATCTAACTGGAAGTCGCATCTAGTTTTTGCTGAAATCTCCTACAACAACACGGTTCATTCTGCTACTGGCCTGAGTCCGTTTTTCTGTTTATCTGGCTTGCATCCTAGATTGGTGCCCTTTTGTCCTGTACCTTCAAGTGCGGTTCCCACTGCTGATCAGCTCGTCGCTCTCATCCAGGATCAACACTCCTTGGCACGCAATACTTTAGCGGAGGCACAGGCACGGATGAAGCAACAGGCTGATAAGGGGAGGACCCCGGAACCAGCTTTCCAGGTGGGGGATTTGGTTTGGTTGTCCTCCAAGCATCTTCCCATACGTAATTTGCCCACCAAATTGGCTCCCCGATACTTTGGCCCATTCAAGATTACTAAGCGCCTGTCTGCTGTGGCATTTCGTTTGCAGTTGCCTCAGACTTGGCGGGTGCATCCGGTTTTCCATGTCTCCCTATTGAAGCCATACATAGTTGACTCGTTTGGCCGGTCTTCCCCTCGTCCCGCACCTGTGGTAGTCCGGGGATCCCCTGAATTTGAGGTACAGGAAATCTGCGATTCTCGCATTAGGCGAGGAGTTCTCCAGTACTTAGTGGACTGGAAAGGCTACCCAGCCTGTGATCGAACTTGGGAACCACGTAGTTTTGTGCATGCTCCCTGCCTGATTCGTGATTTCTATCAACGCTTTCCTTGGAAACCTGGGGCTCCTGGCCTTTCTGGGAGGGGGCAAAGTGTTACCACTTCACTTACCTGTCGGAGGGGGCGCACCTATGGGTCCCGGCGCGCCCCATCCTGGTGCTGTTATCCCCGATACCGGCTGGGGGGACCGCGGTCATCTGCGGCTCTCGGCGCTTCCGGGGTTTCTGTGTCTCGGGGTTTGCGCATGCGCGGAAGGCCGCGTTTTGGTCTTCGCGCATGCGCAGTCCGCGAGACGCTTGGGAAGCTTCAAGCTTGCTTCCCAAGCCTCGTTTTGGGCACGGTAACACTCGGCGATAGCACGGCTTGCGTTCCAAGCCTCCCGAGTGCTGCCGGCCCTATTTAAGGGACGGAATCCTGAAACTCACCGCGTCTCAACGCGGTTTGTTTTCGGATCGTGTTTTTCGCTCCTGCAGCCCCCTGCAGTTCCAGTTCCCTCTTGGTTCCTGCTCCTCCTTCCTCTCTGTTTCTCTTGGGGTTGGTTTCCTAGCCCTCCAGCCTTGCCCTACTGCCTTGCCTGCAACTGCCCTGCCTGCTTCTGCCTTCCTTTCAGCCTTGCCTGCTACAGCCTTGTCTGCTACAGTCCTGCCTGCTTCAGCCTTGTCTGCTACAGTCCTGCCTGCTACTGCCTAGCCCTTCTGCCTAGTCCTACAGTCTTGCCTGCTACAGTCTTGCCTGCTACAGTCTTGCCAGTTTCAGCCTTGCCTGCCTCTGCCTTCCTGCAACCTAGCCATATCTTGTTTTGGACTTACATACCTGATCTGCCAATTTGTTTGCTGCTTACCCTTAGCCTTGCAACCTCAGTTTTGGACTTCCTACTCTGCTCTACGATCAACCTCAGTATACAGTCCGCAGTTCCACCTTGCTGACTGCCTCGGCGCCACAAGAATCAGGAAGGAGCACACTTGTGGCGTTGGGAGCTGGTCCACCCCTAGCCCTGTTCACATCAGGGAGAGGGCTGCACCGGTTTCTCGCGTTACTCTTTCTACAGTCACCTGTCGGACAGCCTGGCGACCTCACCACGATCAACTACCGGAAGTTCAGGTACTCTGCGCCCTAGAGACGCCATCTTTAACACTAACCCCAAGAGCCACTGCCTCTATGAGTGATTCACCTAGCACATCTTTGAAGCTTTGTGCCAAGTCTTCTGAATATGTGGCTTCTTGCTCCTCCTCACTCCATTCATATTCAGCCATGATGTGTGTGCTGGTTGGTGCCCTGTGATACCTGTAGTAGGTGTCTTGGCACGTCCACTAGTCACTCTCTCCTGAGGCTGCACCTGTGCTGCAAAGCAGTTTCTATTATAGTTAGTGCAGGGCACTGCAGTAATGAGAAAAAGCTCTCACTGAGCTGTAACGCTGCAATGTTTTGCTTTAATTATTCTCTTTGAAGGCTCTGTGTCATCGGGTAAAACTATTCACGAGTGTCACAGACGGGAGATCGGGGCGCAATGCCGTGAAGCGCTCCGGAGCGTTTCCGGCTCCTCCTTCCCAAGGTCTCTCAGCGTTAGGCTCCACCAAGGGTGCGAGCGGGCCGCGGCGTTGACAGGCTCGGAGCCTCTGTCCTCCTCCACCCAAAGGGTGGGGGTCAATCCTTCGCTCGCGGACTGCGAGCGTGAGGCGAGGAATACCCTCACCGGCTCCTCCGGGTCCACTCACGGTTCCTTAGCGCTGCAGGCGCTGTGACACCGGAGCATTCTGGTGCCACCCCTGATGTGCTGGAAATGCAGCACGGGGCCGCCGCGTTACCAAAACTATCCCGAACTCGGAATGATACGCTGCGCGGTCCCTTCCTTCGCAGCTCATATGTTCATATACATAGTTCTAAAATATATACACTAAAATACTATCAAAACCCTTATACAAATGCTGTAGTGTTACGCAGCTAGAAGAAAAGGGTACTTATCTCTGGAGAGCAGGAAAAGAAGAGGAGGTTACAGGAAGAGGAAGGACTAGGTCACATGACCAGGACACTGGGAACAGGGACCTAGGGTTGATGGGAAATGATGTTTTAAAGTTTGAAAAAAAAAATGTTTATTTTATTGACTTTGTTGAAACTGCTGGAGAGCAAATAAATGAGAGGATGAAGCATAATGCTCGCCTCCGTCTTGACATAGAATGTGAAAAATAAACTATCATATCATTGCAGATAGTTCAAGTGCATGAAACAATAAGGGAGAGGTGTGGAAAGGAAAAAAGGAGACAATACTAGCATTATCATTACTATGCCTGACGACAATTGTTGCAGTGCAAGAGTGACAAGAGGAGGGGGAGGAGGGGTCGGGAGGGGCGGAGAGAGGGAAGGGATAGGTAACAAAAACAATGACTAACTAAGGGTCAGTGAACTGAACCAAGGTAGTGCTGAAGAGGGTGCGGGAGGAGAAAACAAAGGGAAAAACCGGGGGGACAGACAAGCTCTAATCAAGGGTGAGGGACCATGATGAGAGTAAGTGCTAAGAGTGAGGGAGGGGGTGGTGATGGGGCATCAACAGGCACACAGGGGGTGGGTGGGATGAGAGGGGGAATTTCAAGCACACGGGGGGTGGGTGGGGTGAGAGGGGGCATTCACAGGCACACAGGGGGTGGGTAGGGGTGAGAGGGGGCATTCACAGGCTCACGGGGCAGGTGGGGTGAGAGGGGGAATTTACAGGCACACAGGGGGCGGGTGGGGTGAGAGGGGGAATTTACAGGCACACAGGGGGCTTGTGGGGTGAGAGGGGGAATTTACAGGCACACGGGGGATGGGTGGGGTGAGAGGGGGAATTTACAGGCACACGGGGGGCGGGTAGGGGTGAGAGGGGGCATTCACAGGCACACGGGGGCGGGTGGGATTAGAGGGGGAATTTGCAGGCACATGGGGCGGGTGGGGTGAGAGGGGGCATTCACAGGCACACGGGGGCAGGTGGGGTGAGAGGGGGCATTCACAGGAACACAGGGGCGGGTGGGAGAGAAGGGGCATTTGCAGTCACACGGGGGGCGGGTAAGGGTGAGAAGGGGAATTTGCAGGCACACGGGGGTGGGTGGGGTGACAGGGGGCATTTCGCAGGCACACGGGGGGTGGGTGGGGTGAGAGGGGGAATTTGCAGGCACACGGGGGGCGGGTGGGGGTGAGAGCGGGAATTTGGAGGCAAACGGGGGCGGGTGGGGTGAGAGGGGGCATTCACAGGCACACGGGGGCGGGTGGGGTGAGAGGGGGCATTCACAGGAACACAGGGGGTGGGTGGAGGTGAGGGGGGAATTTGCAGGCACACGGGGGCAGGGGTGGTGTACCGTGGTGGACAGGGGTAGACAGGGCCTTTGTTGTGGGCTTTCGGTAGTGTGGCCGGCTCCCACCTCCCGGTCGCTGCCATTGGCTAAAGGGGGCCAAAGCAACCAATGGGAGAGGGAGGCAGGAGCTGGCCCAGAAAAGAAAGCACAACAAACAACTCCAACATTAATGTGCAAACGGCCATCTTAGAAAGGCCTTCTGGCAACAGGCACGAATAGGGCATAGCACATATAAATCCCAAGTGGGATGTGCGCTGAGCGCAACATGCAGATGAAAGAAGCCAGTTTGCACGCATGGCTGAAAAGTGCATTTCAAATCATTTTAGACGGTTGCTGGCAGCATCAATATAAAATGTCTAAAGTGTAATTTTCCTTACCCCCACCCATGCGCAGCAATGATGGCAGTCTGGCGCAGGTGGAAAAAGCTGGGGAGCAGAGGGAAAGGGGCTCCATCCGGATCAGGAGATAGGCAGAAATTGAAAGTGGATGGTGGAAGGGCCTCGTTCTGAGCCTTCCGTAGTTGGAGGGCTTCTCTGGAGAAGCCAGCCAAAAAGTGGAGCAAAGGGCCCGACCTTGGTTGGAGTTACAGAGACGGACACAAACGCCATTTTAGAAAAGAGTTCTGGCAAAAAGACACAACCGGTGATTTAATATTAAATAAATAAACCGGCGGTATCTTTAACATTGCACCAAAAAGTGGTGCGTTTAAAATCAATGGGAAAATCCCATAGGAAATATTCTGGTGCAATATTTTGCGTGGTAACAACTGCCACAAGCCAGAAACTCATCAAGGGGGGACTAGACAGTGCCCCCTTGAAAACAGACCCAGGGGCAATCAAATTAACCCCTTCCAGTACTTCCACAATATGATGGGTTGTACTGGTTCTGTTCACAATTTTGGACTAGTAAAGTCAATGGCGACTTTACATGCCCTGGGAGACAGTAGTCAGTCCCAGGGAATGGAGTCTATGTTTGGGGGTCACTAGGACACCCCTGTGTTACTGCACCGAGGGTGCTGTGTAACACATACACAAAAACAGATGATACCCTATGGAGTAAAAAAAAAACATAGCCCATAAGCACACAAAAAGTCAAAGACATACCTCAAATCATGCCTAAGAGTGGGAGGAAAAGAGTCTCACTCTTACCAGGAGAAAAAAACAAACCCCAAAAATCCAGCAAAGCTGCTGGGGGACTCACTAGGTTTGGGAAATGAGCCTTCTAAGAGAATTCTCCCTAACACCCTTTGGGGTGCCCCACAGCCCCTCCTAAAAAGCGTTCCACCATTTTTACTTTGTTCCTTTGGTAACCCAACTGCCCTTGGTGCAGAGAGGCACAGTGATGTGCCAGTCTGGCCCTGGGGTGCCCAAACCATACTGCCCCACCCACTGGGGGGCCTGTATCACTATTTTTGGGGGCCCTCTCCCACCTCACCCCAAATGGGTGGTGGGGGCAACTCATTGTTAGGCAGAAACCTGTGCAGTTTCCTTAGCGACCACTGCAAAAGGCTTAAGACTACAGGTGTTGGCAGTAAACCCAATTGGTAGCAGTCTAAACCACCCAGATTTACCTGGTAGCTGTGGCTGAGCAGCCAGACTTCTCTCAAGAAGAGTTAGACAGTATATAGAGTATACAAGATAGGTACCAAAATACAGTAGGACAAGCAAACACTGACCAGAGCTTTGGTATCAGTGTAAAATTATGTATTTAAAGACACACTTAGAAATACTCTAGCACTATTATTGTAAGCAAGTTCAAAAACACAGTCACTATTAATATATACATCCCTTATTCCTTATTAGACAAGTCTTAGTTAACACCACTTATTTCCAGACAGAGGTGAGCGCTTAACTAAAGATGGCACTCCAATAAGTTAAGAAAAAGGGAGGGAAAAGGCAGAAATTAGGAACTGCACACAACACAATACTTTAGAAGCACTCGGCAAGGCGGGAAAGTCAAAGTCTACTTGTGAGCAAAAAGTCCAGGCTCCCTCTTGGAGAGAGTAGAACACCAATGCGCCCAAGATCACACAGTTTAAAAGGCTTGGAAAGTCTTGCAGAGAGTTTAAAAAGGAATCAGTTCAGCTCAGAAAAGTTCAGTTAGCCAGCCTAGGGCCAACCCAAGTGGTAAGATGAGGATTTACGAGACACCCCACACAGACCGTTGCGAGGGAGGCCATGCGGACACAGTACCTTGAAAGTGGAGAGAATCCTCCAGTGGGGGTAGTTGTTCCTGGTAGTGGATGCAAGTCGCAGTGTCGTCCAGAGGAAGAGAAGATCTCAACGTGGAGGAAAGCTGAAGGTCGTTGCACTGCCAGGGAAGAAACCAGCCGCGGAATTCTCTGGTTAAAAGGTACTACCCTTTAATTCACGGTAATGGAAAAACGTGGTATCCCGGTTGCGGGGTGCTTGGCACAGGCAAGGTGGCCACGAGATGATCCGGGAAAGCAAAAAGGCAGGCAAACTGGTTATTCCCACCAGTCAAAGGAAGAAGATTCTTCGGGATGAAGATCTCCTTTGTCGTTGGAAGAAGTGGTGAGTCAGTTCAGCAGGGCTCCACCGGTGGTGTCGTCGTTGCAGGTCGGCTCAGCTTCTCCCTCTTCGGATTCTTTGGTCCTGTGGCGACGTCTGAAGTCCAAGTCCCCAAAGCCCTGCTTTTATGCAGAAAACCCCCATTCATCAGTCCTAGCTGTCACTCAAACATGGAAAGTGGTGAGGCGGGCGGCTCACCACTGGGCCAATCACACAAGGGTGCGACTTGAGTTGCAGAGGCAACTCAGTCCAGGGTGCCTAAACCCCCCTCCCACACATCCTGTATACCCCGACAGAGTTGCACCACTTTTGGAGACTTCTGTGGAGAAGCCCGCCAAAAAGTGGAACAAAGGGTTCGACTTGTATTGGAGTTACAGAGGCGAACACAAATGCCATTTTAAAACCTAGTCCTGGTGAAAAGACCCAACCGGGGAATAAATATTAAATAATTAACCCGGCGGTATCTTTAACATTGCATCAAAAAGTGGTGCGTTTAAAATGAATGGGAAAATCCCATAGTAAACATTCTAAAGGAATATTTCGCGTGGGAACCACTGCCACCAGCCAGAAACTCGACGAGGGGGGACTCCACAGTGCCCCCTCGAAAAACAGACCCAGGGGCAATCTAATTACCCCTACCAGTACTTCCACAATATGATGGTTTGTACTGGTTCTGCTCCCAATTTAAGACTAGTAAAGTCACTGGTGACTTTACATGCCCTGGGAGACAGTAGTCAGTCCCAGGGTATGGAGTCTATGTTTGGGGGTTACTATGTCACTCCTGTGTTACTGCGCTGAGGGTGCTGTGTAACACACTTACCAAAAACCACATGAAACCCTTTGTAGTAAAAGACCCCATAACCCATAAAACACATCACAAAGTCAAAGGATTTCTCAAATCATGTCTAAGAGTGGGAGAAAAAGAGTCTCACTCTAAGCAGGAGAACAAAATAAACTGAAAAAATACAGCAAAGCTGCTGGGGGACTCACTAGGTTTGGGAAATTAGCCTTAACAGAGAATTCTCCCTAACACTCGCCCCCCAGACTAAGTGACAGGAGGATTTAATCCACTCCTGGATGAATCTCATACCTCTAGTAGATGACATACGTCCTATAGAGACCATCAGCATTTTGGTGGTGACACCCTGACCTGTGCTCAATGGTGAAATCAAACCCTTGCAGACAGATTGACCATCTCAGTAGTTTTGGGTTTTCCACCTTCATTTGCATCAACCATCTCAAGGGTTGGTGGTCAGTCTGAATGACAAAAGTAGAACCATACAAGTATGGCCTAAACTTCTTCAGTGCCCACACAATAGCAAAACATTCGAAGCACCACAAAGGATTGTTTGCTGTGCTGCGGTCTACTCCCTTTGTGGAATTTGTTTCACCCGCCTTTCCACTCCATGCTGGATTTCTCGGATGGATCTCTTCGCTCTCTGCCGGCGGGTTTCCGCTCTTCCTAGAGGAAGTCCTCTGCGGTAACACCATTCTGCCTGACCCACGTTTTGTTTGAATCAGGTGATTGGTGGACTGCCTTTTGCTCGTGCTTGTGCCACTGTGCTCGTGCCTAAATTAACTATTAGTGCCTAAGTGAACTATTGAATTGTCTTCATCATTTTGTAAGAACTCTCTCTAATTTATACTTATTTTATCATTTTCAAAGGTGCTCCGCCCTCATGTTGCCTACGTACTTGGCAATGCCTCCCGCGTCACCTCATAAGCCCTGACTCCAAGCGTACCCGTGCTGCGCACCGCGAAGCACCGCATAGTACTGTTTGCAGTTCGCGGTGCGCGGCGCGTGGTCGCTGGACTCTTTGCAGTGGTGTGCGCACAGGGCATTGCCATCCTTGCAAATCCCAACAGCTGCTTCATGATTCTGCCTAAGGTACAATTGTGTCTAAACATGATGTTAATCTCCATGTGTTGAGAGGACTTATAATAGTCTCACGTCATTTTGTGTGCTCTCCTCTATGGATACTTCTTCCCTCATTTTAAGGAACGGGAAGAGACTGAAAGACTCTATTAAAAAGCGTCTATCTTAAAAACCTTTGAAAGCAAAAATTGAGCTATCTCAGTCATCAGAGGAAGGGCAGCCTTCCACTTCCCCTATTCCCCTTCAAGAAAGTTCCATAGTAAATGCTGTTGACTCTGTGATGCCCCATTATCTCACTGATACACACTCAGAACCTTTCCCCTCTGTCTCTGTATCAGAAATAAAAGCAGATGTCCCATTTTCACTCAAAACGGCCAATGATCTAGACACTAACTTTGATACTTTCCCTGAGGCTTTAGACAAAACGTCCATCCCAATTTCTGATACTTCGATGCTCGCACCTGGTATTATTGCTGCTTTGGAAAGACATATTAGCCTTTCCTTAGGCCCTTCCACTCCAGCAGCAGCATCTTGTGGTCTGCGTGAACAGGTCCATTTTCACCCCATTCCACCTGTTACCTCCCCCACATTCGCTCATCCCTCTACTTTGTCCAAACTTGCTACTGACTTTTTTGCGCCAAGCAACCTAGGCAGCTCACCAACTAGTGAATTTGACCCTCTTAAGAAACTTCTTTTAGATGATCCTCCAAATTTAGACTCTTCCAATAAACAGCTGCCTCAAGAGTCTCTTTCTAACTCTTTTGCATCGCATCCTCAATTGTCGCCTATTCCCCAAGCAGAAAACTCTTCCCATCTGTTGGAACAAGAATTACATTCCTTCCCCATTTTCACACGTATATTAAACTTGTTAGATAAAGGTCACAAACTCACACACGTACACCTAAAGGATATTAAAGATTCAATCATGAATAACTCTCTGCAACTCTCCAAAATTGAAGGATTTATATTTGCCCAGGAAGCCTGTCACACTTTTCTTAACAACTGCACAGAACGGAGTGCTGAGCTTGTAAGGAAGAGGCTACAGTCTACAATCCCAAATTCTGTCCAATCCTCCCAAAGTACTCAAACTTCTGACATGACCTTTCTCCTAAAGGGTAGGCCGACCTCATTTGCGAATGCTGTCACCCTACCAAGCAATCTTGTATTGCCTGATGCCACTGCTTCCCCAATTGACCTGTTAGAAGTGGCTCAACTTCAACATGAAAGAATTCGGCAAATTGAACAACTGCTGTATAAATCTCAGTTATTCTCTGTTAACTTGTTTCAAACTGATAACCCAGTGCAGTTAAACGCGCCCCTGGAAACCTCTCCGAATGGTCCCTGAGCTCTTACTAATTTACTAGATGAAGAGGATGCTAAGGAGAGGCCAGAAGTCATTGAGACTTCGGCAAATTTGTACCATGCCTCTCGTAGAATGAATAAATCCTATTAAAGAGCATTAAAACGCAGAAACAAATCCAAGGCAAATAAATCCCCTATGGTCACTATTAATAAGGCCACTGTTCCTGCACAAAACTCAGACGGCAATCAAGTCAACACTGATGACACACTTAACTTCTTTGGGTAACGAAGACCTTCAGCTCAATGTCAGTCAATTAAACGAAGAGAGTTTATGTGCACTTCAATTGAAATCATCCAAAAAATTGCAAAAAGGAGCAAAAAAAGTTGCTTGTGCTCCCTCTCTCAAACCGATTGCTGAGTCTGTAACCAATAATGAAAAGGAACCAGTAATATCTCCATGTGCTGAAGGCCTTGCTCCCTGTATTTCTATGTCTCAAAAAAATCTCAACTAATTTTTCCCTCAGTGGAGAACAAAAAACAACTAGCAGTTGCAATATACGTAACTCCATAAAAGTAAGTACTACATCGTCTGCCCCAGAGCCTTTGATTGTGCAGGCATTGATTCATCAATCTGTACCACCTGTAGCCTTACATGTATTGAATACTCCACGCCTGCAGATTTCTGCTCTTCCTGCCTCTTGGACATCTTCTATTATCATCCCGCTGCATAAGAAAGGGGCCCTAAATAATCCATTAAACTTTAGGCCCATTGCATTAATCGATGTTGCAGCCAAAGTTTTTGCACTTCTTCTCCTGAAAGATGTTGAAAAACACATTGTGGAAAAACGCATATTAAACAAAGCACAGACTGGCTTTAGAAAAAACATCGGAACCCAACTAAATGCAACCATTCTAGCACATCTTACAGTGGGAGCGCGTAGCTCCCTTAGCGGACCTGTTTTCATTGCCTCACTGGATCTTTCGTCCGCATTTGACTGCGTCATTCGCGCAAACCTTGGGAAAAGATGCTAAAACTAAATTTTCCGACATCATTAGTTGCACTTATCGCATTGTTGCATTACCATACTTCTTTCAGAGTGCGTATTTCTAATAGTGGGCTGCTGACTGAAGCCATTACGACAGCAATCGGTGTGAAACAAGGTTGTAACCTCGCAGCAGTACTATTTAACCTTTATCTGTCGGACATTGAAGATCTCTGGGATTCTTCACAAATTAACGCGGTTCGGCTTGGCAAACTCAAACTTTCATGGTTAGCATATGCTGATGATGTGCTCCTATTTGATAGCACGCATTCTGGCCTCCAGAAGAAGCTTGAAATCTTCAATCATTTCTGTGTATTAAACAACCTTACGATACATTTCTCAAAATCTAACATTCTAGTTTTATCTTTCAAAAAAAAAGTGCAGAAATGTAGTTGGCATATCAATTTAAACTATCTTCAAACTGTTACACACATTACATACTTGGGATACAATCTTGCTAATAACTCCTCTGCTACTTTTTGGCACAAAGCACTGAGCGAAAAAATTATACCCTTAGAAAACTAAATGAAAATCATTTTTCAAAAATATTGCATGTTTTCTTTAGTACCACTGTTTGAATTTTATTCAAAGAAAGTGGAAGCAATCATTTTATATGGTCTTGATCTCTGTCTTTTAGACCTATCCACTTTCTTAAACAAACTTCAGGCTAAATTATGGAAAACAACTTTAGGACTACCTACATATCTTCCAAATGGCATCCTCCGTCACAAACTAGGCTTAAACTCGTTGGCAGCGCGTCACAATTGGCGCATTCTCAAAAATCTTTGCAAAGATGAACTTTCCGATTGAAAATTCGCTTTATGAAGACCTTTACATCATGTTACAAACCCTACATCCAGGGTCGATAAGAAACTTTCAAAAGCGTATATTCTCTATCTTATCTGGAATAAATGTCTCCCCTCACGAGTTAGAGTATAAATTAACCACTGCACACAAACGCTTATTTTGGAATGACTGGGCAGCTACGTGTGATCAATTCTCACTCTACTCATCATTTTCAGAATACGCATCCTTTAGAAACAAACAATCTCTGCGTTTACAATACCTTTTGTTATGCCCAAGTACTGAAACTGGGATGCATTATTTGCGCTTTCGCTTAGACCTATTACACACAAAAGTAAGAACAAAACACTGGGTTAAAAATGCTAATAAAGCTCAAGACAATTTGTGTAGATTCTGTAAAAATACTAATGTTTTAGAAACTTTAAAACATCTCTTTCTACATGTCCTTTTTTTGAAACAGATAGAATGTTAAATCTCAAGTCCTTTACTCTCACACACTCAGAAGTTGGAAGAGAATTAATATGGTCTTGTTGCATGTGGGGATCCTGTAATTCCATCATGTTTGCGACTGTTCGCTTAGTGAAAATTATTCAATCAGCTCTAAATTTGTATATCGTGACCTAAAGTTTTTGCATCTATACACTTGTTTTGCATTTTGAATTTATATGCTACAATTTATCATGTTAGCGAATCATGTAATTATATATTGCTTTGATGTGTATGGTTTATATTTTCTTTTTATTAATGTATGTATCATGCTAGAAATAGAGACACCTTTTATGCATTGTCTCTATATGATGCAAGGACAGTAATTGTATTCACTTGTTCTTTTAACATTGGAATTATGAAACTTTTTATATAATGATGTAAATTGCGGAAGTGCATAAGAACTGCACCAATATTTTGTAAAGATGCGTATGCATCAAAAACAAAACTTTAAATAAATAATTAAAAAAACAAAATAGCAAAACATTCTCTTTCAATTGTTACCCACCTTGTCTCAGGATCCTTCAGCTTTCTGCTGATGAAGCAAATGGGATGCTCCCTACCTTTCTCATCCAGTTGGCTAAGGACTGCACCTATACCTACATTAGAAGCATCTGTCTGCACAATGAAAGTTTGGTGGTAGTCAGGAGCTCTCAATACAGGTGCTTGTCATAGAGCTTTCTTCAGGTTTTCAAAGGCCTGATTGCACTCCTCATTCCATTTGACCTTTTTAGGGAATTTTGGAGAGGAGATTACATTCAGTGGAGAAGCTATGGTCCCATAGTTCTCTATGAAATTCCTGTTATACCCAGTGAGGCCTAGGAAGGCTCTCACCTGGGTTTGAGTAGTAGGTGTTGTCCAATTTTGCACAGCTTCAATCTTACTGAGCAAAGGCCTTATTTCTCCACCTCCTACCTCATGCCCAAGGTAGACCACCTTACTCTGACCAATCTGGCATTTACTTGCCTTTAAATTGGTATAAGCCAACTGGGGTATGAAATGCAGTTTTCTCCTTGGCATGGTCTGTCAGGGCTATTTACCAAAAGCCTGACGTAAGGTGAAATGTGCTGAGGAACTTGGCTGAACCAAGTCTATCCACCAACTCATCTGTCCTTGGCAAAGTGTGGGCATCAGTCTTGGTGACTGCATTAAGAGCTCTTTAATCCACACAGAATCTCAATTCTTTGGATCCTGCCTTTGGTACTAACACAACTGGGCTAGACCATGGACTGGTAGAGGGCTATATTACCCCGGGATCAAGCATCTTCTTGACCTCCCCTTTGATGTGGGTCCTTACATTTTCTGACATTCTATATCCTCTGCTTTTGACTGGCAGACAGTCACCAGTGATATATCATGCTGTCCCCAAGGGGTCAAGCCTGGTGAAAGTGAGAACAGAGATGCAAACTGATTTAACATAGATTTGCACTCTTCTTGTTGCTCAGGTGTCAGATTTGAAGAGAGATTTACTCTTTCAATCTTTTCATCCAAGGGTAAGCCTCTGAGGAGATCAGGGAGAGCTTCACTCTCTTCTTCCTCTTCTGTTTAAGCTAGAAGCAAGGCTCCTACTTCAGGACTGGAGGCATACGCCTTTAGTCGGTTGGTGTAGAAGACTCTGGGCCCTCCTTGGGATTGCCCAAGTCCACCAGATAGTTCACCTCTCCAAGTTTACCCACAACCTTGAAGGGTCCCATCCATTTATCTTGCAAGGCCCTCTGCCTTGTGGGGATCATAACTAGAACTAGCTGGTCTTGAGTGAACTCAACCATGTTAGCCTTTTGGTCATGGCAATGTTTGACCAAAGCTTGCCCATCTTTCAGGTTATCACTAGCTTCTGCCATCATGTGTGACATTCTCCTCCGGAGACCTATCACATAGTCAGTCACTCTGACTGGCTTGGGGAAGGAGCACTCTCCAACCCCTCCTTAATCAGGGCCAATGGACCTTTGACGGGATGGTCATAAAGAAGTTCAAAGGGAGAATAACCTACTCCCTCCTGAGGGACTTCTCTATAAGCAGAGAGAAGGCATGGCAATTGAAGGTCCCACTTTCCTTTAAGGGGATCTTCTAAAGCACATATCATGCTCTTCATGGTTCTGTTGACCATTTCTACCAACCCGTTCGTCTGAGGGTGGCAGGCGGTAGAGAACTTGTAAGTAACTCCGCAGGTTTTCCACATGGCTTTCATGTAGTGGGACATAAAATGTGACCCCCTGTCAGAGATTACTTCCTTAGGAAACCGGACCCTGGTAAAAATACGAAGGAGAGCCTTAGCCACAGCCTGAGCTGTAACAGTCCTCATAGGAATTGCCTCAGGGTACCTAGTAGCATGGTCTACTACAACAAGGATAAACCTGTTGCCTGAGGAGGTTGGGGGATCAAGGGGACCAACAATGTCAATCCTTACCCTTTCAAATGGGACTCCCACAACTGGGAGAGGCACTAAAGGTGCCACATTCTTGGAACCAACCTTACCAGAAGTTTGGCAGGTGTGGCAGCTCTTGCAAAACTTATCTACCTCAGCCCCCATCTTTGGCCAATAAAAGTAGAGTGAGAGCCTTTCCTTGGTCTTCTTGAAACTCCAGTGACCAGCCAAAGGAATCTCATGGGCTAGTTGCAAGAACTGTTGTCTGTTGTCTTGAGTTACTACAAGCCGCTTGTAGTCTGCAGGTGCAGACTCAGTTGGTTCACTGTAGAAGAGGCCATTTTACCTGTGCAACCTATACTTCCCAGGCTCTTGCCCATCAGCCTCAGAAGCTGCCTGTTGGCGAAGACCTTCCAGAGTTGGACATTCTCTCTGTCCCTTACTGAAGTCTGCCCTGTTGGGTCCACCTTCTGCCAGTAAAGACTGCATCTCAGGATGGTCAACAGGATCCAGATCTCCAATGAGTTCTTGGCCTTCCACTAGCTCCTCTTCAGAGTCTAGCTCAACCACACAGGGTTGTACCTCCCTCTCAGCCTCAGCTGGAGGTGGCGTTACAGGTGTAACTTTGGACAATCTAGGGGAAGTCCTTGTTGGAAGCACTGGAGTGCTTGCTGCTGGCTGTTTCCTAGAAGTCTTGGGTTTCCCCTTTGCTTCTTGTTGTTCAGAGATAGCAAGTTGTAGCTCCAGTGGAGTAGGAGTGATATTCTTCTTCATCATCTCCTTGGGAGTACCTCTCATGGGTCTCTCCCTTGCAGGTCTGGTGAGCTCTTGTAACGTTTTACTAGGAGGTCTGGGGGTATGTGACACAACTCCAAGAGGCTTCAGGTCATTACCCAACAGAACCCTTCCTGGTACCTCACTTTGTATGCTGACAGGTATCTACACAGTCATGTTATTACACTGGATGAGAACTGGTAACTGGGGAAGCATCTGCACAGGCCCTCCAGCTAACTTGGTGAGGCATGTGGGTGCCATAGCAACATCCTCTGCCTTAAAAAATGATTTATCCACCACAGTTATGCTGGCCCCAGTGTCCCCAATGGCAGGAGTCTCCTGACCATTCACCTGGACACTGTCCTTATAATACTCTTTAGTATTATCTGGGATAGAATTATATACATCTAAATTATGTTGTTCCCACAACCCCAGAGACACCAAAGAAACACTAGCTGAGACTCCAGTGGGTTCATCAGCTAGTAACAGAAAGTTTCCACTTGACATTTGTACTTCCTCCTCTGGAGCGAAGGCTAAGGGGACAAGCTGGACCCCTGAAGGTTTACCCTTACATCTGGGATCTCCTTTTACATGGTCAGGTGAGCTACAAACATAGCATTTACCAAATGATTTCTGGAATGGTGGCTTGCTCTGTCATGATCTCTGCTTCCAAAAGGTCAGGGTTTTCCCAACTCCCTTGGAAGCAGATCCATAACCCAGGTTCCGAGTGCCAACCAGTCCCAATTGGGACCTTTTGGACCCAGTCCTGGTGCCAGTGGCACCAGGCTCATAAATATGCCCAGTCCCAGCGCTGGAAGCGCCGGGCTCATAATGCTTGGGTGGACTTACCTGCAGCAGACCATGCTGCTTACTTGCCTGCCAGTTGAGCCTCTGATCCTCTTCTGTTTGGAACTAATTTTCCTGTTGGGTGAGGCAGGAGCCACTCCCTAGATTCAGAACACTGGAACTCTTCTGGAAAGCAGGAACTCTTTTCTTACCTAGGCGTGGCTGTGGAAGGAGACACCTAAGCACTACAGGAGGCTATTTAAACCACACCCGATGGATGAATCTTGCTTTGCGTTATTCTGCATCCTCTGCAGCAGAACGCTCATCGTGTCTTCTGCATCTGATCCTGGGCCTAAGGAAAAAGGCTTACCATCCTGAATCCAGTCTTCAGCAACACCTATAAAGACAAGAAAGAACAAGTTAGCATTACGGTCTTCAGTGACAGCTCTTCACTTACCTGGTCCATCGGCTGTCACCAACGCCTCGCGCTGCATTCCGGCATCTGAAAGACAAAGGCTTACCTACTCTTCGTGCACTCCGGAGGTCTTCACACTGCATTCCGCATCTGAAAGACAAAAGCTTACCAACTCTTCGCATGCTCTGGAGGCCTTCGGCACTGCATCCCGCATCTGAAAGACAAAACAAGGTGCGTTTAAAGACATTGGAAACTTTAATACTCACGTGCCATTACTCCTTTCCACATCTAACCCAGTGGGTATTCCGGCACCCTGCAGCCGCTCCGAACTTGTACCTGCAAAATAAAAAGACAGTTAGAGCGCATCGTGAAGCAGGCAACAAGCGCTTACTTACGTGCTTCCAGGCGCTTCTATTCATCACACGGGCACCATCTTCAACTCACTTCAGCCCGTCATCCGCCATCGCCGGAACCCTGCAAAACAAGGGACATCATTACTAAAGACTTTAAAGACATTAGAATTACTCGAAACTTACCGTTCGTGCAGTAAACGACGGACAGCAGTCCTCTGAAGTCAAGAGGCCTGCTCCCCTTATCCAGTGAAGAAACTGGTTACAGCACCCTGCCCCGAGGCAGATGGAGAGCACAGCGTTCACTTACCTAAGGTGAGAGCGTTAACCTTTGGGGTTCTACAGGAGAAGAGAAAGGGAAGAAGAGAGAGACATTCAATAACCCAGTTCTTTAATCCCATATTTTCTATCTGCAGACATCTTACCCTTCGAGTCAGACATACAGTGCACAGAGGTCCAGCCCAAAGAGCCAGCCGTGTGTTACACATCACCTTTGAAGATACAGTATACGCCCAGTCAAGACCGGCGCCTCTACGGGAATCAGGTGAGCGTTACAGTCTGACCTCCTTCTGGTTTACCACCACTACTCTGATTTGGTTTCCCTTGTGGCTTACCCTTATTGTTTGGTTTGGGGCCAGTCTGGCCCGGGGGTGCCCAAACCTTACTTCCCCACCCACCGGGGGCCTGTCCCACAATTTCTGGGGGCCCTCTCCCCCCTCACCCCAAATGAGGTGGGGGGCACCTCACGCAGGCCTCCCTGGGCCTCCTACAAACGGCTGCATGAGGTACAACCCCCTCCATTTGGGGTGGGGGAAAAGCAACCCCAAAAATTGTGGGACAGGCCCCCCAGTGTGTGGGGTGTAAGGTTTGGTCCCCCCAGGGCCAGATTGGCACACCAATGTGACCCTCTGAGCCTAGGCAAGTTTTGTAAACAAAGAAAAAAATGGAAAAGGTACACTACACTTTAGGGCGGGCTGAGGAGCACCATAAACCGCCAGGTAATTTTCTAATGTAATGGGGGGTGACCCTCTACCTCCCCACACCAAATATAGGGGGGCATCCCATGCAGCCCTCCATGGGGTCAGATATCTGCCCCCAAACAGGGATACAAGGGGTGTCCCCATTTCCCCTTGGGTTGAGGGTTGAGGGCCACCCCGATTTTCTGTAAAATATATCCCTGGTGGCTAGTGCCCCCCCACACCCACCCAAAATTTCCTTTTTTTCATTTTTCTTGCCCCATTCCCCATTCTACGTTTATAAAAGATGGCTTGAAAAGTACACAAACCATAGTAAGGTACGCACACAAATATATAACATTTATATATTTTTGTGTGCATAACCTACGGTTTGCCTAGTTTTCAGGCCATCTTTTTTAAACATTTCAATTTTGTCCGTAGTCAAAGCTTTATGAAAGATGGCTTGAATTGTGTACTTTCAAAGCCATCTTTTATAAACCTCGAAATATGTTGAGGAATCCCCAGGTTCGCCGAGGGTTATAGACGCCTTGGCGCCCTGGGGAAACAAAGGGGCAGTAACTGCCTCTAGTGACCTCTCGCGCGATGGGTCACCAGATGCAGTTACTATGACTGATGGAAGTGGCAGCCAGTCACAGCGTCGCTGTGGCTGGCTGCCACTTCTGTCAGCTCGCCTGACTTCATTGCAGACGCATCATCCCGTCGCAGCTGCGGCCGCGACGGGATAATGGATCCCGCCAATGTTGCGGTAGGACAGGGGCCCCGGCAGGGCCCCGGCTCAGTCCCACTTTTTGGAGACTGCCGGGGCCCGGCCCGGGCAGGCCCCGGCCCACTTTAAGCACTGGCAGAACGAGCAGAACAAACAGAATATCACTCCCACCTTTCCCCCTTAAACACAAGAGAAAAACGGATTTGACTTTTCAATGTCAGCATGGCTTTGAAACTGGCTGAGCAAAAACCCTAAATTTGGTCAAAACGCTTAAATTATTATAAATTTCTGTGAGAGCCGCTTTGAACAGATGTAAACGATCATAAGCAATGATTTCATCAAAAGAAAACATTTCGAATCTCAAAGGCAAAGTGGGAAATAACGTGAAGGCAATTCACACATGTAAAACTTTTGCAAATGTAAATTAGCGGCAAACTTTTACTATGCGATTTTTGATAAAACAGGTAAATTGCAATGTTAAGCACTGCAGTTGTGGGTTGTGGATGTAACTAACGATGTTAGGTATCAGTGGGAATTGAAATTCCGTTTCTATCCTTAAAACTGAGGATATAGAGGTTTAGTGAGAGATGTTTTTCGTAAATAAAGAAACTAATTTGGACAAAAACTTATACTCAAGACTAGAGCATGCAGACTAGACAACAAGTTTGGGCCGCAGTAAGCTCTGAAACGGATTCATGACTTCAGTAACAGATCCCCAGCACCTTCCCCGGCGGAACCAGTCCACACACTCGAAGTGGGATTTTTGAATGAGAGTTACAGAAATAAAAATGGCTATGAAAATGACGCTTTAGCAACTAGACAGAATAAGATAGCACTAAAGATTTTGACACTGTTACTGGTTATGAAAGTAAGGAGAGTTCAGAGATTTAGGGTGGGTCCAGATAAGCAAGGTATACAATAGTTCTCTAGCATCCTATTAATACTAACAATCCACTGGGATTTAAGATTTTAGGCCCGTCAAGATTCTGGTCAATAGATCAGGTCTAACAGGGAAAGACAGCACATCAGGCGCATGACTTGATCAGCTAGGCCGGTCACTGGAACTGCACAGGATCTGCCCTTCTTGTATCTCGATATTTCAATTCAGTGGGATTGCGAGTTCATCAGGCAAGCATTTATGGTAGCAAGCCAGATAGTTTCAGAATGCGTCCCTACTCCACAGCGCTCCACTGGGTTGTAAGGATTAGTTCAGGATTAAGTGAGGCCTAACTGAAAATGGTTCAGCTACTGCTTGGCCTGGTGATTGGCATCTGGATCTGGAAGGATGTTGAAAGCTGGATGTTGAATGCTGGATCAGAGTGCTTCGCTGGAATCAGAAGAGAGAGTCCCTATGTGTTGTCAGCTGTCTCTATTTATCCTTTTCGATGACATCACAAAAATGGGTGTATGGGCCGGCTTACTAAGCTTGCCCCTTTGAACTGGGATTGGATCAGAGCCTCATCTCTGCCTTGCACCCGAGTGATTGGATCAAGGACATATATCAAATTTATGGTTTGGTTTTTACAATCCTTAGAAACCTCCCCTAGCCACTAGTATCAAAATTGAATTTTGTCCTAAATACATATTTACACATTTGTAACCTCTATGAAAATCACATAAAAGGATTGCATATATTATGGAGTATCTGTTCCTCAAAATTCCACTGCTGTGAGACCTTTTATCGCCTTTTTGCAGCATTTTGTCCATTTCGCCATGAACTTTCTCCAAATTTACACAAGTATGCGTGTTTACCATAGGAATGTGTGCGCAAAGTTTAACAATTGTAGCCTAAATACAGTTCCCAGAAAACCACATATATTGCCATTCCTGTTCAGAATATGCTACACAGTGCCACCACATTTTGAAATGTAGGGCCAAAAATTAGAGTAACAAATCTGCCCATTTTATATTTTTCACCATTTCTGATAAGCGAGTTATACATCTCTAAAAATTGTTAATTACAGATTCTTAGCAGCAACTGGTCCGCCTTTTGTCTGTCTCGAGAGTCAAGGAGTAGCCCCCACATTTTTTGGGATTTCCTTCTGCAAGCCTAGTTTATAACCTTTTCACATGTCTGTTTCATGGCCTGGAGGATCTGCCATTGTTCAGTCCCAGGCAGCAGACAAAAGTCTGCCCTACCCCACAATTATCATATGTCAGTGAGCATCTGCTGAGAGGAATGTCCTCCCCTTCGGTGGAAACCTGTTTTTCAACTTCTTGCAGGCCCAGTCAGCCTAAGTTACATTTTAATTTCTTGACTTGAAAATCAGCACAAAAGAAACTTGTTGCATCAGATGACATAGATAAATTACATTCTCTCTTTAAACCTGTAGGATCAAAACAACTGAGATCCGTTGTAACGCTCACCTGGCTCCCACGGAGGCGCTGACCTGGTCTGGATTGCTGTGACCTCTTCAAGCATGATGCGCAGGATTCAAAACACCGACTGAACTGGACCCCCAAATCTGGCTTGTCTGGCCCGTAGAAAAATCTTTCTGTAGTTGGAGAAAGGGGATTAACTGACTGCAGAGTATTGTGATTGCTTCCCACCTCCCCTTTGCTCTTCTCTGACCACCTCCGAAATCCCCAATCAAGGCTCACCTTAATGTTTGAATGGATGAGCTCTCCATCCTGCTTCTGGTGCAGGGGCGCGTATTGGACCAGTTACTTCACTGGTTTCGGAAGGCGAAATGCCGTAAGTATGCAGTTTAAAAAGTTCCAGAGTAGAGTCTTCTCTTTGTTTGCTTTTCTTAACCTGCGATCTCTCCTTATTTTCAGGTGCAGAGTGGAAGTGATGCTTCGAGGGATATCGCCGGAGATAAACTCAGGTGAGTTCATGATAAAATGATCCCTTTAAATGTCTTTGAATCCCTCTAGTAATGTCTTCCTTTTTTCCCCTTAGGGGCCGGGGTGCGGTACCAGGCCAAGAAGTGCCGCCGTTCCGAAATGAGGAGTGGTTCCGTCAAATATGGCCAGGTAAGTCTTGTGACGGAAAATCAGGCTTTCCTCATTTGATCCTCCTGCTCACCTTTTGTCTCTTCTTCTCCCCTGCAGGTGCTGAGATGTGGCGGAATGCCCAGATGGTCGCGGTGGATAGTGAAGAGCCTGCGAGGCAGGTGAGTGATGCGCGGCTCTGCAACAAGTAGCGCGATGCTTTTAAAGAATGTCTATCTTCAGGATCGCTGGCGTGATGGTTCCGGACACAGGTAGGAAGTTAGATTAAGTTCTTGGTTTTCACCTTTTCTCTTCCCTTCCTTCCTTTCAGGTATCCCAAGATAGAGGCGGGCGTGGCTGGAGGCAAGATGCAGGAGCAGGCACGGTGAGCATTCAGCTGCTAGATGCAGAGCAACGCGAAGCACGTGTGGCAGTCCGGGCGTGGCTTAAATAGCCTTGGAAGAAGTTCCAGGTAAGTATTCTTCCACGGTCCCCAGTTCCTTTGATAAAATAGTCCCTCCTAAGCCTCATTTGGCTTGAGGCTTCATGCAGCATGGTCTGCGTCAGGTAAGTGCACCAAACACCCTCTTTTATGAGCCTGGCGCCTATGGCGCCAGGACTGATGTCCAACATGAGCCTGGCGCCAAAGGCGCCAGGACAAAGTCCAAAGAGCCCCTATTAGGGGCCGCTGGGCTTTTACCCGAGGGCATTATGCCTGCTCCCGGGGGTGCTGGGCCTGTCCTGGTGCTCCGGGGGTAGGCATCATGACATCCGTGTTCCTTTCAGCAAAAGTCCTTTTATATTTGCTAATCCGGCAGATCTTTAGTTTTAGATAACTTTAAGTTTAATCAGGAGAGCCCATTTGACAGGCGCTGTCACTCACAGGTAGCACAGTGTGGCTGCACACAGATCTTTGACAGGAACTGTCATTCACAGGCAATATGGTTTTGCTGAGACAATGTTTTGCTTTTAACATTTCAGGACCTTATAAATTCACAGTGCTTCATTAGATTAAATGAATTTTGGCGCCAAGAAAGATTTTGAGTGTTGGACAGTGTTTTGTACAGGCATTTTGAAGTTTCAGCAGCAAAGTAAATGTCATTTACAGGCGAATTTTGGAGTTTCACTGGCAAAGCGCCGTTGCTCCCTCTGCACTCAATGTTTATTTGTCATGGAACCCACTGGCACTTTTTCTGCATTGTGTGCTCTGTTCCACCGCACATGCACCATGAGTGGCAGGTTGTGGAGCCATCTTTTTGTATGTTGAAAATGCGGTTTTGGAGGTTTTGGCACGCACAAGGGTTTTGTCGTCATTTTGCTGTTTCTCGCGCCATAGATAGCAGAGTGAGGCCGCCTAGTATAGCAGAGTGGGTCAATATATCCCACAAATCCCCCCTCACAACTTCATTTTGACTTCAAGTCGAGAGGGATTCGGGCGATTGGGATGTTCTTTTCGGTCCATGTGGAGAAATTCAGTTACTTTTCCCGTCCGCGATTGAGGCGACACGCTCTCCTCACCGGTTCGGGTTGGGACGATACTCCGGATTCCTTGGATTTTTCCTACTGGTCCCCGAGTGATCCTCCTTGGTGATCCTTGGGATTTTAGTGCCAACACTAGAAAACAGAACATAACACGGTTATGAAATGTTCCCACTACTGTGCCCAAACATCTTCGGGGGATCTCAGCAGTGGGAAAGACATTTGCATTCCCTAACAATTGGCAATATTCCCTGCCTATGCTTACTAATGGTCTTACAGGTGGATTTTGTAGGTGAGGCCTGGGATGGTCACCTCTCCTCCATTTCTGAAATTCCATTTCCTACCATAGCACTAGTGCTGACCGGAAGACTTTCTTTAGGTCTGCCAGGACCCTGAGATTTACTCTCCAATTGTGACCGGGCTTGGCAATAACTAGGGTCCAAATTCATCTCGAGTTGGTTGAGGAGGTGACTGCCCATATAAAAGGCGGAAGGAACATCTCGCACAACCCAACAAGTATGTACTATGCTTTCTTAATCCCTAGAAATGTTGATCATGCAACTGCTAAGCAGAGGATGTTTGGAGCGGGGAGTTTCCAGGTCCCATACCCATTGCTGCACGGACTCTATGATGGGTAGGGTCTGGTCCTTTGGGAGTTTTTTAAATAATACTTCGCTGATGAAGCTTTCTTCGCGATTCAAGTCAACTCGGGCGAGGACAGACTCCTTCCCATCATTTAACTGAATCGGGAGGAAGCGCTGTTCACCCTTTTTCAGAATGCCAGCTAAGTTTTGTGCTTGTTTGATATCAATTTTGGCTATGGACTTGGGACTTTCTGATTGTACATTAGTATACAATTTCAGTCTATCCCCTTCCCGGGTGGAATGCCACTTGAGACTGGAAGGGAGGCTGATTTTCAGAAATGGAGAGGAGTTCTCATCACCAGTTGGTTGTCCCACAGCTATGACGGTGATGTCGGGTATGTCATTATTTTGAAAGTAGAACCTGATTTGGTCCGGTTTTTGTTCAACCATGTAGCATGTGGCATGTGACATTGAGACTAACATGGTTAATGCTTTGTTTTAATTTAATTGGCCTGTGAGTCTGGGTCCAGAGTACCTTATTCACACTATCTATTATGGGAGACAGCCTGCAGAGGATGTCATTCCCTAATAGACAGGGGGTTCCTTCTGGCACCACAACTAGGACCTTTGTGTCACCCAATTTTGATGTCCAACTCTGCAGACCCTTCAACAGGAATTTCCTTCCCGTCAAAGTTCTGGAGCTGTCCAGGAAGAGGGGTGAGAGGAATCCCCTTCCTGGATTTAGCTGCTCAATTATCCTCTTTGAAAGCAAAGTTGCTTGGGATCCAGTGTCCACCAGTGCTGGAATTTCACATTGCCCTTGCACCTGATGGAGGCGTAGACTCTATCTTCCTTCACCTTCAAGGGGCAAAGGTAATGGGTGCTCTTGGTAAGCTTGATGGTCAATTTGCTCATTTCTGACTCTGACACCGGGATAGTTGGGTCAAGAGATGGTGTTGGAGTTGAAGAATCTAGCACAGAAATTTGGCATACCGCTATTTGGGGAGTTTCAGGCTCCCCTTGTTCTGTTTCTGGGCTGCCCCCCCTTTCTTTAGGCAGTCAATAGAAGTGGTTGGTGAGGTTTGGGGTTCCTCTTCTGCTGGTTCTGGGTTGCCCCCCCCTTCTAGGAGGCGGTCCTCAGAATGAAGTACGGTGGTTTGGGAATCTGAGCACACAGTTTCACACTCAGTGATTTGAAGAGTCTCAGGCTCCTCCTTTTCTGATTCCGGGCTGTCCCCCCCCTTTTTGGAGACAGTCCTCAGCATGGTTTTGGGGAGCTAAGGACTCTTCTTTCTCTGGTTCTGGGCCACCCAGCCCCCCTTTTTGGAGGTATTCCCCAGAATGGGTATGGGCATGATCCTGTGTGGGAGTTTAGGAATCTGCAAAAAAATTGGGACAGTTGGATATTGGGGGAGTTTTGGACTCCCCTGGTTCTGATTCCGGACTGCCCCCTCCCTTTTTGGAGGCAGCCACCAGAATTGGTTTGGGCCAGGTGATTCTCTGGCTGGTCATTCTGGGGTTCAATGATGGGCGGTTTTAACTCAGTCCCACATCTACCCAGTCTGGATCAGGATCTCTCGGGAACCCATTTTTCTTTGGGAGGAGTTTCCCCATCCCTGAAGGAGAAGATTATTTTGCGAGAATCCTCTGAGGACCCTCTCCTTCAAATTGGAAGATTCTAACCTCCTCCCCTAAATGGTTCTTTTTAGGCCCTTTATTTCTCATACCCGCCCTCTGTTCCTTAGGTTGCAGACTTTCGGGGGCCGGAGATTTTGGTTCCGGTTCCTGGGTTTCCAGGGGCTTTTCACAAGTGGGGAAGGAAGTGTCCTATAATGCTTTACACCCCCCTTCCCCCTGTGCCTCCCCCCTAGCAACCGGTTGGTTGTCAGGGTTCTCTCCCCGTCATTGCTCTGGAGTACCTGTTAGGCAGAATCCTGTGCAGTTTCCTTAGGGAGCACTACACAAGATTAGGACTACAGGTGAGAGCAATAAATCCCTTTTGGTATCAGTCTGTACCACAAAGATTTAGTTGGTAGCTGTGGCTGAGCAGTCAGACTTATCTCAAGAGGGAGATGAGCAGTATTCAGGGTTTACACAATAGGCCTACAGTTCTATGGCACAAGGAAACACTGACCAACGCTTGGTATTAAAAAGTATATATATATTTATTTTATACACTTTTAGTTAAACACATCTATCATAATTCTTAAAGCAAGTTAAATAAGTCAAAGGAAAAATATACACACTCCCTAGTTACATTGTAGACCAAGTGAACCAGAGTGAAAACTGAGCAAAACGGCACAGTGTAAACTACACACAAGGGATACTCTATCAATTTCCCACAGGGGAGGGAAAGCACAAGTTATATAGGAATAGCCTCTTACACACCCTAGCAACACTTCCCATAAGTTTGTGAACCAGATTAAGCAAGACAGTGCATCAGTACAGGCAATACTTAAATGAAAACTGAGCAAAATGGCATTTCACAAGGTTTAGAAAGGGGAAGAAAGGGCAGTTAAGAAGTAGTTGCATCAACACAGTTCTAGTTGAGAATCAATCTAAAGAAGGCAGGTCTAACAAATGTAGCCAGAGTCAGTAGGCCTGTGCCAGTGTCAGTGGTACAGGACAAGTGCCCAGGAGCGAAATGTTCTTGTAGCTGCAGTCAAGTCTTTGGTTAACGATTTTGAAAAGGTGGGTGCAGAAGTTGAAAGACAATGTTAAGAGAGAGGGGCGGCCAACCCAACAGGCAGGGAAAGGATTTAAAACATCTTTAGTGCTACCCCGAAGAAAGGTCGGCCTGGCGGAACAATGTACCTTTAAAATCAAGGAGTGGTGGTTGTTCCTGGTAGTTCCTGCAGTTCGGGTGATCCAGCAGAGGAAGAGAGGCTCTCGTCATGGAGGAAGGTTCGAGTTACTGCACTACCCAGGGATGAAACCAGCCGGGGTGCTGCCAGACAAATAAAAGGTACACTCCTTTAAATCGTGGTCCGGGTGGACTGGTGCCTGGCTATCCGGCCTCCGAGTATAGGGTATGGGAGATTCGGGAAGGCGATTGGCAAAGTGGTTGGCCCCACCAGCTCAAGGGAAGAAGGTCTTGCAGGTGAAGATCTTCTCTCGTCGTGCGGAGAAAGGTGGTGAGACGCTGCAGCAGGGCTTCACCGGTGGTTCAGTCGTTGCAGATGTCTTTCACTTCTCTCCTCTTCAGCTTCTTAGTTCCAGTGGCATCGTCTTGCTCTTCCAGTTCTCAGGACCCTGCTTTTATGCAAAAAGGTCCCCATTCATACAGCCTAGCTGTCACTCACACAGTGGAGTGGTCATCTTGGCGGGAGACCCTCCAGCCTATCAGGATACAGTGCGACAGGCTTGCTGAGGCAACCCTGTCCAGGGGTCCTACTCCCCCTCCAACACAATGGACCCACCCCCGACTCAGTGGTGCCGAAAGGAGGGCTTCTCGGCAGAAGCCCGCCAAATGGTCAAACAAAGGATCCCCAACCAGGGTTAGGAATTCAGAGAAAGACACGAGAAAGAAGTTATATTAAAGTTCTGGCAAATAAAACCTAACAGAGTTAAGTTAATATTAAAATACACTGGCAGTATGTTAGAGGCTATCAGAAAAAGTGGTAGCCTCGAACAATGGGAAAATCCCACAGGAAAATATTTGCGGGTGAATATTTTCGGTAGTAACCACTGTCACCAGCCAGAAACTTTTGAGAGAGGGACTGTACAGTACCCTCTCAAAAATGAACATAAGGGAAAAACTATTATCCCTTTCCAGTACCTCCATAGTAAGGTGGGTTGTACTGGTTTTGTTCACAGAAATTGACTAGTAAAGTCAATGGGGACTTTACATGCCCTGGGAGACAGTAGTCAGTCCCAGAGTATGGAGTCTATGGTTGGGGGTCGCTACGACACCCCTGTGCCACTGCACGGAGGGTGCTATGTAACGCATGTGAATAAAGATGGTTCCTATGGAGGGGAAAAAGAGTCTCACTCTTAGCAGGAGAAAAACCAAACCCTTCAAATCCAGCAAAGCTGCTGGGAGACTCTATAGGTAAGGGAAATTAGCCATAAAATGAGAATTCTCCCTAACATCAGCATTTTGGTGGTGACATCCTGACCTGTGCTCGATGGTAAAATCAAGCCCTTGCAGGCAGATTGACCATCTTTGCAGTTTTGGGCTTTCCCCTTTCATTTGCACCATCTCAAGGGTTGGTGGTTTGTTTGAATGATGAAAGTAGATCCATACAAGTATGGTCTAAACTTCTTCAAAGCTCACACAATGGCAAAACATTCTCTCTCAATAGTTGTCCACCTTTTCTCAGGTTCCTTCAGTTTCCTACTGATGAAGCAAATGGGGTGCTCCCTACCTTTCTCATCCAGTTGACTGAGTACTGCACGTATACCTATATTGGAAGCATCTGTTTGTAAAATGAAGGGTTGGTGGTAGTCAGGAGCTCTGAGAACTGGAGCTTGACAAAGGACTTTCTTCAGGCTTTCAAAGGCCTGATTGCACTCCTCATTCCATTTGATCGTTTTAGGGAACTTAGGAGAGGAGATTACATTCAGTGGAGAAGCTATGGATCCATAGTTCTCAATGAAATTCCTGTAATACCCAGTGAGGCCTAGGAAGGCTCTCACCTGGGTTTGAGTAGAAGGGGTTGTCCAATTTTGCACAGCTTCAATCTTGCTGAGCAAAGGCCTTATTTCACCACCTCCTACCTCATGCCCAAGGTAGACCACTTTACTCTGACCAATTTGGCATTTACTTGCATTTATGGTCAGATGGGCCTGTTCCAGAGCCTGCAAAACATATCCCAGGTGGTCAACATGTTCTTTCCAAGTAGGGCTGAACACTGCAATGTCATCCAAGTATGCCATGCAGAAGTCCTCCATCCCATTCAGAACCTGATTAACCATCCTTTGGAGGTGCATTTTTTAATCCAAAAGGCATAACCTTAAACTGGTATAAGCCAACTGGGGTGGAGAATGTAGTCTTCTCCTTGGCATGGTCAGTCAGGGCTATTTGCCAATCGCCTGACGTGAGATCAAATGTGCTGAGGAACTTGGCTGAGCCAAGTCTATCCACCAGCTCATCTGTCCTTGGCAAAGGATGGGCATCAGTCTTAGTGATTGCATTTAGAGCTCTATAGTCCACACAGAATCTCAACTTCTTGGATCCTGCCTTTGGTACTAACACAACTGGGCTAGACCATGGACTAGTAGAGGGCTCTATTATCCCGAGGTTAAGCATCTTGTTGACCTCTCCTTTGATATGGGTTCTGACATTTTCTGACATCCTGTAGCCTCTGCTTTTGATAGGTAAACAGTCACCAGTATTGATATCATGCTGGCCTCAAGGGGTCAAGCCTGGTAATAGAGAAAACAGAGGGGCAAATTGATTTAACAACACTTTGCACTCCTCCTTTTGCTCAGGGGTCAGATTAGAAGAGAGATTAACTCCTTCTATTTTCTCATCTAAAGGTTTGCCTCTGAGGAGGTCAGGTAGAGGTTCCCTCTCCTCTTCCTCTTGAGCTGAAGCTAGAAGCAAAGCTCCCAGTTCTGGTCTTGAGACATAAGCTTTCAGACAGTTGGTGTGAAAGACTGTAGGAGCCTCCTTAGGACTGCCTAAGTCCACCAGAGAGTTCACCTCTCCAAGTTTTCCCACAACCTTGAAGGGTCTCATCCATTTGTCCTGCAAGGCCCTCTGCCTTGTTGGGACCATAACAAGAACTAGCTGGTCTTGAGCGAACTCAACCATGTTGGCCTTCTGGTCATGCCAATGTTTCACCAGAGCCTGACCTGCTTTCAAGTTATCACTTGCCTCAGCCATCATGTGTGACATTCTCCTCTGGAGTCCTATCATATAGTCAGTGACTCTGACTGGCATGGGGGAGGAGCACTCTCCAACCCCTCCTTGATCAGGGCCAATGGACCTCTGACCGGATGGCCATAGAGAAGTTCAAAGGGACTGTAACCCACTCCCTCCTTAGGGACTTCTCTATATGCAAAGAGAAGGCATGGCAGTAGAAGATCCCACTTTTCTTAAGGGGGTCCACTAAAGCTCCTATCATGCTATTCATGGTTCTTTTAAACCTTTCTACCAATCCATTTGTCTGAGGGTGGTATGCTGTTGAGAACTTGTAGGTAACTCCAAAGTTTTTCCACATGGCCTTCATGTAGTGGGACATAACATTTGACCCCCTGTTACCAAGGAGGGTTTTAGCTACAGCCTGAGCTGTAACAGTCCTCATAGGAATTGCTTCAGGGTATCTAGTAGCATGGTCTACTACTACAAGGATAAACCTGTTGCCTGAAGAAGTTGGAGGATCAAGGGGATCAACAATATCGATTCCTACCCTCTCAAATGGTCCTCCCACCACAGGGAGAGGTACTAAATATGCCACATTCTTGGAACCACTTTTACCAGAAGTTTGACAAGTGTGGCAACTCTTTCAATACTTATCTACCTCAGCCCCCATTTTAGGCCAATAAAAGTAGAGAGAGAGCCTTTCCTTGGTCTTCTTGAAACTCAAGTGACCAGCCAAAGGTATCTCATGGGCTATTTGCAAGAATTGGAGTAGGTTTGCTTGAGGCACTACAAATCTTTTGTAATCCCCAGGGATTTACTCTGTTGGTTCACTATAGAAGAGGTCATCTTCCCAGTGTAACCTGTACTTCCCAGGCTCTTGCCCTTCAAGCCGAGAAGCTGTGTGGTGGCGAAGACCTTCCAGAGTTGGACATTCTCTTTGTCCCTTACTGAAGTCTGCTCTGTTGGGGCCACCTTCTCCCAGTAAAGACTGCAGCTCAGGATGGTCCACAGGATCAAGATCTCCAATGAGTTCCTGGCCTCCTACAAGATCTGAGTCCTCAGGCTCTAGTTCAAGCACACAGGGTTGAACCTCACTCTCAGCCTCAGCTGGAGGAGGAATCACAGGTGTGATTTTTGACAACCTAGGAGATCTCCTGGTTGGCAGCACTGGAGTGCCTTCTGCTGGTTTCTTCTTTGAAGTCTTGGGTTTCCCCTTTGCTTCTGGTTGCTTTGAAATAGCAGTTAGTAACTCCAGTGGAGTAGGAGTGATTTCTTTTTCTGTCATCTCCTCAGGAGAGCCCCTCAAGGTCTTCTCCCTTGCAGGTCTGGAAAGCTCATGTAATCTCTTACTAGGAGGTCTTGGAGTACTTGACACTACTCCCAGGTCTTTCAGATCATTGTCCAACATCACCCTTCCTGGTACTTCAGATTGTACACTCACAGGTATCCTGATCGTCATTCCATTGCACTGGATGAGAGCTGGTAATTGGGGAAGCATCTGCACAGGCCCTCCAGCTAACTTGGTGAGGCATTTGGGTGCCTTAGCAACATCCTCCACCTTGAAAAAAGACGTGTCCACCACAGTTATGCTGGTCCCAGTGTCTCTAATGGCAGGGGTTTCCTGACCATTGACTAGGACACTGTCTTTATAATACTCTTTAGTATTAGGAGGGATAGAATTATACACATCTAAATTCTGTTGTTCCTGCAATCCTAGTGAGACTAAAGATACACTAGCACAGACTCCAATGGGGTCTTCAGCTAGTAGTTGAAAGTTTCCACTGGCCATATGTACTTCCTTCTCTGGAGCGAAGGCTAAGGAGACAGTGTGGACCCCGGAAGGTTTACCCTTACATCAGGATCCCCTTTCACATGGTCAGTAGAGCCACAAACATAACATTTTCCAAATGTCTTTATGAATGGTGGCTTGTTCTGACCTCCTTTTGGTCTGGGACCAGAAGGTGCACTAGCCTGATTAGGTTTCCCTTGTGTCTTACCCTTAGAATTTTGTTTGGGACCCTCTTTGGAATTGGAATTATTTGAATTCTCTTTGGTGTCTTTCTTAGGCTGCTTTCCCTCATCCTTTTTCTAAGTTACCCCTGAATCTTTGTGAGTAGCCCTTTTGGCAACCCACAAGTCAGCAACCTTATCTAGTTTCTTAGAATCCAGTTCTTTTGAATCAGCCAAGTGCTGTCTGAGGTCAAGAGAGCAGGCATCATAGATAGACTCCATCATTACAAGATTTCTCATTCCTTCATAAGTGTTAACTCTATAACCCTTAATCCATCCCTCTAAGTTCTTCAAACACTAACTCACCCAAGTAGCCCAAGGGGTACTATCATGCTTCTTGAGGGTCCTAAACCTCTTAAGGTACTGGGACGGAGTCTTCCCAAATCTAGCTATGAAAGCTAGCTTTGCACTTTCATAATCCATCCTATTCACCTCCCCCAACTCCATTACCACGTCAGATTCAACAGGGGGGAGCCTAGAGGATAACCATGGGATCAACTGATTCCCTGTGATATCCTGGAGCCCATGATTGTATTCAAACATAGCAAGCCAATCTAATATATCCAACTTAGGTTCAGACATACCCACAATCTCTTAAGGCATCCGGGGTCTTTTTGGACTGGAGGATCTAGAGGATTCGGGGAGAGAAGGATTTTCCAAAGACAATTTCTTCATCTCAAGCTCAAGGTTGAGCTCCAATTCTTTGAGCCTTAGTTCTTGATGTCTCTGTTCTGGGCACTAGTTCTTTTGAAATCTAGTTAAAGTCTCATTTTTTCTAGAGAGATACATTCAGGACTTAATGTGGGACCTGGTAAGGGTCAGTAGCCATAGGTTCAGGCCTTTGAGCAGGTAGAGGCCCATAGGGGGTGACATTGTTATCCTCCTCTTCCTCATCTGTTTCAACAATAACATCTTCAACATTATTTTCCTCAATGTTTGCTACATTTGCTTGGGTAGTGGGCACTACAGCACCACTGTCCACACTGTGTTTCTCTAACAGTCTATCAATCATTTCTCATTTCTTGCCTTTGACAGGAAGACCTTTCTGTCTACACAGATCCCTTAAATAATCAGCAGTATTAGTAAGGAGGGTCTCCTCGCTGTAACTTTCCATATTTAGATTTTTTTAAAATAAACTTTTTGTGATAGTTAGCCTTGTGGTTATTTGAACCTAGGTACTAGCAGAACTCTAAAATGTAAATCCAATACTTTTATCCTCCCCGCTGTACACCAGTGTTAGGCAGAATCCTGTGCAGTTCCCTTAGGGAGCACTGCACAAGATTAGGACTACAGGTGAGAGAAATAAATCTCCTTTGGTATCAGTCTGTACCACAAAGATTTATTTGGTAGCTATGGCTGAGCAGTCAGACTTATCTCAAGAGGGAGATGAGCAGTATTCAGGGTTTACACAATAGGCCTACAGTTCTATGGCACAAGGAAACACTGACCAAAGCTTGGTATTAAAAAGTATATATATATATATATATTTATTTTATACACTTCTAGTTAAACACATCTATCAGAGTTCTTAAAGCAAGTTGAATAAGTCAAAGGAAAAATATACACACTCCCTAGTTAAATTGTAGACCAAGTGAACCAGAGTGAAAACTGAGCAAAACGGCACAGTGAAAACTACACACAAGGGATACTCTATCAATTTCTCACAGGTAAGGGAACTGCACAGGATTCTGCCTAACAGTACCAGACCCTTGATTTGAGGGGCTCTGGGCAGCCAATGTTCATCTGAGGGTTTTGCTGAGCCCTCAACATGCGACCCAGATCCTGTGCCAAGTTCTGGACCTGGTGCTCCAGTTGGGACACCCACTCTGGCTGGTATGGGGTTCTCTGGTCCATCCTAGGTTGATCACGGTAAGGATAACTGTCCCTTCTCCCATAATACCCTTGGTTGGGATAGTTCTGGTACCCCTCCACCCTTGGCCTCCCCTCACCCGGATTGGGATGTCTGGGCTCAGAAAAGTGGGGAAAGAAAGAAGGGTTGTTTCGGGGGTTGATGTTTGGCGGGTACTGGGGAAAGAAACTCAACCCGGCATTGGGGGGATTACTGCCCTCCTGGGGAAAGTTGGGAGGGAAGTCTCCTGGGTTGGCAGCTACCTGGTTGGAACCCCCCCTTGGGCTGGGGAAGTCCACACATAGCCCAGGATGGGTCTGCTGCCCTTGTAACGGGGGCTGATGTAGTCAGGGGAGTTAGGGGTCCCATTTACAGGGTTACCTCCCTGACTACCAGTTTGGGATTGGCCCGAGGGCCTTCTGGGTCTTTGGTTAGGAGGATTTTGTGCAGGAATATTTTTAGGCACCCCCATCTCCAGATCTAACATGGGGGCAACCTTCGCCTCCGCCTCCTTAGCAGCAGCAGGGGTGTTGGTTGGTTTGGGGTTTTTATTGGTACTTTTATTGTCTACCGGTTTCTGCACTTCATAAATGCGAGTCGCCTGTTCAATGACCCAGACTAGTGATCGCTTCTCATGGAAGTCCCTCACCAGCTGGGTCATGATGTATTTAGGGAGTGCATGAAAGAAGTAATTGATGAACTCCCTACTGTCTGTACGCACCCTCCTGGTGGTCTGCGCAAAGGCACGTTTTAACTCGTAAAAAATTCTTGTGGGGCCTGGGTTTCCCCACATTGCAGATTGTAGGCCGCCTTGCGGGCCTCTTGAGGGTTTCTATGTATGGAAACATGCTTGAAGATGGCCGCCCTATAGGTTGAGCATCTTCGGTGGTTCTGATCCTCCAGGCACGCAAAGAAGCTGGAGTATTCAGGGGAAAATGTTCACTTGACATATTGAATGCAACTTTGGCTATACTTCAGGTGGAAAGTATCCATCATTTGCTCAAACAACTGGAAGTGCTCCCGAACTGAATATTTGGCATTTTTATGATAGGGAGTTATGACGTTCCTGAAGGCCTTGATTTGTTTCAGAGGATGTTTTAGTAAGGCCCTCTTAATTTTGTTGGCCTTTTTAGTTTTGGTCACCCTTGTCCACTCATCCTCTGACTCAGAGGCACTGCTACAAGAGGTGGAACTCTGATCCTCTAGGCTCTCCCTAATTCTGCGGGCTTGGGAATGGCTTGCTGAATGTGGGGGCCTAGTCTCTTGAGACCTGTGGTGCTCAGAAGAGTCTTCTCACTCTCCCTTGCTCCCAGGATTGGCTGAGTACCCCCCCCCCCACTGCCCTAACTGGGAAGAGGTTTTTAAGATACTCTTGGTGGGTCTAGTTTCATGGAGTTCACCACCAAATTTGATAGACTGATCCCTTGGTAAGCAATATTTTTGAGGATCCAAGTCTCTGATTCTCCCCTCACTGGAGTCTTCCTGATCAGAGAGGCTTGCCCGAACATTTGGGAATCTGTACAGGGATGCCCCCCAATCCATTTCTGGGAGGCGCTGATCTGTCAGTCCCATATTTCCCATTGTGCTGAAGTCTACCATCCCGTGGCCCTTGGTTCATATGAGCCAGTGGACATGGGGGTGGCAGAGCCCATGGAACTGAAGGGATTAAAGTCCCTGATGACAGGGGTCCTGAGGTTATGCTCAGGGGTTTCTCTGGCCCTTCTTACCTCATCTCTTTCTGCCCCTATTCCCTGCTGACATGCCAAAATCTGACCCTTTTACTCCTCTATTAAGGCCTTACTGGTCCCAATGATTTGCTCCTGTACGGCTATCTGTGTAGCCTGTCATTCTTTCACAGAGAGCCTCATTGTCTCTCTGTGCTTCCTGACTGGATTGGAAATATCGGGCCACTTTTTGCTGCAGGAGACTCACCTCCTGAGTTTGATCTTCATTGGTCTGAGTGGTCTTTGCCAGAGCATCCTCCACCGGCATGATGTGCTCTAGTAGTTTTTCATAATCAGTTTTAATTTCACTAAACTCCTGAAAGGCCAGCTTTCTTTCCTTTAACTTAGTTTTTAATTTACTGACTTCTTGGCCTAAGGCGTCCCTCTCCTGAGTTAGAGTTCCCCTCTGCTCAGCCAGGTCATCTCTCTGTTTTTTTTAAATGCACTGCCTCATTACGACCCAGGCGCTAATGGGTTAATGGCACCGTAAAAGGCTGCGGCGCAGTTAACCTATTAGCGCCTAATTACGAGGTCCCTTTGCGGGACCCGACCTTAACGGCTGGTTTTACCAGCTGTTAAAGTAGGGTGCCGCAAAGGGACCTTGGTGCTAAGTACGGTGCCGCAATTTGCGGCACCGTACTTTGCGCCTTCCCCATTCCCATTGAGCCCTATGGAGCAAAAATGGGAATGGGGAAGGGCCCATGGTGAATGGGGATTTTTTTTTTTTTTTATTTAAAAATTTTGTTTTTGATGCATACGCACCTTTACAAAATTTACATCAAAGATCAATACACCTTGTAAACAAACATATGAGCACATAGGTATAAATACAGAAAAGGCGTAATTGAAATATGTACGAAGGAAAAATAGTTACGTTTATAAAACTCTAATTGCTTTAGCAAAATCGTTCGTATACACAATATACAATATACATACTATAAAATAAATCTCATTACTTGGCAAAGTTAAGTCTCAACTACATGCGATTCAAGAGCTGCATCTATAATTTTCACTAAACGGACAGTCGCAAGAATTATCGAGTTACATGACCCCCACATACATCTGGTCCAAATTAACTCTCTACTGCTTGGAGTATTGGTGGGACTAAAAGAGGAAATGATTTTTAAACGTTCCATTTCAAAAGTTGGACAAAACAAAAAAAGATGTTTTAAGGTCTCATTGATTTCAGGCATTTTACAAAATCTGCATCTACTATCCACAACAATGTTCTCTTTGTTTGCCCAATGTTTCATTCTCATCTTGGTGTGCAGCAGATCTAAACGAAAGCGCATATATATTCTACGAGTTTCTTCACTCGGTGATAGTAATAGTTATTGCAGGCGAGGTGTTTGAGCGTGTCTATAATTTGCATATTCAGTAAAAGAAGAATACTGTGTTAGTTGGTCGCACGTTTCGGCCCAATCATTCCAAAATAAACGCTTATGAGCTGTGGAAAACCTCCTTTGTAAGTCGTCTGCTGCTATGTTGATGTTGTTTAGAATAAGCTGTATTCGCTGCTTGAAACATGCAATGGACCTAGGCTTGGATTCCCTCAGCATGATGAAAAAATCTTCATATAAAGAGTTTTCTTCTGGAAAACTCATGTTATGAAAAGTTTTCAACAAACGCCAATTATATCGAGAAGCCAAAGAATTCAAACCTAGCTCATGTCGTACAATTGCGTTGGGAAGGGACGCAGGAAGGCGTAAGGTTGCTTTCCACAACCCAGCTTGTACTTTATTCAAAAAAGAGGAAAGATCTATTAAATTCAGGTCCAAACCATATAAGATGATGGCCTCTACCTTTTTTAAGTAAAATTCAAATAAGGGTACTAGGGAAAATTTGCAATATTTGCGTAAAATTAATCTCATTTGATTTTGTAGAGGGAGAACTTTTTCCGCAATTGTCTGTTGCCAGAACACTGCAGAAGAATTGTTTGCCAGGTTGTATCCTAAATAGGTTGTCTGAGCAACAATGTTAATATAGTTTGAATTCAAATTCCATCGAAACTTTCGTAGCTTTTTTTTAGAAGATAGTATGAGAATGCTCGATTTCAATGAGTTATTGGTAAGGTTGTTTCGTTTACAATATAACTCAAATGTTTCTAATTTGTTCTGAAGTCCAGAATGAGTACTGTCAAAAAGTAACACATCGTCTGCATATGCCAGCCAAGACAGACGAAGCTTACCTAACTTGACTGTAAAGGAATGACGGAGATCCCAGATCCCTTCAATATCCAAAAGATATAAGTTGAACAGGACAGCTGCAAGATTGCGGCCCTGTTTAACACCAATAGCAGTCGGAATAGAATGTGTTAGGTGGCCTTTGCTAGTAATACGAACTCTGATTGTGGTGTTATGATGTAGGAGCACTATTAGCGCCACCAACCCCGGAGGAAACTTAAGATCCAACATTTTGGTCCATAGCCTGCTTCGAATAACACAATCAAAGGCAGATGATAGATCCAATGAAGCAATAAAAATTGGTCCATTAGTAGAGGTGTGAGCTTCAGCAATTAAATGTGCTAGAATACTTGCATTCAATTGAGTTCCCATTTTTTTCCTAAATCCTGTTTGGACTTTGTTAATACTGTTGTTTGTTTTAATGTGTTGCTCCACCTCATTGAGTAGCAAAACCGCAAAGATCTTAGCAGCGACATCAATCAGTGCTATTGGTCTAAAATTGAGTGGATTATCCATGGGACCTTTTTTGTGGAGAGGAATAATAATGGATTTAACCCAAGATATTGGCAGAGTTTTACTTTTATAAATGGATTGGAACATCTTCAAAAACACGTTAGCCCAGAAAATGGGATCGTCTTTTATAACGCATGGCGGAAGCCCATCCGGGCCTGCACACTTTGAGGATTTAAGCTTTGAGATTGCTAACACGACATCTTGGAAGTCCCATGGACAAGTCATTAGAATAAATTTTACTAAATCAAGAATATTTACTTGATTGAATCTCTCCGGTAGATGATATTTTTGTTCAAAAACTGTATACCATGAGTTGCCATCTATAGCCGACTCCATGGAGGAGGGAACAGAGTACTTGGATGCTCTAAGAAGTTTCCAGATGTCCCGAATATTGTGCTTGCAAATTAGACGCACCATATTCTGATTCCCCGTCAAATGAAATGCAATTCGGGCCGATTTTAACTTGTTTTTGAAGTGTCTCAAAACCATTTTTTTAGCTTTAGACAAGTTGTAACAATGTGTCCTACCATACTCATTCCTTATTGCACGCAATGCAGAGTTTTTCTCCTTTTTTAATTTCGCAATGGTTCTTTCTAAGATTCTGCAAGGTCGTGCCGTATTCAGATTATTCTCGGCAGAGTCAGCCAACGCTCTCAGATGATGTATTATCATCTGACTATTCCACTGCGAGATAGCCTGAGAGGCGATATCGTCTGATGAGTTATCAGGCCACCAGTCGCGATTAACTAAAAAAGTCAGTCGACGACATGTGGACATGTTCCAACTGATGGAGATGTACGGTCTATCATACTGAACTAAGCCTAGCGAATGTACCCTATCAAATGGTTCAATGTTTACCGCTAATGAGCATTCTAAAATGGCATGATCTCCATAAGGCGGAAAATGGGACTTAATCGAAGATAGTAGGCCCGAAAGGTGAGTTGAGCTGACTATGTAATCAATGGTGGAGAAATCCTTCCCCCTGTGCCATGTAAATGAAGCTTTTAGGCAAGCAGCTTTAACTATACATAGGTCCCAGCAGGAGAAAAATTTGGCCCATCTTAAGCCATTCGCACAAGAAGTTTTAACCTGGTGTGTCAATTCAAGCAGACGGGAATCGTTAGGATATGTGTATAAATAAGAATTAAAATCGCCACCAATTAATATCTCAGCTGTTGGGGCGATATGACAAATGTCCATTAGAGCATCGTTTAACATGGTTATAGCATCATCAAGCATTATGGAAATCGGGTTCCAATAAAGGGAAATCAACATTACTCTACGTGGTATGTCCATATTAATGGTCACATCTAAAATAGAAACAGTTGGGTAGAGACTCTGTGATTTATTACAAAGTTGAGATCATTATTTAATAGAATGGACAAACCACCTACCGGGCGACCGACTGGCGGTTGAATAGCTGACTGATTGACGGCCGTAAATCCGTCTAGTTGAAGGTCGTGAACACACATAGTTTCTTGAAGCAATAAAATAGCAGGCAAGATCTTAATGGCCTTATCATGGAACCGTGTTAAAAGGTTATTAAAACCACAACAATTCCACGAATGAATAATGGGGTTTATGCATTACGAATTTGTTTCAGCAGTAGGCAGAGAAGACCCTAAAAGTGATGAGGCATTGGGAGTGGGCAGAATCCCCACTAGACCATTGAGGGCCAAGGTCAAAGAAGCCAATTGTGCCAAGATCTTTGAATTTTCCGATTGCTCTGATGGCATTTCCTTTTTACTGTTGTCTTGTTTCACCACCAAAGGCGTGAATTCTAAGAATTGCGTGGCCTTTTCCAAATATGCAAAGGCTTGCAATTCCAGTCCCAAAGATATCAAGTCAGTTTTGTGTTCCCAAATGAGTTTAGCGATGATGGGCCATACTACTTTGCACAACATTCGATTGTTGTTAATCAAAGGCAACCTAATCCATTCTACATCTTGAGAGACTAAGTTGCGTAATGAAGGAATTTTATACAGAGTGTTCAACAGAAAAGTACGGTTAATGGGTACCTTACCATTAATCTGAGGATTGCTAGACCATCCAATTAAGGTCTGGTTTTCCTCAGAAATCTCATTCAGAGACATAGGATCTATATTGGTGGATGTTATTGACGGTAAAGGCAACCTCATGTTAACGGGTTGAAGAACTTGCTTCAACCCATCCTGCTTTTCTACCAGAGACGAAGTCCCCAACGCTGCTCCAGCACATGTAGATACTGGGCTGCGCACGGCCTGGTCAACAGATATTTCATGTTCCACTTTAGACATACTGAGTAAGGGTTTAGCCGAATCAACCGAGACAGCATGTTTTTCATGGCTCGGTATCAAGCTCTGCGTTTGACGCTCATGGAATTTAAGCACTGATGTGTCATCAGAAGGTTGATAAATCATTATCGGAACTGAGGCCACATTCAACGCCTCTGAAGCAATTATGTCATTCTCAGAGGTGCTTGAAGCCACATGGCAGACTGTTTTTTTATTCTCAATCGGAAGAAAAAACCTATTCAAATTTGCTTGATTATTAGCTGCCTGTGGTAAGTTGCCCACAACACCAGAAAGGCTAGGGGAATCACTCCGAGTTTCAACAGATCCTTCCGATCTTGGGTGAAGATCAGAAGTGAGAAAGCCCTTCTTTTTACCTTTCCGTGTGTTTTTGGGGGCCTGCCATTGAAGTGCAATCCGACTCTCCTCATTTAATTGACTAGAGTCAAAAAGCACTTCTGCATCTTCTATGTCTGCCAACTTCACAACCGCATCAGTTGTAACACCATTGGTTGCCAAGTTTTGCAAGGAGGATACTGCAATGCAATTATTGCCTGAGCAATTTGCGTTTTTTTTCGTCTTATTTTTGCGTTTTACCGCTCTCTGATAAGCTTTTTTCATTTTGCGTGAGGCATGATACATATGATTAGGCCCCTCCGAATCACAAATTTTCTCGTGAGAGACAGACTGGTCCATTAACGCTGTAAGAGCGGACGGACTATCAGGAGTATATTCAGCCACAGTAGTGGTCGGAGGAATCGTTCCAAATTCGCACATTTCCACATTAAAAAGTTTTGAGTTGTACATGGTTTTCTCAATTTGTAGGATTCTATCGTGCTGCAGTTTGGCTACTTCAGCCCACTCTGTAGAATGGGATGAAGAGATTGATGAAGCCTCTGCAGATTCTTTACCCACTGCTTTTGCAAATGAAGTGGGCAAACCATGAAGAAGTAGTGTTGCCTCAATCGTTTGCGTGCTTTGGGAAATTGAGGCATGCGTGAAAGAGGTCATCAGCATACTCCTCCTTGCAATATCGACCATTCGTTCAGGGCAAGATGCGTGAAATTTGTGGCAGGCCTCTTGTGCCATAATGTATCCCTCAATCCTAGCCAACTGTAAAGAATTGGCACTAATTGAGTCCTTTATATCTTTCAGAACTGCATGAGTACATTCATGTCCTTTGTCTAAGAGATTAAGGATGCGAGTAAACACTGGAAATGAATGAATTTCCTGTGCTAATAAGTTGGGGGAGTTCCTGTCATTCGCAAAAGGAGAACTTGAAGTTTGAGGAAGAACAGACTCAGAGGGAAACCCAGAAGGAGGCGGTTTAAATGGGGATTCATGATTCGATTGTTTTTCGCAGTGTGCCTGGTTGTGGAATAAAGGTGCATTGGGTAATGAAATGCTCATATCCTTTTCAACCAAGTATGCTGGATTGTTTGACTGAGAGACATCTATAGTAGGCAGCAGGCTAGAATGAAAATGAACCTGTTCATGTAGGCCACGTGAGGCTGCAGCTGGAGTAGAAGGGCCCAGCGAAAGACTAATACGTCTTTCTAGTGCCTCCATTACGCCGGGAGCCAACAAGGAGGTATCAGAAATCACAAGAGGAGATTTACACATTTCTCCTAAAAATACTTCTGCAATGTGATCTTCATCATTGGCTGTTTTCAAAGAAAAGGGCGTATAAATATTTTGCTCAAGTAACGGCTCAATCATATGAGTGCCTTTTACACAATGCTCACCACCTTCCAGTGAGGCATTTGGAGCGACAACCTGCAAAGGGCTGTCAGGGGAAATAATATGTGAGCTTTCTGTATTTAGGGGAGCCAAAGACAGCTTCATCTTGGCTGGAATCTTACCCGAATCCATCAAACATTTACCGTTCCTTAAAGTAGTAAATGAACCCTCCATTTTTCTGAGTAGCTGCACTCTGTCACCTTAACAAGACAAGCACGCTAACCAGGTTGAAGGGCAAGAAAAAAAACAATGTTATGCACTCTCACTGAGCCTCAGATACAGGTAGATCACAATACCTCACAAAACCCAAAATTGCTCAGTGAAACTCTCAGCTCGCCCAACGCCACGCGCCGCGCACCGCGAACAGCAAACAGCCCTTTGCGGTCCTTCGCGGTGCGCAGCGCGGTTGCGCTGGAGGGCGGTGATTAAGTACAGCAGGCCAGGGACAAAGGGGCGGAGAAAACGGCCCACAGATCAACTATACGAGCGAGAAGAAAAAAAACTATATAAGTATTATGCTTATAGATTGTATCAAGCAATTTACACAGAGTCCAGGAAGTCCGTGCTTGGGAGTCTTTACTTTCAAATGGCGATCAGTAACCGAAGGCACAAAGAGTCACCTGATTCATGCGAGTCAGGCAGAATGAGTGTTCCACAGATAGACTTCCTCCCGGCGATGAGCAGCGCGGATACACCAGGCGCTGGGAGTGGGAGAGCAAAATCCGATGCTCAGAGTTCAACACAGCACAACACGGCGCTGCACAGCAAACAGCCTTTTGCGGTCCTTCGCGGTGCGCAGCGCGGTTGCGCTGGAGGGCGGTGATTAAGCACAGCAGGCCAGGGACAAAGGGGCGGAGAAAACGGCCCACAGATCACCTGATTCATGCGAGTCAGGCAGAATGAGTGTTCCACAGATAGACTTCCTCCCGGCGACGAGCAGCGCGGATACACGAGGCGCTGGGAGTGGGAGAGCAAAATCCGATGCTCAGAGTTCAACACAGCACAACACGGCGCTGCACAGCAAACAGCCCTTTGCGGTCCTTCGCGGTGAATGGGGAATTACCACCCCGCCAACCTTGGAATGGGGCGGTAATTCCGCCATTCACCATGGCCAATACCACCATGGTTTAGCGCCGGGGTCGTAATGAGGCCCACTAGATTTCTGGCGCTTCTCATCAAATTCCTCTTGAGAGTGGATGTCTTTAATAATTAATGTATTATTTTCCTTTTCAATGATTCTAGGCGGCTTTGTAAGGTAATTCAATAAATGCTCCAGTTTCTGTTGACTCTGTTGTAGAGAGTCAACTCTTTCCTCATACTCCTCTTGCAGTAGCTGTAATTTGAGATCTTGTTCTACATTCTTTTGCTGCAAGAGAGCCAGATCTTCTTGGAGTTTGGTGATATACTGCCTAGCCTCTGTTTCAGATTCTTGGCTATTCTGGAGTCCAGATTGGTCTGGATTTTCTGCAGTACTTCCCCTTGCCTCTTTGCCAAATCTATATTGTCTGCATGCTTTTCCTGTAGGATTCCTATGTGGAGGTACAGGTAGGCCGCAATTTTGGCAATTTTGGCAATTTTGCACTGCTCCTCTTTTATTTTTGGGGCCATGTACAGCTCGCTAAGCGCTTGATATAATGGACCCTTTTCCTGCCAGTAATGAAGGTCAATTGCAGTTGCTTGTTGTTTTATTTTCTGCAGCCTTACCTGTTCTTCCTGTTCTGGCCACTCACCCTGACAAACAGTTTGTGCAGAAAGTTTTCCCTAGCAATATTAATTTCCACTGGGGTAGCCATTCCAGAAATATTAATTTCCTTCTGACTTCTCTCAGGGTTAATTTACTTTTGCAAATAGGCCCAATTCTTTTGAGTATTTCCTTTGAGGGGTGCTTGTACAGTGTAGCACGGTATGCCAACCCAACCAGGTGTATGTACCGTGCCAGCTAGTATGCTGTGTTAGACTGTCATGAGTGGTATGTCAAATTCAGGATCCCGGCCACGAGCCCCCAAGCTGTAAGTGATTTCAATCAGGCACACACCCAAGTCTCGCCTAGCATGTGGTGCGCAAATGAAACCCTTATTTATTTTTATCTATAAGTTCAATATTCTAAACGATATACCACTCATATTACATCCTTCTCCTGGAACCCCCCCCCCCCCCCCGGTCACACTGAACCAGGAATCAGGCCAGTTTGCAACAGTATTATTTATTTAGAATTTAAAATCACGATATATTTTTAATAGGTAACAACAATCACCAATGGGTGACAAGAACAATGAATAATATATTTAATGTACTGGGAATCAGGTAATGAACACCAAAAGAATGCAGCACAGAAAATAATACTTTTGGGTTGGTTGGAACAGATAGCACTGTGGTTAGAGGTTCCCCCTGCAACACCCCTCAACCCACCAATAGGCAATTTAAATAGATGTAAGGAGAGAGCAGGTACTCTGGAATAATCCAGAACAAACAGAATATCACTGCCACCTTTCCCCCTTAATCACAAGAGAGAAACATATTTGACTTTTCAACTGTCAGCGTGGCTTTGAATCTGGCTGAGCAAAAACACTAAATTTGCTCAAAATACTTAAATTATTATACATTTCTAAGGGAGCCGCTTTGAACAGATGTAAACAATCATAAGCAATGATTCAAACAAAAGAAAACATTTGCAATTCACATGTGTAAAATATTTGCAAGTGTAAATTTGCGGCAATCTTTTACTATGTGACTTTTGATAAAAACTGGTCAATCATACTGTTTCGAACTGGGTTGTGGATGTAGCTAAGGATGTTAGGTATCAGTGGGAATTTTGTTTCTATCTTTAAAACTGAGGGAGTTATGCAGGTTTTAGTGAGAGATGTTTTTCGGAAATATAGACATGATTTGGACAAAAACTTCAGTTCAAAATCAGAAAATATAGCTCAAGACTAGAGCATGCAGACTAGACAAGAAAGTTGGACCGCAGTAAGCTCTGAGACTGATTCATGACCTCAGTAACAGATCCCCAGCACCTTCCCCGGCGGAACCAGTCCACACACTCGAAGTGGGATTTTTGGATGAGAGTTACACAAATAAAAATGACTATGAAAATGACGCTTTAACAACTAGACAGAATAAGATAGCACTAAATTGTAAGGATTAGTTCAGGATTAAGTGAGGCCTAGCTGAAAATGGTTCAGCTACTGCTTGGCCTGGTGATTGGCATCTGTATCTGGAAGGATGTTGAAGGCTGGATGTTGAATGCTGGATCAGAGTGCTTCGCTGGAATCAGAAGAGAGAGTCCTTATGTGTTGTCAGCTGTCTCTATTCATCCTTTCCTATGACATCACAAAAATGGGTGTATGGGCCGGCTTACTAAGCTTGCCGTGTGAACTGGGATTGGATCAGAGCCTCATCTCCACCCTGCACCTGAGTGATTGGATCAAGCACAGATGATGTCAAATTTATGGTTTGGTTTTTACAATCCTTAGAAACCTCCCATAGCCACTAGTATTAAATGTTGGACTTTTACTTCCCCATCCATGCACTGCAACCTGTGTTATCACGGAGAACGCTGAATATCCCTTTAAACAGTGTGAACTGCATCATGGGAGGAAGATACACCTCCTACCCACAATACCTATATTATTTTAACACACGCACATTTCGCACGCGTGCATTCGGCAAGAGCTTCGTAAAGAGCTGTTGTGGCTGGACTGCCTGCTGGAGTGCTGGTGTGCTGCTGTATTGGAAAAGTTGGACTTTTAGTTACCCATCCGTGCACTGCGACCTCTGTTATCACAGTATGAACTCAAGCAGGATGGCTAATTGGACTAATTTCAACAAAATATAATAAGATTTGAATTGTAATTGCAGTTACTTTAATTGCAGGAGAATGCTGAATATCCCTTTAAACAGTGTGAATTGCATCGTGGGAGGAAGACACTCCTCCTACCCACAATTCCTATATTATTGTAATGCACGTGCATTTCGCAAGTGTGCATTTGGCTAGAGCTTTGTAAAGGGCTGTTGTGGCTGTTAGGGCTGAGACGGGTGAGTGAGGCTGATTTTTACAATTACCCTTTTTTGAGTATGTGCAGTAACCTGCATGAAGCGGCAATTATATTTGCTTAAAACCAACATGGCGGAGCACATAGCCATCACAAATGCCTCAGTCACTTTAAAATCCACCCCTGTAAAACCTTTGCCGCTCATTGCCACCCGGACCTCACTTACAGGTGTTACTTCTTTTGTTTGGGACCGGAAGCTCCTCATGGAAGCTATCCCAGATTACTGCACACTTAGAGCCTCTGCAGCATAATCGCGTTAAAGACGGCATCCCATTACCACAGAACGAGGAGGCGCTGGCTCCTCCGATTGTTATAACTAACTCGCAACCTATTTCTGTTAACGGTTCACTAACGGAAACCCAATTAGTGACCGGTGTTAACTCTATCATCCTGAACACTGATACAATCAATTCGATAAGCAAGAAAGTGCTACCCAATGATGTTAAGGCCGACAAGGTAGCAGCCCTGCCTTGCTTTGAGGAAGTAATTTGTGAATTACCATCTCATCCCACAGCGAGGTAAATGACGCGGAGCTCATGTGTCAAAACCCTCCAAATGGGACAGATGATCGTCTTAATGTCATTACTGCAAACATGGACAAAGAAAAATCATTGCCACTTTGCAAAAGCCTAGAGGCTTCAATAGGAGTACCGCGTGCTTCTCTCCAGTTTCAATTGTGTCACGACGCCCACGGAACTCCACGAATCAGTCACATAGCTTGACCAGCCTGTACATACCAATTCAGATCACTCATTTTCTTACATCCACCCTACACCACGCTGACCTCAACGGCCCGTTGTGGTGGAAGAGTATAGATTGTCCGGCCAACATGATCACAATACACAACTACCTCTCATTGAGATTTCCCGTAATGCCATGAATATCACCATGTTATCACTTACCAAACTATATGAAACCATAGAAAGTAAAATTAACACACAATCAATTCAGATTGGAAAGATTATCACATGAATGCAGGATTCTGATCAGAAATGTTATGCAAAGAAAGAACCAGTAATTGACAAACAATCTGAAGAGCCCCTTAAACAAGCAATTGTCCTGAATTTGCCAATCAAATGCGACCAAGCAATTTCGATCACCAATTTAAGAGACAATGGGCCTCATTAGGAGTTTGCAGGTAGCCATGTCGTTCTTACCGGCATGGCTACCCCCAAAATCGGGTACCGGGTCCGGATCCCAGAAATAGGGAATCACTGGACCATTCAGACTTGTGCGGGCCCGGTAATTCCCTTTCTCCAGGACCCGTTCCCGGTACATCCCCATTTCCATCCCCCATAGGGCTCAATGGGAATGGGGAGGATGCTAACAACGGACCCGTTAATGACGGGTCCGTTGTTAGCGTCCTGGCCTGCTCGCGAGTGCCGCTAAGGACGCCTGGTCTGACCAGACGCCCTTACGGGCACCCGCAACCAGACCTCGTAATGAGGCAGTAGGGTGATAACAGTGCCGAGAGCTCTACCGGCGCCGTTATCACTCTACCGCCTGGGTCGCAATGAGGCCCAATATTTTAACATCACAGGACAACCGTGTGATAGTGAACGCTGTAGACGGGCGTTTGACCCCGAATGCTTTAAGAGAGAGTGAAAAACTGCCGGTGCTGGAAAAGCGAATATTAAGGTACCTATTCCCCAGAATAGCTGGCCGGTAGTTTTTAACATTTTTCAAAATAAACCCTCCCTAACAAATAGCAACACTGACTCTGCACCCAGGGTGACAACAAATCAAATACAAACTACTCCTTCAAACTCTATAACTGCGCCCCAAACTTTAGATCATGCATCTATGAGAGTTCATTGTTGGCCAGCAGCAAAACAAAGATTTTGATCCGCATTAAAATAAATGCTAAGAAACAGCAGAAAGCATAATTATAAAAAAGAACTTGAAATGAAGTCTAATCAGTGCTATTGCAGGTGCTGAAGTAAATGCTGGTCCCGAAACCAACCCTCAACCCGAAGAAATGCATGCAAAATGTTCATGCAAATCAGATGAAAGCGTGTCCATCTTAGCTTACGGAAATGTGGCTAAAATAATAACACAGGAGGCCGCACTGCAAATTCCAACTCAAATACCAACCCAGGTGACATTACCCAGGAGCAAGGTTACAATCCCTAATGCACCAGGTTTAGTAAAGGATATGCTAGCCCAAATACAAACAATGATACAATCGTCTCTTGATGATTTTCTGAAACAACAAAGAGCCATGGGAGTAGACGAGAGAAATTGAATAACTACAAACACACCTGGACAGGTCTCCAGACACTAGCCTGCGCCGCATCTGGGTGGGAGTATGAGTGTTGTCATGACCACACCTGGATGGAGTCCTGAGCGTTGGCCTGTGCCGCGTCTGGATGGGAATGTGAGGGCGGGAAAGTGCCACACTCAGACAGAACTACGAATGTTAGCATGGTAAAGGTCAAGTAACCCACTAACCAATATAAGCTCAAACTCTGCATACTTATCTCACTCAAAAAACTCACACAACCATCTCTCGCACAACAAGCCGCATGCACTTCACAACACTGCAACAACACATAATCCAGATCAACAGCACACGCGGACTGACATCGCTCCGATACTCGCACCAAAGCTCAGCACCCGGTGTATACCGAGTTGAAGCTGCCAACAGAACACCACTCCTCTCACTATCCTACTCCCTTCTTCACCTTACTAACCCATCCCACCTTTATCGTTTACAGATCCGCCTGAGCGCCTGGGGACCAATTCCGTTGGTGGTGCACGGTACAAATACCTTTAACATTTAACATTTAATAAATGAGAGTCATAGGCTGCAAGCAAACATGGGATCCTTTTTCCCAGAGCAACCTAAAGAGATGAGAGGGAAGGAGTCAATAAAACCCTCAAATCATGGGCAAGCAGCAAGTGAACAAAGTCAAACATCAGTGTTGGACCCAAGAGATTATACTAAATGTTACATCATGAAATGTAGATACGCCCCTTTTCCATCATATGATCTAAATCGTACTTCTATTCTGGCTATATTTAAAGACATATCTTGCCTGCAAGAGATTACGACGCATGACATCAAACAGGTTGAATTCCTGAATGATGAAGTACTCCCGACATTTAGAGTCCGGATTCCTTCCAACGTCGTAAGGAAGCTCCTTTTGCAGGCAAAAGTGGATCTCTTTGCGCTTGCTTTTGTATTGGCACAAGACCCGTCAGTAGTTTTTACACCTGCATCTCACAAACAAAGCGAATGGATACAAAATAGATTTTCCTCTAGAACTCTGCGAATGTATAAACAGAGCCTAAGTAGAGCAGATGATTCCCCAAGAGGACACATGAATAATGCAAGATTGTAACTAGCACTAGCTGGCACAGTGGGGGTCCTGTCATTGGGAAGCTGGAATACAGGAGGCCATGCTCACATATTTGGAATCAGTGTATCCATCATTGCCGATTTCAACATAAATGGCCTACAAGAAACTTGGCTGACTGACCAGCCTGTGTGGGACAGTCATGAAATAGTGCTTTTACCAGCCAAGGGTGGCCTTAGAGGACGTCCTTCCTCTTGGCTTCTAGTAGCAGTTAACTTGAAACATGGGCTTGAAATCTTTCCTTGGGCCTCTCCAAATAATTATCAGCAGCTAGTTAAGATAAAATACCCAGGAGGATTTATCGCGCTAGTTAACATGTATCACAATCCAATAGCGATACCTGACAATATATTTTTCCAGAATCTGGATAATTTACTTGATATGATACTTTTGGATGTGATATAACAAACACAGTAGTCATCGGTGATCTCAATATGAAATGCTTTCAACCAGAGCACATCATAAAAGATCCTGCATGCCAGAGGTGGCTATGATGCATGAACTCACAGCAATTTTGCATGCTCAACAGAGCTTTTGTAACAGGTAATCCACCAAAGAGCACCTGGCTGTGAGGCAAAAGTGAGTCCATCATTGATTATATTTTTGTAGATAGATTTACGTTTAATCAAACCTCTGCATTTGAGGTAAAGACACAAGTGCATAGCGACCATGAACTCTTGACAATGCGCTGGTCATACATTAAGGACCAAGAGAAGCCCCCTGGTATGTTATACCCCTTTTCAGGGAGTATAAATACACTAATATACAATTTAGGTGGGATGATCGCTCTCTAGATTCCCTAAATACCAGATTAGGAAATACTCGTCAATATTCGACATGGGGGGGAGAACATTATACCTCCCTTTTGCAGCTTTATAAACAAACATTGGACCACAGTCTGTGAATACTCAAAAGCCAAAACACCTCTTTGATGGTGAAATCCAAGTTTGAAAAGCAAGACTTTGTCCAGACAAGAAAATGGTCATCCACTTGCCGACTGCATTTCGAGCAGCAGCCATGCAAAATTTAAAGCGCCACTATACAAATTGGCTCCGCTCATACAGAAGTCAACTATACCAGACTGATGGAGAACATATATTGAAAGCCATACAATCTAAAGATAGTGCAGGAATCTGGGCTCTAATTAATCTAGCATCCCACAAAAAACTACTTTCTGTCCAAATCAATGGTGTATTACAACACCAATGGGTAACACATTTTGTCCAATTGTACCAAGCGCCAGCCCTTACTAAAATCAAGGACACTGTTGATTACTCTAACTTTGATAAATTGGACATCACAGAGCAAGACATTTTTTATTATATCACCAAATCCAGTAGATCTCGAGCCCCAGGCCCATATGCCCTGAGTAATTATATGTTTAAAGCACACCCACTTATGTGGGCTAAGATCCTATGTATAATCTTTCAGAACATTTTAAGAACAAATACAATTCAAGATTCTTGGTGTAATTCTGTGGTGATGCCCATTTTCAAGAAGGGCGATTGGACCTGTCCTAAGAACTACAGGCCGATCACCCTTCTAGATGCTGCAGGCAAACTATTCCCGAGATTTATTCTCAGAGACATTAACGTATGGACGAAAGCGAGCTCTCAGCGATATCCCTGCAAAAAAGGCTTTGTGCAGGAAAGGGCACTGCTATTAATCTGCTAACTAGGAGGACCATTATTTTCCACCATATGGAACTAAAACAACCAATATACTTCACGATTGTGGACCTAAAGGCAGCCTTTGATTCAGTCTCTAGAGATCTGTTATACAACGAATTGAAATTTGCTATGTGCCCACCATATTTAATTGGTATCATTCAAGCTTTAAATACAAACACAAAGATTCAAGTGAGAATAGATTTAGAGGTCAATTCATCTCCTCATATTGAGACCCAAAGAGATTTAAAACAAGGATGTGTCCTTGCTTCGGCACTTTTTAACTTTTTGATTGCAGATGCCGCGAGAATGTTTACAGATATCATCTCTGATGCTCTGAAACTGGCAGGTAGAGCAATACCTGCTTTATTTTATGCGGATGATTTAGTCTTAATGGCTAAAACTCAGCAAGGAATGCAATGTTTATTGAATGCTCTCGACACCTATGTTGAAGCTAACTTTCTAGCCATCAACTTAGAAAAAAACAAAATAATGGTTTGTGTCAATAAAGCAAGAGATCCGTCTGTGAAACTCAAGTGGACACTTAAAAAAACAATTCGAAAGAGTTTTTGAATACACATATCTAGGAGTAACAAGGGTAGCCCACGATGATGAAAAAATGTTTCTTCAATGTCTCGAGAGTAAGCTCAACACGTCCATCTCACAGGCCAGACTAATACTACACAAATATGGCAAATTTTCCATCCATCCGGTCCTAAATTCTTTTACACAGAAAACCACACCAATACTTATATATCGTGCAGAAACTAAAAATATAATCCCAGAGAAAATCTGGGATAAATTTGAAGCCATTGTTAAATTTGCCTCAATGTGTTCCCGGCGTGTGGACACGGTACGAGTTGGGCTTAAGCTCGTTAAACATCAGCTACATATGGAACATAATAGCTCTGTTTAGGAAATGTAAAATGGTGCACTCGTCCAGAGATATACAGGGAATTCTTGCTAAACACATGTGCAAGCAGAAGATCATTTCAGGTGAAATGCTGAAATGAGAAATGCTGGCTAAACTGTTTTAGCAAGATTGGATAACCACCAGAGCCTAAAGTATGCAGTAGCATGATTTTCGCTCAAACACACTATTGCTCATAAAAAATATAATGACCTTGATCTTTATTTAAGTAAATCTCCTTCGCCTGAACATAGAGTTTTATGCGCATTAGATTTAATCTTTGGTATACCAAAGAGATACTGATTCAATACAAAAAGTTAAGTAAGGATGAAAATCATTGTCGATATTGCCTTAATGTGAGTAAGAACGAAAACTTATAACACTTATTGGTATTGTGTGAAACACACATACCTTTGAGAGTGCGACATTTGAAACCTTTATTGGGGGAATCTAGCGGAATGACATCTGATTCACTCTGGCAAGAGATATTCTCTGGCCAGCATGCCTCTTATCGATTTGGTGCAATTTCCTTTCTCGAAGCCTTTCGATCAGAAATGCCACAAACACTGACGATGTGATGAACTGAATGTCAATTTAGCAAGCATAATTGTGTGAGAGGAAACACATTGTTCTCACATTCTGTGTTCGGTTTCGTCCATTGAATTGTCTTATTTTAAAAACATTGATTGTATCAAATTGATTTTAGAATGACCTTGTGCCTTCAACCTTAGAAAAGGAGAACTTCAGTGCTGATTAAGAGACAAAGCCTAATTTTGAGTTGGTTTTGTGCCTTTTATGATTATTTGAGTCATGTTATTATTGTTTTTCATTTCTTTTCCTTTTCCTTTGTCCTTTTATTTATATATTTTTTAGTTTTCTCCTTTTCTTTTATCTCATTACTTTGTAATTGTAAGTTGTATCTATGAAATGTATAAAATGTAATTATTGAAAAGTTGTCTTAGTCAGCTACATCAATAAACAAAGACATTTGGTTGTAGTCAGGAGCTCTTAAAACTGGAGCTTCACAAAGGGCTTTCTCAAGTCCTTCAAATGCTTGAGTGCACTCCTCATTCCACCTGACCTTTTTTGGAAATTTGGGTGAGGAGACTACATTCAAGGGAGAAGCTATGGTCCCATAGTTCTCTATGAAGTTAGTTACTCCACCATTTTTCCCACACAGCCTGTGTGTAGTGGGACATATATTGGATCCGAGATGACTTCCTTACGAAAACCTACCCTGGTAAAAATACCAAGTAGGGCCTTAACAACAGCCTAAGCTGTAGCATTCCTCGTCTGTTTGCTTCAGGGTATCTAGTAGCATGGTCTACTACAACCAAGATAAACCTACTGCCTGAAGAGGTTGGAGGGTCAAAGGGACCAACAATGTCGATTTCTACCCTCTCAAAAGGGACTTCCACCACCACCCACCACTTGGAGAGGCACCAAGCATGCTACATTCTTTGCTCCACTCTTACCTGATGTATGACAAGTTTGACAACTCCTACAGAATTTATCTACATCAGACCTCAACTTAAACCAGTAGAAATAAAGAGAACGCCTTTCCTTAGTCTTCTTGAAACTCACGTGACCAGCCGTAGGAACTGGTGTCTAGTCTCTAGAGGCACTACAATTCTCCTGTAGTCCCCTGGGATAGACTCAGTTGGTTCACTGTAGAAAGGCCATCTTCCCAGTGTAACCTATGCTCGTCTGGCTCTTGCCTTTCCAGCTGGGAAGCTGCCTGTCGGTGAAGGCCTTCAAGAGTAGGACACTCTCTCTGACCTCTGCTGAAGTCTGCCCTGCAGGGCCACCTTCTGCCAGTAAAGATTGCAGCTCAGGATGGTGTGTAGGATCCAGATCTCCAACAGGGGGACGGTCTTCTTCCAGCTCTGAATCCTCAGCAGCTGATTCAACCAGTCCTGGTTGTTCCTCGCACTCAGCCTCAGATGGTGGAACAGTCAAAGGTGTGAATTTGGACAGTCCTCTCAGGGATGTCCTTGTAGGTAGCTCAGGAGTGCTTGCTGGCTTTTTCTTGGAGTTTTTAGGTTTCCACTTTTCCTCCTTTTTCTTTGAAATAGCAGTCAGTAAGTCCTGTGGACTGGGGGTTATAGTTTCTTCTATAATTTCCCCTAGAGATCCTTTTAAGGTACTCTCTCTGGCCTTCCTTGCCTGCTCCTGTTTCCTTTTGCTGGGAGGCCTGGGGGTGCTTGATACAACTTGAAGAGTTTGGTTTTTAAGTCATTCCCCAACAGGACTCTCCAAGGTGCTTCACCCTGCACACCTCACAGGTATTTTGACAGTCATGCCATTGCACTGGATGAGAGCTTGTAACTGTGGAAGCATTTTGACAGGGCCTCCAGCAAGCTTAGTGAGGTATTTGGGTGCCTTAGCAACATCCTCAACCTTGAAAAAAGATTCATCCACTACAGTAATGCTGGCCCCAGTGTCTCTGATGGCAGGGGTCTCCTGACCATTCACAAGTACACTGTCTTGATAATATTATTTGGTATTGTCTGGGATGAAATTATAGACATCTAAGTTATGTCGTTCCCGGAGACCCAGGGACACTAAAGAAACACTGGCTGAGACGTTCATGGGTTCCTCAGCCAGTAAGTGAAAGTTTACACTTGCAATTTGTACTTCTTCCTTTGGGGAAAAGGCTAAGGAGACAGTGTAGAACCCTGGAGGTCTACCCTTACTTCTGGGATCCCCTTTCACATGGTCATTTGACCCACAAGCAAAACACTTTACAAAGATTTTGATAAATGGGGGTTTGGCCTGACCTCCATCTGGTTTAGCACCAGAGGTTTCACTAGCCTTATTCGGTTTCCCAGGGGGGTTACCCTTCTTATGTTTGTGGCCCTCTTTTGGAGTGGAGGTATTGGAATTCTCTTTATTATATTTCTTGTGCTGCTTTCACTCATCCTTTTTCTGTGTAGCCCCCAAAATCCTTGTGAGTAGCCCTGTTGGCAACCCACAAGTCAGCAGCCTTTGCTAACTTCTTTGGATCAATTTCCTTGGAACCAGCCAAGTGCTGTATGAGCTCAGGAGAACAGGCATCATAGATAGACTCTTACATTAACAGATTTCTCATACCTTCATAAGTGTTAACATTCACAAACCCAGGTAGTCCAAGGGATACCATCATGCTTTTTGAGGGTTCTAAACCTCTTAAGATACTGGGAAGGAGTTTTCCCAAACCTAGCTATCAAATGTCACAATGGCTCCCTGGTTTACTCGACTCCTCACCACTATCCACAGTGACCCTTATGCCCTCCTGCTCACCTGCTGTCTCTTCTTCTGTTTGGAGTCCAAATCTCCTTCTTCTCAGGGCCTCTTCTCGGGAATGCAGATGGGGTCTGCCTCTAGAGGAAGCCACCCTGCCCTCTGACTCGGGGCATAGGGGGGCCCCCGAACCGGGGCAGACCAATGAAGGGGAAAAAGCCACAAGGCACAAAAAAACCCTTCCGATTGGATTGGATAACAGGATGCCAGGTCAGAAATGATGTGAAGGATTCCCACACGGAACGAACTTCCTTCCAGAACGAAGGTAGGATGGGGTGATGGAACCCAACAGACAGAAAAGAAAAGGAGAACTGCTGAAGCCAATATGGTAGTCAAAACAGAAGGACTGCTGAAGAAAAGGGGAGCCTGAGAGGTAAGGGAGAGGACGAAAGGGCAATGCAGAATGTACTCAGGAGAATGAAACGAGAGAGGAACAGAACACGGAGAAAGGCACTAGAGCGTACCAACCCGGAAGCCTATCGCGAATAGGTTGCAACGCGCGGGCTTCCGGGTTGGCGCTCGTAATGAAGTGCGCCGCTGATCCGACGGCGGAAAGCTAGACCGCGGCTGGAGAACGTGCAACTGCGTAGCGGCCATAACAATGGCCGCTCCAGCGCCAGCATCTCCACCACCGCCAGTGGCCGCGGCAGCAGCTAGACCGCGGCTGGAGAACGTGCAGCTGCGTAGCGGCCATATCAATGGCCGCCCCAGCGCCAGCGTCTCCACAACCACCAGCGGCCACGGCTGCCGTGCGTGACATCAAAGCACATTTTCATACTCCATCCTGTCTATTTCCCCCACCTCCATTACAGCATCAGTTGCAACATGGGGTAGCCTAGACAAAAGCCAAGGAATCAGTTGATTCCCTGTAATTTCCTGAATTCCATAGTTATACTCAAAAGCAGCCAACCAATCAAAAATATCAAGTGTAACCTCATACATACTTACGGCATCTTTGGGCATGCAAGGCCTTTTAGGACTGGAAGACCTAGCAGACTCTGGGAGAGAACCATTCTCAAGAGACAATTTCCTCATTTCAAGAGCATGTTGTTATTCCATTTCCCTTAGTTTAAGTTGTTCTTGATGTTTACTTTCAGTTTGTGCTTGGAGCCTTTTGAATTCTAACTCAAGTCTCATCTTCTCAAGAGAGACAATCTCTGGACTCAGTACTGGACCTGGTAGGGTCCCTGTGGCTAAATATTGAGGCCTAAGAGCAGGTAGAGATGCAGTAGGGCCTACATCTTGACACTCCCCTGCCTCTTCTAACTCATCAATAACATCTGAGTTGGACTCTGAAACATTATCATCCTCATCATCATTTTCCACATTTTCTACAGAAGTAGGTATTGCAGACCTGTTTCTCAGACTTTGAAATTCCAACAATCTTTCTATCAATTCATTCTTTTTGCCTTTAACAGTGAGGTTCCTAGTTTTACACATTTCCTTTAGTTTATCAACTGTTAAAATGACTAGGGCATCCTGTCTGTAGTTATCCATATCAGGCATGATAAAACAATTGCTTTTCTAGTGGTGCTTAGCCTTGTGAAGGTTGTTTGAACAACAGTAAGAGTACCACTTGCCACCAGTGTTAGGCAGAATTACATGCAGTACTCTTTGGGAACACAACACACAATTAAGACTACAGGTGTAAGCACAATCTCACCTTTTGTATAAGTCTGTACCACACAGTTTTGTGGTAGAAGGAATGAGCAGCATATATATTTTTTCTTACCGTTCGCGTGCCTGGGCCTCCACCACCCAGTCAAACAGGCTAACAGGCACTTCTGGGCACTTCCTTGGTGCGCGCATGCAGGTGTGCGTGTGCCTTTTCGTTGGATTCTGGGTGCCGGTGGGTGGGGCTTATCTACGGCACAAGGAAAAGAGGAAATATAAGTATATATAAATGTATTTGTGACTATATTCAGTTCCTACAAGTTTGTCAGTACTAGTAACTGTCCCCTAGGCGCTCACCCTTCCAAAGTAATATGCATATAAACGTCCTTTCCCGATTCACTGGAAGTCCAAGCAATATGCAGGAAGTGGTCTCCCCACTCTAACAGGCACTTCTGGGACCTTTCGGTGGAGGTGAATTGTGCAGGGAACCAGAGTGCACCCTGTCAGGCAGAATTACATGCAGTACCCTTTGGGAACACTACACACAATTAAGACTACAGGTGTAAGCACAATCTCACATTTGGTATAAGTCTGTACTACACAGTTTTGTGGTAGCAGGGATGAGCAGCCAGTCCTATCTCAGGAGGGATGTGAGCAGTACAAGGTGTTACATAAAAGACTTGCAATCAGAGTGGTTCAAACAAACACTTACTCAGGGTTTCTTGGTAAAACTATATTAATTTATTTACACAGTCATTTAGAAAACATTCCACTAGCAATAAGCAGTTCAATATCACATTAGAATACACTCCAGTACTAAACCAATACGTTTCTGAACAAGTTAGGCTCTCCAGAAGTGAGAGAAAAATGGCACTTCAGTAACTTTAAAAAGGGGTAGAAATACACCGGTTAAAAGAATCATACACACATACTTTCTCAGGCAGGGCAAATAGTTTCAGTTCACTACAAGAGGCAATTCAATTCAATAGGCCTGGGCCAAAGTCAACTGTTCAGTGTCATCGATAGGATAGCACAGTTCTGGTAGTAAACGGTTAGGTCTTTGCCAATGTACTTAGAAGTAGTTGGCACCGAAAAGAGAGTTATATGTCGGATTAGGAGCAAACAAGACTCCAAAGTTGGGAAAGTTTCACAAACTTTCACTGCGGCAGAGAGGATTTCTCAACCGCGTTTGCACAGTATCTTTGTAATGAAGAAAATCTGTAGCAGAGGCAATTGTTCCTGGCAGTTCACGCAGATCTCGCTGTTCCTGGGCCTCAGTCGTGGGGACAAGAGGGAGGACATTGGGAGGTTCCTGCACTGCAAGGGGGCGGATCCACAAGCTTGGCAAAACATTGGTATAAGGTGTGAGTGCCTTGAAGTCCACAAACTGGTATCCTCTCACTGGCTATCCGGTTTTCAACAGCACTCTGAAGAAAATTGGACCAGTATGGAGATGGTTTCCTGGTGGCTTGCGAGTTGGTTGTTCCCTCCAGCTCAAGGGAAGAAGTCATCCTTGAAGAGGCTTCTCTCCCGAGGGAGTTTCAGGCTATTCGGACCTGCAGCATGGCTTCACCGGGCAAACCAACGGTCCAGGAGTTGCAGCAGTCGTCTTCCTTCAGCTCGTCTTCGGTTCTTTCGTTCCAGTGGTCAACTGTTACGCTCACCTGGCTCCCACAGAGGCGTCGATCTGAACTGGACAGCTGCGGTCTCCACCAATGTGACACGTAGGGCCGAGATAACGGACTGGACTAGCCCACCTAGCTTCGTTTGCTTGGCCCGTAGGAATATCCTTCTGCAATTGGAGAACGGGAATTAACCACCCGTGGAGTTGAGTGTAAATTCCCCCCACCCCCGCTGTTCTCCCCACAGATCACCTTTGATGTCCTCTCCTATAGTCTCACTTGATGGTTTGAAAAGATGAGCTCCCCATCGTGCATTGAGCGCAGGGGCGCGTTGATGACCAGTTGCTTCACTGGCTCGAAGGAATCGGTGAATTCCAGAACAATAATGACTCCTAAACATATGTAGTTCGTAAGAGTTCACATGTCTGACTTTCAATCTTGTCCGATTTCTTGCAGTTTGCAGCTTGACCACAGCGAAGAGTTCCTCGTGGTAGCTGACGAAGTTCAGGTAAGGATTTGGCTCATCCTACACAGTTCAGTAAAAGAAGGCCAGAATGTAAGCTGCTTGTTCCCTTATTCAGGTGTGGCGAGAAAATATGAAGTTCGAGGAATTATGCCTCTGGCGGTAAAATTAGGTAAGTCTATTGTGGTGAGAAGAGTTCCCCTTATTTGTCCCATTGTCTCACCTTGTCGTCCTTTTGTTCCCCTTAGGGGCCGGGGTGCGGCGAGTATGCAATGGAGACTGCGCCGACCCGTGAAGAGGAATAGTACCCCCGGCGGTAATCAGGTAAGTCCATGGGGGTAGTTACTATTGCCTCTGTTTATTCCTTGGCTCACCTTTGCTGTTCTTGTGTTCCCCTTAGGTGCCAGAATGCGGCGGAATGTGCAGAAGGATGTGGTGGATGCTGCGAGGGCAGATGAGTTCAGCGCGGCGCTGCAGCAGGCGAGGCCGCGCACATAAATGCTTCTTTCTTCCAGCTCGAAGATACGGTGGATCCGGAATCCAGGTAAGGATCGAAGGCTTGCTCTTATTCTAACCTTTCTCCTTCTGTTCCTCCCTTTTTCTAGGAGCTGCAGATTCGAGGCGGGCGTGGCAGAAGACTGGATGCAGGCTTGCAGACATGGTGAGCGTTCTGCTGCTGGATGCAGAATAACGCAAAGCGTGTGCTGCTCTTCGGGGGTGGTTGTAATAGCCTTCAAAGTAGTCCCAGGTGAGTATTCTTCCCCAGCCCCACACGAGTTAAAAATAGTCCCTAGGTAAAATAGTCCCTTCCAAGCCTCATTTGGCCTGGAGCTCTGCAGCATGGTCTGCACCAGGTAAGCTTGCAGCATGGTCTGCATCAGGTAAGCTCTACTCTATGAGCCTATGGCACCAGGACTGACTCTCCATATGAGCCTGGCGCCATAGGCACCGCTTGCTCAAAACAACTTGATGCCTGCTTCCGGGGTTGCTGGACCTGGTCTGGTTCCCCGGGGGTAGGCATCATGACGTCAACTCTGCCTTCCAAGTCCCAGAGACCTGCTTTTAAACAGTTTGCTCCCATTCATTCCAGCCTGGCTACCTCACACCCAGCAGGGTGGCTGTCTTTGCCGGACAGTCAGCCAGCCAATCACACCAGAGTGCATTCAGGTCTCCTAGGAGACTAGGCACAGGGAGTTTCGGGCACCTCCCTCACATCCTGTCCACCCCAGACACTCAGGCGCCAGAGGGGGGGGCTTCAGTACTGAAGCCCACCAACGGCAAACAAACAAAGGACCAAGCCTGGTTTGGCGCACAGAGACAAACACTAGAAGGACCTATCCAAAAAGAAATGGCGAAAAAGTCGATCAGAACCTGTTTTTACAGCGGGGGCTCAGACACCATCTTGAAAAACATTGCTCTGATGGATTTTAGCTATCAGAGCATTTAAACGGGTTGCGGTCGGGAAAATCATGGTGATACCACTTACACCAGCCCTTCTGAGACGAAAGGGTAGCTTTTGAGGGCTACATGAGTTTTCTGGGCATAGAGAATGCTAGGTATTCCCTCCAGCACTCTGCTGTAAGGCAGTGTGTGCTGGGTCTAGCAATTTCAAAAGACTAGGAAAGTCAATTTAATTTTACTTTCACTGGCAGTAGTCAGTGCCAGAGAAGGTATTTAAACCTTGGGAAGTCTGAAAGACTAAGAGACATCCTTGTTTGAGTCCTCGTTCAGTAAGTATGGGATCCAATAACATTCCGTCGGTGGATAATTTGACCCGAATGGTTGTATTAGTATGAAGGTCAATTATACATTTTAGAATAAACCATGGACATCCTTCGTCCATTAGCTTTTTATACAATAATTTGCGAGGGACTGCATCAAAAGCCATATAAAAGTCTACAAAAGCAACATAAAGGACTTGATGACTTCGCTGTGCTTGTGACAGAATACTACTCAAGGTTATGATATTGACCATTGTGCCTGCTGCAGGTAGAAATCCTGTTTGTAAAGGGTCCCGATAATTATTTTGATCTAACCATATGTTGAATTGATTGAGAACCAGGCTGGTAAAGATTTTTCCAGGGCAATCTAACAAGGCAATTGGACAAAATGACTTTGGATCAGCCCTATTGCCCTTTTTGAAAATAGGAAGAATTATAGATTGCCGCCACGTCTTGGGAATGTGACCCAGAGTAAAGATATGGTTAAAAATCTGATAAAGTATGTTTGTCCATTCATAAGGGTGATCTTTCAACATACAGTTGTGAAGACCATCTGGCCCTGCAGCACGAGATATACTTAAGTTTTTAGTACATTGTAAAATTTGTGAGATACATTTTGTGTAGCTTCTTCCAGTCAAAACTGCCAAATGGTGGACTATAAAGATCCTGGAAATAAATTGACCAAGTTTCTTTCGATACTGCAGTGATTCACACTGCCCCTTTGGTCTTGCCAGTAGATTTGTTAAGACGTGACCGTATACTCGCTAGTTGATTTACTAAGAATTTGAGTGAACATACATTCATTATCTCGTTGGTGCTGTAGATGTTTTTGCTCTTTTAGCCACGCTTTATGAGCCGACTTGATTGTTTTTTTTTTGCGTGTCTAGAAGAGATTGGTGTGTCTTTCAATTTACAGAGGTTTTGCCTCAGTAAAGATTTGCGCTGTTGCACTTCCACATCAGATGCATGTCGATGGTGAATTTTATAGTAGTGTCTGGTAAAACACTTTCTCTAAATAGTTGTATAAGATGTGTATAACAATCGGTCCCATCGATCAATGAAGTAGCAAAAGAATTACCCATTTGAGTTTGGAGTTGTCTTAACTTAAGTGGGTTCCACCTCAGCCGGTTGCCACCATTATTCACAGTAATATGAGCCAGACTGGAATTAGTTATACACACCTTGGATGCAGTTGGAAACTTAGGTGTCAAGATATAACCTGGGCTGTGATGGACAAGGTTAACTTATTAAAATTCTTGCCCCCGCTGTCGGGAGGAGCAAGTAAATGGATATATGCATTTTGAGAAGCATACAGCGGGGGTGCCATTAGCAGGGAGGGATGGCAAAAGTGTGTTGTATCGGCAGTGGGTGACCAAGCAGATAGGGTCTGGGCAAAAGCTGGTTTCCCGGGAGGAACATTAGATTGTGACCACCATGATGGAGCGTCCTCCAATATAGTGCACGCAAGAATATGGGATCCTTTGAGAGACACATTCCCAGACACACCTGACTTACAGTGAGTAATGCAGTGTACCATGAATGATGGGGAAGATGCTATGGATTTCATTTCACGGGTACAGGAGATGTGGAGAGCGGAGACGGGTATGGCCTGGGATCAATTAAAAAACCATTATTCTACTTTATAATCAAGAGGGGGCTCCCCAAAGAAGTTCAGAAAGCACTCGACAAAATAGCAGGAATTGAAGCGAAGGGCTGGCCTGAAATTCAAAGTATAATAGTTCACCACTGCAAAAGAATAAAAGAAAGGGAGAAAGAGATGGCAGACGTGACAAAGTTAATACAGATGAAACGGGTGAAGGTCACCACAGCTGTAGCAGCACTCCCACAGATAGGGATGCAGAGGAGGAGGAGGGATCATTAGTGATACAAGGAAGGATGGCAGGAAATTGGGCTGGCAATGGGCAGTCACAGTGGAATGGACAGGAGCATTACTGAGGCCCGCAGTGGCAAGTGTGGGGCCCCCGGGGAGGAAGAGGTGGCTACAGAGGGCGCAGAGGGGGTGGTCCGGGGTATGGAGGAAATGGTGGGTATGGGGGCAAGAACCTAGAGGAGGACAAGGAAATTGTTGGAACTGTGGGGACACTTCTCACGAGAATGATGGAGCAGGCCCAACAATAATTTCCAAGACGACCAGCATTACAGCCACCCACACCCAGGGAGCCCATACGGGTTACCAATAGGAGGAGGGCAAGGACAGCAGGAACAAAGGTGCCCAGAACAACACAGGGAACAAACACATAATGCCCACAGCACCCACAATGCCGCAAACACATGCCATACATACAGAATAACCCCTTCGCAACAACAGCAAATAGTGCACCTGCACCATAGGGGGGAGTGGCGGTGGTATCAGGAAATGTTTTCAGCCAAGCGGGGATCTTGAGACACTCAGCATAGGACAGCACACAGAGAGCACTTGCGTGTCCAGTACTATCAATGACCCTCAATGCAGCAGAGGAACCATTGATAGGGGTGAAGGTAGGGAAAAAACAATTAATTTTTATGGTGGATTCAGGAGCTGAAAAATCATGTTTACGTGAGGGCAGGTTTCCGCTATCTAATCGTAAATTGGAGATGCAGGGGTTCTCTGGGGCGGGGGTCGAAGCTCCTTACACAGAAGAAATGGATGTAACAGTGGGAGTAAAACAGTAAGGGCACCCCTATTGTACTATGAACAATCCCTGATTAATTTATTGGGGAGGGATCTCCTCAGTTAGCTTAACATGACTATCTCCTTTACAGAGAGCGGAATAGTATGCTCAACACTAGGGATTTGCCCCATGCGAGTGATGCTGGTAGTGCACGCATGAGCAACAGCGCCAGTAGTGCGCGGCATACCAGTGGACCCAGATATGTTCATCCAGGGGTTAAAAACATTGGCACTGATGGTCCAAGAATTGAAGCGCCTAGAGTGGAGGGTGCCTGCAGAGTTTCTTTTCCATTCAATAGCATGCCCGTAGATAGCACTCGGAATGGTGATGTCATTAGATTTAAATGCAGTTCAGGTCCCAGCCCAAAGAATAGCAGTAATTGCAATGGACATACATGACTGGGAATGGCGCACAGTGCTGTGCATCAATGGTGACATTGCACTGCAAGATTTATCAGATGAAGACCTCTTCACAGATTCAGATAGTGATGGGGAAATAATAATGGAAATAGCAATCCCCTGTGATATCATGATACAGACAAGACAGATGCCCGTGTAACTGATGGCAGTGGTAGGAGCACCACCCTCATTCTTTGCAATGACATGCAATCAGTGCCGGGTGACCTGTAGCCTACCAGCCCACATAATGTGGGACTATTGCATGGGGTGACACCAGTTAAGATAAAACTCAAACAAGGAGCCATAATGCCCAGAGTAAAACAGTACCCCCTGTCCCGGGAAGCAGAAGAAGGGATAAAAGAAACAATCACTGCATTGTTAGCACAAGGAATAATAGTGCCCTCAGACTCACCATGCAATACTTGTTTCTACCCCATTAAAAAAGCAAAGGGAGGGGCGTGGAGGATGATCCAAGATCTACCGCCACTCAATGACATCATCCAAAAAGAGTTCCCCTTGGTCCTCAACCCTGCATCCATGCTATGCTGCATCCCGAAAAATGCATCACACTTCACGGTTGTTGATTTGAAAAACGCATTCTTCTCAGTAAAACTCGTGGAAGAATGCAGATATATAACAGCATTTACATTGGGAAGAAGAAGGTATGAGCACTGCAGACTACCCCAGGGGTACTGGGAAAGCCCAAGCATATTCAACAGAATTCTACACGAAGATCTAGGAAATGTGACAACAGACAGCACAATTATTCAGTACGTGGATGATTTGTTGATCTGTGGAAAAAATGAGGAGGAGTGCAGGAAAGATTCTATTACTTTCTTGACACTTTTGGGCCACAAAGGTTACAAGGTAGATAAAGGAAAGTTACAATATTGTCAGCGATAAGTGTTGTACCTGGGACAGCTAATTTCAAAAGATGGTATGAGAATCACACCAGACAGGGTAGCTGCCATCACAGCAGTAGGCAGAGCAAAAACAGTGAAGGAAATGCAAACATTTCTCGCCATGTGTAGCTACTGCCGAGCATGGATATTAGATTATGCACCCTACACAAGGCCTTTACTGCAGGGACTCATAGAAGCTCAAAGAGAAAACACTGAGATACAATGGTCAGCAGAACTAGATGATGCCTTCACATCACTCAAGGAACTAATTTCAAGCGCACCAGTACTCGCGAACCCAGATTATGAACGCAAATTCTATCTGTTCTGACATTGTAAAGGGTCCCTCATGACAGCAGTGCTGACACAAAAGACAGCTCTGGGATACAAGCCCCTGGCCTACTACAGTGGCACACTGGATGCAGTAATGCAAGGACATTTCGCTTGTGAGCAATTTCTCGCAGCCACAGCGTTCGCCATTGAGAAAAGTGTAACGATAGTGATGGGATGTTCCGTGACCTCGTTCGTGGAGCACTGCCTATTTGCAATCCTGGAAAGGTCAAAAAGCACACTCACAATACAAAGAGCACCAGCGTATGAAATAATTATGTCAAGCGCAAACATACACATGGTGAGATGCAAGACAGTGAACCCTGCAAGATTAATTACAGAACCATGCACAGTGGAAGACATGCAAGCGCACGATTGTGCAACATACAGGGGTGAGGAGGGAGAAACCACCATGGTGAGTGAAAATGCACTAAATGAAGGAGAGGTATGATCTATAGATAGGTCAGCATCAATAAATTCTGATACAGGAGTTAAACACGTAGGGATAGCTGTCGTAGGTTGGAAGAAGGTGAGTACGAAATGCTAATACAGCAGCGCCCACCCGCCCATTACTTAGCACAAGCTGCAGAACCAATAGCACTTACAATTTACACAGATTCAGCCTACATGACCACTACTGTGCACGGGGGATTGGCATGATGGGGACGGAGAGGGTTCCACAGAGAGGATGGGTCACCTGTACAGCATGCAGAGCTTCTAAAAGAACTGGTAGAGGCATTAAAAGACCCCACCGTGGTAGCTATAGTGAAGTGCCAGACCCATGCAAACAATACAGATGTGATCTCTTTGGGAAACGCGGCAGCGAATGCTGCTGCCAAGGAAGCTTCATACTTAATAAAAGATAGAACAGGTGAGTACCTAATACAAAAACATGTAGAAGGGGATCTCCCAGATGGCTATAATGCCATGTCCTTGTCGCAAAGATTGGAGCTGCAAGACGGGGACACAAAAGAGGAAAAAGAATTGTGGGAAAAAAGAGGGTGTAGCCAGTCAACAACAGAACTCCTATGGCGTCAAAACATCACAGGTAAAGTAGTAATGCCAATCAAACTATTAGAAATAACCTTCCAACAACTACATTTTCCAGCACACAACACAAAACAACATACCGCCGCAGAAATACAGAATTGGTTTGTCCCATGTCTGCAGGAGCAACTTTCAAAAATGACAATGGAATCTACAACGTGCCAAATATATAATTCAGGAATGCCACTAAGGACATTACGAGGAACAATACCAAAACCGACAGGCCCCTTCAGAGAGCTGCACATTGATTATGCAGACATGGGAGAGCGGTGCAATGGGTCACGTTACATGATAGTAGTGGTTTGTCCATCTTCACAATGGGTCGAGGCAGGACCATGTGCACATCCGGATGCCAAATGTGCTGCAAAGTTCTTGGTGAGGGAGGCATTCCCGCTGGTAAATTTGCAACATAATTCACTCCGACAATGGCACACATTTTGTCAATGATCTCTTCAAGGAAGTAACAGCTTTGTTAGGAATCAAACACAAACTATGCTCGATTTATCACCCGCAAAGTAATGGCGTAGTTGAGAAGATCAACAGCCTCCTGAAAGAGAGGTTGTCAAAATTGTGTTTCTCACTCAAGAAAAATTGGGTGCATTGTTTGCCCTTGGCCTTGTTCGAGCTGAGTAATCAGCTTAACAAGGACCACCATCAGTCACCACATGAAATCGTAACAGGAACGCACATGCACACAGTACACTCCCCACTCCGCAGACATTCAGATGCCCATAGAAGCGCCACTGTACTAGGTGAGGAGTTCAATGAGTACTTGACAAAACTCACAAAAGCGGCTTGTATGATAGCAAAACAACTTGCACCCCCGTTCACAAACGAGGAAGATAATGAAGAAATAAAGTTCACAGAAGAGAACAAAGCAGAGCAGCTAATGCCAGGGGAAATGGTGTATGTAAGGAGTTTCGTGCGTAGGTGGAATGCCCCAGGATTTCATGGCCCATATGAAGTAGTGTATTGCACGCCGACGGCAGTAAAGGTGAAGGCCCTGGGATGTTGGATACATTTAACAGACGTTCGAAGGGCCTATGATAATGTCAAACAAGGACAGGGCAGAAGAGTACAAGAGACAGAAGAAGTGTCACAATAAATAAAGAAAAAAGATATAGCTGCATCCTATCAGTAGATAATGGTATACGAAAAAAGAAAAAAATGAATAAAATAACTGTGTAACATGAAAAATGTATATCATTTTGAAAATGCAACACTAAGCTCTCTCTCTCTCTCTCTCTCTCTCTCTCTCTCTCCCGCTCTAATGAATATAAGATATATAATTATTTGAGGATACTTAATGCACTTTTATGTTTTAATGTATAGGAGAAACCATGGCAACTAACGGGCAGCCTGCACCGTATAATGTTAGGGCAGACAGAAATGGCTATGAGAATTTTGATCTGCGTAGATATTCATATGAGTGTGGTCTCTATCGATATGAATGAGGGGGGAGGGAATGGAACCAACACGGGGAATAGAATGAAAATGGTTAAAGAAGGGGCCTATTTAATTTGGGATGACTTTCAGCTTATATGGGGTTATGACACCCACCCTGATCATGCACAGCACCCAAATGACACAAAATAATAAGCTGACCCCACGCCCAACTTCACTGTATATAGTGTCTATGGTTTAAATGATCGTAATCCTTCTGTTTTATTATGGTTATATAACACTACCGCCTCCCTGCCCACACCAACAGTCAATCCATCCACAGAACATGAATACCCCACAATTATGCAGGAAGAAAATTCAGAAATGACTGAAAGATTCCTGGCCCTATGTGATGAGTGGGAAAAGGGGGGACGGGTGAACAGGGCAAAACATTGCAAGCAGTAAGGAATGCGAAAGAATACCCCAGAAGCAGAAGAAGGAGGAGGGAGGTAGGAAGGAGGAAATATGACGAGTATTCCGGCCTGGGGTTAGACACAATAGAAGACCCTAGGCACCCACATCAATCAAATAAATAGTATGCAGATTTGAGCTCAACTGCAAAGCTAACAATGAATGAGAGCTGTTACATATGCTCCTTGATTCCCCACGCCTCAGGCACACCTAACGTACTACTGCCTCAAGAGTTGCCTCTTCCAGACGCCCAGTGTCTCCTTCATCTCACCCTATGCAGAATTAAGAACACCTTCCAGGCACACACAGTATCTTTTGAAATGCTGCAAAATGTGAAAACCTGCTACTCGAGACCCAAAGGAGTGATATGTTTAAAAGAACCGTTCTTAGTGATTAAAGGAACTTTGTTCTCAGATAATAAGTGGAAAGAGGAAGTAAAAAGATGCAAAGCAGAAGCGCTACGAGGATTGCCAGAAGAGAAACTGCAATGGGTCGAGAAAACCTGCACACCTGTTTGGACGAAGCATATCACAAAGCTAACATGGGTAATAGCCATAGAAAAACCCTTCAAACTGCAAAAAGAAATTACATACAAACTATGCTTCCTTGGCAAGGGGAAAAACAACATGGGCACAAATAAGAACTGCAATGGAATGCTCATTATCCCAGATATGAAAAAAGAAAAAAGGGACAGCAGCCCTAATGGACACTTAGTAGGTCTGTGGTAAACGGACATACTTGCACCTCCCACAATCTTGGAGGGGCACATGCTCTTTGGCGACGCTGCACTCTGCCCTGATGGTGATCCCAGAGAGTCACATCAAAGGAGGAGAAGGACTGCAAGCCGCCCGTCGCCCAGAAAAATCACAACCAACAGAAGAACCACCAATGTATGTCCTGTCCGCGGACAACACGCAAGGTGTGATATCCAGAAAGCGGAGGTCATCCAAGGCCTCCAAAGAATTGTTGGCACAAATTCCTGACAGGTACCGGTTATTCAACTCCGCTGAAACATTCTTTGCCTCCCTCGTCCCTAGCATCCAGGCGCGAGACAAAGCAAAGTGGCTGCAAATCAAGTGGTGGGAGCTGATTCAATTGGTCAACGACACAGAAGAAGGGTTCAACGTGATCAAGGTGGAGCTAAGGGCCCTAAAGCTAATGGCAATGCAGAACAGGTATGTCCTAGACCTGTTAACGGCGATGGATGGAGGTGTTTGCTGAAAATTCGGGAGCGCGTGCTGCACATTCGTGCCTTTTGCAGATGAGGACAACAGAACTCTATCTCACATTATCATGGCAGTGCACAATTTGGGGGAACCGATGAAGAAAGAAGGTGGCGTGGACACAAGTTCTTGGTTCAACAACATTTTTTCTTGGGTACCATCCTGGCTAGGATTGACTGTCAAAATCCTTTTACCCGTCATCGTATTTCTTCTCCTGATTTTCTGTGTGTACCAGCTAGGTCTTCAGTGCTGTTCAAACGCAGTCCCTAATGGTGCAATGATGATGGTAACAATGGGCAACGCTAGAGGAGCAGCACAAGTCATGCAGGAGGCACAAGTGCAAATAGGTGAGGATCGTGAACCCAAATACAGGATGGTGGCATTATACTATGACTGGGACATAGTGAATAGGTTATACCACACAACAATAAAAGAGCCTCTGGAACGAGAATGGTATAAGGAGGTATGGTTAGACTTGGAGGGGGATAGGGATGCATATATATGACCTGCACATCAGATGAGTATGCTAGAAGGGGGGAAAGTCTCCGAGGGATGTGTAGAGCCTGGGTGTCAATAAAGGGATCACCGGCGTGGGATGAAGCAGTTGCTAATGAAAAGGAACATCAAAGGTTGGGTGAGTTACAGTATTTGTTACTACGTCTTTAGGACCTCCCTCCCCCACATTGCCACCTACGTGAGGCTCATGACTCATTGACAGCCCCCCATGCACCTGGGCCCGGGAGGCAGGGTGGCTGCGGATTGACACGTGAGGCTGCACGGCCCATAGTGTAGCATGACATAAACACCCTTTTATAACGCACCAAGACTCCATTTTGAGCACACTGAACCCAGGCCCCAACAGAACAGCCTGTGTACAAACGCTGCAGCTCGGCCCCTACTTGACCGCGCACAGAGAGTCCTGCACTTCCCCTTCATCCCCCCCATGGCAGATCTGCTGAAGGCCTGTTCTCACGAGCAACTAGACGCAAACAAGTAACAGAACAACCACTGTATCATTTACCTTCCGCAGTACATAATTTCCCTAGAAGTGACCGGACTTGTAGTAGGGGTCTGAGAAAGAACAAAAGTCATCCCTATCATGTATACCCTGACCCTGTGCCTAACCCTCCGCGCTTGTGATATATGGTGCTCATGACCCCCAGCCCCATTCTTCCAGATGAAGCGTTAACCATATATGCTAAACTCTCGAGTTTATCAGTCTTATCCATGCTGCTAAAGGATGTATGTTAGATAATATTAAAACATATATTGCAAGTCACTCATATTAAAGCGAGGTGACCCCCGCCTACCCCCGAGACACCTTCATGTTCTACGTCCCAGTGTACAATCACTAGAAAATTCACTTTGTACCAACTAATCTGTGCTGCTATTGTAACACAGAGTAACGGAAAAGAAATATATAAAATACTTGTGTATGATGTGATGAAATATGTTGTATTCCATGTAAGCCACCTAGGGCATTGAGCCAGTCTTTACTATAATCAAAATGTTAGATTAATAACATTGCATTCTTGCTCCCAAGTATATAACCCAACCTGATACTACATTACGTTTGTCATATGTCCACCTTTCGCATGAATTGCAAGCATAAGACCGACTAACGTTATGCAATGTATGTACCAATGTAAAACCTCCATTGTTATGAACCAAGTAATTTAAGCCTATGGAAATGGCAGAAATATGTAATGTACCTGATGCCCCCAGCACTAACATCTGTCTTTGTGCAGCCCAGTGAATAGAGACTTGCACAAAGTTACAAGGCCATCTCCCCCTCCACCCAACAAGACCCGCCGGGGCTTGCTAGTGTTCGAACAGCACAGCTTCACCTCCCCACATTCCCGCTGGACCCGCTTCAGGTTTCTACCACTAGACAGCTCGTCCGCACAAACGGACGTGTACATCGCTGTGAGATGGCAAGTAACCCTGCCGGTTACATCCTACAAACTTGGGTAGCACGGCAGTACATAAAACGGGGAAACATAGAAATCAACAGTGATGCGATCGCCCGTCTCGCTTCAAATCCCGCAATCTTCATTCAGACAGCAATAGTTATAGCAGAAATGTGTCATCATTGACGTGTAACACTTAAAAGTTTGTCATGCGATTCTATTGGTTAGAAAAGGTAACTTAAGTATAGGTGCTATATCTGTATATGGTAACAGAGTGTGAGGATTGGATAACTTTTATTGGGTGGACGTCTACGCCCATCCCTCTACATCACTTGTGCCAGACGTCACTAAAAGTACAACGTCTCAATAGTTCTACTAGCTATAGGACCCTAGATTATTTGGTCCATTGTGATTGGGTCGGTTACAAGCCTAGGCATACATCTCCACTTTAATTAGCAGCATGCAGAATGGTCACCCAGATGCGGAATGCCCCAAGATTCACCCTGCCTCCCTTACATCAATCAGTACTTTAGGGCTATGTGTCAATTAGTTGGCAGAGGATGGCCTCGAAACTGTAGCTTCTTATCAGGAAAAGTTATGGCATCCTCTGGTTTTGGGTGACATCAGACGTTGGTACCTCTCTGCGCCTGGATAGTCACGTGTTAGTACACCGTGAATCTGCTTCATTTTTCTTCTATTTGCATATTTGATTCTCCCTTCAGCCTCGCCACCTGCCTGGACCTCCTTATCTCGACCTTCACGGGACAGGCTGCTACGCTCTTAAGTTTGGATTCTTCGAAGTTGCCGCTCTCCTCCCTTACTTGGGTTGACCTCGTATTCTCAGGCATGAGCTGCTTCTTGCTAAGTTTCAATTCCGCTCTTTCGTCTGGCTTTGTGCTGGTATACAAATCCTGGCCTGTTTGACCCCTAGCAATCTGGGTCAATCCTGCTTTTGTATAAAGTGGCTATGCACTTATATAATGTGCTTCATTGAGGTAGGTATATAGTTGGCGCTTGCTGCTCTATCCTTCTACTAAGCATAGCAAGCAGTTCTGTTTCTTTAGCTTCTTGCGTTCCAAGCCTATTTACAGGCGTTAGCTAGTTGCATATTTTCATCCTGCTTTATGGTTACGTTTCTTTATATTTCAACTTCGCCTCTTCTTCTAAGTCCATTACATATTTATTTATCTTTTGGTTGTCGTTTCGTTCATCTGTAAGTCTGTCCAGGCCCTTGTGTCATCACCAATCGCCTTCGATTAAGGCCCTTTGGGTCTCTTCTGGGACAGTTTGCAAGTAGTCTTCAATTCCCATGGTTGCTCTTCTGATGGGCACTGGGCAGAGCCCTAGTGTGGCTCTCTGCTGGTTTATTTGCTCCTCATATATCACATATCTCGGTGTGTACATTCCTGGTACTTCAAAATGGGTGGCCGGAGTGCAGGCCATATCTGGCACCTCCTCTACAGTACATTCTGGGGTGTAAAACAAGGCTGCCCATTAGACCCTGCCCGATTCAACCTGTACATATCTGATCTAGGAGAGTATTTAGAAAAAATAAAATGCTTTGCATTGCGTATAGGCGGATGCCCAGTGAATAGACTAATGTACGCAGACGTTTTGGTTCTGCTGGATAGAACACCAATAGGTCTTCAGCGGCATCAGGAAGGGCTGGAAGCATATCTTGTCAAAAACGACCTATACATAAAGATTTATAAAACAAAGAGCCTGGTACTAGAGAACATAAAATAAATAGAGCAGGTAAAGTGATTTAATTATCTAGGGATCTATATTAATACGAGCAAGGTGGAAGCTCAAAATATCCTAGCCTTAAAACAAAAGGCAAAGACCTTGGCCCCTCAGGTAATGATGCTGAGGAATGACGTTATTCTGCTTCGTTATGCTCCCGGTCCTTGAATCTATAGGCTCAAGGTCATTGCAATCTTGACTACGGTTCGTGGCTCTGATTCAGTTGCACGTGTTGAAAGCAGCTTTCAAAGCTTAAGTTGATCAAAAGTTATATTCGATCTTCAATAATGCAAGAAACACTTGTTGGGTTAGAAATCTTGTCAATAGAGCATGACATTGCTCGAAACATTAATACCAAGAACCTTGTGGCTACATTTGTGAAAATGAAAGCTTGGAAAGTTAATTTCTAATGTGCATTTCCACTTGTTTTAACACACATCTGGTACAAAATAACATGCAGGCCTAGATATATGTGTGTTTTACATGTCTGGGTTACCAAAGCCATAATGTATCATTCATGATAGCTTTGGGGACCAAGACACATGTATTTCATGGTTGATGTCAAAAGGAGGACCACCATTTCTGTGCCAGTGTTACTTGGGTTTTTGGGTGTCTATGGAGAGTCACTCACTGTTTTTCACTTTTTGAGGTGTTTTAAGACTTGTAATAAGAAACATATTGCAAACTGTTCTTGAAATGATGCATATACTAAGCAAATATTGGGACCTGTTTAGTATTTTGTACCAGGTAGTGATGCTTATTTGCTTACAGTTGTCTAGAAAGTATTACCTAAATAGTGTTTCTACTGTCTGTATTGTATTTCTATATGTCATTTACGGAAAGGACTAGACCTACATGCCTCACTATTAAATGTGTTGTTGCTATACTATCATTGACTGGCTTAATAAACCTGTATTTATGAAACACAGTGGCTTTAATTTGACTTCTGATGCCTAACACTGTGAGTGTTTGTGAGGGCGAGGAAAGTGCAATGGGATCCATCCACAGCAGAAGACGTGAGCAATGTGTAAGGTTGAGGTAATGGGTGTGAGGGTGACGAAAGTGCAATGGGATCGATCCACAGTAGAAGACGTGAGCAATGTGTAAGGAGGAGGCAATGGGTGTGAGGGTGAGGAAAGTGCAATGGGACCCACCCACAGAAGACGACCTGAGAAATATGTTAGGTGGAGGTAATGGGTGTGAGGGTGAGGAAAGTACAATGGGACCCACCCACAGAAGAAGACGTGAGCATTGTGTTAGGTGGAGGTAATGGAGACAGTTGGTTGAGAAGGGTGTGGACCCAGGTGTGGGGTGCCAATCTGACAGTTTGACTAAGGTGGCAGAATTCCTTGCACCAGCGCTCTATGTAGTTTATATAAACTCTTTCCCAGTAGACCAATAGTCTGTGCTGTATGCCGCACTGAACTTTACTTAGTAATAAAATGGCAACTGGAACTTTCATTTTGACATCATCTCACTATCTTACTGTGAAAACATAGTCCAAGCTTATTGCTTGATTCCAATGCAGTCATCCTACAATCTGGTAATTAATGCACTGTATTTCATCAGGTCTTCAAGACAAACTCACAGCTACCATTTTTTGAGATGTAGGAGGGTGTCACAAAGGACCCAGCCAGGTCAAATTGTTCAAACCAAGTAGAGCCATTTTACACAAAGCAAAAAGCTACCACCAGCCTCACCACATTCCTAACAGAGAGATGTATTATATGTGCACACCATGGACCAAAGAGTGCTTGGTAACACTTTTATTGTTAACTTCCAACATCAAACAATGGTCATTGTATAAGCAGCCCCAACTTGCTTCTCTTTCAATAACAGTTTCTTTTTCATAACAGGACCTTCCAATCTAACTGCAGTGTTAGATTGGTTCTAGAATGGAATGAATTGTGCTGTCCAATACATGAACCTCACTGAATACCGAATGAACAATGAATGCACCTCTAAATATACACATAATATATATATACATAACACACCTCCTTCCCTTCTATGAGGATGACATGAAGGGGAGGCTTCCCCTATAACGCACATATCGCCACTCTTTCCTTGCACACTTCTCACCATTGCTCAGAAGCACAGTATTCCCAAGATCTTCCACCACCCGCAGAAGACCTGAATACTTCATGTACCCCTTCTGCACTCACTTTCCACTCTTTACCTTCTCCTCTACTCCTTTTCGCATCAACCATTCTTTCAGAAATGTGTTCTTATCATATCTTTCTTTAGATTTGACTGTATTACCCATTACTCTTTCTCGTATATCCTCTTGTAACACCACACCACGATCACCACGAAACATACCCATCCAACCTGGTTTCAGCCTCAAAATCGTCATTCTCCTTCTTAATGCTTCAAACGGTGAACCCCCATGACCTGATGTGGTGCAATCCCATATCCTATATTGCATGACCCTCTCCATCACTGCCCATGACCAGTCCCCACCTGTTGCTACTGCAATGCAGATCACCTCCATCAAACTTCTGTTGTACCTCTCCACAGTCGCATTTCCCTTCAGATCATAGAACGCTGTTGTGGTATGCACCACCCCGGTCTCTTTCAAAAATTCTTCCATTTCTCCGCACACAAATTGCAGACCATTATCTGATACCAGCTTTCGGGAAAACCCTGCCTCCAAAACACTACTTCCAGAAAACTTGCAACCTTGTGCGCACTTATGTCCTTTACCACTCAGCCATCCGGCCACTTTGACAGCAAGTCCACAACCACAAAATGTGTGTGGATGTCCTCTTGCCGATATTGGATCCCAAAGTGATTTGGACGGTTCAATTACGTCCATGTGTGGCGTCCTGGTAACCAGAACCCTACCACTATTTTTCAGCCCCCAATTTTCCACCTCCGCATCCAATCCAGGCCACTCAAAGTCCTGGCGAATAAGCCCCTTTGTCTTACACACCCTCACATGCCTCACATGGCATATCCCAAGTACAACTCCTCTCATTCCCTCCAGCACCACCATTCAATCTCCTTGAGTCAAAATTCCGTTCTCTATGCTCAATTCCCTTTTCATTCTCCTATATCCTCTCGATTCCTCCTCCACACCTTCCTTCGTCCATCCCTTCTGCACATACCTTACAACCATGCTATACACGTCATTCTTCTCACACTGTTTTCTCCATTCCTTTTCATCTGCCACTCTGAAATGTGCAAATACTTCTCCATCCTCTTGACACGCTCTCCAATCATCACCGTCCACGGGACTGCGGGACAACTCATCTGCTATCCCATTCAGTTCACCCTTCACGTGTCTCACCGCCATATCCAGACCTTGCATCCCACTGATCCACTTGGTAATCCTCCTAGAAATATTGGCAGCTATGTCTCGGAGGGCCCTTCCGGCATGGTTTCCAGACTGTTCCAAATACTTCAAGAGCGATGCAATACATCCCTACCTAACTCTGTGAGAACTGGAGCAGGGATCTTGGGATAGAAATGACAGCAGTAAGGTGGGATACTATCTGGGCTGGCACGCGCACAGCGTCCCTGAATGCCAAGCTCCGTCTGATTCACTTTAAGGTATAACACAGGTATCACTATACTCCTGCCAGATTGCACATTATGTCCCAGGATTATTCACCTCTCTGCCCCAGAGGCCATGCTGAAAATGCAGGGTACCTCCACATGGTCTCGGCTTGCCCTAAATTATCAGAATAGAATTATCTCAATAATTTTATTAATGTAATAAAAATAAAGACACAGCTCCACCCTACTGATGAGGTCCAACCAGACCGAAACACGTGTCTGGGGTTGCTGTTGGTACAAAGACTGATATGTTTTGGATATTTCTCCTCTTTGAAAGATAGTTAGCAAAAGAATCTGGGTAAGGCTCTCGTAACCAGGACTAATGTCTTTCAGAGAGACTCCCAGAAATCCCCTTGTTAATTTGCATAATTCAGGTAGCTTTTGGTCTCACCCTAAGTTACTAGGGGAAATCCAGATGTGGACCCCGTGCTCACTATTCTTAGAGACGCACAGCTCCACCCTACTGATGAGGTCCAACCAGACTGAAATACGCGTCTGGAGTTACTCTTGTTCAGAGGAGAATTGCCTAACATTTCAGTGCTGGACTGCCCCAGGGCAGGACAATGACAGATATATTTATATTTAGGATTTATAAAGCATGAACTATGGCCCAAGGGCATCAAGGCACTGAGAAATAGCAGTTTTACAGAACAGAAAAAGCCACAACCTAAGGAGCAGTGAGAGAGCCAAAAAGATGAGCCATTAGTAACTTACTAAAAGGAAGGTATACAATCTGAACTCTTAGATGTAGTGGCAAGGCATTCCATAGAGTAGAGGCCACTACCTGAAAGGATCAGCCCTCAAGACGCTTGCAACGAAATTTAGGAATTGTCAGCAGAATTTGTGATTCTGATCGTAAGCTTCTGGTGGGATAATACCTTGCAAGATTTTTCCCTGAATAGTGAGGCCCCACATTATGGAGAGCTCGATGCACGATAAATAAAATCTTAAACTAATTTCTCTCACCCACTGTAAGCCAGTGAAGCCAAAGAAGAAGAGCAGCGGAAGAGGTTAATGGGGGAGCTCGAAGAGCAAGTCGGGCCAACGCAGTTTGGAGAACTTGAGGTCTCTGAATTTAATACTTGGGGTGCGCTAAATAGATACCTTTGCAGTAATCTAAAGACCCCATTATCGCGGAGGTTACCAGGGTAATGCGATTTTCCATTGTTCCTTTGTTCACCGACCTTTGGCATGCTTCTGTACTGAAGCCCTCCTTAGGTGCCTGCATCTCTGAGGGGGACAGGATGTGAGGGAGGGGTTTGAGACTCCCTGCACAGGGTCTCCTTGGAGACCCATGTCACATTCCGGCGTGACAGCCACCCTGCTGTGTGATTGACAGCCAGTCTGTGTGAATGGGGGAAAACTGCATAAAAAGCAGGTCTCTGGGACTGAGAAGGCAGAGTCGCCACTGGATCAAGAGAACCAAAGAGTAGCTGACAGATGAGGACCTCTACCACGACTTAACCTCCCAGTGAAGCCCTGCAGCGGGTCTGAATCTTCAAACTTCGACGACAGGGAAGATCTGCAAGGAATCTTCTCCCCTTGAGCTGGTGGGAACAACCAGTTCACCAAACTGCAAGCCAGGCCTCCCTACTCTGGTCGAATTTGCTGCGCACAGCTACTATGAACCGGATAGCCAGGAGGATCGGACCCTGCTTGGGTTTTAAGGAGCACACCTGTTATTTGTTGTTTTGCTCTGCTGCTGGTTTCTTCCCTGAGCAGTGCAGGACCCTCCAGTCTTCGGACATCGTGTCAGTCAGACAGTTGCTTCAGGAACCGTGAGCCTGTAGGACCTGCCAGGAACATCTGCCTCAGGTACAGCCTTCTGCTCCATTTGAGGTACTGTTCAACTCCAGTCTTGCATTCCGTCCGACCACGGTAAAAGTGTTTGAAATCTTTTGCCAATCCGAGGGCTTGTCCTTCTCTATTCTTTAAAGTAACCTTTCTTCCGACCAACTTCGTTCTGAACTCTTTGCAAAGACTTAACTGCAAACTCTGCAAAGACTTTGGCCCATTGACTTTGGCCCTGGCCTCTTGATTTGATTTCTTCACTGGAGTTCCTTTTACTAGATTACCCTGCTTACTTACTTGTTGGTGCTGCCCATTACTGAAAGGTTTTATAACTGATGTTTAAATAAATGTATATTCTTTTACTCAGAACCCTTGAGTCAGTGTTTGTTTGAACCATAATAATTGCTGTCCCTTGTGTAACTATTGATTCTGCTCACTTTAATCTTGAGATAAGTCTGGCTGCTCAGGCTTGTACAGGCTTGTACCAAAGGTGAATTTGTACTGTTACTTGTAGTCTTAATTGTGTGTGGCGTTCCCAAAGGGTACTGCATATGATTCTGCCTAACACTGGTGTACACCGGTGACGATCAAGTATAGTGATTACACTTAGAGTGCTGCTATTACCTTGGATCAACTACCCACAAGGCTAAACATCACAAAAAAGCAATTGTATTCATTTCTGATATGGAAAGCAACAGTCAGAATGTTAGGCCTCTCGAAAACCTATCGTACTACTGGTTTGGGTATTGAGTAATAGTCCACCTATAGTGGACACTATACATGTTAGTCTACGGGCTCTCGTAAATCAGGTGGCTGGCCTGGTCCATGCCCAAATGACTATCTCTAAACAATGTTGCAGAGTGAGGGTCTTACCGTTGGTTCTTGCCTGTTGCTACCCACCCCTTAAAGTCTGGGATGAGCGGCTCAGGTCTAGGATCCGCAATGGTTCTCAGCTCTTGGGGTACCTTCTCAAGGTAATAAGAACGACTATGTGTATGGATTGTAACTTGTGTGTGCCACCTTAGACTATGAGAGTGCTTGTTCATCTTGTGCAACACTTGTCTCCCATTGTAACATTTTTGTTGCAAGCTTCTGTCTGTCGGCATTGGATGGACTCCCTTTCCCAGCTCTGGTTTCGGTTCATTATCTGAGTCGGCCGGGTCACGTTCAGAGACCATTATTTGGAGCTTCTGCAGCTCTGAATTATGAGGAACTATTCACATTTATTGCAGCAGGTGTTACTGTCGTTCAGGGAATGGAATGTTGTTTGTATCTGGTGGCCTTGGTAGCGAGTCCTGTCTCACACATTTGCTCTCTGTTCCGCCTGAATTGAGCTCAGCTCAGCCGTTGCTGAGAGGTTTGTGGCCTGCTGTAATTTTCCAAACCCATAATGTGCTTCTACATGTTCTTGCTATTCTATATTCTCTATGTGTTAGTCACACTTGGAACTGTCAGGTCCCATAGGTGCTCCTGCAGCGCCATAAGATTAATTGCATATAAGCATCTGCAAGCTTTGTTCAGGATCTCTTGCTTCTTGCGGTTTCTACATTGCTGTATTAAGCTAATAAAAGAATTATAAAAGCAATGACAGTATGTATATGTATCTGTCCTCTAACTATAGAGCTGACACTTGTGTTCTTCATGTATTTGAGTGTGTGTTTGAGTCACGATGTGCGGATGGCACTTGTGCTTCCTGTCTAACGCAACTAAGTCGTGGGGTCCCTAACATTGTCAGTGGCTTTGGCTTCTCATCGCTTTAGTCAATACTGTCAATTGAGGTTTCTTTAGTTGCAGCCTGAGGCTCCTCGTCCACTCTGGGAAAGTTTTGTACCGCACCTTGTCTGTAGGGTTGGCTGAGTGGGTACCTTTCTACATACTTATCGATCATTGGAGCACTAGGAATTGGTCTGAAATAGTATGGGCATTCACAATATCTTCAGGCCTTCTTCGACATCAAAAAAACCTTACAGAAGGGAGTGGAGGGGGTAATTTTGGCCATCCCTCTTCACACCTTCTTCTAAAGACATCCTTTTTCAATGTTGTGCCTATTCACCCCTTTTCTAGTACCGAGACAGCTATCAGACATGTTTTCTTCTTTTTATGTATTCTCTCTAAAGGAGCAAGTATTTTTAGTGTTTTTCTAGATAGTTAAATACATATTGGTCTGTTTAATGATGACAAAATTTTGTATGGGACTGTGATTGGACATTCATTTAATAATTTTATTTTGAGTCATTGTACTATTGCTGTTTGGGTTGCTACTGTTTTCACATTCACACCCCTTTTAAGAGTACAGCCTACTCTTAGCCCATGTTGTCACAAAAGGCAAAGGAGGTTCATCATCTAACTGTGCCCGTTTCACCTTTATGATGGGTGGCACTGTTTGGTAGTGTGAAACTGAGTAGTAGGAGTTTAGTGACTACTCATCCCTGCACTTTTGCAGAGTAGTTATTGCTGTATTATACTAGCAGTGCTATCTATTCAAGGACAGCTGCAGTCTGTCAAAAAAAGAAAGGTAAAACACACAAGCCAGTCATGGATTATTGTTTTCAAGGCATGTTGGGTAGTGGCTGAGTAGAGGCAGCTTACTGGCAATGGCAGTGTGATGCTGCCCTGGCTAGTGATGTAGAGGTTTGCCCCATCCTATTCAATCTTCTTTTCCCGGCAGTGAGGCTGGGCTCACAGAGGCTGGTGGGCCAGGAATGCTGCTTCCTTCTTCTGATGGTGTCCTAATATCTCCTGCTGGGCAGTGCTGAGCTTCCAGTACCCAGAGAGGCAGCTCTCTGTCTTGCATTCTTTGATCTCTCCCACCATGCTTGAAGAGGCGGCCTGACAGCCAATGGGCCTCATGATGGGACTCACTGGGAATGGGGAGGACGGAAGCACCGGCTCTGTTCATAATGGTGCCACTGTCTCCGTCAAGGTTTGTGGGTGGGTGCCGTTCCGCTGGCCAGGTCAGTCCTGGCCGGGGGGAGCACCGCCTGCAGAACTCAGAGTGTGCTGGTCCGGTTACAACGGTGCCGGTAGTTTACCGGCAGCGTTGTTACCGCAACTGGCACCCTCATAATGAGGCCCAGTGACTTGTTTTGAACCAGGAGCCCTCTCCATGTCAGATTGAGCACAGAAACTTGCTGTCCTATAGCAATCCTACATGCTTTCAGAGGGGGAACAGGAGCCAAGTGTTTTATTTTACAAACTATTCGTTGTAACCAGCTGAGTGCCATGTGACAGACAAGGGGTCCCGGGCTGTCTTTACTTTTTGCTTCCAGCAGGTTCAGTCACATTTGCAGGTTTTGTTTTGTTATTTGCCCACCTATTGACTGCCCATGACTGTGCTAATCCCTATGCCCATTCCTACCCAGTTCCTGCCCCTCCACACCCCAAAAACCTCCTCCTGGGAACTGTGTGAAATTGCTTTATTCCAGCCTTACCATCAAACTTTGCACTCGAAGTGCCAGCCAGTGTTTTTTCAAAGCCGTCTTCTGAGAGTGTATGACATAATTGGAGCTCTAAAACTGCTTCTGATTTAATATACATGTCTTAACCTCTTCTAGCTTCAGTCACTTTATTTAAAAGCACTATACGTGTCCTTCAATGAAGTCCTGTTAAAACACGCACTGGCAAATCCAACCGTTTTGGATTGTGTATAAGTATTAGGCATTTGCCAGACACTGTTTTAGATGCCCAGGTATTCACACCATTTTACACATGCTACCATCAATGGGCAGTTAATAACACTACAGCAGTGTCCCTAGAGTACCTTTCCCCATGTCTAGACAAAAGCCCAAACCTGTTGGCCAATGCTTGTGTAACAGGGTTGGGGGGTCTACCACGCACCTTATTGGGAGACCGGCATAGCCAGTCCTGCAATATACCCTTTATATCATTTTTCTGAATGCTTCTCCCACCTCTTACCAGTCTCCAAATCCTGCTTACCTGGGTCCAAGACCACCCAGGTGAGCTCGCTGTGATGTGAAGGAGGAATGAGCAAAGGTTAGGGCAGGATGTTCCCCAAATACCCCAAGGAAAAAGCCACTTGGTTAAAGTAACTGGCACCCCAAAGGAAAGGTGGACAAATGAATGCTGGTGTACGGTTCTTTTTAGTTGTTGTATGCTTACTTATGGTTTTCTCTTCCGGTACACCAGCAGGGTTTTGAGAGCTTATTTTTAAGAAAAAAGGGGACATCACAAAACTCTTATTCAATTACGTTAACCCTAAGCAGCTGGGGATCTAAAAAAACACCTTTATCAATATAAAAATAGTTATTTAAAATAGTTCTATAAAAATTGTAAAAAGTATATAAAAGTTAAACAGTGCACTGTATAAAGAAAATATATATATATATATATAAAATACACCTGACTTAGCTGACAAGCTGGCCAGGGCTGTCCAGGGTCTTTGCTGCTCCTCTGTATGGATATTGTTCTGTTGTGCGCTCTCCTGGTATGCGATTCTTGTTGTGACAGACAGACAGCAGCAGGTACGGCAGTAGCAATGGGTGCAGACCCCATAGTCTTTACTTGGGATGGGCTCAATATGCAAGGTGCAGCCCAGCAATCAGATGCAGCACGGGGAGCCCCAAACAAGTCTTGTCACCCTTGGTCATATCTGCCAGATGTGTCCCAGAGAGTCCTAGTCTGCTGCTTGAAAGGGACAGACCAATTCATTATATACAGCCCGGGAGGGCTGTAATGTTCGGCCATCCCCGCTGGCAGGAGAACCAGTGATTATTGTGCCCAGGGCTATGGCTTTGTAAGGCAGGTTGCCAAGGAGGCAGCTGTGCTGTTGGATGCTACCCTCCCCACCAGGGGAGTATCAGCATGAAGTCCAGGCAGCAACAGTGAAGGTGTTGAGCTGAGCCCTACTCAACCCTTAAGGAGTTGCAACCATTGTGTCAGGCGCGCAACTTGTGCCTGCAATGTTTTTATTTCTTTTTAGAGTTAAGGATCCCTTGTGTGATCACAACTCATTTCTGTTTACGGAGCCCCGATCCCATTCTTTGTTTATTTATTTTGTAAACCCCCAAGTGGGTTCCACTTGTTTTGCTAAGACCTGTTCATTGAAAAGACAAGCTGAGGACAACCTCGATGTGTCCATGATAGTTTAAAATTTCCACATGCTTTACATGTTACATTTATTTCAGTTTCCATAATATAGCCTGTGTTACATTTCCACATGCCTCACATGTTACATTTATTTCAGTTTCCATAATATAGCCTGTGATACATTTCCACATGCCTCACATGTTACATTTATTTCAGTTTCCATGAAATAGCCTGTGATACATTTCCACATGCCTCACATGTTACATTTATTTCAGTTCCAATAACATAGGCTGTGTTACATTTCCGCATGCCTCACATGTTACATTTATTTCAGTTCCAATAATATTGCCTGTTTTACATTTCCACATGCCTCACATGTTGCATTTATTTCAGATTCCATAATACAGCCTGTTTTACATTTCCACATGCCTCACATGTTACATTTATTCCAGTTTCCATAATATAGCCTGTGTTACATTTCCACATGCCTCACATGTTACATTTATTTCAGTTTCCATAATATAGCCTGTGATACATTTCCACATGCCTCACATGTTACATTTATTTCAGTTTCCATAAAATAGCCTGTGATACATTTCCACATGCCTCACATGTTACATTTATTTCAGTTCCCATAATATAGGCTGTGTTACATTTCCACATGCCTCACATGTTACATTTATTTCAGTTCCAATAATATTGCCTGTTTTACATTTCCACATGCCTCACATGTTGCATTTATTTCAGTTTCCATAATACAGCCTGTTTTACATTTCCACATGCCTCACATGTTACATTTATTCCAGTTTCCATAATATAGCCTGTTTTACATTTCCACATGCCTCACATGTTACATTTATTTCAGTTTCCATAAAATATCCTGTGATACATTTCCACATGCCCCACATGTTACATTTATTTGAGTTTCCACAATATACCCTGTGATACAATTCCACATGCCTCACATGTTACATTTATTTCAGTTTCCATAATATAGCCTGTTTTACATTTCTCATGCCTCACATGTTACATTTATTTCAGTTCCCATAATATAGCCTGGTTTACATTTCTCATGCCTCACATGTTAAATTTATTTCAGTTTCCATAATATAGCCTGTTTACATTTCCACATGCCTCACATTTTACATTTTTTTCAGTTTCCATAATATAGCCCGTTTTACATTTCCACATGCCTCACATTTTACATTTTTTTCAGTTTCCATAAAATAGCCTGTGATACATTTCCACATGCCTCACATGTTACATTTATTTCAGTTTCCACAATATTCCTGTGATACAATTCCACATGCCTCACATGTTACATTTATTTCAGTTTCCATAATATAGCCTGTTTACATTTCCACATGCCTCACATTTTACATTTTTTTCAGTTTCCATAATATAGCCCGTTTTACATTTCCACATGCCTCACATTTTACATTTTTTTCAGTTTCCATAAAATAGCCTGTGATACATTTCCACATGCCTCACATGTTACATTTATTTCAGTTTCCACAATATTCCTGTGATACAATTCCACATGCCTCACATGTTACATTTATTTCAGTTTCCATAATATAGCCTGTTTTATATTTCTCATGCCTCACATGTTACATTTATTTCAGTTCCCATAATATAGCTTGTGATACATTTCCACATGCCTCACATGTTACATTTATTTCAGTTCCCATAATATAGGCTGTGTTACATTTCCACATGCCTCACATGTTACATTTATTTCAGTTTCCATAATATAGCCTGTGATACAGTTCCACATGTCTCACATATTACATTTATTTCAGTTCCCATAATATAGCCTGTTTACATTTCTCGTGCCTCACATGTTACATTTATTTCAGTTTCCATAAAATAGCCTGTGATACATTTCCACATGCCTCACATGGAACATTTATTTCAGGTTCCACAATATATCCTGTGTTACATTTCCACATGCCTCACATGTTACATTTATTTCAGTTCCAATAATATTGCCTGTTTTACATTTCCACATGCCTCACATGTTGCATTTATTTCAGTTTCCATAATACAGCCTGTTTTACATTTCCACATGCCTCACATGTTACATTTATTCCAGTTTCCATAATATAGCCTGTTTTACATTTCCACATGCCTCACATGTTACATTTATTTCAGTTTCCATAAAATATCCTGTGATACATTTCCACATGCCCCACATGTTACATTTATTTCAGTTTCCATAAAAAAGCCTGTGATACATTTCCACATGCCTCACATGTTACATTTATTTCAGTTCCAATAATATTGCCTGTTTTACATTTCCACATGCCTCACATGTTGCATTTATTTCAGATTCCATAATACAGCCTGTTTTACATTTCCACATGCCTCACATGTTACATTTATTCCAGTTTCCATAATATAGCCTGTGTTACATTTCCACATGCCTCACATGTTACATTTATTTCAGTTTCCATAATATAGCCTGTGATACATTTCCACATGCCTCACATGTTACATTTATTTCAGTTTCCATAAAATAGCCTGTGATACATTTCCACATGCCTCACATGTTACATTTATTTCAGTTCCCATAATATAGGCTCATAATATAGCCTGTTTTACATTTCCACATGCCTCACATGTTACATTTATTTCAGTTTCCATAAAATATCCTGTGATACATTTCCACATGCCCCACATGTTACATTTATTTCAGTTTCCACAATATACCCTGTGATACAATTCCACATGCCTCACATGTTACATTTATTTCAGTTTCCATAATATAGCCTGTTTTACATTTCTCATGCCTCACATGTTACATTTATTTCAGTTCCCATAATATAGCCTGTGATACATTTCCACATGTCTCACATATTACATTTATTTCAGTTCCCATAATATAGCCTGGTTTACATTTCTCATGCCTCACATGTTAAATTTATTTCAGTTTCCATAATATAGCCTGTTTTACATTTCCACATGCCTCACATTTTACATTTTTTTCAGTTTCCATAATATAGCCTGTTTTACATTTCCACATGCCTCACATGTTACATTTATTTCAGTTTCCACAATATTCCTGTGATACAATTCCACATGCCTCACATGTTACATTTATTTCAGTTTCCATAATATAGCCTGTTCATAGTTCTCATGCCTCACATGTTACATTTATTTCAGTTCCCATAATATAGCTTGTGATACATTTCCACATGCCTCACATGTTACATTTATTTCAGTTCCCATAATATAGGCTGTGTTACATTTCCACATGCCTCACATGTTACATTTATTTCAGTTTCCATAATATAGCCTGTGATACAGTTCCACATGTCTCACATATTACATTTATTTCAGTTCCCATAATATAGCCTGTTTACATTTCTCGTGCCTCACATGTTACATTTATTTCAGTTTCCATAAAATAGCCTGTGATACATTTCCACATGCCTCACATGTAACATTTATTTCAGGTTCCACAATATATCCTGTGATACAATTCCACATGTCTCACATGTTACATTTATTTCAGGTTCCACAATATATCCTGTGATACATTTCCACATGCCTCACATGTTACATTTATTTCAGTTTCCATAAAATAGCCTGTTTTACATTTCCACATGCCTCACATGTTACATTTATTTCAGTTCCCATAATATAGGCTGTGTTACATTTCCACATGCCTCACATGTTACATTTATTTCAGTTCCAATAATATTGCCTGTTTTACATTTCCACATGCCTCACATGTTGCATTTATTTCAGTTTCCATAATACAGCCTGTTTTACATTTCCACATGCCTCACATGTTACATTTATTCCAGTTTCCATAATATAGCCTGTTTTACATTTCCACATGCCTCACATGTTACATTTATTTCAGTTTCCATAATATAGCCTGTGTTACATTTCCACATGCCTCACATGTTACATTTATTTCAGTTTCCATAATATAGCCTGTGATACATTTCCACATGCCTCACATGTTACATTTATTTCAGTTTCCATAAAATAGCCTGTGATACATTTCCACATGCCTCACATGTTACATTTATTTCAGTTCCCATAATATAGGCTGTGTTACATTTCCACATGCCTCACATGTTACATTTATTTCAGTTCCAATAATATTGCCTGTTTTACATTTCCACATGCCTCACATGTTGCATTTATTTCAGTTTCCATAATACAGCCTGTTTTACATTTCCACATGCCTCACATGTTACATTTATTCCAGTTTCCATAATATAGCCTGTTTTACATTTCCACATGCCTCACATGTTACATTTATTTCAGTTTCCATAAAATATCCTGTGATACATTTCCACATGCCCCACATGTTACATTTATTTCAGTTTCCACAATATACCCTGTGATACAATTCCACATGCCTCACATGTTACATTTATTTCAGTTTCCATAATATAGCCTGTTTTACATTTCTCATGCCTCACATGTTACATTTATTTCAGTTCCCATAATATAGCCTGTGATACATTTCCACATGCCCCACATGTTACATTTATTTCAGTTTCCACAATATACCCTGTGATACAATTCCACATGCCTCACATGTTACATTTATTTCAGTTTCCATAATATAGCCTGTTTTACATTTCTCATGCCTCACATGTTACATTTATTTCAGTTCCCATAATATAGGCTGTGTTACATTTCCACATGCCTCACATGTTACATTTATTTCAGTTCCAATAATATTGCCTGTTTTACATTTCCACATGCCTCACATGTTGCATTTATTTCAGTTTCCATAATATAGCCTGTTTTACATTTCCACATGCCTCACATGTTACATTTATTTCAGTTTCCATAAAATATCCTGTGATACATTTCCACATGCCCCACATGTTACATTTATTTCAGTTTCCACAATATACCCTGTGATACAATTCCACATGCCTCACATGTTACATTTATTTCAGTTTTCATAATATAGCCTGTTTTACATTTCTCATGCCTCACATGTTACATTTATTTCAGTTCCCATAATATAGCCTGTGATACATTTCCACATGACCCACATGTTACATTTATTTCAGTTTCCACAATATACCCTGTGATACAATTCCACATGCCTCACATGTTACATTTATTTCAGTTTCCATAATATAGCCTGTTTTACATTTCTCATGCCTCACATGTTACATTTATTTCAGTTCCCATAATATAGGCTGTGTTACATTTCCACATGCCTCACATGTTACATTTATTTCAGTTCCAATAATATTGCCTGTTTTACATTTCCACATGCCTCACATGTTGCATTTATTTCAGTTTCCATAATACAGCCTGTTTTACATTTCCACATGCCTCACATGTTACATTTATTCCAGTTTCCATAATATAGCCTGTTTTACATTTCCACATGCCTCACATGTTACATTTATTTCAGTTTCCATAACATATCCTGTGATACATTTCCACATGCCCCACATGTTACATTTATTTCAGTTTCCACAATATACCCTGTGATACAATTCCACATGCCTCACATGTTACATTTATTTCAGTTTCCATAATATAGCCTGTTTTACATTTCTCATGCCTCACATGTTACATTTATTTCAGTTCCCATAATATAGCCTGTGATACATTTCCACATGTCTCACATATTACATTTATTTCAGTTCCCATAATATAGCCTGGTTTACATTTCTCATGCCTCACATGTTAAATTTATTTCAGTTTCCATAATATAGCCTGTTTTACATTTCCACATGCCTCACATTTTACATTTTTTTCAGTTTCCATAATATAGCCTGTTTTACATTTCCACATGCCTCACATTTTACATTTATTTCAGTTTCCACAATATTCCTGTGATACAATTCCACATGCCTCACATGTTACATTTATTTCAGTTTCCATAATATAGCCTGTTTTATATTTCTCATGCCTCACATGTTACATTTATTTCAGTTCCCATAATATAGCTTGTGATACATTTCCACATGCCTCACATGTTACATTTATTTCAGTTCCCATAATATAGGCTGTGTTACATTTCCACATGCCTCACATGTTACATTTATTTCAGTTTCCATAATATAGCCTGTGATACAGTTCCACATGTCTCACATATTACATTTATTTCAGTTCCCATAATATAGCCTGTTTACATTTCTCGTGCCTCACATGTTACATTTATTTCAGTTTCCATAAAATAGCCTGTGATACATTTCCACATGCCTCACATGTAACATTTATTTCAGGTTCCACAATATATCCTGTGATACAATTCCACATGTCTCACATGTTACATTTATTTCAGGTTCCACAATATATCCTGTGATACATTTCCACATGCCTTACATGTTACATTTATTTCAGTTTCCATTTAATAGCCTGTTTTACATTTCCACATGCCTCACATGTTACATTTATTTCAGTTCCCATAAAATAGCCTGTGATACATTTCCACATGCCTCACATGTTACATTTATTTCAGTTTCCATAAAATAGCCTGTTTTACATTTCCACATGCCTCACATGTTACATTTATTTCAGTTCCCATAATATAGGCTGTGTTACATTTCCACATGCCTCACATGTTACATTTATTTCAGTTCCAATAATATTGCCTGTTTTACATTTCCACATGCCTCACATGTTGCATTTATTTCAGTTTCCATAATACAGCCTGTTTTACATTTCCACATGCCCACATGTTACATTTATTCCAGTTTCCATAATATAGCCTGTTTTACATTTCCACATGCCTCACATGTTACATTTATTTCAGTTTCCATAAAATATCCTGTGATACATTTCCACATGCCCCACATGTTACATTTATTTCAGTTTCCACAATATACCCTGTGATACAATTCCACATGCCTCACATGTTACATTTATTTCAGTTTCCATAATATAGCCTGTTTTACATTTCTCATGCCTCACATGTTACATTTATTTCAGTTCCCATAATATAGCCTGTGATACATTTCCACATGTCTCACATATTACATTTATTTCAGTTCCCATAATATAGCCTGGTTTACATTTCTCATGCCTCACATGTTAAATTTATTTCAGTTTCCATAATATAGCCTGTTTTACATTTCCACATGCCTCACATTTTACATTTTTTTCAGTTTCCATAATATAGCCTGTTTTACATTTCCACATGCCTCACATTTTACATTTTTTCAGTTTCCATAAAATAGCCTGTGATACATTTCCACATGCCTCACATGTTACATTTATTTCAGTTTCCACAATATTCCTGTGTTACAATTCCACATGCCTCACATGTTACATTTATTTCAGTTTCCATAATATAGCCTGTTTTATATTTCTCATGCCTCACATGTTACATTTATTTCAGTTCCCATAAAATAGCTTGTGATACATTTCCACATGCCTCACATGTTACATCTATTTCAGTTCCCATAATATAGGCTGTGTTACATTTCCACATGCCTCACATGTTACATTTATTTCAGTTTCCATAATATAGCCTGTGATACATTTCCACATGTCTCACATATTACATTTATTTCAGTTCCCATAATATAGCCTGTTTACATTTCTCGTGCCTCACATGTTACATTTATTTCAGTTTCCATAAAATAGCCTGTGATACATTTCCACATGCCTCACATGTTACATTTATTTCAGGTTCCACAATATATCCTGTGATACAATTCCACATGTCTCACATGTTACATTTATTTCAGGTTCCACAATATATCCTGTGAAACATTTCCACATGCCTTACATGTTACATTTATTTCAGTTTCCATAATATAGCCTGGTTTACATTTCCACATGCCTCACATGTTACATTTATTTCAGTTTCCATAAAATAGCCTGTGATACATTTCCACATGCCTCACATGTTACATTTATTTCAGTTTCCACAATATATCCTGTGATACAATTCCACATGCCTCACATGTTACATTTATTTCAGTTTCCATAAAATAGCCTGTGATACATTTCCACATGCCTCACATGTAACATTTATTTCAGGTTCCACAATATATCCTGTGATACAATTCCACATGCCTCACATGTTACATTTATTTCAGTTTCCATAATATAGCCTGTTTTATATTTCTCATGCCTCACATGTTACATTTATTTCAGTTCCCATAATATAGCTTGTGATACATTTCCACATGCCTCACATGTTACATTTATTTCAGTTTCCATAAAATAGCCTGTGATACATTTCCACATGCCTCACATGTTACATTTATTTCAGGTTCCACAATATATCCTGTGATACAATTCCACATGTCTCACATGTTACATTTATTTCAGGTTCCACAATATATCCTGTGAAACATTTCCACATGCCTCACATGTTACATTTATTTCAGTTTCCATAATATAGCCTGGTTTACATTTCCACATGCCTCACATGTTACATTTATTTCAGTTTCCATAAAATAGCCTGTGATACATTTCCACATGCCTCACATGTTACATTTATTTCAGTTTCCACAATATATCCTGTGATACAATTCCACATGCCTCACATGTTACATTTATTTCAGTTTCCATAAAATAGCCTGTGATACATTTCCACATGCCTCACATGTAACATTTATTTCAGGTTCCACAATATATCCTGTGATACAATTCCACATGCCTCACATGTTACATTTATTTCAGTTTCCATAATATAGCCTGGTTTACATTTCCACATGCCTCACATGTTACATTTATTTCAGTTTCCATAAAATAGCCTGTGATACATTTCCACATGCCTCACATGTTACATTTATTTCAGTTTCCACAATATATCCTGTGATACAATTCCACATGCCTCACATGTTACATTTATTTCAGTTTCCATAAAATAGCCTGTGATACATTTCCACATGCCTCACATGTAACATTTATTTCAGGTTCCACAATATATCCTGTGATACAATTCCACATGCCTCACATGTTACATTTATTTCAGTTTCCATAATATAGCCTGTTTTATATTTCTCATGCCTCACATGTTACATTTATTTCAGTTCCCATAATATAGCTTGTGATACATTTCCACATGCCTCACATGTTACATTTATTTCAGTTTCCATAAAATAGCCTGTGATACATTTCCACATGCCTCACATGTTACATTTATTTCAGGTTCCACAATATATCCTGTGATACAATTCCACATGTCTCACATGTTACATTTATTTCAGGTTCCACAATATATCCTGTGAAACATTTCCACATGCCTCACATGTTACATTTATTTCAGTTTCCATAATATAGCCTGGTTTACATTTCCACATGCCTCACATGTTACATTTATTTCAGTTTCCATAAAATAGCCTGTGATACATTTCCACATGCCTCACATGTTACATTTATTTCAGTTTCCACAATATATCCTGTGATACAATTCCACATGCCTCACATGTTACATTTATTTCAGTTTCCATAAAATAGCCTGTGATACATTTCCACATGCCTCACATGTAACATTTATTTCAGGTTCCACAATATATCCTGTGATACAATTCCACATGCCTCACATGTTACATTTATTTCAGTTTCCATAATATAGCCTGTTTTATATTTCTCATGCCTCACATGTTACATTTATTTCAGTTCCCATAATATAGCCTGTTTACATTTCCCGTGCCTCACATGTTACATTTATTTCAGTTTCCATAAAATAGCCTGTGATACATTTCCACATGCCTCACATGTAACATTTATTTCAGGTTCCACAATATATCCTGTGATACAATTGCACATGTCTCACATGTTACATTTATTTCAGGTTCCACAATATATCCTGTGATACATTTCCACATGCCTCACATGTTACATTTATTTCAGTTTCCATAATATAGCCTGGTTTACATTTCCACATGCCTCACATGTTACATTTATTTCAGTTTCCATAAAATAGCCTGTGATACATTTCCACATGCCTCACATGTTACATTTATTTCAGTTTCCACAATATATCCTGTGATACAATTCCACATGCCTCACATGTTACATTTATTTCAGTTTCCATAATATAGCCTGTTTTACATTTCTCATGCCTCACATGTTACATTTATTTTAGTTTCCATAATATAGCCTGTTTTACATTTCCACATGCCTCACATGTTATATTTATTTCAGTTTCCATAATACAGCCTGTTTTACATTTCGACATGCCTCACATGTTACATTTATTTCAGTTTCCAAAATACAGCCTGTGATACAATTCCACATGCCTCACATGTTACATTTATTTCAGTTTCCACAATATATCCTGTGATACAATTCCACATGCCTCACATGTTACATTTATTTCAGTTTCCATAATATAGCCTGTTTTACATTTCTCATGCCTCACATGTTACATTTATTTCAGTTCCCATAATATAGCTTGTGATACATTTCCACATGCCTCACATGTTACATTTATTTCAGTTCCCATAATATAGGCTGTGTTACATTTCCACATGCCTCACATGTTACATTTATTTCAGTTTCCATAATATAGCCTGTGATACATTTCCACATGTCTCACATATTACATTTATTTCAGTTCCCATAATATAGCCTGTTATACATTTCTCATGCCTCACATGTTACATTTATTTCAGTTCCCATAATATAGCTTGTGATACATTTCCACATGCCTCACATGTTACATTTATTTCAGTTCCCATAATATAGGCTGTGTTACATTTCCACATGCCTCACATGTTACATTTATTTCAGTTTCCATAATATAGCCTGTGATACATTTCCACATGTCTCACATATTACATTTATTTCAGTTCCCATAATATAGCCTGTTTTACATTTCTCATGCCTCACATGTTACATTTATTTCAGTTTCCATAAAAGAGCCTGTGATACATTTCCACATGCCTCACATGTAACATTTATTTCAAGTTCCACAATATATCCTGTGATACAATTCCACATGCCTCACATGTTACATTTATTTCAGTTTCCATAATATAGCCTGTTTTACATTTCTCATGCCTCACATGTTACATTTATTTCAGTTTCCATAATATAGCCTGGTTTACATTTCCACATGCCTCACATGTTACATTTATTTCAGTTTCCATAAAATAGCCTGTGATACATTTCCACATGCCTCACATGTTACATTTATTTCAGTTTCCACAATATATCCTGTGATACAATTCCACATGCCTCACATGTTACATTTATTTCAGTTTCCATAATATAGCCTGTTTTACATTTCTCATGCCTCACATGTTACATTTATTTTAGTTTCCATAATATAGCCTGTTTTACATTTCCACATGCCTCACATGTTACATTTATTTCAGTTTCCAAAATACAGCCTGTGATACAATTCCACATGCCTCACATGTTACATTTATTTCAGTTTCCATAATATAGCCTGTTTTATATTTCCACATGCCTCACATGTTACATTTATTTCAGTTTCCATAATATAGCCTGTGATACATATCCACATGCTTCACATGTTACATTTATTTCAGTTTCCATAATATAGCCTGTGTTACATTTCCACATGCCTCACATGTTACATTTATTTCAGTTTCCATAATATAGCATGTGATACATTTCCACATGCCTCACATGTTATATTTATTTCAGTTCCCATAATATAGCCTGTTTTACATTTCCACATGCCTCACATGTTACATTTATTTTGGTTTCCATAAAATAGCCTGTGATACATTCCACATGCCTCACATGTTACATTTATTTCAGTTTCCATAATATAGCCTGTGATACATTTCTCATGCCTCACATGTTACATTTATTTCAGTTTCCATAATATAGCCTGGTTTACATTTCCACATGCCTCACATGTTACATTTATTTCAGTTTCCACAATATATCCTGTGATACAATTCCACATGCCTCACATGTTACATTTATTTCAGTTTCCATAAAATAGCCTGTGATACATTTCCACATGCCTCACATGTAACATTTATTTCAGGTTCCACAATATATCCTGTGATACAATTCCACATGCCTCACATGTTACATTTATTTCAGTTTCCATAATATAGCCTGTTTTATATTTCTCATGCCTCACATGTTACATTTATTTCAGTTCCCATAATATAGCTTGTGATACATTTCCACATGCCTCACATGTTACATTTATTTCAGTTTCCATAAAATAGCCTGTGATACATTTCCACATGCCTCACATGTTACATTTATTTCAGGTTCCACAATATATCCTGTGATACAATTCCACATGTCTCACATGTTACATTTATTTCAGGTTCCACAATATATCCTGTGAAACATTTCCACATGCCTCACATGTTACATTTATTTCAGTTTCCATAATATAGCCTGGTTTACATTTCCACATGCCTCACATGTTACATTTATTTCAGTTTCCATAAAATAGCCTGTGATACATTTCCACATGCCTCACATGTTACATTTATTTCAGTTTCCACAATATATCCTGTGATACAATTCCACATGCCTCACATGTTACATTTATTTCAGTTTCCATAAAATAGCCTGTGATACATTTCCACATGCCTCACATGTAACATTTATTTCAGGTTCCACAATATATCCTGTGATACAATTCCACATGCCTCACATGTTACATTTATTTCAGTTTCCATAATATAGCCTGGTTTACATTTCCACATGCCTCACATGTTACATTTATTTCAGTTTCCATAAAATAGCCTGTGATACATTTCCACATGCCTCACATGTTACATTTATTTCAGTTTCCACAATATATCCTGTGATACAATTCCACATGCCTCACATGTTACATTTATTTCAGTTTCCATAAAATAGCCTGTGATACATTTCCACATGCCTCACATGTAACATTTATTTCAGGTTCCACAATATATCCTGTGATACAATTCCACATGCCTCACATGTTACATTTATTTCAGTTTCCATAATATAGCCTGTTTTATATTTCTCATGCCTCACATGTTACATTTATTTCAGTTCCCATAATATAGCTTGTGATACATTTCCACATGCCTCACATGTTACATTTATTTCAGTTTCCATAAAATAGCCTGTGATACATTTCCACATGCCTCACATGTTACATTTATTTCAGGTTCCACAATATATCCTGTGATACAATTCCACATGTCTCACATGTTACATTTATTTCAGGTTCCACAATATATCCTGTGAAACATTTCCACATGCCTCACATGTTACATTTATTTCAGTTTCCATAATATAGCCTGGTTTACATTTCCACATGCCTCACATGTTACATTTATTTCAGTTTCCATAAAATAGCCTGTGATACATTTCCACATGCCTCACATGTTACATTTATTTCAGTTTCCACAATATATCCTGTGATACAATTCCACATGCCTCACATGTTACATTTATTTCAGTTTCCATAAAATAGCCTGTGATACATTTCCACATGCCTCACATGTAACATTTATTTCAGGTTCCACAATATATCCTGTGATACAATTCCACATGCCTCACATGTTACATTTATTTCAGTTTCCATAATATAGCCTGTTTTATATTTCTCATGCCTCACATGTTACATTTATTTCAGTTCCCATAATATAGCCTGTTTACATTTCCCGTGCCTCACATGTTACATTTATTTCAGTTTCCATAAAATAGCCTGTGATACATTTCCACATGCCTCACATGTAACATTTATTTCAGGTTCCACAATATATCCTGTGATACAATTGCACATGTCTCACATGTTACATTTATTTCAGGTTCCACAATATATCCTGTGATACATTTCCACATGCCTCACATGTTACATTTATTTCAGTTTCCATAATATAGCCTGGTTTACATTTCCACATGCCTCACATGTTACATTTATTTCAGTTTCCATAAAATAGCCTGTGATACATTTCCACATGCCTCACATGTTACATTTATTTCAGTTTCCACAATATATCCTGTGATACAATTCCACATGCCTCACATGTTACATTTATTTCAGTTTCCATAATATAGCCTGTTTTACATTTCTCATGCCTCACATGTTACATTTATTTTAGTTTCCATAATATAGCCTGTTTTACATTTCCACATGCCTCACATGTTATATTTATTTCAGTTTCCATAATACAGCCTGTTTTACATTTCGACATGCCTCACATGTTACATTTATTTCAGTTTCCAAAATACAGCCTGTGATACAATTCCACATGCCTCACATGTTACATTTATTTCAGTTTCCACAATATATCCTGTGATACAATTCCACATGCCTCACATGTTACATTTATTTCAGTTTCCATAATATAGCCTGTTTTACATTTCTCATGCCTCACATGTTACATTTATTTCAGTTCCCATAATATAGCTTGTGATACATTTCCACATGCCTCACATGTTACATTTATTTCAGTTCCCATAATATAGGCTGTGTTACATTTCCACATGCCTCACATGTTACATTTATTTCAGTTTCCATAATATAGCCTGTGATACATTTCCACATGTCTCACATATTACATTTATTTCAGTTCCCATAATATAGCCTGTTATACATTTCTCATGCCTCACATGTTACATTTATTTCAGTTCCCATAATATAGCTTGTGATACATTTCCACATGCCTCACATGTTACATTTATTTCAGTTCCCATAATATAGGCTGTGTTACATTTCCACATGCCTCACATGTTACATTTATTTCAGTTTCCATAATATAGCCTGTGATACATTTCCACATGTCTCACATATTACATTTATTTCAGTTCCCATAATATAGCCTGTTTTACATTTCTCATGCCTCACATGTTACATTTATTTCAGTTTCCATAAAAGAGCCTGTGATACATTTCCACATGCCTCACATGTAACATTTATTTCAAGTTCCACAATATATCCTGTGATACAATTCCACATGCCTCACATGTTACATTTATTTCAGTTTCCATAATATAGCCTGTTTTACATTTCTCATGCCTCACATGTTACATTTATTTCAGTTTCCATAATATAGCCTGGTTTACATTTCCACATGCCTCACATGTTACATTTATTTCAGTTTCCATAAAATAGCCTGTGATACATTTCCACATGCCTCACATGTTACATTTATTTCAGTTTCCACAATATATCCTGTGATACAATTCCACATGCCTCACATGTTACATTTATTTCAGTTTCCATAATATAGCCTGTTTTACATTTCTCATGCCTCACATGTTACATTTATTTTAGTTTCCATAATATAGCCTGTTTTACATTTCCACATGCCTCACATGTTACATTTATTTCAGTTTCCAAAATACAGCCTGTGATACAATTCCACATGCCTCACATGTTACATTTATTTCAGTTTCCATAATATAGCCTGTTTTATATTTCCACATGCCTCACATGTTACATTTATTTCAGTTTCCATAATATAGCCTGTGATACATATCCACATGCTTCACATGTTACATTTATTTCAGTTTCCATAATATAGCCTGTGTTACATTTCCACATGCCTCACATGTTACATTTATTTCAGTTTCCATAATATAGCATGTGATACATTTCCACATGCCTCACATGTTATATTTATTTCAGTTCCCATAATATAGCCTGTTTTACATTTCCACATGCCTCACATGTTACATTTATTTTGGTTTCCATAAAATAGCCTGTGATACATTCCACATGCCTCACATGTTACATTTATTTCAGTTTCCATAATATAGCCTGTGATACATTTCTCATGCCTCACATGTTACATTTATTTCAGTTTCCATAATATAGCCTGGTTTACATTTCCACATGCCTCACATGTTACATTTATTTCAGTTTCCATAAAATAGCCTGTTTTACATTTCCACATGCCTCACATGTTACATTTATTTTGGTTTCCATAAAATAGCCTGTGATACATTCCACATGCCTCACATGTTACATTTATTTCAGTTTCCATAATATAGCCTGTGATACATTTCTCATGCCTCACATGTTACATTTATTTTAGTTTCCATAATATAGCCTGTTTTACATTTCCACATGCCTCACATGTTACATTTATTTCAGTTTCCATAATACAGCCTGTTTTACATTTCCACATGCCTCACATGTTACATTTATTTCAGTTTCCAAAATACAGCCTGTGATACAATTCCACATGCCTCACATGTTACATTTATTTCAGTTTCCATAATATAGCCTGTTTTATATTTCCACATGCCTCACATGTTACATTTATTTCAGTTTCCATAATATAGCCTGTGATACATATCCACATGCTTCACATGTTACATTTATTTCAGTTTCCATAATATAGCCTGTGTTACATTTCCACATGCCTCACATGTTACATTTATTTCAGTTTCCATAATATACCATGTGATACATTTCCACATGCCTCACATGTTATATTTATTTCAGTTCCCATAATATAGCCTGTTTTACATTTCCACATGCCTCACATGTTACATTTATTTCGGTTTCCATAAAATAGCCTGTGATACATTCCACATGCCTCACATGTTACATTTATTTCAGTTTCCATAAAATAGCCTGTGATACATTTCCACATGCCTCACATGTAACATTTATTTCGGGTTCCACAATATATCCTGTGATACAATTCCACATGCCTCACATGTTACATTTATTTCAGTTTCCATAATATAGCCTGTTTTACATTTCTCATGCCTCACATGTTACATTTATTTCAGTTTCCATAATATAGCCTGGTTTACATTTCCACATGCCTCACATGTTACATTTATTTCAGTTTCCATAATACAGCCTGTTTTACATTTCCACATGCCTCACGTGTTACATTTATTTCAGTTTCCAAAATACAGCCTGTGATACAATTCCACATGCCTCACATGTTACATTTATTTCAGTTTCCATAATACAGCCTGTTTTACATTTCCACATGCCTCACATGTTACATTTATTTCAGTTTCCAAAATACAGCCTGTGATACAATTCCACATGCCTCACATGTTACATTTATTTCAGTTTCCATAATATAGCCTGTGATACATATCCACATGCTTCACATGTTACATTTATTTCAGTTTCCATAATATAGCTTGTGTTAAATTTCCACATGCCTCACATGTTACATTTATTTCAGTTTCCATAATATAGCATGTGATACATTTCCACATGCCTCACATGTTATATTTATTTCAGTTCCCATAATATAGCCTGTTTTACATTTCCACATGCCTCACATGTTACATTTATTTCGGTTTCCATAAAATAGCCTGTGATACATTCCACATGCCTCACATGTTACATTTATTTCAGTTTCCATAATATAGCCTGTTTTACATTTCTCATGCCTCACATGTTACATTTATTTTAGTTTCCATAATATAGCCTGTTTTACATTTCCACATGCCTCACATGTTACATTTATTTCAGTTTCCATAATACAGCCTGTTTTACATTTCCACATGCCTCACATGTTACATTTATTTCAGTTTCCAAAATACAGCCTGTGATACAATTCCACATGCCTCACATGTTACATTTATTTCAGTTTCCATATTATAGCCTGTTTTATATTTCCACATGCCTCACATGTTACATTTATTTCAGTTTCCATAATATAGCCTGTGATACATATCCACATGCTTCACATGTTACATTTATTTCAGTTTCCATAATATAGCCTGTGTTACATTTCCACATGCCTCACATGTTACATTTATTTCAGTTTCCAAAATATAGCATGTGATACATTTCCACATGCCTCACATGTTATATTTATTTCAGTTCCCATAATATAGCCTGTTTTACATTTCCACATGCCTCACATGTTACATTTATTTCGGTTTCCATAAAATAGCCTGTGATACATTCCACATGCCTCACATGTTACATTTATTTCAGTTTCCATAATATAGCCTGTGATACATTTCCACATGCCTCACATGTTACATTTATTTCAGTTCCCATAATATAGGCAGTGTTACATTTCCACATGCCTCACATGTTACATTTATTTCAGTTTCCATAATATAGCCTGTGATACATTTCCACATGTCTCACATGTTACATTTATTTCAGTTCCCATAATATAGCCTGTTTTACATTTCCACATGCCTCAAATGTTACATTTATTTCAGTTTCCATAATACAGCCTGTGATACAATTCCACATGCCTCACATGTTACATTTATTCCAGTTTCCATAATATAGCCTGTGTTACATTTCCACATGCCTCACATGTTACATTTATTTCAGTTTCCATAATATAGCCTGTGATACATTTCCACATGCCTCACATGTTACATTTATTTCAGTTTCCATAAAATAGCCTGTGATACATTTCCACATGCCTCATATGTTACATTTATTTCAGTTCCCATAATATAGGCTGTGTTACATTTCCACATGCCTCACATGTTACATTTATTTCAGTTCCAATAATATTGCCTGTTTTACATTTCCACATGCCTCACATGTTGCATTTATTTCAGTTTCCATAATACAGCCTGTTTTACATTTCCACATGCCTCACATGTTACATTTATTCCAGTTTCCATAATATAGCCTGTTTTACATTTCCACATGCCTCACATGTTACATTTATTTCAGTTTCCATAACATATCCTGTGATACATTTCCACATGCCCCACATGTTACATTTATTTCAGTTTCCACAATATACCCTGTGATACAATTCCATATGCCTCACATGTTACATTTATTCCAGTTTCCATAATATAGCCTGTTTTACATTTCCACATGCCTCACATGTTACATTTATTTCAGTTTCCATAATATAGCCTGTTTTACATTTCCACATGCCCCACATGTTACATTTATTTCAGTTTCCACAATATACCCTGTGATACAATTCCACATGCCTCACATGTTACATTTATTTCAGTTTCCATAATATAGCCTGTTTTACATTTCTCATGCCTCACATGTTACATTTATTTCAGTTCCCATAATATAGCCTGTGATACATTTCCACATGTCTCACATATTACATTTATTTCAGTTCCCATAATATAGCCTGGTTTACATTTCTCATGCCTCACATGTTAAATTTATTTCAGTTTCCATAATATAGCCTGTTTTACATTTCCACATGCCTCACATTTTACATTTTTTCCAGTTTCCATAATATAGCCTGTTTTACATTTCCACATGCCTCACATTTTACATTTTTTTCAGTTTCCACAATATATCCTGTGATACAATTCCACATGCCTCACATGTTACATTTATTTCAGTTTCCATAATATAGCCTGTTTTACATTTCCACATGCCTCACATGTTATATTTATTTCAGTTTCCATAATATAGCCTGTGATACATTTCCACATGCCTCACATGTTACATTTATTTCAGTTTCCATAATGTAGCCTGTGATACATTTCCACATGCCTCACATGTTACATTTGTTTCAGTTTCCATAATATAGCCTGTGTTACATTTCCACATGCCTCACATGTTACATTTATTTCAGTTTCCATAATATAGCCTGTTTTACATTTCCACATGCCTCACATGTTACATGTATTTCAGTTTCCATAATACAGCATGTGATTCAATTCCACATGCCTCACATGTTACATTTATTTCAGTTTCCATAATATAGCCTGTGATACATATCCACATGACTCACATGTTACATTTATTTCAGTTCCCATAATATAGCCTGTTTTACATTTCCACATGCCTCACATGTTACATTTATTTCAGTTTCCATAATACAGCCTGTGATACAATTCCACATGCCTCACATGTTACATTTATTTCAGTTTCCATAATACAGCCTGTTTTACATTTCCACATGCCTCACATGTTACATTTATTTCAGTTTCCATAATATAGCCTGTGATACATATCCACATGACTCACATGTTACATTTATTTCAGTTCCCATAATATAGCCTGTTTTACATTTCCACATGCCTCACATGTTCCATTTATTTCAGTTTCCATAATATAGCCTGTTTTACATTTCCACATGCCTCACATGTTATATTTATTTCAGTTTCCATAATATAGCCTGTGATACATTTCCACATGCCTCACATGTTACATTTATTTCAGTTTCCATAATGTAGCCTGTGATACATTTCCACATGCCTCACATGTTACATTTATTTCAGTTTCCACAATATATCCTGTGATACAATTCCACATGCCTCACATGTTACATTTATTTCAGTTTCCATAAAATAGCCTGTGATACATTTCCACATGCCTCACATGTAACATTTATTTCAGGTTCCACAATATATCCTGTGATACAATTCCACATGCCTCACATGTTACATTTATTTCAGTTTCCATAATATAGCCTGTTTTATATTTCTCATGCCTCACATGTTACATTTATTTCAGTTCCCATAATATAGCTTGTGATACATTTCCACATGCCTCACATGTTACATTTATTTCAGTTTCCATAAAATAGCCTGTGATACATTTCCACATGCCTCACATGTTACATTTATTTCAGGTTCCACAATATATCCTGTGATACAATTCCACATGTCTCACATGTTACATTTATTTCAGGTTCCACAATATATCCTGTGAAACATTTCCACATGCCTCACATGTTACATTTATTTCAGTTTCCATAATATAGCCTGGTTTACATTTCCACATGCCTCACATGTTACATTTATTTCAGTTTCCATAAAATAGCCTGTGATACATTTCCACATGCCTCACATGTTACATTTATTTCAGTTTCCACAATATATCCTGTGATACAATTCCACATGCCTCACATGTTACATTTATTTCAGTTTCCATAAAATAGCCTGTGATACATTTCCACATGCCTCACATGTAACATTTATTTCAGGTTCCACAATATATCCTGTGATACAATTCCACATGCCTCACATGTTACATTTATTTCAGTTTCCATAATATAGCCTGTTTTATATTTCTCATGCCTCACATGTTACATTTATTTCAGTTCCCATAATATAGCCTGTTTACATTTCCCGTGCCTCACATGTTACATTTATTTCAGTTTCCATAAAATAGCCTGTGATACATTTCCACATGCCTCACATGTAACATTTATTTCAGGTTCCACAATATATCCTGTGATACAATTGCACATGTCTCACATGTTACATTTATTTCAGGTTCCACAATATATCCTGTGATACATTTCCACATGCCTCACATGTTACATTTATTTCAGTTTCCATAATATAGCCTGGTTTACATTTCCACATGCCTCACATGTTACATTTATTTCAGTTTCCATAAAATAGCCTGTGATACATTTCCACATGCCTCACATGTTACATTTATTTCAGTTTCCACAATATATCCTGTGATACAATTCCACATGCCTCACATGTTACATTTATTTCAGTTTCCATAATATAGCCTGTTTTACATTTCTCATGCCTCACATGTTACATTTATTTTAGTTTCCATAATATAGCCTGTTTTACATTTCCACATGCCTCACATGTTATATTTATTTCAGTTTCCATAATACAGCCTGTTTTACATTTCGACATGCCTCACATGTTACATTTATTTCAGTTTCCAAAATACAGCCTGTGATACAATTCCACATGCCTCACATGTTACATTTATTTCAGTTTCCACAATATATCCTGTGATACAATTCCACATGCCTCACATGTTACATGTATTTCAGTTTCCATAATATAGCCTGTTTTACATTTCTCATGCCTCACATGTTACATTTATTTCAGTTCCCATAATATAGCTTGTGATACATTTCCACATGCCTCACATGTTACATTTATTTCAGTTCCCATAATATAGGCTGTGTTACATTTCCACATGCCTCACATGTTACATTTATTTCAGTTTCCATAATATAGCCTGTGATACATTTCCACATGTCTCACATATTACATTTATTTCAGTTCCCATAATATAGCCTGTTTTACATTTCTCATGCCTCACATGTTACATTTATTTCAGTTTCCACAATATATCCTGTGATACAATTCCACATGCCTCACATGTTACATTTATTTCAGTTTCCATAATATAGCCTGTTATACATTTCTCATGCCTCACATGTTACATTTATTTCAGTTCCCATAATATAGCTTGTGATACATTTCCACATGCCTCACATGTTACATTTATTTCAGTTCCCATAATATAGGCTGTGTTACATTTCCACATGCCTCACATGTTACATTTATTTCAGTTTCCATAATATAGCCTGTGATACATTTCCACATGTCTCACATATTACATTTATTTCAGTTCCCATAATATAGCCTGTTTTACATTTCTCATGCCTCACATGTTACATTTATTTCAGTTTCCATAAAAGAGCCTGTGATACATTTCCACATGCCTCACATGTAACATTTATTTCAGGTTCCACAATATATCCTGTGATACAATTCCACATGCCTCACATGTTACATTTATTTCAGTTTCCATAATATAGCCTGTTTTACATTTCTCATGCCTCACATGTTACATTTATTTCAGTTTCCATAATATAGCCTGGTTTACATTTCCACATGCCTCACATGTTACATTTATTTCAGTTTCCATAAAATAGCCTGTGATACATTTCCACATGCCTCACATGTTACATTTATTTCAGTTTCCACAATATATCCTGTGATACAATTCCACATGCCTCACATGTTACATTTATTTCAGTTTCCATAATATAGCCTGTTTTACATTTCTCATGCCTCACATGTTAGATTTATTTTAGTTTCCATAATATAGCCTGTTTTACATTTCCACATGCCTCACATGTTACATTTATTTCAGTTTCCATAATACAGCCTGTTTTACATTTCCACATGCCTCACATGTTACATTTATTTCAGTTTCCAAAATACAGCCTGTGATACAATTCCACATGCCTCACATGTTACATTTATTTCAGTTTCCATAATATAGCCTGTTTTATATTTCCACATGCCTCACATGTTACATTTATTTCAGTTTCCATAATATAGCCTGTGATACATATCCACATGCTTCACATGTTACATTTATTTCAGTTTCCATAATATAGCCTGTGTTACATTTCCACATGCCTCACATGTTACATTTATTTCAGTTTCCATAATATAGCATGTGATACATTTCCACATGCCTCACATGTTATATTTATTTCAGTTCCCATAATATAGCCTGTTTTACATTTCCACATGCCTCACATGTTACATTTATTTCGGTTTCCATAAAATAGCCTGTGATACATTCCACATGCCTCACATGTTACATTTATTTCAGTTTCCATAATATAGCCTGTGATACATTTCTCATGCCTCACATGTTATATTTATTTCAGTTTCCATAATATAGCCTGGTTTACATTTCCACATGCCTCACATGTTACATTTATTTCAGTTTCCATAAAATAGCCTGTGATACATCTCCACATGCCTCACATGTTACATTTATTTCAGTTTCCACAATATATCCTGTGATACAATTCCACATGCCTCACATGTTACATTTATTTCAGTTTCCATAATATAGCCTGTTTTACATTTCTCATGCCTCACATGTTACATTTATTTTAGTTTCCATAATATAGCCTGTTTTACATTTCCACATGCCTCACATGTTACATTTATTTCAGTTTCCATAATACAGCCTGTTTTACATTTCCACATGCCTCACATGTTACATTTATTTCAGTTTCCAAAATACAGCCTGTGATACAATTCCACATGCCTCACATGTTACATTTATTTCAGTTTCCATAATATAGCCTGTTTTATATTTCCACATGCCTCACATGTTACATTTATTTCAGTTTCCATAATATAGCCTGTGATACATATCCACATGCTTCACATGTTACATTTATTTCAGTTTCCATAATATAGCCTGTGTTACATTTCCACATGCCTCACATGTTACATTTATTTCAGTTTCCATAATATACCATGTGATACATTTCCACATGCCTCACATGTTATATTTATTTCAGTTCCCATAATATAGCCTGTTTTACATTTCCACATGCCTCACATGTTACATTTATTTCGGTTTCCATAAAATAGCCTGTGATACATTCCACATGCCTCACATGTTACATTTATTTCAGTTTCCATAAAATAGCCTGTGATACATTTCCACATGCCTCACATGTAACATTTATTTCAGGTTCCACAATATATCCTGTTATACAATTCCACATGCCTCACATGTTACATTTATTTCAGTTTCCATAATATAGCCTGTTTTACATTTCTCATGCCTCACATGTTACATTTATTTCAGTTTCCATAATATAGCCTGGTTTACATTTCCACATGCCTCACATGTTACATTTATTTCAGTTTCCATAAAATAGCCTGTGATACATTTCCACATGCCTCACATGTTACATTTATTTCAGTTTCCACAATATATCCTGTGATACAATTCCACATGCCTCACATGTTACATTTATTTTAGTTTCCATAATATAGCCTGTTTTACATTTCCACATGCCTCACATGTTACATTTATTTCAGTTTCCATAATACAGCCTGTTTTACATTTCCACATGCCTCACATGTTACATTTATTTCAGTTTCCAAAATACAGCCTGTGATACAATTCCACATGCCTCACATGTTACATTTATTTCAGTTTCCATAATATAGCCTGTGATACATATCCACATGCTTCACATGTTACATTTATTTCAGTTTCCATAATATAGCTTGTGTTACATTTCCACATGCCTCACATGTTACATTTATTTCAGTTTCCATAATGTAGCATGTGATACATTTCCACATGCCTCACATGTTATATTTATTTCAGTTCCCATAATATAGCCTGTTTTACATTTCCACATGCCTCACATGTTACATTTATTTCGGTTTCCATAAAATAGCCTGTGATACATTCCACATGCCTCACATGTTACATTTATTTCAGTTTCCATAATATAGCCTGTTTTACATTTCTCATGCCTCACATGTTACATTTATTTTAGTTTCCATAATATAGCCTGTTTTACATTTCCACATGCCTCACATGTTACATTTATTTCAGTTTCCATAATACAGCCTGTTTTACATTTCCACATGCCTCACATGTTACATTTATTTCAGTTTCCAAAATACAGCCTGTGATACAATTCCACATGCCTCACATGTTACATTTATTTCAGTTTCCATATTATAGCCTGTTTTATATTTCCACATGCCTCACATGTTACATTTATTTCAGTTTCCATAATATAGCCTGTGATACATATCCACATGCTTCACATGTTACATTTATTTCAGTTTCCATAATATAGCCTGTGTTACATTTCCACATGCCTCACATGTTACATTTATTTCAGTTTCCAAAATATAGCATGTGATACATTTCCACATGCCTCACATGTTATATTTATTTCAGTTCCCATAATATAGCCTGTTTTACATTTCCACATGCCTCACATGTTACATTTATTTCGGTTTCCATAAAATAACCTGTGATACATTCCACATGCCTCACATGTTACATTTATTTCAGTTTCCATAAAATAGCCTGTGATACATTTCCACATGCCTCACATGTTACATTTATTTCAGTTCCCATAATATAGGCAGTGTTACATTTCCACATGCCTCACATGTTACATTTATTTCAGTTTCCATAATATAGCCTGTGATACATTTCCACATGTCTCACATGTTACATTTATTTCAGTTCCCATAATATAGCCTGTTTTACATTTCCACATGCCTCAAATGTTACATTTATTTCAGTTTCCATAATACAGCCTGTGATACAATTCCACATGCCTCACATGTTACATTTATTCCAGTTTCCATAATATAGCCTGTGTTACATTTCCACATGCCTCACATGTTACATTTATTTCAGTTTCCATAATATAGCCTGTGATACATTTCCACATGCCTCACATGTTACATTTATTTCAGTTTCCATAAAATAGCCTGTGATACATTTCCACATGCCTCACATGTTACATTTATTTCAGTTCCCATAATATAGGCTGTGTTACATTTCCACATGCCTCACATGTTACATTTATTTCAGTTCCAATAATATTGCCTGTTTTACATTTCCACATGCCTCACATGTTGCATTTATTTCAGTTTCCATAATACAGCCTGTTTTACATTTCCACATGCCTCACATGTTACATTTATTCCAGTTTCCATAATATAGCCTGTTTTACATTTCCACATGCCTCACATGTTACATTTATTTCAGTTTCCATAACATATCCTGTGATACATTTCCACATGCCCCACATGTTACATTTATTTCAGTTTCCACAATATACCCTGTGATACAATTCCACATGCCTCACATGTTACATTTATTCCAGTTTCCATAATATAGCCTGTTTTACATTTCCACATGCCTCACATGTTACATTTATTTCAGTTTCCATAATATAGCCTGTTTTACATTTCCACATGCCCCACATGTTACATTTATTTCAGTTTCCACAATATACCCTGTGATACAATTCCACATGCCTCACATGTTACATTTATTTCAGTTTCCATAATATAGCCTGTTTTACATTTCTCATGCCTCACATGTTACATTTATTTCAGTTCCCATAATATAGCCTGTGATACATTTCCACATGTCTCACATATTACATTTATTTCAGTTCCCATAATATAGCCTGGTTTACATTTCTCATGCCTCACATGTTAAATTTATTTCAGTTTCCATAATATAGCCTGTTTTACATTTCCACATGCCTCACATTTTACATTTTTTCCAGTTTCCATAATATAGCCTGTTTTACATTTCCACATGCCTCACATTTTACATTTTTTTCAGTTTCCACAATATATCCTGTGATACAATTCCACATGCCTCACATGTTACATTTATTTCAGTTTCCATAATATAGCCTGTTTTACATTTCCACATGCCTCACATGTTATATTTATTTCAGTTTCCATAATATAGCCTGTGATACATTTCCACATGCCTCACATGTTACATTTATTTCAGTTTCCATAATGTAGCCTGTGATACATTTCCACATGCCTCACATGTTACATTTGTTTCAGTTTCCATAATATAGCCTGTGTTACATTTCCACATGCCTCACATGTTACATTTATTTCAGTTTCCATAATATAGCCTGTTTTACATTTCCACATGCCTCACATGTTACATGTATTTCAGTTTCCATAATACAGCATGTGATTCAATTCCACATGCCTCACATGTTACATTTATTTCAGTTTCCATAATATAGCCTGTGATACATATCCACATGACTCACATGTTACATTTATTTCAGTTCCCATAATATAGCCTGTTTTACATTTCCACATGCCTCACATGTTACATTTATTTCAGTTTCCATAATACAGCCTGTGATACAATTCCACATGCCTCACATGTTACATTTATTTCAGTTTCCATAATACAGCCTGTTTTACATTTCCACATGCCTCACATGTTACATTTATTTCAGTTTCCATAATATAGCCTGTGATACATATCCACATGACTCACATGTTACATTTATTTCAGTTCCCATGATATATAGCCTGTTTTACATTTCCACATGCCTCACATGTTCCATTTATTTCAGTTTCCATAATATAGCCTGTTTTACATTTCCACATGCCTCACATGTTATATTTATTTCAGTTTCCATAATATAGCCTGTGATACATTTCCACATGCCTCACATGTTACATTTATTTCAGTTTCCATAATGTAGCCTGTGATACATTTCCACATGCCTCACATGTTACATTTGTTTCCGTTTCCATAATATAGCCTGTGTTACATTTCCACATGCCTCACATGTTACATTTATTTCAGTTTCCATAATATAGCCTGTTTTACATTTCCACATGCCTCACATGTTACATTTATTTCAGTTTCCATAATACAGCATGTGATTCAATTCCACATGCCTCACATGTTACATTTATTTCAGTTTCCATAATATAGCCTGTGATACATTTCCACATGTCTCACATGTTACATTTATTTCAGTTCCCATAATATAGCCTGTTTTACATTTCCACATGCCTCAAATGTTACATTTATTTCAGTTTCCATAATACAGCCTGTGATACAATTCCACATGCCTCACATGTTACATTTATTCCAGTTTCCATAATATAGCCTGTGTTACATTTCCACATGCCTCACATGTTACATTTATTTCAGTTTCCATAATATAGCCTGTGATACATTTCCACATGCCTCACATGTTACATTTATTTCAGTTTCCATAAAATAGCCTGTGATACATTTCCACATGCCTCACATGTTACATTTATTTCAGTTCCCATAATATAGGCTGTGTTACATTTCCACATGCCTCACATGTTACATTTATTTCAGTTCCAATAATATTGCCTGTTTTACATTTCCACATGCCTCACATGTTGCATTTATTTCAGTTTCCATAATACAGCCTGTTTTACATTTCCACATGCCTCACATGTTACATTTATTCCAGTTTCCATAATATAGCCTGTTTTACATTTCCACATGCCTCACATGTTACATTTATTTCAGTTTCCATAACATATCCTGTGATACATTTCCACATGCCCCACATGTTACATTTATTTCAGTTTCCACAATATACCCTGTGATACAATTCCACATGCCTCACATGTTACATTTATTCCAGTTTCCATAATATAGCCTGTTTTACATTTCCACATGCCTCACATGTTACATTTATTTCAGTTTCCATAATATAGCCTGTTTTACATTTCCACATGCCCCACATGTTACATTTATTTCAGTTTCCACAATATACCCTGTGATACAATTCCACATGCCTCACATGTTACATTTATTTCAGTTTCCATAATATAGCCTGTTTTACATTTCTCATGCCTCACATGTTACATTTATTTCAGTTCCCATAATATAGCCTGTGATACATTTCCACATGTCTCACATATTACATTTATTTCAGTTCCCATAATATAGCCTGGTTTACATTTCTCATGCCTCACATGTTAAATTTATTTCAGTTTCCATAATATAGCCTGTTTTACATTTCCACATGCCTCACATTTTACATTTTTTCCAGTTTCCATAATATAGCCTGTTTTACATTTCCACATGCCTCACATTTTACATTTTTTTCAGTTTCCACAATATATCCTGTGATACAATTCCACATGCCTCACATGTTACATTTATTTCAGTTTCCATAATATAGCCTGTTTTACATTTCCACATGCCTCACATGTTATATTTATTTCAGTTTCCATAATATAGCCTGTGATACATTTCCACATGCCTCACATGTTACATTTATTTCAGTTTCCATAATGTAGCCTGTGATACATTTCCACATGCCTCACATGTTACATTTGTTTCAGTTTCCATAATATAGCCTGTGTTACATTTCCACATGCCTCACATGTTACATTTATTTCAGTTTCCATAATATAGCCTGTTTTACATTTCCACATGCCTCACATGTTACATGTATTTCAGTTTCCATAATACAGCATGTGATTCAATTCCACATGCCTCACATGTTACATTTATTTCAGTTTCCATAATATAGCCTGTGATACATATCCACATGACTCACATGTTACATTTATTTCAGTTCCCATAATATAGCCTGTTTTACATTTCCACATGCCTCACATGTTACATTTATTTCAGTTTCCATAATACAGCCTGTGATACAATTCCACATGCCTCACATGTTACATTTATTTCAGTTTCCATAATACAGCCTGTTTTACATTTCCACATGCCTCACATGTTACATTTATTTCAGTTTCCATAATATAGCCTGTGATACATATCCACATGACTCACATGTTACATTTATTTCAGTTCCCATGATATATAGCCTGTTTTACATTTCCACATGCCTCACATGTTCCATTTATTTCAGTTTCCATAATATAGCCTGTTTTACATTTCCACATGCCTCACATGTTATATTTATTTCAGTTTCCATAATATAGCCTGTGATACATTTCCACATGCCTCACATGTTACATTTATTTCAGTTTCCATAATGTAGCCTGTGATACATTTCCACATGCCTCACATGTTACATTTGTTTCCGTTTCCATAATATAGCCTGTGTTACATTTCCACATGCCTCACATGTTACATTTATTTCAGTTTCCATAATATAGCCTGTTTTACATTTCCACATGCCTCACATGTTACATTTATTTCAGTTTCCATAATACAGCATGTGATTCAATTCCACATGCCTCACATGTTACATTTATTTCAGTTTCCATAATATAGCCTGTGATACATATCCACATGACTCACATGTTACATTTATTTCAGTTCCCATAATATAGCCTGTTTTACATTTCCACATGCCTCACATGTTCCATTTATTTCAGTTTCCATAATATAGCCTGTTTTACATTTCCACATGCCTCACATGTTACATTTATTTCAGTTTCCATAATATAGCCTGTGATACATTTCCACATGCCTCACATGTTACATTTATTTCAGTTTCCATAATATAGCCTGTGTTACATTTCCACATGCCTCACATGTTACATTTATTTCAGTTTCCATAATATAGCCTGTGATACATTTCCACATGCCTCACATGTTACATTTATTTCAGTTTCCATAAAATAGCCTGTGATACATTTCAACATGCCTCACATGCTACATTTATTTCAGTTTCCATAATATAGCCTGTGATACATTTCCACATGCCTCACATGTTCCATTTATTTCAGTTTCCATAATATAGCTTGTGATACATTTCCACATGCCTCACATGTTACATTTATTTCAGTTTCCATAATATAGCTTGTGATTCATTTTCACATGCCTCAGATGTTACATTTATTTCAGTTTCCATAATATAGCTTGTGCTACATTTCCACATGCCTCACATGTTACATTTATTTCAGTTTCCATAATATAGGATGTGTTGCATTTCCACATGCCTCACATGTTACATTTATTTCAGTTCCCATAATATAGCCTGTGATACATTTCCACATGCCTCACATGTTCCATTTATTTCACTTCCCATAATATAGCTTCTGTTACATTTCCACATGCCTCACATGTTATATTTATTTCATTTTCCATAATATAGCTTGTGATACATATCCACATGCCTCACATGTTACATTTATTTCAGTTTCCATAATATAGCCTGTGATACATTTCCACATGCCTCACATGTTCCATTTATTTCAGTTTCCATAATATAGCTTGTCATACATTTCCACATGCCTCACATGTTACATTTATTTCAGTTTCCATAATATAGCCTGTGATAAATTTCCACATGCCTCACATGTTCCATTTATTTCAGTTTTCATAATATAGCTTGTGATACATTTCCACATGCCTCACATGTTACATTTATTTCAGTTTCCATAATATAGCTTGTGATACATTTCCACATGCCTTACATGTTACATTTATTTCACTTCCCATAATATAGCTTCCGTTACATTTCCACATGCCTCACATGTTACATATATTTCAGTTCCCATAATATAGCCTGTGATACATTTCCACATGCCTCACATGTTACATTTATTTCACTTCCTATAATATAGCTTCTGTTACATTTCCAAATGCCTCACATGTTATATTTATTTCATTTTCCATAATATAGCTTGTGATACATATCCACATGCCTCACATGTTACATTTATTTCAGTTTCCATAATATAGCTTGTGATACATTTCAACATACCTCACATGCTACATTTATTTCAGTTTCCATAATATAGCTTGTGATACATTTCCACATGCCTCACCTGTTACATTTATTTCAGTTTCCATAATATAGGCTGTGTTGCATTTAAACATGCCTCACATGTTACATTTATTTCAGTTCCCATAATATAGCCTGTGCTATATTTCCACATGCCTCACATGTTACATTTATTTCCGGTCCCATAATATAGCCTGTGCTACGTTTCCACATGCCTCACATGTTACATTTATTTCAGTTCCCATAATATAGCCTGTGCTACATTTCCACATGCCTCACATGTTACATTTATTTCACTTCCCATAATATAGCCTGTCTCCCTTTTCCAAATGCCTCACATGTTATATTTATTTCATTTTCCATAATATAGCCTGTGATACATTTCCACATGCCTCACATGTTACATTTATTTCACTTCCCATAATATAGCTTCTGTTACATTTCCACATGCCTCACATGTTATATTTATTTCATTTTCCATAATATAGCTTGTGATACATATCCACATGCCTCACATGTTACATTTACTTCAGTTTCCATAATATAGCTTGTGATACATTTCCACATGCCTCACCTGTTACATTTATTTCAGTTCCCATAATATAGCCTGTGCTATATTTCCACATGCCTCACATGTTACATTTATTTCCGTTCCCATAATATAGCCTGTGCTACGTTTCCACATGCCTCACATGTTACATTTATTTCAGTTCCCATAATATAGCCTGTGCTACATTTCCACATGCCTCACATGTTACATTTATTTCACTTCCCATAATATAGCTTCCGTTACATTTCCACATACCTCACATGTTACATATATTTCAGTTTCCATAATATAGCCTGTGATACATTTCCACATGCCTCACATGTTACATTTATTTCAGTTCCCATAATATAGCCTATGTTACATTTCAACTCGGTTCCAGTTTTTTATATATATTATTAAACAATGACAGTGCTAGTTATTTGATGCATTTACAAAACTATCCTGAGACCATAAGTGACCCCAAATGTATGTGTGGCTACACATGTGACTTTTGAGAAGGCAGAATTGGCGATTTAGGGTTGGCAGCTGTATAAGCTCCCAGGTGGCACTGTTCGATATACATTAATTTTAAGGGTCTCAAGTCTTGCAGCATTCCAGAGAATTCTTCCTTAGCAGGATGCCTTGGGGCATGCAGGCATTTTACTTTCCGCCCGATGTTTGATCAGCGAGGCGAGGCGAGGCTCCTTCTTTCTTGGCCGGATGCTCTGAGTTGACACAAGCGATTATTAAATTGCTGTGAGACAGAGATGAGAGGGGAGCTTGTGCCGGGCTGCAAAACATATCTTAGTGTTAGGTGTAGGAATCATCTAAAAAACAACTCTTAAGTTGAACAATAAATAGCACGTCTTATTGAGGCAAATGTTGTGAAAGCTGCTCTAAACAAGCTTTGGAAATGCCAGCAAACCTGGTGGGAAACAGAAAGGCTAATGCTGCATCTTCATGATGACTCTTGGGTACAGGCGGGTTTGTTGTTTTTATATGTTTTGGCTTTTGATTTATTTATATTTCTTTACACACTAAGTGAACTGCTCTTATTTTATTTTCCTTTCATTACTCGCTTAGCGCGTGTGGTGGGTGACTGGACACCTCCCTATTAATATAAGCAGCGTTTGTTTTAATTATTCTCTACTTTCTTTGTAGCTGGCCATATCAGCAGGAAGTGCCATGCTCTAAACCCCACCCCTTGCCCCCGTGCGAGAGGGGGAGTAAAAGGAGATTAGAGAAGAAAGATAAGAGGGAGCAAAGCTGTGAAGGCATTTAAAGACAGCAGATACAAAATGAAACAAAAGCTGAAATTGAAAGGGTAAAACAGCAAAAGATGACTACGAGGAAGCAATGGAGGACCGCAGAGAAAGACAGAAGAGAAGGCGAATGGAAGAGTTGTAAATAGATCGATTGGGAATGAGAGCAGATACGGCGAGGAGACTAATTAAGAGAGTAGAACGATAGTTAATCCTAGAAAAGGTTATGGCAGATATAAGAAGTTTAGAAGCACGGAAGGAAAGAAAAGGACCAGTACGACAAGGGCGAAAAGGAGAAAACAATAGTTGTGCGCAGTAAGAGAGAGACGAGAAGGGAAAGAGAGAGAAGAGTAGAAGAGCACACTGAGGTTCCGAGCAGAGGGAAGAAAGGGAAGCTGTGAGGGAGAAAGAGGGAGGGAGAAAGAGGGAGGAAGTGGAGAACGGTGGAAAGAGTCTGCTGATTTCTTTGTTTTGCAAGAACACTGGAGCTGTAGTCAAAGAAACAGGCCTGGGGAAGTGCATCAATGTTGGGGATTCTTCATTGATCAGTTCCCTTCAAGGTCTCGTGGCCTGTGCTTTGAAGTACTGCACAGAGTGTGGCTCTAACATTTTCTCAGACATAACAGAGGTCATAGTTCAGCTTTAGAAAGTGCCCCCACCCGTAGTGTACCAGTTCAAGCCAGGCCATGTCATGAAAATGGACAATTCATTAAATGATGACAGATTCAAAATGGCACCCATTATTTGTGTCCACTAGTGAAGTATTTACATTTTTCAAACAGGTAAATTATTACAGTAAAACACTTCTGATGTTCATTTGCACTGTAAAACACTCCATTGTATATATCACTTGCACATTTCCACATGGCTTACATGTTTTTTACTTTTCAATAATAACCAGTTACATTACCAGCGTCTGTGTGTTTTTCTATTTATTTACATACAATGAGTCGGCCAGGGAGTGGCGGGAAAGAGGGGTGCTGGTGAGCCGATGAGGAGGATGTCCGTCTTACTAGCATTCAGGCAGAGATCATTGGTGACGCACCACTCCTGGATTGCAGACCGAATCTGGTGTGAGAGAAGGAGAAGAGTTGATCGAGGGGAGGCTGAAAGCGAGCTGGGTGTCATCCGCATAGCACTGGAAGTTGTGTGCTGGGAAAGACCGAGTGGAACCGTGAACCCCCCAGTGTAACCGCATGTCCAGGCAACATTGTCAGCCCAAGAGGCAAAGGGCACCCTCAGCAGACACTTCCTCCACCTTACATTAGCCATATGCATTGGCCTGCAATCAACCCTGCCCAGCAGACCACATGTGTGTATGACGACCTTCGACCATGTAGCATTAGCGACTTGCAAGCCCACATACAAGTATGCATGATGACCTACAGCATGTCATTGGCCACCCAACAGGTTCACAGTCGACTTGGGAGGAGGATGTCATCCCATCTACGCCACATGGCAACTCCACCTGTGCAAGCACAACAACTGCCGCACTGCAATGGGAAATGCAGGAGAAATGGCAGGAGCGAGGGGCACCAGGGCCCATCAGTGGCATGCCAGCTGCAAGTGGTGGATACACCACCACAGTCCACACCAGTGGATCAAGTGGCCGACCCAGCAGCATTGCACATGCTACTGCCAGCACTGCATGTGATAGCAGCACTATACATGCAGCTGCAGGTGCTGCAACCCCGGCAGCTGCAACTGCCCCTCCACAGCCAGCCCATGTAGTAATGTCTAGGGAGCCCGATGCTGCCACAGCACACATCAAGCTGCACAACACCCACCCACCTGCCTCACAGAGGGCTCATCATCTGGCGGCCCATGGCGCTGCTCCTTGAGAAATGTGGCCCACCCACAATCGGAACAACCTGGCAAGGGCAAGAGGCCAAGGAAATGATTGTTACTACATTACACTTTTTCACCTGGCATGGGGCTGGCAGGTGGGTGTGGTTATTGGGGGAGGTGGGTGGCATATGGATGTTGGGGATGCAGGAGGTGGGTGGGTATTGGCCAAGCATAATGTTTACTAAGGAGGGTGTTTCAGCTGATCTCTCTGTGTGAGGGGGCTAATAGCGATTGAAACTCTGTTTAAGATATTTGGGGCTAATCTCTTGTAGAGCTTCAAAGACAAGTGAGAGTGTTTTCAATTTAATCTTGGCTCCAATCTGAAATGAAACAACCCGGGGGATGGGGGATTCGGGAGAAAATGCCAGTTGGGAAGTTATTTCCTAGAGCTCCGGAGCACTGAGGCAGCGATGCCCAGAGTAATAGGAAATCGCCCTTGTTTCAATATTCACATATATTCGTACTAGGACATGCAAGAAGAAAGGTGTGAGACTCGTCAGCATCTCGGCGTGGTACCACTCCTGGGTTTCTTTTGTGGTTTAGCTAGCAGAAGGCAACACGCAGCTCTCTAGTTTAAAACACACAGAACGTTGATAACACTGTGGGGTCATGGGGCAATCTTTGTTTCTCTGCACAGGAGTAGGTCCTTCAATTACTTTAAAAATGTGCTCCCCTGCACCAAGTGTTGCAGGCAGGTGGGTGACTCTTTCTCTTTTTTCTTCTTGGTTCCATACACAGAGTGTAGTATGCAGGGATGTTGCTAGGACGGGAAAGGTTCAGGGCTATGCCAATGTTGGTACTCGGGGAGAGCTTGCCTTTTGGTTGTAGTCCCTGAGCTTCTTTCCTGGGCTACAACCATAAGACCCGAAGCTATAGCCCCCTGAACACCTCCTAACAATGCCAAAATCATGCAGGGTCCTGGGCACAGGAGGGAAACAGCTGGCAGCGCCTATGCTGGGGGCGGTGGAACTTGTCGTTTGTATATCCTTAGCCCAGACTGCGCTCGCAGATGGCGTTGCGGTCTGGGAATTCAGGGGACAGCTGCATGAATCTCCTTCCTATCTGGGACACGGAAGGTAAATGTGACAAAATGTCTTCTGCCCTGCAGGAGTATAGGGGTGAGTAGGGAACACACCACCTACTCTGCCAAACAACAGTGATCCCAGCCATAAAGGTAAAACAGGCACAGTTAAGAGATATACCACATTCGCCTTTTAGGGGGTGGAGGGAATGCTAAACACTTGAGAGTGGTGTGAATGTGATTCAGTAGTGACCCAAACAGCAAAGCACCAAAGCTCAAAATAAAGCGCATGTCCAACCAAGGGTCGATAACATATATATTCTGCGCATAGAAACACGTGTGTACAAGCGCGTTATAAATGCCTCATCAAATCCTATCATATATACTTTAATTGAACATACCAATGTAAGAAAACTAAATAGAAAAACTGTACAATACCCACCCCTGTGAAAAGAACAGAAAATATGCAGGAAACGAGAGAATGCAGCACTCTGGGTAAAGGGCTGATAGGCAATTTCTACAAAAATGTTCTTTTAAGGATAAAGGTGCACAAGTGATTTAACCGGCTTCTAGGGTCCCACACTGACCAAGTTGGCAGTTATTGGCCAATATTACCTTCTTCGCGATTACAGTGAACCAGGGTGTTTGTTGCTGTTCATGCAGTTCAAAACTGTTTGGGTACAGCGGTCAAGTTGTCCTAGGTGATGAGCACTGTTGAGAGGGTCGAACGGGAGCTCATTGCGGTTCGATGGTTAGTCCCGTGTTTGATTATTTGTTTTATCTTGCCATATTTCTGTTTTTATTTGTGCCCATTTGCTTTTAGAAACAATATTTTATAAAATAGCAATGACCAGTTTTTTACTAAATTTACAAGAGATCTTCTCTGCAATTAACGTTAGTTTAGCAGCTATCCATAGTACTTAGCATGCTTTTGTTTTTGTGTCGATTGAAGCATCAGCATTTACAATCTGCATCCGTCTTGCACAAACTGCCTGGGGAAGTAAACTACACTTCCCAGCAGTCTTGTAGTTCATCGTGCTCATTTCCTCCTAAATCCAGTGCGAATGCGCCGGCGCAAAGGAGACAAGCCGGCCTGTGCCGGTCCGTGGCCAGGCGTGTCGGCGTTCTGCTTGTGGTAAGATTTATGCTGTTAGCTATGGAAATACTTTCCCCATCTCCCAACGCCACCACCACTAATCCACCATGCCTCCACAACAGTTCTCAGTATGACACTGCCCCCTGTGCTTCACCTATGACTCCACCACCCGTATCCTCCGTAAATCAGCATTTAGAATTACCTAGTACACTGTCCCACACTGTTACTCACTCTATTAGTAACAAAGGTGGGGATCATACCATCACAAATCCCGTTGGCTCCTTGAATTGCATGCTCAATACAGGATCCTTGGTCAAGCATGCTCATGAAGTCTCCACCTATATTGAGGAAAACAATTTTGATGTCTGTGCTGTAACTGAAACTTGGGGCACTGCCGCATCGGGACCCTCACTTCAGTTTGCCATCCCTGATGGGTACTGCATGATTAGACAGGATAGAGAGACAGGGAGGGGAGGTGGGGTAGCCTGTATCTTAAGAAAATCTTTACTGGCCTGGAAAATCAAGGGACATTCTACGGAAGGAGCAGATCTCCTTCATATAAAAATAGGGATGAACTCCAAAACTACTGTGAACTTTGTTCTTATATATCGGCCCCCATCATGTTTAGGCAAATTTGGCACTGAACTTGTAAGTTATCTTTTGCCTTTACTGAAACCAAATTCCCGTTTTATAGTGCTTGGCGATTTTAACTATTGGCTGGATCACCCTGATGACCAGACTGGACTTGAATTAGCACATTCATTTACAGATCTAGGTTTTACACAAATAGTTCAAGCCCCTACTCACAACCTGGGACATACTCTGGATTGGGTAGCAGTCATTAATAGCCCACATCATGATGTATTGGTATCTCCCTGCCCATGGTCTGATCACAACGCTGTGCACTTCTCGATCACTGTAACTTTTGTCACTAAAGTCCAGCCTATTCATTTGGAAGCGATCTCATATCGCAATACTAAATCCCTTACTCTGGATAAAATCGAAGCATTCACTACTCAGACTCTACATATTCTAGAGACAGATGGCATTGACGTGCTCTTTAAGAAAATTAGCTCTAATCTTAAATTGGTAGCTGGCTCTCTCGCACCCATGAAAGCCAAAAAAATATCATCTGAAAGGAAACTAACTAATCCATGGTTTTCCTCTGATCTACAATCTCTGAAAGCGGCTTCTCTTAAGTTGTTTTACAACTGGAAAACGAATCAATCTGCCATAGCATTATCTAACTACAAAGTAGCCGCCAATAATTATAAAAGAGCTATCACGGAAGCCAAGAAATCTTACCTGGATTCCAGAATCCTACAGGCTACCTCAAACTCTAAGGAATTATTTAAAATTCTGAAAGAACAAGAGACTGTTTCAGAACCTGTAGTATCAATGATCATAAAAAATTACGACTGGTGCTTAGACATACAGAATGTCATGGCAAATAAACTGAATGGTATCAGAGACTCCATAGCCACTAAAAAAAGTGCATTTGACACACAAGGCACCCATTGTTACTCTCACCTGGTTCCCACAGGGGCGTTGATCGGACCCGGACAGCTGCGGTCTCCCGCAACGTGATGCGTAGTGCCGAGATGACTGTCTGGACTGGCCCGCCTAATCTCGTCTGCTTGATCCGTAGAAGTATTCTCCTGCAAGTGGAGAAAGGGATTTAGCCACCTGTGGATTTTAGTGATGGCCCCCTCCCACTGTTCTCGTTCTCCCCACTTGTCACCTCCGATATCCCTTTTTAGTAACCTCACCTTATGTTTTTAAATGATGAGCTCTCCATCCTGCATGGCATGCAGGGGCGCGTAGATACCAGTTACTTCACTGGTTTGAAGGTACTGGAGGAGTTCCAGAGGAATATTGACTCCAGGGTTTATAAAGTTCAAAGAGTTCAATATGTCCGATGTTCACTCTTGTTCCATTCCCTTGTTGAATTGCAGCTGGTTCAAAAGAATGTTGCCTGGAGGCAGCTGATGGCGTTCAGGTAAGAGTCTGTATTACCCAACACTGTCCGGTAAAAGTTGCATGAGTTTAACTTGTTGTTTTCTCTCCCTTTATATGTGCGGCATATGAAGGTGAGGCGTATTAAAGGGTAATGCCTCTGGTGGTAAATCAGGTAAGCCTATGGTGGTAAGAGATTGTATTTGTCGGCTCTCTTGGCTCACCTTGTTGTTTCTTTTGTTTTCCCCCAGGTGCTGGAGTTCGACGAAGAAAATGATGGAGGCAGCGCTGAGTCGAAAGATGCTGTGGACTGGTGAGTATAACGCGGCGCTGCTGCTGGTGATGCGACGCGTGCTGGAATAATATCATTTCAGGCTCAGAGTCGTCCAAGATCCAGAATCAGGTAAGGAATTAAAATAATGTCTGTGATCTAACCTTTTCTCCTTCTTTCCCCTTTTTCTAGGAGCTCCGGATTCGAGGCGGGCGTGGTAGAAGACTGGATGCTGGCTTGCAGGCACGGTGAGCGTTACGCTGCAGAATGCAGAATAACGCGAAGCATGTGTTGCTGGTCGGGCGTGGTTTAAATAGCCTTGAAAGTAGTCCCAGGTAAGATGTCCCTAGAACCACACCCGAGTAAAAAATAGTCCCTGTAGTAAAATAGTCCCCTCCAGACTTCACGTTGGCCTGGATTCATTTGCAGCATGGTCTGCCTGAGGTAAGTAATGACTATGAGCCTGGTGTCTTAGGCACCAGGACTGATTCCTATCATGAGCCTAGCGCCTAAGGCGCCAGGACTGAACCCAGATAGCCTCTAGCCGGGGCTGCTGAGGTTTTAATAAATGTCTGGATGCTTGCTTCTGGGGCTGATTGGCTTGGTCCAGATGCCCGGGGGTAGGCATCATGACAGCACTCCCCCCCAAGGCTCCTCCTAAGGTTGTTCTTCCCCTGGGCCCTGGTTTGTCTGGGAAGTTCCGATGGAATCTCTTCACCAACCGAGGTGCATGAACGTGGTCACTTGGCTCCCATGACCTTTCTTTTGGTCCGTAATCCTTCCAATCGATTAAATAAAAAAGTTTTCATTTAACCATCCTAGAGTCTAGGATATTATTTACCTCAAATTCAGGTTCTCCATTTATCAGGATGGGGTCAGGTGGTTTGGTTAATCTTGTTCCGGGTTGAACTGGTTTTAGAAGTGAAACATGAAAGACAGGATGGATCCGCATATTAGAGGGTAATTCTAATTTGACGGCCTCCGGGTTGATAATGGCTTTAATGGTGTAAGGTCCCAAATATCTAGGATTAAAAGTTTGAGTTCCTTTTAGAGGTATGTGTTTTGTAGACAGCCAAACTTGATCTCCAATCTGGTATTGAGGAGTGTCACTTCTATGTTGATCAGCATTTTTCTTGTATTTCTCTATTGCTTGTTTCAAATGTTCAGTTGCCTCCTTAAAGGCTTGTGTAATAGTAGAGTGCAGATGGGTCACTGCCGGCATTTCTAAGTGCTGGGGCGAATCGAGTTCTGAGGTTCGAGGATGATGTCCATATACGGTAAAAAGGGGCTTTGTCCGGTTCCTGAATGTACTGAGTTATTGTATGCGTATTCAGCAATCCATAAAATATCCTTCCAATTGCTTTAGGTCTGGTGTAGCATGCAACGTAGGTATTGTTCAAGAGTCAAGTTGGTCCTCTCCGTCTGACCATCGGTCTGGGGATGGTGACTGGTAGATAACCTCACGTCGATTTGTGCGAATTGACAACATTTCTTCCAAAATTGCGAAATGAATTAACTACCTCAGTCAGAGACCAATACGGAAGGAAATCCATGTATTCAAACAATGTTTTTGAGAAATTCCTTGGCCAAAATTGAAGCAGATGGTAATCCCTTTAAAGGAATAAAGTGGGACATCTTGGAAAAAAGACCAACAATAACTAGAATGATGATAAATCCATTACACAGAGGTAGATCTGTAATAAAGTCTAAAGACAAAGTGTGCAAGGGTGTGGGTGGAATTTCCAAAGGTTGTAAAAGACCGGCTGTTAATTTCTTCTGACTTTTGTTTTGGGCGCAGATACCACAGGACAGCACAAATGACTTTACGTCTTTTCGCCAGATGGGCCACCAGAATTGTCTTTTAATTTTAGCTTCAGTCTTTGCAATACCTGGGTGTCCTTCCATCAGAGCATCATGGTAATTGCAGATGACTAGTTCTTGTAGTTCCTTGTGTGGTAGAAATAGACGCCCTTGATAGTAAGATAAGTCATTGGTGACTGAATAATCTTGGCCCTTTTTGACCCAGTCCTGCAGGGCTGCTGAATCGAAAAGTTGTTGGATTTTTAAATGAATATCTTCTAAAGTCTGTAGAGTAGTTATGCCAAGGATTCTTTGTTCTGGAATGATAGGCACCGGTTCTGGGTTTGAATATGCTTCTCCCATCCCTATTCGGGATAAGGCATCTGCCTTACCATTCTTGCAACCTGGTCGACAAGTGATCACAAAATCGAATTCGGTGAGGAATAATGCCCATCGAAGTTGACGCGATGATTGGGCCTTGGCTGTTTTTAAATACTGCAGGTTCTTGTGATCGGTGATTACATTAATGGTGTGCCTGGAACCGAGAAGATAATGCCGCAAAGCCTTGAAGGAGGATTTGAGGGCTAACAACTCTTTATCGGTAACTGCATAGTTTAACTCGGGGGCTGAGAACTTTCTGGACCAAAATGCTACTGGATGAAGTTGACCGGTTTCAGGATCCTTCTGGGACAGGACAGCTCCCATGGCTAAACTGGATGCATCGGTTTCTACTACGTATGGGAGCTCGGGCGTGGATGCTTCAAGACAGGTGCAACGTGAATTTCAATTTCAGTTCTTAGAAGGCCTTTTCAGCCTCTTCGGTCAAGAAGCGTTTGTTTTTTCGCAAAAGTGCTGTGATGGGGTGTACAACCTGTGAGAAATCAGGAATAAATCTAGGGTAGAAATTAGCAAATCCAAGCATGCTTTGTACCCCTTTAGCTGAACTGGGTGATGGCCATTTGAGAATTGCATCCACATTTCGAGAGTCCATTCGGACTCCTTTTGGAGTCAGGATAAATCCAAGGAATTCAACTTCTGTAGCATGAAAAACACATTTTTCCACTTTTGCATATAACTTGTGCTGACGTAGTTTTTCGAGGACTGCACGAACGTGCTTAACATGGTCTGATTCTGAGGAGGAGTACACTAGAATATCGTCGATGTATACGACAACACAGACGTCAATGAGTTCACGAAGGACATCGCTCATAAAATACTGGAAGGCTGCTGGTGCATTGCAAAACCCGAAGGGCATCACCTGATACTCGAATAATCCGTACTTGGTGCGAAAGGCAGTCTTTCATTTGTCGCCTTTCTTTACACTTACCAGATGATATGCCCCTCGGAGATCTAATTTAGTGTAGATGCAAGCGTCCTTTACCTGGTCTAGTAATTCGGGGATCAAAGGCAATGGGTATCGGTTCTTCACTGTGATCTGATTTAATGCACGGTAGTCTATGCACGTTCTGAGGACACCTTCCTTTTTTGGCACGAAGAACAAAGCTGAGGATGCAGGGGACTTGGATGGACGATGAAGCCATTAGCAAGGTATTGGTCCAAGTATTGTCGTAGGTGAAGGTTTTCGGGTTCCGTAAGGGCATAGATCCTACTAAATGGAGGTTGTTCACCGGGTATAAGGTCGATTTGACAATCGTATGATCTGTGAGGTGGTAAGGTGTTTGCCTGTTCTTTTTGGAAAACATCCTGGAATTCTTGATATTCCTGAGGTACCTGCACGACTGGATTAGCGACTGTGGCCAGGCCTTTGTTCAAGGTTTTTTCCGCGTAACTGGTGTGTGCACAATCCGGGAAGGTTATTCTCTTCTCTCGCCAATCAATACAAGGACTATGTGTTTCCAACCAAGGTATCCCCAGTATTATTTGGAACTGCGGGGCTTTGATTAAATCAAACACAATAGTCTCTCGATGCCCATCCTGACCCAACAGTGTCATCTCTGCGGTGGAATAAGTTACAGGCCCAGAGGCAATTTCAGTTCCATCGACTGTGGTGATGACATCCAAAGTGGTCTTTTTGCAGAGAGGTAGATTCATCCTAGAAGCCAATTTGTGGTTCATATAGTTTCCTACGGCCCCGCTATCAATGTATGCCCTTACTGCGTGCATATGTGATGGCTGCCTTGGATCAATAAGGACCATTGGTATGATTAGGTGCAAGGTCTGAGTATCCTTCTTCAAGCTCGGCAAGCGGACCTCTACGCTTGTCGGGTGTGGTCTTTTCCCAAATCAGGCTCTGTTTGATTTGTATCAGCAACTCTGACCACTTTCTTGGATGGTTTTAAAGGGCAATCCCATAGAAAATGTCCTGAGGCCCCACAGTACAGACACAATTGCATCTGCCGTCTCCTTTCTCTATCCTTTTGAGTTAAGGGTCCCTTAACCCCCCCGATCTGCATCGGTTCTGATGCATCTGTTCCTTTGGGGGTAACATTGGGTTTAACCAATACCCGATTCTCGAACTTAGCTCGATCAGCCTTTCTATTCTGAAGTCGATGGTCTAACTGGACCACTAAGTCTATATATTCTGCGCAATCCTGAGGTGGGTTCACAACTTGGGCCAAAACATCTTTGAGTTCACCCCGAAGTCCACAATGAAATAATGTAATTCGTTTTACATCTGGCCATCCGGTTTCCACCACCAACCTATTGAAGGTTGTGATACAGTTTAGTAGATCCTGGTTACCTTGTCGTAAAGATAAAAGTTTGTTATCCAGGGCCTGTTCCTGTGAATGTCTGGCAAATAGTCTTTCCATGCTCAATTGAAAACCCTGAAAATCCCAAAGAAGAGGGTCATCCTGGTTGACTAGTGGAATTGACCAATCTGCTGCGCTGCCACTAAGGTATGATAGTACAAAGGCTACTTTGGCTTGGTTGTTTGGAAAAGCTACAGGTCTGCATAAAAAGTGCAAGCAGCATTGATTCATAAACACAGCAAACTTTTTCGTGTCCCCAGCAAAACGTTCGTGTGGAGCTAAAGGAATGCTCCCTGGTAGAACCACTTGCACATGATTGCTCGATGAAACGGGAGTTGGATTTCCCCCGAGTCCAAGTAGTGGTGTTTGCCCAGCTTGGTTTTGCAGCAATTGTCTAGCAAGATCATCAATGCGCTCCTTTGACACAATTAGTTCTCTCCTGAGGGCATTAGTTTCTTGGCGAGCGGAGTGCACTTCTGCCCTTAGTTCCCCTAACAATAGGGTTAGTTGGTCGGTTTCTGAGGTTTCCATTACGCCCGGGTGGGGATTTGTAGATGGGCTTTGCGTTCTGTTACGCTCACCTGGTTCCCACAGGGTGTCGATCGGACCTGGACAGCTACGGTCTCCCCCAACGTGATGCGTAGTGCAGAGATGACTGTCTGGACTGGCAGGCCTAATCTCGTCTGCTTCATCCGTAGAAGTATTCTCCTGCAAGTGGAGAAAGGGATTTATCCACCCGTGGATTTTAGTGATGGTCCCCTCCCACTGTTCTCGTTCTCCCCACTTTGTCACCTCAGATATCCCTTTTTAGTAACCTCACCTTATGTTTTTAAATGATGAGCTCTCCATCCTGCATGGCAGGCAGGGGCGCGTAGATACCAGTTACTTCACTGGTTTGAAGGTACTGGAGGAGTTCTGGAGGAATATTGACTCCGGGGTTTATAAAGTTCAAAGAGTTCAATATGTCCGATGTTCACTCTTGTCCATTCCTTTGTTGAATTGCAGCTGGTTCAAAAGAATGTTGCTTGGAGGCAGCTGATGGCGTTCAGGTAAGAGTCTGTATTACCAACACTGTCCGGTAAAAGTTGCCTGAGTTTAACTTGTTGTTTTCTCTCCCTTTATAGGTGCGGCATATGAAGGTGAGGCGTATTAAAGGGTAATGCCTCTGGTGGTAAATCAGGTAAGCCTATGGTGGTAAGAGATTGTATTTGTCGGCTCTCTTGGCTCACCTTGTTGTTTCTTTTGTTTTTCCCCAGGTGCTGGAGTTTGACGAAGAAAATGATGGAGGCAGCGCCGAGTCGAAAGATGCTGTGGACTGGTGAGTATAACGCGGCGCTGCTGCTGGTGATGCGACGCGTGCTGGAATAATATCCTTTCAGGCTCAGAGTCGTCCAAGATCCAGAATCAGGTAAGGAATTAAAATAATGTCAGTGATATAACCTTTTCTCCTTCTTTCCCCTTTTTCTAGGAGCTCCGGATTCGAGGTAGGCGTGGCAGAAGACTGGATGCTGGCTTGCAGGCACGGTGAGCATTACGCTGCAGAATGCAGAATAACGCGAAGGTGCCAGGACTGAACCCAGATAGCACCTAGCCGGGGCTGCTGAGGTTTTAATAAATGTCTGGATGCCTGCTTCCGGGGCTGATGGGCTTGGTCCAGATGCCCGGGAGTAGGCATCATGACACCCATATAGTCAATAATATTTTACCCAGGGATCCAGACATCCCTATCTCTGACCTTGTACCCATATCAGAGGAGGAGCTAACTCAAAGCAACTAATTGCACAGGTGATCCATGTGCCTCTACTATCATTAAAAAATACCCCCCTACCCTGGTACAGGCCATATGTAAATTTGTCAGTGCCTCACTTCGGAATTGTATGGTTCCGGATGACATGAAGCAAGCTTGGGTTACCCCACTATTGAAAAAATCCAATTTGGATCAAAATGTACCCACTAACTATAGGCCGATAACTAATATCCCGTTCTTACTAAAGATATTGCACCGGCTTGCCTATATTCAACTGGCCCAACATCTTAACTCCCATTCTATCCTTAATCTCTTCCAGTCAGGGTTCAGACAAGGTTTTGGCACCGAGACCTCGTTATTGGATCTCAAGTCACAACTGCTCCAAAGAGTGGACAACCAGAAGGTCTCTCTCCTTATCTCTTTGGACCAATCGGCAGCGTTTGACCTTGTCGAAAGTGGCTTATGTCAGTAGCCAACTGTTCGCAGGCCGCCACTAATTGGCTCCTCTCCTTCTTATCTAACAGATCTAGTAGAGTATGTGCCCATAATGCTAAAGCCTCGGCTATCCAGATATATTTTGATGTACCTCAAGGAGCCAGCTTGTCACCTTGCATAAATAACATTTTCATGACTCCCTTTTTTGCCCACCTTGCCCAGGAGGGCATATTATTCTCTATTTACACAGATGGCACACAATGTATCATCCCTCTTACTGGCCAGCATGACCAGGACGAAAGAGAACTTAATCGCATATTCACCATCATTGACCATTGGGTGATGTTGAATAATCTTGCTCTTAACCGTGGAAAGACGGAACTCATGGTCGTGGTTTCTGATAGAATTTTGGCTAAAATAGACCCAGTTTATAAACACTTTCAGCTGGGAGATGCTCTAATCCCCACTCTTCCCAAGGTGAAGATTCCGGGGGTGGTTCTGGACGTACTGCTCAATGTGAACTCTTATGTGGCCAGTACTGTGTCCTCTGCCACCTATTATATTAAACTGCTATCCCATTTGCGACCACTTATTTCTCAGCCTAACGCAGAGTCCATCGCTCGTGCCATTATAGGATCAAAATTGGATTATTGCTGTAGCCTACTAGCAGGTGCTGGTAAAAAGACCATTAGCCGCCTTCAGGTGGTTCAGAATGGAGCGGTTAGAGTAGTTTCTGGACTTACCTACAGAGCACATGTATCCGAGGCACGTTGCGCATTGCACTGGTTGCCCGTGGATGCACGAATTACCTTCAGACTCATGGTTATCACCTTTAAATGCCTCAAGGACTCTATGCCCACCTACCTACAAAGGCATATAGGAATAAAACCCAACCTCAGAAATCTTCGCTCTAATAATCAGGACCTGCTTGACCAGCCCAAATTTAAAACAAAAAAAGCACAATGGGGTGCTTTCGCCTTTGCAGCGCCGGCTATCTGGAACACCTTACCAGGTCAGCTGAGAAACTCCGTAGCCTTGAGCAACTTCAAGAAGGACCTACAAACCTTCCTCTTCAAGTAGCAGTATACGATTCTTAGTTCTCTCTCTTCGACCCCTGTTCTCCCGGTTTCTCCAAGTCTTTTTTTGTCTTGTCTGTGCCCTCACACCTAAGGGTTTATGGTTGCGCAATATAAATGTAATAAAGTAAAGTAAAAAAGCTTAGAGACATGTGTATAGTAAGGGCCTCCATAGTCGGTTCGATGGTTAGTTAAAAAAATGCTGTAGATTGGATGATATTATATGATATGATATATGATGAGTTTATTTATATAGTGCCTATACACAATAAATGTGTTTAAAAGCGCTTCAAGGCAAGGGAGAGAACAAGGGAAAATACAATGACATTCTTACAGGCCATGAATAGTAAGGATGTGAAATTAACTATTGCACTCGGCCTGACAACATTTCAGATAGTGCAAGAGCTAAGAAATAGGTACGGAAGGGAGGGCGAGAGTGGTAAGGAAATGGAAACAGACAGGCGACTACCGTACTAGGCCTGACGACATTTCAGATTGGGCTGGAGAGGTGGGCGGACAAAAATGGGAGGGGGGAGGAGACAGATGAGGTTGCTATCATACTAGGTCCAGGGACAATTCTGATAAGTGCATAGAAGTAAGTAAGGGGAGGAGATAGGAAAAGGGCAAAAGGGAGAGGAGGAGAGAACAGAGAGTAAGCTGTCAAAAAGAGTGGATAAGTAAGAGGGGAGAGCTAATAATTTAAATTGTCCTCTAAACTAACCAGACAACCTTTAATGTGTGGTGGGAACTGGTCCTATTGGGGACTTTCGTCACCTGGGACCACAACCAATCTTGTACCTTTTTTGGTTGCGCCACTCAGTCTTCTAGGAAGGTCCAATAAGTATCCAGATCATCCCATATGCATTCTGGGAGAATTCTGAGCTGGCTTGCCCTGAAGTAATTATACAGATGGGGGCCCGGAAACCCCTGCGGTCCTTCAAGAGGATGTAATAGCAACGTTTAATTCTGGGCTTTTTTCCCTGCTAAATAAACCTATAAATCATGAAGTCCAGTTCTCTGAAGAAGCAATCCGGCAATAGAGAGCGGATCATAGTAAAGAGAAAGAACATACGGGAAAGTGCGTTCATCTTGACCGCCGTCATCCTTCCTGACCAGGAGAGTATTAGTGTTGACCATCCCTTAAGGTCCATTCTCAGGGTATCAACGCAGGACGTTGTAATTCAGGGTAGGTCGTCTTGTTAAATCATTAGGGATACGGACCCCCAAATATATGATGGCTTTTTTCTCCCCCTTTATCCCTCGTCCTCCCTTTTATATGCTGTACCAGACCCCATTGTTCAGATTAGTAGGATAATCGACTTGCTGACATCGACCCATAACACTGGAAATTCCATGTATGTAATCATAGTCTCCATCATTTCCCAGAAGCAACTCTCCTGTATCGCTAAGGTACCCCATTATACCATCAGCAAAAAGAGATATTGTAAAGTACATCCGGCACATGCATTCCCTGTGATATTAGGGTGTGCATCACATTCCATGCTTGTGGAAGAGAGGCTACGGCACCGTCACCCACCTGAACGCATCTGCTATCATACACTACTCTAAGACACATCACACGGCATATCTGCCATAAGAATGCAGCTATCCCCCACAACCGAAATTCGGTCTAGCTGGACACATAATGAGTCTCCTGCACCGCATACTCTCCAGACTCCTGCACAGCACCCATCCACATGCCAGCACGACATGGGGAGCTAACAGTGACTTGGCCAGCCCTACCTACTTTCGTATTGGCTAAACTGCACACACGCATACTATACTACTATGACGAATTTACCATACCTTGGACATCAGTCCCCCGATGGCGTGCACCTACGCAGATCTGAGTGATTGCGACCCCAAAGGACGGAAAATATGGCTTACTTACTCGAACTGATAGTTGCAGTACAGAATCTGACTGCAGAAGTACAGACCCTTAAGAATGAGAATTTCTTTTTAAGGCAAGCTCATGCTAATCGAGATGCCTTGCCCGTGGGGTCCTTAGCAGGTGGATAAATACCATGGGGACCCCAAGAAACCTAGAGAACTTTTGGATGCCTACACTGTGATCTTTTCATTTAGACAAGTTATGTTTCAATCAGACAGGGCTACAGTAGGGTTCCTGATTACACATCGGGCTTCCAGTGCTCTAGCTAGGGCTACTCCATTGTTTCCAGGGATGATTCTTTACTGAGCAACTATGATGGCTTTATAGTTTCTTTTAAAACTTGTTTTGCTGGACCTGATTTATAGTATACACCCCATGAATGGCTCTTGGACTTTCAGCAAGGCAACCTTGATGTATTAGCTTACACGGTGTCCAGTCATTTGGTCGACTACAAACTGGCGACTGCAATTTGGTCGACGTCATTTGGTCGAAAACCAAATGGTCGAATTTTTTTTTTTTATTTATATATGTGTTTTGTGGGTTTTCGTGTTTAAAAAAAAAGAAAGAAAAAAAAGGGGGTTGGGGGGAGACCGCCCCCCCAAAAAAAAAAAAAGGGGGGTAAAAATAAAATAAAAAAAAAAATCGACCATTTGGTTTTCGACATTTGTATTCACTTGCCTCATTGGTTAGGGAGATATAATGCCTATATATTCTATAGGGGAAGGCAACTGCTGTTGGATATTCTTTAACTGGTAGCCCCCTACTAAGGAAATCCTACTAAAAAACATTACACTTCACGCTACTACCTTATTGGTTGGCACCATGCTCTGGACAAAATTCTAATTGGTTGGTGGTTTGCTCATCAGACCTTAGGCACTTTAATTTGATGCCGGCATGCGTAGTGAGGAAGGAGATACGAAGAGACTGCTTTGATTCATTTTGAAGATGTTTACTCCTTTCCTATTCCTAGGCCTGACACCTTTATCTGCAAACTCGCTCATGGCCTTGGCATTGTCCCTGTGTCTGGCTGCACCACGGAAATAGCAGGTGCGCTGTCTAGCCAAGCCGGGAATAGATTTCCATTGCTCCGATCATGCGGTAGGCGATCAACGGTCCCACCAAAACACTCCTTCCAGAAAACTCACAATCATGTGTGCACTTATGTTCTTTGCCACTCAGATATCTGGCCACTTGGACAGCAAGTCCACAACCACAATTACGTACGTGCTCTGATGTCCTCATGCCGATATTGGTTCCCAAACTGAATTGGGCGGTTCAATTACGTTCATGTGTGGCGTCCTGGCAACCAGAATCCTATCACTATTTTTACATCCCTCAATTCTCCACTTCCTCATCCAATCCAGGCCACCAGAAGTCCTGACAAATAAGTCCCTTTGTCTTAACAGCCCCACATTCCCCTCATGGCATATCGCAAGTACAACTCCTCTCTTTCCCTACGGCACCACCATTCGATCTCCTTGAGTCAAAAGTCCTTTCTCCATACTCAATTCATTTTTTATTCTCTTAAATCCTCTCAATTCCTCCTCCACACCTTCCTTCGGCCATCTCTTCTGCACATACCTTACAACTATGCTATACACTTCATCCTTCTCACACTGTTCTCTCCATTCCCTTTCATCTGCTACTCTGCAATTTGCAAATACTTCTCCATCCTCTTTACACCCTCTCCAATCATCAGCTTCCACGGGATTGCGGGACAACCATCTGCTATCACATTCAGTTCACCCTTCACATGTCTCACCTCCATATCCAGACCTTGCATCCCACTGATCCACCTGGTAATCCTCCTAGAAATGCCATCTAAGCCTTTCTTGTTGAAATCACCAACTAGTGGTTTATGATCCGTCACCAGTACAATTTTCTCTTGCTTGAATTTCTCCGCTCCCCACACACATGCTAACGCCTCTCTTTCTATAACAGAGTACCTCCACAGTGCATCTTTCAACAACCTTGATGCAAAAGCTACAGTTTCCAATTCCTTTCCTTTTTGCTGCATTAGCACACAGCCCAAACCATTCTCACTGGCATCAGTAAACAATTTCACATCCCAATCATCTTTCAATCCTTTTAAAATGGGTGCTGGAAACAAACAATTTCTCACATCCCAAACTCCCTTTCACACTCTTCACACCAATCATATATTACCCCTTTCTTTGCCATCATCCTCTTGGTTTTCCACCAAATTCTTTAACAAATTTCCTGTAATACTCCACCAGTCCTAGATATGAAGACAAATCCTTTCTATCTTTTGGAGCCCTCATCATTTTGATTGCCTCTACCGTGGACATATTGGCCTTTATTCCTTCTGCAGACAACGTATGCCCAAGATACTGAACACTATTTCCTCTGAACGTGCATTTTTCAATGGATATGGTCAAATCAGCATCATCTATTCCCCCAACACACCTTTCAACCGTTCATCATGTTCCCCAATGTCTTTTCCCCATACCAGAATATCATCTTGATAACAATACTAAGTGTGATAAGTGTGGCTGGTCAGCCATCGCTACAGGTAGTACAGGTTTGTACCAAAGGTGAATTTGTACTGTCACTTGTAATCTTAATTGTGTGTGGTGTTCCGAAAGGGCACTGCATATGATTATGCCTAACACATATTTAAGTAATTTTGGATCTCACTCTAAGTTACTAGGGAAATTCAGACGTGGACGACTTGCTCACTTTTCTTAGAGAGGCACAGCTCCACCCTACTGATGAGGTTCAAACAGACTGAAACACGTGTCTGGGGTTGTTGTTGGTACTCTTGTCCAGAAAAGAATTACTTAGCATTATGGTGCTAGACTGCCCTAGGGCAGGACAATGATATGTTTTAGATATTTCTCCTCTGTGAAAGATAGTGAGCTAAAGACTCTGGGTAAGTCTCTCGTAACCAGGACCAATGTGTGGCATAGGGACTCCCAGGATCCCCCTTGTTTTGTGCATATTTAATTAACTTTAAGTATAATGAGCAAGGGGTCCACATCTGGATTCCCCTAGTAACTTAGGGCGAGACCCAGAGAGGCACGGCTCCACCCTACTAATGAGGTCCACCCAGACAGAAATACGTGTCTGGGGTTTATTTTATTTATTTGGATTATCAAGCACCCAGCGACCCAGAGGGCTGCTGTTGGTTCTCTTGTTCAGAGGAGAATTGCTTAGCATTTCATTGCTGGACTGCCCTAAGGCAGGATAAAGACTGATACGTTTTAGATATTTCTCCTCTGTGAAAGATAGTGAGCTAAACACTCTGGGCAAGTCTTTCGTAACCAGGACTAATGTCTGGCAGAGGGACTCCCAGCACTCCCCTTGTTTTTTGCATATTTAAGTAACTTTGGGTCTCACCCTAAGTTAATAGGGGAATCCAGACGTGGACCCCATTGCTCAGTATTATTAGAGAAGCACATCTGTACCCTACTGATGAGATCTAACCAGATCGAAACACGTGTCTGGGGTTGCTGTTGGTACTCTTGTTCAGACAAGAATTGCTTAGCATTTCGGTGCTGGACTGTCCTAGGGCAAGACAAAGACTGATATGTTTTAGATATTCTCCTCTGTGAAAGATAGTGAGCTAAAGACTCTGGGTAAGTCTCTCATAGCCAGGACTAATGTCTGGCAGAGGGACTCCCAGGACTCCCCTTGTTTTTTGCATATTGAAATAACTTCGGTCTCACCCTAAGTAACTAGGGGAATCCAGACGTGGACCCTGTGGTAACTATTCTTAGAGAGGCACAGCTCCACCCTACTGAGAGGTCCAACCAGACCGAAATACGTGTCTGAGGTTGCTGTTGGTACTCTTGTTCAGAGTAGAATTGCCTAGCTTTTTGTTGCAGGACTTCCCCAGGGCAGGGCAAATACTGATATATTTATATGTATATTTAGTATTTACAAAGCATGAACTATGGCCCAAGGGCATCAAGGCACTGAGAAATAGCAGTTTTACAGAACAGAAACAGCCAAAACCTAAGGAACAGTGAGAGAGCCAAAAAGATGAGTCTTTAGTAACTTACTAAAAGGAAGGTATACAGTCTGAACTCTTAGATGCAATGGCAAGGCAATCCATAGAGTAGGGGCCAGTACCGGAAAGGATCAGCCCCCAAGACGCTTGCAACGAAATTTAGGAATTTTCAGCAGAATTTGTGATTCTGATCGTAAGCTTCTGGTGGGATAATACCTTGCAAGTTTTTTCCGTAAATAGTGAGGCCCCACATTATGGAGAGCTCGATGCACGATACATAAAATCTTAAACTCAATTCTCTCCCCCACTGGAAGCAAGTGAAGCCGAAGAAGAAGAGCAGCAGAAGAGGTTAATCGTGGAGCTTGAAGAGCAAGTCGGGTCGACGCAGTTTGGAGAACTTGAAGTCTCTGAATTTGATACTTGGGCTGTCCTAAATAGATACCTTTGCAGTAATTTAAAGACCCCATTATCGAGGAGGTTTCTAGGGTAATGCGATTTTCCCAGAGGGAGCAAAGGAAGACTTTTTCGCAGGGCTTTCAATTTTCCAAAGCCCGCCCCACATATGGCAGAGATTTGGGCTTCAGATGTTTTGGATATTTCTTCTCTGTCAAAGACAGTGAGCAAAAGAATCTGGGTTAGGCTCTCGTAATCAGGACCAATGTCTGGCAAAGAGACTCCCAGGACCACCCTGTTTTTTTGCAAATTTAAGTAACTTTGGGTCTCTCTCTAAGTTACCAGGGGAATTCAGACGTGGACCCCTTGCTCACTATTCTTAAAGAGGCACAGCTCCACCCTACCGATGAGGTCCAACCTGACCGAAATACATGTCTGGTGTTTATTTATTTGGATTCATCAAGCACCCAGTGGCCTGGAGGGTTGCTGTTGGTTCTCTTTTTGAGCGGAAAATTGCTTTGCATTTCTGTGCTTGACTGCCCCAGGCAGGACAAAGACTGATATGTTTTAGATATTTCTCCTCTGTGAAATATAGAGAGCTAAAGACTCTGGCTAAGTCTGTCGTAACCAGGACTAATATCTGGCAGAGGGACTCCCAGGACTCCCCTTGTTTTTTGCATATTTAAGTAACTTTGGGTATCACCCTAAGTTACTAGGGTAATCAAGATAGTAAAGTCAAGTCATAAGGACTGGGGGGATATGTTAGAGGACATTCTGTAGAAATGGTTGGAGCTGTTGGTGAAAATGCTTTATCATTGTTCCCCTGTGTGGGGTCGTGTATTACAACTATATATGTTTTGTGTTGCTTTCGCTTGCCCAACGGGCCATATATCTTGTCTTTCATGGATGGAATATAATTCCATTATTTTCTGTGTTGATATTGCTTGCTTTATGTATTGGTCCATGCTACATGTTCACACGTATTAAGGTGTGTTTTGTAAGTAGTTTAGTAAGCGAGGATAGGTGTTGCAGGAAGTGGTATCAAAATCACATATGAATCATTAACCAGGTTGTAGATAGGGAGGGCTTTTCCCCTGTTCTTCCCCCTTTCCTCTCCGACTTAAGAGTTCCTAACCCTCTATTCGGTGTTCCTAACTTCCCATCCCATCCACAACCTCTCCCTAACTCCTCTTACCCCCATTGGCTGCCACGTGGTTTCCTGTGTGTTAGTATCAGGTGCCTGTGCCAACCACGGGGGAGGGTCGAATTCCTTCGGCTTCTGTGGTTCGGGGGAGTGTTGATTCCTCTCCTCCTTTATTGTATGCATATTGACACTTTGAGTCTCACCCTAAGCTAATAGGGGAATCCAGACGTGGCCTGCTTGCTCGCTAGTCATAGAGAGGCACATCTCCACCCTACTAACGAGTTCCAACCAGACCAAAACATGTGTCTGGGGTTTCTGTTGGTACTCTTGTTCAGAGGAGAATTGCTTAGCATTTCTGTGCTGGACTGCCCTAGGGCAGGACAAAGACTGATATGTTTTAGATATTTTTCCTCTGTGATAGATAGTGAGCTAAAGACTCTGGGTAAGTCTCTCGTAACCAGGATAGATGTCTGGCAGAGGGACTCCCAGGACTCTCCTTGTTTTTTGCATATTTAAGTAACTTTGGGTCTCACCCTCAGTCACTAGGGGAATCAGATGTGGACCCCTTGCTCACTATTCTTAGAGAGGCACAGCTCCACCTTACTGATGAGGTCCAACCAGAACAAAACATGTGTCTGGGGTTGTTGTTGGTACTCGAGGAGAATTGCTTAACATTTTGGTGCTGGACTGCCCTAGGGAAGGACAAAGACTGATATATTTTAGATATTTCTCCTCTGTGAAAGATAGTGAGCTATAGAATCTGGGTAAGGCTCCTGTAACCAAGACCAACGTCTGGCAGAGAGACTCCCAGGACCCCCCTTGATTTTTGCATAATTAGGGTGATTCCTTAAGTTACTAGGCTAATCCAGACGTGAACTCCTTGCTCACTGTTCTTAGAGAGGCACAGCTCCACCCTACTGATGAGGTCCAACAAGACCAAAACGTGTCTGGGGTTGCTGTTGGTACTCTTGTTCAGAGGAGAATTGCTTAGCATTTCGGTGCTGGACTGCCCTAGGGCAAGACAAAGACTGATATGTTTTAGATATTCTCCTCTGTGAAAGATAGTAAGCTAAAGACTCTGGGTAAGTCTCTCCTAACCAGGACTAATGTCTGGCAGAGGGACTCCCAGGACTCCCCTTGTTTTTTGCATATTGAAGTAACTTCGGGTCTCACCCTAAGTTACTAGGGGAATCCAGAAGTGGACCCCATTGCGCAATATTCTTAGAGAGGCACAGCTCCAGCCCACTGATGAGGTCCAACCAAACCAAAACACACGTCTGGGGTTGCTGTTGGTACTCTTGTTCAGAGGAGAATTGCTTAGCATTTCGGTGCTGGAATGCCCTAGGGCTGGACAAAGACTGATATGTTTTAGATATTCTCCTCTGTGAAATATAGTGAGCTAAAAACTATGGGTAAGTCTCTCGTAAACAGGACTAATGTCTGGCTGAGGGACTCCCAGGACTCCCCTTGATTTTTGCATATTTAAGTAACTTTGGGTCTCACCCTAAGTTAATAGGGGAATCCAGACGTGGACCCCATTGCGCAATATTCTTAGAGAGGCACAGCTCTACCCTACTGATGAGGTCTAACCAGACCGAAACACCTGTCTGTGGTTGCTGTTGGTACTCTTGTTCAGAGGAGAATTGCTTAGCATTTCGGTGCTGGACTACCCTAGGACAGGACAAAGACTGATATGTTTTAGATATTCTCCTCTGTGAAAGATTGTGAGTTAAAGATGTTGGGTAAGTCTCTCGTAACCAGGACCAACGTCTGGCAGAGAAACTCCCAGGACCACCCTTGATTTTTGCATATTTAGGGTCTTGCCCTAAGTTACTAGCCGAATCCAGACGTGAACCCCTTGCTTACTATTCTTAGAGAGGCACAGCTCCACCCTACTGATGAGGTCCAACCAGACCAAAACATGTGTCTGGGGTTGCTGTTGGTACTCTTGTTCAGAGGAGAATTGCTTAGCATTTCGGTGCTGGACTGCCATACAACAGGACAAATACTGAAATGTATAAAGACTCTGGGTAAGTCTCTCCTTACCAGGACTAATGTCTGTCAGAGGTACTCCCAAGACCTCCCTTGTTTTTTCGTGAATGTACTATATTGGGTTAACGTCTGGTATTTATCTGGTGCAATATTTTCTATACACCCCTTGCTGTAAACTCCCACGTGATTCCAACCTGTAAATAGGTTGTATTTTAAAACTAGGGGGTATTAAAAATACGCTTCATTTTTACCATTATCTCCAAGCCTGCAATGAAGCCGAAAACACCTTAAACTGTCCATGCACTAGATAATGTATTATATTTCAGTAAGCCACCCCCCATTCTTCCCCAACCATTGTATGCAATAAGGCAATTACAAGTTGCTGAGGGATTGCCATATAAGGTCAGGAGACTCTGAGGTGACTTTTCATACCTTTCCTCATCGCTGAGTACTTTATTACTACATCAATACAGAGAGCAGTCCCCAATTCCCACACCTCTCCTTTAATACTTGACGTCATTCGTCCCTCAGCGGCAATAGAAGTCTTCAAACGTATGTGAACCAGTATGTCTGAACTATATCAACAAGTATGCAAACCATAATGTGTGGCTAACTAATATGTTAAGCAGTTTAGGATAAACCTGTTTCATCACCAGCTGACCACCTATTTTAAAATATCCGTCTATATGCAGGTTTTTATTTGTGCAAAGCTGCTGCAGCACAAAGTAGTATATATGTGTTCTTTTTCATAAGTTTATGACTGTGAACCTCAGGAAGAAAATGCATATGAAAATAGTCTGGAAAGCTTGAGTATTTTTCAATTCACTATTTGCTGTTCATTGTGGCAGCTTAAAATGTGAATCCAGAACTCCCAGGTGCGTTTACCTTGTAGTAGGTGAACTGTAAACCTCCTAGCTAGCTGGTGTGCAGCCTTCTTCCAAGGTGGCCAAGAGTTGCAATACTCCCCATCATGGTTCTCAGAACATTTTTATTGCTGAAGTCCATAAAGAGCAAGCTTTGGCAAAGCCATTTGCCAGGTAATGCCATAATGGTGTGGCATAACCATAAGGAGGTATGATCTGTAAAATGATGTGAGTACCGGGGCATATGATAGCAGTACCTGGCAGGTGTCTAGCTAATACAGTGTTTTAGCTAGTGCTTGTTTTTAACAGGACTTTGGTGCAAGAAACGGATGCAAGGGTAGACATTCTGTTATAAATGAAGTGGCTAAAGGCTCTCTTGTTTAAGACATGTGTATTGCAGTAGTAGAATATTCACATCTCCAATTAAGCCATTTGTTCTAAGAAGCTTGCTTTTAAATAACACTCTCAGGCTATTTACAGCACAACGTTTGATGTTACTGAGTGATGGAGCTAGCTCAAGGAAGAGTTGTTGGTAGAGAACAGCAGGTTGGGGATGAGAATTGCTATAGGGATAAGCATGGTCATGGCTAATCAATGGGTGGGTAAATGAACAAACAACGTTGACAAGTTGTGTGTCCCTCCTCACATCCCATCTCGCTTCTCTCATATTCCAATGCCATTATTTCGGTTTATAGGTGGTGCATAAGCACCACCGAATACCCAAAACTAATAAGTGGGGTGACACATTAGCATAAGGACTGTACATACCTCTGGAAGTGTCATGGGACACACAGACACAAAGCAACATAATACAAGTCTCTTTTAGGACACAGATGTGTACTCAGCCGAAGCGATTAATTAGATTGATTGATATTGATATTGATATTTTATTTCTATCGCGCTCGTACACAAGTGTATCAGAGTGCGACAAGGCAACGGAGGGGAACAGGGGAGAACAAAACAGCGATCTTCCTAGGCCCAGTGATATTGAGAACGTGCAAGTGCATGGGAGAGGGGGGGAAAGTGCATGGATTGGCAGTAGAACATGTTTCTATTCTGCATTAAAGTAGGAATCTACTTGTTGTGTTTGTTTTCTTCATGGGAGCATAAGGACGAGAAGGCTAAGTGTTATAAACTTCTTAAACAAAGCTATTGGAACACCTTATGCCTGAAAAGGAGCAACTTGATATCTCTTCAAACAGGCCACTCCCTAAAAGATGTAAACACACTGTTAGGTAAGATTTGCACAGAACTAGTAAATCTTCCTTTCCTGGTTCAACCCCAGAACTTTTTGCTTTATTAGTGGGATGTTTTTCATTGATACCGCAGTGAGTGGTAACCTTCCTCCACACTCACTATAGACTCACATGGCTACCCACACAGAAACCCACCCAGCGTCCCTAATTACTGTTCCAAGTTTTACATGTTGAGCCTCGACCGCACCTTGCTCGTTCTGTACAGCACGTACTACTGCATTGTGCACCCCAACCACTGTCACGAGACTTCTACCAAGACACCTCTAAAGCACTTAAAGTGCAATGACGACTAGTGCAACACGCGAGGACTTCGGCCTGCCACACTAAGCACCCGCATTTAACTTTGATCATATGCTGTGACCTCGCCACTTAATAACACGCCTCCTCCACATGCTTGCTTATATGTCACTGCTCCCGATGCTACACTGGTAATACAACCTAGCTTGCTGCTCTACTGAGCCAAATTCATGTCCTGCCAGGCACCCTGATTGACTGTCAATGCTCTGCAAACCATGCGCCTAGTTACGTTGTTACTGCCTATCTGTAAACCAAACAAAAATGCACGTGTCCAGTAAAAGTCGAATCTGCCTACTTGTGAATTTCTAGCCACTGTTGTTTTTGCCTGTTTTCTAGCCACTGTTGATTTTGCATATTTCCTGCCTCTCTAGCCAAAGTCGAATATGCCTACATGTGAATTCTAGCCATTGATGATTTTGCCTGTTTCCTGACTCTCTATCCAAAGTCGATTCTGCCCACTTGTGAATTCTAGCCATTGCTGATTTTGCCTATTTCTGACTCTCTAGCCAAAGATGAATCTGCCTACTCGTGAATTCTAGCCAATGCTGATTTTGCCTGTTTCCTGACTCTCTAGCCAAAGTCAATTCTGCCGACTTTTGAATTCTAGCCATTGCTGATTTTGCTTATTTCCTGACTCTCTAGCCAAAGTCGAATCTGCCTACTTGTGAATTCTAGACAATGTTTAGCCAAAATCGTTTCTGACTACCTGTGTATACACAGCCCTAACTGAATCTGCCTACCTCAGCCTTTCTACCCAGACCACATTGCAAACAAGACCATGCTCACCTGGCTCATTGTCATCATGTTCCATTCTGTATTATGCAAGACAGTGTACCTTGGAGTGGTAATAATTACATAGTGCTTAGTAATGGCCTTGGCAAACTAGGATGCCTAGGACACTTCCCCATCCCCTGCCCTACTCCTTTCCTGCCGACTATGTCACCCTTTCCTCTTTGCCCCCAGCAACACCACACTGTCACTAGCACTGACTGCCCACTTGATACCTCAGCCACCACTACCTCGGACATAACGCTGAGGCACCCTAGACTAGGGACGCCAACCCTAATACTAAGCCCACCCACACCAAATATACAACCAAACACCTCACAACTATGCCTCTAGTCAACCTACGCACAATTACTCCTAACCTCACTAGCCGGAACAATAGACTAGGCACTAGACTCCCCATGACTAGTAAGCTTTTTGCTAAACACCACACTAGGTCCATCTATAATAACTTAGCCTCCAACAAACCGAAACTACTCCCCCTAAAAGGTGCTCTACTGAATGGCAGATCACTTGCTGCCCATCACACAGAAATCGCTGACACTATCCTAACTAATGACCTCGACTTCCTTGCCCTGACAGAAAAGTGGCTGCACGAGGCATCAGGACCATACCTAACCTTAGCCATCCCGGACAAATACTCTATCCTCAGAGGCGACAGACCTAATGCTCGAGGAGGAGGTGTAGCTATTATCTTTAATTCCTCCTTAGATCTCAGATCAGTCACCGGCTCTCCATTAAAATCCTGTGAGCATCTCACTATCAAGCTACAAACCTCTCCCAAAAGCATGATCTCCATTCACTTAATATACAGACCCCCAGACCCCTCGGGAGCCTTTGAGGAAGACATCACCTCCCTAATAGCCGAGAACTCCAAGCCTTTAGCACAAACTATTATCCTCTGAGATTTTAACCTGGGGTACAATGATCCCAATGACACTCCTGCCTCATCCCTAGCTAATGCTCTAGCGGAGCATGGCTTCACACAACTTAGCTCCCTACCCACCCACCAGAAGGGTGGGATCATTGACTGGGTCACAACTCTCAACTGCAATGTCACCTGCAAAGTCCCCCAACCACTCGTATGGACTGACTACTACCTCATTCCATTAGATATCAATATCAATAGCCTTCCTGCTAAAAAGTGCCCCACTGCACCAGCCTGTCCGACCAGGAATAAGCGTAACATTACTGCTGAAGCCCTAATTCCATTGATCAACCCTACCCTCAATGCACTTCCTGCCACAGCCAACCTCAACCTAATGGTCAATACCTACAACGACTCCATGGCCTGTGCCATTGATACCATCACCCACTCAAACTACGCAAAGGAAAACCCAGAGCTCACCTGAACTCATGGGTACACCCCAGAACTCAAAACTCTGAGAAAAGAGAAAGCTAAATTAGAAATACTTTGGAAAACGGCACCCTCTGCCGAAAACAAAACTAATCTAACAAACTTATCCTCCTATATAAAAAGGAGATAATTTGCACCAAGAAAGAAGCCTACAACGTCAGGATAAAACAGGCAGGATCCTGCACCAAATAATTATTTAATATATTGAAGGAACTAGAAAATCCTAACCCACCCACCGACACCTGCATAAAAGATAAACCCTGGTGCACCAGCATCCAGAATGCCCTCACCAACAAGATTGCAGGGCTACGAACTAAAATAGAAGATAAACGTCAACAACTTACCAGTAGCAATCCCACCAGCCCTAGTACACCACCGCCCAACGACTCTAACTTAGGCTTTACATTCAAAAAGGTAATGATACCGCAAGTACAAAAAATGATAGCTTCTTTAAAACCCTTCAACTGCAAAGGGGACAGCTGTCCCTCCCAGATTATAAAAGACGCAGCCAGAGACTTGCCCCCCTTCATCACTAAATTAATAAACTTATCCTTCTCCACCAATTCAGTCCCCAGTAACTTGAAACAATCATGGGTTCTCCCACTTCTAAAAAAAACAATTCCTAGACCCTGCCATACCAATGAATTACAGACCGATCACCAAGGTCCCATTCTTGCTAAAAATCCTCGACAGAGTTGCCTACCTGCAAATTCAGGACTACTTAGAGACAAATCAATAGCTAGGAATACGTCAATCAGGCTTTAGACCGCTACATGGAACAGAAACTGCCCTTGTGGACCTCAAAAGCCAGATTGATGAAATCAAAGACAAAGGTAACACCGCCATCCTACTCCTCTTAGTCCTCTCAGGGGCCTTTGACCTGGTTGATCACAAAATCCTCTATAACCACCTATCTTCTGCTGCTCACTTCTCCTGCTCTGCTGTCATGTGGATACAATCCTTCCTGGACAACAGAACTATGAGGGTTTTCTCACTTTCAGCCGCACAAGACCCCATCCCTATCACCTGTGGTGTCCCACAAGGCTCATGCGTCTCGCCTACTTTGTATAATATATTTACAAAGCCACTCTTCGGCAAACTGGACCATCTGGGTGTCACCTATTTATTTATTTATTTATTTATATTTATATAGCGTGCAAGTAACCCACGGGCATTGAGGCGCTGTTACTTGCAAAAATCTTAGTTACAGGCATATAGTCATTCATAGGTACAGTATGAGTTCGACAAAGCATAGAGCTGACATTTTGGTTGGTACAGTATGTCATTACCGTACAGTTTATGCATTAGGAATATATGAGATGTATTCGACTAGTGCAACGCATCTTATGTGAATAAGATTGTTTTCAAGGTTTTGCGGAAGGTGCTGAGGGAGGACTCGCCTCTGATTGTGGGAGGTAGGGCGTTCCAGTGCGTGGGTGCGAGATATGGGAAGCTGGATCCGCCCGCTCTGACTTTTTTTACTAATGGCACAGAGAGCATGTTAGTATATGGTGATCTGGTTGGCCTCGTAGAAGAGACGTGGTGGATCCTCTGGGAGAGGTAGTCAGGGGCAGTGAGGTGAATGCACTTGTGGGTCAGTGTCAGTGTCTTGAAGATGATTCGTTCTTTTATTGGGAGCCAGTGTGCTAGCTTTCTGGCCTCCGAGATGTGTTCCCTTTTGGCAATGCCTTGGGCTGCCCGGAGAGCACTATTCTGAATGATTTGCAACCTCTCTAGGTTTCTGTTGGAGGTGCCTAGAAAGAGTACATTGCAATAGTCAAGCCTGGATCCAGTGATGGCTCTGGCTATGTTAGTGCAGTTCTCTTTGGAGAGAAAGGGCCTGACTGCGTTGATAAGTTTGGCATGGTATGCAGCTGCAGAGGCTATAGCGTTCACCAACTATGCAGATGACACCCAGATACTCCTCAGCCTCTCAGGCAACTATAACACTGACTCCATCCGGATTAATGAAATCTTCTCCATCATTCAGGCATGGATGGCCGCACACGGCCTCTGCCTGAACGATGAGAAAACTGAACTTCTCCTTGTCGGCTCACCCAATAACTTGCTGAAACTTAGCCACGACTACAATAACTTCATCATTGATTGTAACACAGTCCCTACTCTCAAAAGTGTGAAAACTCTTGGTTTCTATCTTGATGCCAACACCAATCTCACTAAACAAGTTAATATGACTGTCTCGGCTACTGCCTACACGGGTAAGCTGATCAGGGCACGTAGACCCTTCCTATCCACTAACAGCTGCCTCACGCTTGCCAGGGCACTCATACAGTCCAAATTGGACTACTGTAACAGCCTCTACCTAGGCGCTAACCAATACATATTCAACAAACTACAAGTACTCCAAAACAACGCCTGCGAACAGCCTTAAACATCCCCAGGCGAGAGCACATCTCTACAGCCAGAAAATGATGCAAATGGCTCTCTATACAACAAAAAATTGCCCTAAAAACCATCTGTCTCACATATAAAGCACTAAACCAGCTAGCCCCACCTTATCTCAACAACAAATTCTCCTTGAAATCTACTACCAGAATCACCAGATCCACTAAAAACACTTTGCCTAACAGTTCCCAGATTCACCCAAAAAAGGGCTGGAGGAACCAGTTTCACAGTCCTTGCCTCCCAACTCTGGAACACCCTTCCTCTCAACATCAAGTCTATCAAATCCTTTCAACCCTTCAGGAAACAGGTTATCAGATGGTTACTGGAAAAAAAACTAGCACTCACCATCTTCTCTCACCCACTCCTGAAGTCACATACCATTCTTTAATTGAGCAAACTGTATTATGCATATCTATAACTGTACATTTTTATATAATGTCCTATATAAATAAAACAAATAAAACAAACAAACTCACATAATCTTTAACTCTTTTTATGGGTGTCATTTTTAAAACTCTCCATAGTGTCTTTTTAAAGTTATCATCTTTAACAACTTATTGGCAATAAGTGCCTGTTTTTGCCTGGTTGCGATAGGTTCTCCCCTTTTAACTTTCTTGTGATAACCTTGAGTGAAATACAGTTCCCAAGAGTAGAAAGGATCTTTGGATCCTTTTTACAATTTATTAAGTGAAGCCAGCACACCCCACCTTATGTGGAGTGCTGGGGAGATACAATGGGGCCTATTCATGGAACAAATGTGCACCGAAAATCGTGGCGCAAGCTGACACAAGCGTGAAAAAGCAAGCACACGCGCATGCGTGTCTTTTATGGATGACCCTGTGCGTGTTTTTCCCGGGATGTGCGCCAAATCCGTGCGTGGCGCACATGGGCGCACGCGTCATTGCAACATCCAGAACGCCATGCGCTACGCGCACAGCGAAAGCGCACAACGTTAGCGCATACACCAAAAAGAGGGCGGAATGCGCAGAATGGGGAACAATGCGTGAAAATAAGGGCGTAACTAGGGAAGTACTGCTGGGAAGTACACAGAACGCGCACACGAACTACACGTATTCATGGAATTGAATAGGCCAAACCCACCCACGGCCAAAGACACACACAGGTCTAAACACATCCGCCACACGAAGGCTAGCGGTAGCGTCCCTGCGCATAACAAATGTGTGCGCAAACAACAAACACGTCTATACAGCTACACTGAATGTCCCATTCTGTTGCCCCCTAGGAGAAATGAGGTGTCACGCAATCCTCAGGCATCCCAAAAAAGCAAGAAAAAGAGATAAGCGACCCCTGTAGCCCACGTGCGTGTAATAAAACACACGCAGTTCGCTGTGGCAGCCAGGAACACAAAAAATACATACAAGATCAACAAGCAGGCTAGTATGCCCAAAAAAAAGGGGTACGCGACTAACATGGACACCCGCAATAGGGAAAATAGCGTGTGTGACTCAGCATCTGCCTTGCGTGTAGAAGAAGAAACAAACACACACGCTAAAAGAAGAAGTACGCACTGTAGCCACTGTGAAGTAATCACGTGTGAATCCCAACTCAAGGAAAACACATGCACCGCTTTCCACGAAAAGCACATGCAGAGCGATGGAAACCCATGTGGGACCGTCATCCCGTGCCAGGGAAATGCCCGTGAGCACGTTACGTCACCTACGCGCTTACGCGCCAACGGCCTTTTCTCAGAATTCACGCAAACATGCTGTTTTTCATGTGCCAAATCACTCCATATCAAGCTGGCCGCGCGACAACACACGGAAGACCATGCTCCTTCCTAGAAAGCCGAATTACTGCCCCCCAGAGCCCCGAGCAGCATTCCATGAGCCATCTGCTGCTGCCTGCCTGCCTGCTGCCACCATGCCCTGCCATTTGGTGCCTGCACATCGACATCTGCAGGGGTCCAGTTGCTGTGACCACCCTTGCTGGAACAGAAGACTCCCGACTGGTGTTCCAACACTCCACAGCCCAGCCCCTGGACCCATTTGCCCACTCACACCTGCCTCAGGGGTTGCCATGTCCGACACAACACCTTCCGGCACCAGTGGCAACCCCCCAGCAGAGAGGCTGAGGGCTACCAGCTTCAGTGAAAAGGAAGTTGGTATACTTGTGGAGCAAGTTCTAAGGCATTATAATGCCCTCTTCACACCATCACGCGCCAACAAGGAAGGACAGAAGATGATCTGGAAGGACATAGTGGGTGCCATCAACGCTGAGGGGGTGGCACCCGAGACATCAAACATGTCCAGAAGCGCTGGGTGGACTACAAGTCCAGGACCCTCAAGAAGGCCCAGCGCCTCTTGGAGGCAGCGGATGCTGTGGGTGCCGTGCCCCGCCTACCACCAGCAGATGAGGGTCCTGGAGCATATTCGTCCAGTGCTTCACCACCAGATCCTCAGGATGCAGGCCCGTATGGAGTCGAGCAGTAAGTGGCCATGCATTCACGTTTAAAACAGTGCACGTTGCAGTGTGCTGGTAGTTAGCTACTTGGATGCATGTGTGACATGGGTCATGTATAGATGTGTGTGTGCAGGGACATGATGGTGCTGCATGTGAGTCCAGTCAGGCATGACCCACATGGATGGTGTATGTGTTACAATGCATCATGCGGAACGGCATGCTGAATGCACACATGTATGCATGCCTGTGTCTGTACCTTGACATGTTTGTAGTGTGATAGATGTGTTTCATGGACATGCATGGTGTACATGTCCGTGTGTCTGAGTAGTGTGTGCGCCATGGATGCATGCCACATGTCCGTGATGATGTGTTGAATTGCTGATACAGCCTAGTCATCCTTGAATCCACTGTGTCTGGGGGTGTACAGGGCCAGATGCATACCAGCGATACCAGCATTTCGCCCCTGGAGTCCTATTGGACTCCAGGGGCGGAATACCAGTATTGGACTCCTATTGGACTCCATGATATGGGGAATTACCACTGTTGCCGGCACTTGGAATATGCCAGTAATTCCGCCATTACAAGTGCAAACTTGTAATGAGGCCCATTGAACCTCAGAAGACTGCTTTGAACAAATACTGGCAGGCACTATAAATGGGAAGTCTGATGGAAGGGCTTGATTCAAGCAAGCTTAACGAGCTCCCATGTTAACGAGTTCCCATGAAGAGGTGTTTTGGATGGCAAAGTCCATAGGGATTAGCATGGTCATGGGCATGCAATGGGTGGGCACATACTCAACCAACACCTAGAGAGTCTGTCCCTCTTCATATGTCATTCTGGCAGGGCCTCTTTTGGGTCCCTATCCAGCCCGATCCTCCCTATCTGTACTCCAATGCAATATGTTTGGCTTTATAGGTGTCGCCAGCGGCACCCAACAGACCAAACTAAAAAGCCAGGGCTTCTACACTCTTGCCAGATGTCAATCCTTCACAGTAATCTCAGGCACATATAGTTCTTTTAATGTTCTTGTTCTTCTCCTTCTTTCGGTACAGCTTGGTAGTGTTGGAGTGGGCATGCAGCATGGTAGCACAGGACTGGGCATGCAGCGTGACAGCTCTGGAGTGGACATGCAGCGTGATAGCGCTGGAATGGGCATGCAGCCTGGAAGCACTGGAGTGGGCATGCAGCGTGGTGGCACTGGAGTGGGCATGCAGCGTTGTAGCGCTGGCGTGGGCATGCAGCATGGTACTGCTGGAGTGGACATGCAGTGGAGCGGGGATCAGAATAGCATACACTCCTTTATTAAGGTGGACGTAACCGAGTGTATGAAGTCCTGGGTACACCCCTGGCTCCTGACCCACTACAATGATGATCCTCAATTAGTCAACTCCCTTCAGGCCGTTGCTGTAGTCTAGTTGTGCCTATTCTTTTAAGTTCAGCCACTAAGTTGCACCATATCCTCAGGTACAAGTAGGAGTCAGAGGTCATCTGACAGTTTTCCTCAGCTTTAGACAATGACCCCTTTGCAGGATACCACTTCATGTGAATGCATTTTGGCAAAATGGACAATTAGGTAAGTGATGATAGATTTAAATTAGTATACAGCACTTTTAAGCAGTTTAAGTGTTCACATTTTTAAAACTGGCAATGCATTACAGTAAAGTACCACTGGTTTACTAATAGTAGAGTTCAGTGTGTTTTGGTATGTATTTACATAGAGTATTTTTAAGATGCCATAGTGACACCACATTGATGTGGGGTGGGATATGTGGCTTTTCTGCAGCAAGTCAGAATTGGTTACTAATATTCGACGGCTCTCTCAGGTGGCCCTGTGCATGGGGAATGTACCCAGTCTTCCAGCGCTTCAGATTAACCTTTCTCAGCAGGATGCCCTGGAGCACCCTGACATTTTACTTTCCTACCTTGTGTTTGATCAGCGAGGCGAGGCTCCTTCTGACTTGGCAGATGCTCTGAGATGACACAAGACAGAGATGAGAGGAGAGGTGAGGCTGGGCTGCAAAATCCATATTTCGCATGAATTGTGCCCCAGGTGAAGACAGTGATTTAGGGTGTACAATAAATAGCACTTCACATGCAAGTGACCCCTACACAACCATTGCCAAAACCAATAGGTCTGCTTGTAACCTTGAGGATGCCTCTTCCACTTCATTGCTCTACATTGTTAAAACAACCCTCATTTGGTCGGTTTACATTTGGTCGACCACCATTTTTTTCTCTCATGGGGAGGACGCACCAAACCATCCCTCCCCAGCCCCACACCGCCCCCACAGCTCTGCCACAAGCTACACTAAAGCATATATAATATATATGTATATATAACCAGCACTGAATGAAAGGGGCACAAACTCTGGTTCCCTGCAAAATTCACCCTCACAGCTACTGATGTTCTCCTCCGACCGGTTTCAGTGCTATCACGTCATCGTCTCACTTGCATCAAGGAAGCAGGGCAGGTGTAATCAATCAGTGCTGATTCTGCTGCAAGGAATTATGGTAACTGTAGTCATTAGCGTTGCAGGAAACCTGCTCACTCCCAAACACCCACAGTGGGAGAGGGAGGGGAGTAGCCCACGGTGTAGCACTCCAAAGCCAGGCATATATCACCTTGGTACAGCACCTTATAGGACCCTGGAGCATCCACCCTCCAGAGTACCTTAAACATAACCAGCGCTGAATGGAAGGGGTCACTCTGGTTCCCTACGCAATTCCCCTACACAGCTACTAATGTTGTCCTCCGACCGGTTTCTGTGCTTATCACGTCATCAGGGAGGCCGTCTCACTTGCAGCAAAGAGCAGTGCAGGTTTAATCAATCAGTGTTGATTCTGCTGCAAGGAATTATGGTAGCTGTAGTCATTAGGTTTGCAGGGAATCTGCTCACTCCCAAAAGCCCACAGTAGGGGAGGGAGTTGAGTAGCCCACCGTGTGGCCCTCCAAAGCCAGGCATATATCACCTTGGTGCAGCACTCTATAGGACCCTGAAGCTTCCATCCTCCAGAGTACTTTAAAAAATAACCTGCACAGGAGGCGTTACATCTGGCCTTGCCAAATGCATCCTAAAATGCACATATTTATTCATGCTGTATCTGTAACAATACTATGCAATGCCTTTTTTATCTGTCGATCTTGTTTACACAACTGCAACATGTCTATATACCTGTAACTGCAACTTCGTAATGCGCCTAGAAACCTGAGGGTTTGGTGCGCACTATAAAGAAAGAAACAAACAAACAAACAAAGACTCTGAAACAGCCAGTTTTCTTCCCAAACATCTTGGGAATTCGTTTTGTGATGTCATTCTTCTCCTCCTCCAACGACTCCACCTTTCCTTAATTTGTTCGTATTAAAATCACCTGAGTTGGAGGATCCGGATCCAGTCTCAGACCCAAATCATTATGGGCATCCCACGAAGGCTTGTTCTCCCCTCTCGTGGTGACCCTCACGATTCCCTGTGTGCAACTCTCACCATACTTAAGAATTGCACCCAGAATTCACCTCCTATATCTATCAGTATATCTCCATAAGCATGCACTCTCACAGTGGCTTCCTGCAGTTCACATGAGTTACACTCCTCTCTCCACATATCCAAGTTCACAAGTGTATAGTCTGCTCTGCTATCTATTAGTAGGTTTACAGGGACATAGTTCCCACTAATCTCGGCGTGAGTTTTCACTCTTCTTGTTCTCGCATCCATTGCATTGAACACGCAAGTCTCCTCTTCATCACTAGTACCAGCATGTTGCCAGTAGTTTGCACAGTCATGTGTTGCCTTAATGCCACCAGGCTTACTCCAATGCCTGCACCAGCGAGCAATGTGACCCTTCCTGCCACATTCTTTGCATACTATGTGGTGTGTGAAGCATTGCTTGTCACGTGCTATATGGGCTGGTCTGCCGCACCTGTAATATCTTTTGTTGAGAGGCTTCCCATCGTACTTCTGCTTCACTTCCAACTTCTTCTTTGGTGCTGCTTTCCCCTCCTCCTTATTCACTAGTTGTTTATGGCCAGCGCTGTGAATGCATTTCACCATCCCCCACCTTTGGGACTCACACTTTCACACGCCCTCCGGCACTCCATACCTTATGTTGCCACGTAGGCAGTCATCTCCCACCTAAGTGCCGGTCTGGGATCACGCGCAGTCATTGGATCCGTTTCAGAGTCTCAGCAGAGCCTCCGCACGATCACAGGTGCCCCCTGATTTTCAGTATTTACAGCAGCTCAATCGGATACAGCGTGAAGCTTCTCTCACTGCACGGATCGCCTCAACCTCACTTCAGGTGGCAGGTTGGCACTGCTGCTTTCTCATCCCATACTCGCCGCCAGTATTATATGGACAGACCATGGACCAAAGAGTGCTTCGTAACACTTTTATTGTTAACTTCCAACAGCAAACAAGTGTTATCGTATAAGCAGCCCCAACCTGCTTCTCTTTCAGTTTCTTTTTTTATAACAAAACCTTCCAATCTAACAGCAGAATGGAATGAATTGGGCTGTCCAAGCCATGAACCTAACAGCATACAGAATGAACAATGAATGCACCTCTATATATGCACATAATAATATATATATATATATATATAACACAAGGCACCCTCTCTGGGATACTCTGAGGTACCTTTGAGGTACTCCTGCCTTAGGAGTCATAAAGACTTTAAAATCATACACAACACAGGGCCACCCTCCCAGTCAGGCATTGGAATGTACCTGGCTGAGAGGAAAAAAGAAAATCCAGAAAGCAAGTAATGCAGAAAACAGTGGATGGCCCTCCATAGATAGTCAAAAAACTCAATCATGGAATTCTGATCTAACAACTTCAGAGAGCTGGCCTTCCTGTCCCAAGTCAAAATTGGCTACTTAGCGATGGCAGCTCTGTGGCTACGTGTCAAGCTCCCAGGCGGCCTGTACACTCAAAACAATTCCTATGGGTGGAATGTCTCAAGCCTTCCAGCAGTCCAGAGAAACCTTTCTCAGCAGGATGCCCGGGAGCATCCTGACATTTTACTTTCCTACCTTGTGTTTGATCAGCAAGACGAGGCTGCCTCTGACTTGGCAGATGCTCTGAGATGACACAAATAATGATTTAATTGCTGGGAGACAGACAAAGGGGAGGCCAGGCTGGGCTGCAATACTTCTGTTAGATGAAGTAGCATCCAAAATTAACCCTTGTAAATTCTTCAAATAATAGCACTTATTTTATGATAATTTTACACAGCAACATCAAATGATATGCCAATGACTCTAAACACTCAATTGAAATTCAAGAGGTCTGACTCTAAACATAGAGAATAGCGCTTCCACTTCGTAATGACTCTTAGATTACCAAGCACACTGTTTTCACTGCAGCCTAATTCTTGTTTTAGATTCTTTAACCAGCACCTGTCATGGATGTCACAAAAACCAGCTGGGTCTACTTTGCAAGCCCTTGAACACCATCTCTTGGTCTAGACTCAGCCGCTTTCTTTCAGGGAGACATATCTCAAAGTGCTTCATTAGAATTGATGCACACAAAGCTTCCTCCCCTTCCAAAACTTTGTAAAATGATTATACTATCTTACAATAAACATTATTCTTCAATTGAAAATGTTCTCCTGTGATATATTGCAGAGTAATGTTCAGGAGAATGTATGGTTATATTATATGCTACAGCTCAAAGTCGTGATTTACAAGAAAAACACACATTGGGCCTCATTACCCGGTAGGCGGTGAGCCATGGCGCTATTAGCGCCATGGCTCATGCTGGTAAAATACCGGCACCGCATTGGCGGAAAGGGGATTTACCGCCCCATTCCAAGGTTGGAGGGGCGGTAAATCCCCCTTCCGCCATTGCCCTTCCCCATTCCCATTTCTGCCCCATAGGGCTCTATGGGAATGGGGAAGGCGCTAATTACGGCACCGCAATTTTGCGGTGCCGTAATTAGCTCTGAGGTCCCTTTGCGGGTTAGATTTTAACGCCTGCAAAAAGCAGGCGTTAAATCCCCCAACCCGCAAAGGGACCTCGTAGTAAGGCGGTAAGGATTTATCGGTACCGGTATTTTACCGGTACCGGTAAATCCTTACCGCCATCCGTGTAATGAGGTTCATTGAGTGGAAACCTTATCATGGAACTAAGATACACACTTGGACATGATTATTGTGAGGAGTGTCCTTCCCTTCCAGTTTCAATTAAGATGCCATGTAAATGGGTGCTCCTCCTGAATAAGAGAAAGTGCAGTGAGTCGTCGGTGGTTGTATTCCGGTTTTGTCTCATGCGCTATCAATTTTCCCAGACAGCCTGGGCCAGTGAAACATGCTCATACTAATGGATATGTGTGCTCAGTCCCTAGATAGCTGCTTGGTTTTGAAGCACATGGAGGGTGGTGTGTCAATGTTAACAAGGGATGACCAGACGATGGAACAGCTGGTTCATTGTCTGGCTCTCCTTCTACAAGATGGCCACTTTGATGGCCGTGATTTTCCACTCCTTTACAAATGCTTGGTGGTCAGGATGGTTCTGGAGGTTGTGTGGACCTCCTCTCCATTCTCCTTGGTCCTTAAGGCAGATGCATTCCTGTGCTTGTCCAGCTGGGCTTGAGCTGCTCACAGTGGGTCAGTCTTGGGAGCTCTGGCATGATCAGTCTAGTTTCAGTATCACGGAACCCCAGAAGCAGTCAATATGAGACAGTTGAAAAGCCAAACTCTGGCTGGAGTATTGGACTCTTCAGCAAGGCTGGGCACCTACAGGGGCCCAAGCCTGTGATGTATTTTGCCTTTTGGTGGTTGGCCTGAGGGTCAATGCTTTGGGGTTGCAGTTAAAGATTATCTGGTGATATATCAGATGTAAGTTGTATGCAGAATGTTCAGCTAGATATGACAGGTGCCATCCAACTCCGTAGACCTGAGGGTGTGTGTAAATGGGTTTATGTTTATGCGCACAGTAAACCTCACCCTGTAGAGATTGTTGTGCAGTTTTTCAGTCACTACCCGCTGGAGAAGGTAGTTATTCTGAGATGCACTGACCAGCGGATAGCAAAGGTGATGAGTCTTGTGGCACCTTGGCTCTCCTGGTACAATGCCACACTTAAGCCATCTAGAAGTGCTTCTACATGGAGTATTTGGGTTAGCTGGGGATCAGCATAGGCCAGTACCAAATTGCAGGTCTGCTAAGTACCGGATCCTCAATGTGGCCCATATACTATGACACCATGACAGCAAATGAGATTAACAATCTTGGAGACGCTTGCCATGCACTTGACATGCACTTGTGTACTGCACATAGAACTTCAGGACACATTCAATGTCCAGGGAGTACAAGGTGCGCTCTGCTGATGTGCTGTGGGATCCAAAAAGAAATTGGGTAATCTAGCTATTAGAGAAGAACTTTGGATGAAGACAGAGCTGTATCTGATCCTTTCAGAAGATGATAAATAGTGGATTCACAGACAGTGCTTGCAACTCATTAATGCCCCTGGCCAAGGTTATAGCGACAGGAACTCCACCTTGCACAAAGGGAACTTGATGTCACACTTGTAAATGGGACTACACTGGCTCCCCCAAATGCCAGTATAGCCAAGTAATAACACATACCATACTTGGTCTGAGCATCCATGATCAACCAAGTATAGTATGTGTTTTCACTTGGCTAGACTGGCATTTTAGGGCAGCCAGTCTAGCCCGTTCTAACTATGGCATGAGTTTCTTTCTGGGCATCCTGTCCAGGACAGCAGTTTAGTTTAGTTTAGTTTGTTTATTTGTATAGTGCTCCATGCCCAAGGGCATATGGGCGCATTTCTTACAAAGATGGTTACAGAAGGTACAGTGGCAATATAAAAGAGGACAATGTTACAGAGTGCATTTGGAGGAGACACTGATATATACAGCAAATTACATAATTACAGGGTGCAGGAATTCAAGTTACAGCAGTCATACATATACCATATACATAAGCTAGGATTTGCAGCACTTATACAGTGTTGCTGTGTGCTCCTGCTCGGCCTGGCTGCCTATAGAACAGCAGTCTGGAGCAGAACACAGACAGCAGTGTGGCCTGGCTGCCTATAGAACAGCAGTCTGGAGCAGGACACGGGCAGCAGTGTGGCCTGGCTGCCTATAGAACAGCAGTCTGGAGCAGAACACGGACAGCAGTGTGGCCGGACGCTCCTGCTCTGCACCCTCTATGCACAATGGTGCATTTGGGGAGAAGTAGCAGGGCTTTCTTCTTTGCTCGCCTCCCCTCCCCCACTCTTGCAATGCCGACGACTCCCCTGCTTCTGCCTTCTCCCTGAAAAATGCATTTTTCTGAAAGGAAGGTTGAGAAGCTGGACGGTTGAAATGTCATTGTAACTGCAGTCAAAGTAAGAAGACCACATGCACTGATGGAAGAGCACTAGGCCTCGATTCCCTGCACTGGCTTGCTATGTCTTGAGAGACTCCATTTTGAATTACATTTATGCTTGCCGACAGAGCAGACCTTCGAGATTGGCACACAGTCACAGTGTTTTACCCACATGTTTGCTTATTGCTGTTTCAGCCGCACACGTTCATGTAATCTCGCCCAAGCTGCCACACTCTATTGCCTACCAGTTGCTCTTACTTCAAACAGAATGTCCATGAATATATTCGGGTAATGCAACTCAGAGAAACAGTATAGATGGTTCGGATTGTTCACCGGGCACACTCCACTTTGGGAAATGATATTACTTTTTCACTGTGTCAGATATCGCTGCAAGCTGAGCACTCGTTCTGATATCTGTGCGCAGCCTGCAGATGCAGGTTCGAATCCCTCCAGGGCCCACTCAGCCTTTCATCCTTCCGAGGTCGATAGATTGAGTATGACGCCGTGGGATGATAATATCAACTGTTATTTCAGTGCTTAGATACCTGCGGGTGTGTAGCGCTATATGAACACTAGATGTTATTATTAATTCACAAAGTCCAGCGAGTGATCTGCAAGAGCGCCTCTCTTTACCTTATACCCAGAGTTAGATCAATGGAAAGGTATTTTTCTACAGTATAGATTGTGCTGGACACATTCTGGTCATTCAATCATTGGCCAATCAATTTGATTCTAATAATCTGTTTGGGGAATTAAAGCACTGGAATTTCTGGGTCTCATGGATAGTGCCTAAAAGCGCCTAGTTAGCTAATCACTACGAGCAACCAGGAGCTAGTTTTGGTTTCCCAAGCCAACCAGTGCCGCAAAAATATACCTACCTGTCATTACCCATGAGCTTGGGAATTTGCATGAGTAAACCTCTAGTGGAAATGCAAAGTGAATGGTCGGTCATATGTACTGGCCGCAAAGTTATGGTGCCATCTTGTTTGGAAGTACGATTTGTTGCACACTATGTATCAGCTCCACATTGTCAAGAACCAAACAAAGGGGTAGGGGATCGACACCCTTCCCCGAACCTCAAAAGCTGAATAGATCGACCCCTCCCACCGTGGCTGGCCCGGGCTCCTGAATGTTAGAATAACAGTTGACCATGTGACAGCCAATGGGGGGAAGAAGGATTAGGGAGAGGTTGTGGATGTGTAGAGGGTAGTATGAACATTGGAAAAAGGGCAAGGAAGACGTAGATTGGATGGGTATGGGGAAGTTTAGGGAAAAGAAATGTACATAACATTTGCAAACACTCCAGACTCACTCCTACCTGGAAGCATGCCTGTCATAAGTACCTAACATGTCAATGGCCTTCTACCTGAACACTTTCTATACCTGTCGCAGTATGGAGATTTCCACCATGTAACTTGAGACATAAGCGTATTTCCCCTGAAGGACATGTCACATAAACCTTAACACAACACTAGTTCTGTGAACTGTAAGTTAGGACCACATTTAAGCACATAAAGTAGCACATCTGCTAACTTGCACATCAAACAGAGAATGGGTTATAGCACGTAGAACACGTATGAGCACAAGAGCAAGCGTAATGTGACACACACAGGGATTTTCCCCTTCATGAAAGAAACAAACACATGGCCCCTTGGGCTAGCGAAAGCATGCAAAACTTGCACAACATTAAAGGGCAATCCCTCTTGATTTATGTAATGCTGCTAAACTAAACGTGGCACGTCTCTGCATAATAGCATTGATATTGCTTCCCGCGTGTTTCAATCGTGGCAAATAAAGTGCCAATTTATAACATGAAACTGTAATGCCATTCAATTAGGAACCACCGTGTGTCCCCATGAATCACCAAAGGAAATGCTGTTGCCCCCTGACCCATTGAATCTGTCAGTATGAGCTACACACAGTTAGATCAATGTCCTCACCAAATTCATTCCAGAACTTAACTGATGGTGCAGGCCCCCCGAGGGACGACCTGAACCTGTAGCTATAGAGCATTGCAAACACTGGACCGGTTTCGTGCTCACTGACGCGGCCTGGGATGAAGTTACTGCAACATTCCTTCGGCGTCTCTCCCTGGATCAGTACTCCTCAAGCCGACCGCCGTGGCCGCCTGTGCTGCATAACCATCAATAAACCACACCTGAACACGGGCAGCCGGCAGTTTAGTAGTGTCCCCCTAATGGCTCTCAGCTGACCATGTGTGCAAAGCGCAAGGACTACAGGCTGCTCCCGAGGCTGCTGGGAATGTAGTTCTCATTTGGAAAGCAGGGTTAACCGTGCACTGCACGTCTCTTTCTTCGCCAGCCCCAATTCTGGGGTGTGATTTATGATGTATCAGCAAAGATAGGTAAAGTCGGGGTCATAATGATGACCAATGTTCTCGGGTGTATCTTGATTCACCCCGGTTCACAGGCATCCCTCCATCGGGTTCACAGTTCATGAATTGCACATCTCATCAGAAAGTGGGAGTTTCCCTCCCCTAACTTTCTCTTGGCATCCCTCTGTCGAGTTCACACTTGCCACAGTTCACAAGAGAGTCTCTTTAGACCCCCTAGGTTCTACACTTTACCTAGGTCTGGGTCTCAACCCGAGTCAGGCTACACACAGTTCTTGTTCACGCAATTCACTTAACTTCTCAACCTGTCAAAGACTCTTGTTTGCACACAGTGTTTTGCTTGACCCTAGTTTGGCCACTTTGACAACTCACACCGGCCTTCCCCAAGGCCTCTTGGTACATGTAGTTTCAATAAACAGGTCACAATCAGAGTCTTTCAAATGAACGCCCACGTGGCGTCGGACCACTCTGAATCTGGACCTCAACTATGTTTTCTTTGAAGCTTCATATACAAAAGTTATTTGTTCATTCAATGTTGCCGCTTGCAAACTTGCGCCAAGCACAGTTCAGTTTATTATCACTTTTCTCTGACTCACCGGCTGTCACCAACTTTCTGTAAATATCTTTTCTCGGGAGTCAAGGGCGACATCACGGTAGCCAGTGCTTCTCCCCGCTTTGACTATCAGCGCTGGAGGCTCCTGTGTGCCATTGACACACTACACGCCAGCTGTACTTCCCTGTCTTGTGATTCCCTTTTCAGAGGCAAAGCAGGTCTGAGTTGACAAGGGCAATTCCCTCCTAATCGTCCTCTCTAATCTCGCCGCCTGTCTTCTCCGCTTGAACTGCTGATCCGGTGTAGCGGCTTCCGTGTGCGTTTGGCCTCGGTCATAGTGCGCTCTTATGCTCTGCCTTTTATACCTGTGAGGAAGGGAAAGTGTGTAATTATTAGCAATTGCCTGATTCTGGCTGTGTTGGGACATGTCAAGTAAACGGCTCTGGTGTTAGTCCGTTGTTTGTTACGGTGTTATAAAGTGTTCATGTTGGGAAAGTGGGAGGAGTAGAGTTTCTGAATATCCTACGGGGTAGGATGGGGAAAAGGTGTCGTAAGGAAGGGGTACTGTGTCTCACCCTTCAGTGTCCTACTTCCACTCCCGAAGACCCCTCATCCAGGTGATCCTCCCCCACTGATCCACCCCCAGTAACTGGATCCAGTAGCAATGGTTGTGTCCTGGCTACCTGGATGACAGATCCCCGGGGACTAGTAAGTGAGACACCTTCAGGTTTCTCACTGCGCCCAGTTCTATTCTATTCTAGACTGTGGTATTTGTGAAAGCGCTAACGTCCCAAGCGCATCTATGCCCTAAGACTAGAGTTAAGAGATAAACCAATTCTGTGAAGGTTGTACTTGGAACGATCGTCCCACAGCGCTGGATCGCTAAAGAATTTATGTTTGCCAAGGAGAGTGTTTCAGTTGATCTCAGGTTACGATGGGGCAAATAGAGTTTGAATTTCCGTTTTAAATAATTGGGGCCATTCTCCTGTAGAGCTTTAAACACGTGTGTGATTGTTTTAAATATAATACTAGTGTGAATCAGAATCAAACCAACAAGGGATTCAAAAATGCCAACTGGAGCTCAGGCGCACTGAGGCAGCAAAGCCCAGAGAAATAGCAGACCTTGTTTCAATATTCACACATATTCCCACTCGGGCGTACAAGGAGGAAGGTGTGAGGCCGTCAGCACCCGGCGTGGTGCCACTCCTGGGGTTCTTTTATTATTTTCCTCCTGTGGCCTGGAGGAAGGAACAGTACAGCTCTCTAGTTTAACATGCACGGAATGTTAATAACACAGGGGCGTCCTGTGGCAATCTTTGTTCTTCTCTCTGCACAGCAGTAGGGCCTTCTATTACTTTATGAATGTGCTCCCCTGCACTCAGTGTTGCAGGCAGGTGTGTGCCTCTTTACTTTTTTCTTCTTTGTTCCGTACACAGAGTGTTTGGTGCTGGCGGCTGAGGGGATAAATCTTTCTTTCCCAAAGAGCAGAGTCGCCAAAATCATGCAGGGCCCTGGGCGGGCGAGGGGGACAGCTGGCAGCGCATGTGCTGGGGGTTGAGTGGCAATTGCCTTTTTTTCTACCGCTAGCCCAGACTGCACTCGCAGATGACGAGGCGGTCTGGGAATTCGGGAAACAGCTGCATTCATCTCCTGCCTAACTGGGACACAGATGGTAAATATGACAGCATGACTTCTACCCTGCGGGGGTTTAGGGGTGAGTAGTGAACAAACCACCTACTCAGTTCTCACACTTCTACAAACCAACAGTATTCCCAGTCATAAAGGTGAAACAGGCACAGTTAAGAGATATAACTCCTTTTCCTTTTGTGGGTTGAGGGAAGGCTGTACTCTTAAGAGCGGTGTGAATGTGATTCAGTAGTGACCCAAACAGCAAAGAATCACAGCTCAGAATAAAGGGTATGTCCAATCAAGGCTCTAGAATGTATAATTACTTCAACTAAACATACCATCTCTAAGAACACTAAATAGAAAAACTGTACAAAATCCTACCCTTTAGATAGGACAGGAAAGGAGAGAATGCAGCACTCTGGGTAAGAATGCAGGGGTGATAAGTAGTTTCTACAAACACAATCTTCTTTTAAGGATCTGTCTTGAAGAAAAAGGTGCACAAGTGACCTAAGCAATCGGTAACATTAACTAAGGAGGCCGTTATGAGACAATACGACCTTCTTGGCAGTTGGACCACAGTGAATCTAGCTTGCTGTCTGGCAGCTTGAACCTTTTCGGGAAAAGAAGCTATGCTCTCCTAGATGGGGAGTGGTGTAGAGCTAGGTAGAACCGGAGCTTGTTGCAGTTCGATGCTGATAGACATGACAATAGCAAGGGCCCCCAGAGTCGGTTTGACAGGTAGTTCAAAATGGCTGGAGATTGGATGCATTTAGTGTACAGGATTGGTTCGAGGGGCTTGAGGAGCAGCGGATTATGAGGGCCACCAGCGGGAGAAACAACTGAAGCAGGAGTAAGCACGTGGAGGTTTGGGGACAACAAGCTGGAAAATGAATTATACGTGGAGAGAGGGGGAGTTAATGGAGATTAGAGAAGAAAGGATAGAGGGAGAGAAGCCATCAGGGCATTTAAAGACAGCAGAAAGAAAATGAAACAAAAGCCAGGACTCAAAGGGTAGAATTGAAATGAATGACACCAAGGAATCAATGGAGACCCGAGGAGAAAGAGAGAAGAGAAGGCAAAGGGCAGTGTTGTAAATAGATTGAATGGGTATGAGACAGAATGCAGGGAGACCAATTAAGAAAACAGAATGAAAGTCAATCCTAGCAAAGGATTAGAGGAGATATAAGAATTTTAAAAGCGATTAAGAAAAGGAAACAATGAGTGCAATGAAGGGTGAGAAGTAGAAAGCGACAGCTGCGTGCAGTAATAGATATTTGAAGAGAGCAAAGAGTCAAAGAGTACACTGAGGTTCCGAGCAGATGGGGAAAATGGGAGCTGTTAGGGACAGAAAGGAAGGTGAGAAAAGGAGAGAGGGGAGAACGGAGGAAAGCAGAGGCTGCCGATCTCTGCTTGCCAAGCACACTGGAGTAGTGGTCAGAGCAACAGGATCTCCCTTATTAAATGGGACTAAGCTGGCTGCAAGAAGGCCCGGGGAAGTCCATCACTGATGGGGAGTCTTCATTTGTTAGTTCCCCTCATGGTCTGGCTCTAGCTCATGTGGGCCTGTACTTTGAAGCGCCGCCATGGGGCTGCAGCATTTTCTCAGCCACAACTGGGGGCCGGAGGACCCATGCCCTTTTTACTTCAGCTTTAGCCCACGTGCCAATTCAAGCCAGGCCGTTTTTAGAAAATGGACAATTGAGTAAATGACGGGTTCAAAGAGGGCACCCATCATTCATGTCCTCTACTGAAGTATTTACATTTTACAAACAGGTAAATTATTACAGTAAAACACCTCTGTAAAAATATCACATGTACTTTTCCACATGACTTACATGTGTTTTACTTTTGAATAATAAGCAGTTACGTTACCAGCATCTGTGTGTTTTTGTATTTGTTTACGAGCAGTGAGAGTGTTGGGCAACACATATATTTTACAAACTACATATAGACATAAGTGACACCAAATACATATGGGGTTACATACTTGACTTTTGAGAATTGGCTTTCCTGACCCACGTTAGGATGGGCACCTCGGGGTCACTTGCCAGATCCCCAAGAAGCCCTCTGCAATGAAAATTATTCTTCAGTGTGGAATGTCTCAAATTTCCCAGCAGTCCAATGAAGTCTTCTCAGCCGGATGCCCGTGAGCATGTGTTCATTGGTTTAGACATGAGTGTTTATTTCCGGGCAAGAAATATCACAAGTTGCCCGTGAAGCAACGCCCATGACATCTTGTGAATCCATGACGCGATCTATAAGTGAACATGTTCTCCTATACCACAGTCACTAAAGCTGTCACTTACAAGGAAAACATAGAGTGAATACTAACATTATTACCGAAGTAACACAAACATGTAATCAAACGTCAGGTGCCTTTTACCCTTCAAAGATGGCACCCATAACGTTTGATTTAGATGCTAATGAATGCTTTGCACCTCTCCCCAACGTACAGAATTACAGTGAGTACCTGTTTTGTCACAGTGGACGCCTTTATATACGTGGGCCGGGATGGTGATATGTTGGATCCACTTACTGTGTCCATGGCTGTCAGCTTACACAGCATTTCATGGAGAATCCAATTGAATCCCTTTGACTGAGCTTCTGCATGCAGGTGGCATTTGAACATATGGGTCTTCTTTACCCCAACCAGCTCAATCATTTCCTTTCTCAGTTGCGATGTAACTTCTGGCCCTTGTTGCAAATGGTGCCTGAATGGACGTCCATCTTAACCACAGGACTTCCCTCACTGGACTTTGGTCATGGCCTTCTGGTCCTTCATGGGGTATGCCTGGGCTGTCCTGTCTAGCAAGTATTGAACTCCACTGGTGTCCAGCTCTCAGCTCAGGACGGCAACACAGACTGCATTCATTGGTCAAGACCTCTGTGGATGTTGTATGGATGGCTGACGTCTGGGTTATGCAGCACTTGCAGACTTACAATATCTATCAATGTTCAGGGCCAGCTAGGGCCAAGGTTCATAAGAAGTACTGAGTGCGCCCAGTCTTTAGATGTCTGGCTGGTCATGACGTGTACGGAGGGCAGTATGGCGATGTTTAAGAATGAGTAATAGATATTGCAACAGCAGGTTCATTATTTGGCTCTCAAAGCCTTGGTGGTCAGCATTGTCCTGGAGGATTTGTGGATACCATCTCCATTCTCCTCGGTCTTCAAAACAGCTGCATCATTGTGCTGGGCCAGTTGGGCTTGAGCCACTCACTCTTTCTCAGTCTTGGTAGCTCCAGCATGATCGGGCTAGTTACTGGTGTTGTAGTATCATCAAGAAACCCGAGCATCAGTCCCTCGAGACAGTTGCTCAGCCAAGCTCTACCTGGAGTGATGGACTCTTCAGCAAGGAGATCACATGCTCTACTCTTGTTGGAACATTGCTTCATTGCAAGATGTTTTCTACGTTCATATGGTGAATCCAGTGGGACAACACATTTGCATTTATGAAGCAGAACACACAATGGTACATCGTAGCAAAGTTATGTGCAGAAGGTGTGGCCAGTAAGTGATGACTGGTGGTATCAAACTTGGGGACTCGAGGATGCATATTATCCGTAAAGGTAGTTATGCATATTTTCAGTCAATACCCACTTGAGTGATCAGAACTCCAGAATTTGCACCGGGCCGTTCTTCTCACAGGCCTAGAATCTGCCGCTAGCCAAGGCATTGGATCTTGTGGCACGTTTGATCTCCTGGTGCAAAATTGTACACACTATGCCCAGATTTACGTCTACATGGAGGGTGCCGCACAGCTTTGGGTTGGAATAGGCCAATGCGTGCAAGCTAGATATAGTAACTTCTAAACATGGATTATGAGTGTAGACAGAATGGCGCCAGGCGCCAGGTACCCTGTGTGAAACCTCCACATTATCTTGTCACCTTGTTCTCTGTTGCCAAATGCTGCTTCATAGGGATCCATCACTTGTTTTGATGTGAATTCTCTGGTCTGCCATTTTCAGCTGTATATCTGACACATCTACCTGTAACTGGTATTCTTCTTCAAGGTTCTGTATACGCGTCTGCCCCCAAAAAGATCTGAGGTGGGTGTATTGTTCTGGCGGGGGTAGTAGTGTTTCAAAATCTTCCAAGAATAGTGTTCATGATTTCCATCCCAGCTGTCATTATAATAATGTCACTATTTTCTTGTTTCTTGGGTCAGGGCATGATGGAACCCCCAGACAGGTGGTGGGTTGCCAGTTTCGCTAGGTGATGGCAGGATCACCTCCAGGGAGCTTTCTTTCCTGGTTGTTTCCCGCAAAGACTGGAGACTTATAACAAAACAAATAGCACTTGTCATCCTGATGTGAGAGCAACCCACCCCCCCGCCCACACCCTTTACCTTCCCTTTTATAGGTTTCAGGTTCTTCTCCATGAGCGGACCCCATTGGTGATGTAACCTCTCCAGCCAAAAGTCATAAAACAGGGTTGAAGCCCTGAGCTTGACCCCCAATAAAAGACATTGGTCCTCATTAGAGGATTTGCAGTGCAGGAAAAGTACTGCCAATTCTTTGACCTGCACTTTTAAAGCACCACAACACTAGAGGTTTGCCGTTGGGGGTCACTGATTTACCTCCAGCTACGAGCTGGAGGTAAATAAGGCTCCCACTGCCACAAAACTGCTGGTAAAACCGGCACCAGTGATGCACAAATCTCTTCTTTCATCACTCCCAACTCTTTGCCCCCCATTCAAATCTGATTCCCTCCACCAGAGAGAAACTAATCTTCCATCTGTGCGTAATTCTCTACTATCCGCTGGCTACTCTAAGCGCTGTTGTCTTTTAATACTTCTTGATCTGTCAGCAGTGTTTAACACTGTCGACCACTCTCTTCTGCTTTCTTCTCTTTCTTCTCTCTGTCTTTCTGGGTCTGTCCTCAAATGCTTCAAATCTTATATATCTTATAACTGTACTTATTCTGTTTCCCTGGCTGGTAAAATCTCTTCTACTCTGCCCCTTCACCACATGTCCATCAGGGATCTGGTCTCGACCCTCTCCTCTTCTCTCTTTACACCTGTCCTCTTGCTTCCATTATCCCAGTTTTCACAGCACTTTTATGCTGATGATGATCAATTTGTTGTATCCCTCTCTTCGTTCTCATCTCTGGTCCATGAGAAAATACCTTCTTGCCTATTGGCCTTCCAATCCTGGGAGGAGGATCACTTTCTAGTTTTCAATTCCTCTAAAACAGAGGTCCTTTTCTTTCCAGCTTCTACAGCTCCTCCTCCCCATCCACCGCTTATATTTCTTTTCCTTCCTCTATGTTATCAATTGCCCCTGTGGCTCAAAAAGATGGAGTCCATCTGGGCTCTTTATTCACTTTTTCACATCACATTTCTTCCATATACAGTTCTTGTAGTGCACATCTCTATAACATGTGTCAAGCTTGTCCTTTTTATTTATTTTAAGATTATAAACGGCTATTATCCTCACAAATCTTATCTCATCTATTTTACTGTTTGTGTCTTCTTTTTGGTCTTTCTGTCTTGCACTTAAGTCCCCTCAAATCTATTTATAATTTGCTTATTCGTTGTCTCTCTGTTTTCTCCTGCCTCTATCTCTCTTGCTCTTTCCTCTTTGCATTGTCTTCCTTTCCATTCTCACCTTAAATATAACTTCATCTGTCTAGTCTTCAAGTTTCTCCACAATCTCTGCCCATCATATTTGTCTACTCTTATGCTTTTCTACTCCCCTCCTCGACATCTCCGTTCACATTCCCAATTCCTTCTTACTGCCTCTCACCTCCTGTGCTCATTCACATTTTCATTATTTGGTTGGTCCCGCTGCACTGGAACACGCTTCCACTTTATCTTCAATCTTTCTTCTTACCCTCTTTTCTGCTCTCGCTTGAAGCACTATCTTCTCTCCATTTAACTGGTATATTTTCCTCTGTGCCCATATATGATGTACCGTTTTTTATTTTTTTAATGCTTTGCTGTAGAGAGCCTTACAAATGCAAATAAATACAAATTAGTCCTGCTGCACTATTCTCCTGGCATGTGCTGCACCTGCCTGTAGTGGTACAGGGCAGGTTCAAAGATCACATGTACATTGTTTTCAGTCGATTGGTCACCATGTCCCTGCGACAGAGGTTGCTCGTATCATCTGCACCTCTGATCCAAAATATCATTATTATGTGGTCCTATTAATCTGGCACCAGGATAAAGTCTAAGAATACATGATTTTGGTATGGTGATTGATAAGAACCCACAGTTATTACAGCCACATCAAATTGGTATCATACAAGTGTCAACACTGCAAGCTTAGGTCCGCTCTGTGAAAGCTAAGGATACATGGCTAAATTGCATGTCTCTACTTCAGCAAGTAGCACACAAGGCAGGATCCAGTTCTCTTTTGATTCTCTGGTAGGATGGGTAACCCTGTTATAATGCCCAGGAACACTCACAAGGAGATCACCTGGTAACCATACTTCAAAGAGGCACACTCATAAGAAATGATTGCTTCAAACTGGGGTGTTCTATACAATAGGGTCTTTCAAGTTATAGGCTTGAGAGGGCAATGCTGTTAAAGGAGCCAGAGATGACACATAAGGGTTTTGCCATTTTGCCTTTCTCTCCTTCCTGTCCCCTCAAGTTGCTGTGGAACAAGGCACTGTAGATATGATGCAAGAAGGCAAAGGGATTGCATTCTTTACAGGAGGCTTCCTTTGTCCAAATGCCCTGTGGCCTTTCACCTTTCTAAGTAAGGGATATTGCAATCCTTTTTTTGGTTCATTGTGGACTTCCTAAAATAAAATAACAATCTGTTGAACCCTGCTGGGAGTGCAGTCCTTTCCAAAGTCCTCTGCCAGAGGTGGAGACAGATGTATCCAAGACAGAGGAAAGCTCTGTTTCCTAACCATCCCCATTGGGGGTGTAAGGATTTGTGGGGTTGTCCCGTGTGGACGCAGTCATTTCTGGCTATTAGCCATGACCCTGCAGGTATTTAGGGTTGCAAACCCGCTTAGGTCTTCAAGTCCCATGATGATTAGGTTAGGGAACAGAGCTTTCCTATGTCTTGAAACACTTGTGTATAGGCGCGTTACAAATGCCATATCATATCATATCATATCATATCATATGGCAGGCCTTGATAAGCCGCACCTGCCAGTGCCTTGCTGCTGATTGTTGAAGAACCTTGTGGCATGGGCAGGGTGCGGTATGAATCTGTGGGCGTGGTGGTGAGAGCAGGAGATAACCAGTCTTGTGGCGTGCCGATGACTGGAGTGTAAGACTGCAGCTTGTTTCAGGCTTGGGGAAGTCACGGATGGCTCTGAGAGTCTAAGATGAGTGAATGTGTAGGAGGGTAGTAGGTTGGTTAGGGTGCACCCAAGTATTGTGTAGTTTTAGACACTAATTAAGGGAGTGTTTGAACTTCATTCTAATCAGAGCATCGGTGCAAGAAACACTGCAAGAGTTTGCCTAAAATCCCCCTACTTATACATTATGTTACTCTTACCCTCTTTCCTGTGTTCCTCTTTCCCCCTACCTATCCAAACCCTCTCCCTAACCCTCTTACCATCCATTGGTTGGCTCAGGATATGATATGATATGATTGATTATTTAAAACAAGCTTAATACCCAGAGCTTTCCAAGCGCGGACCCAGGGATTGAACCCCTGTTACTGCTGTCTGGTCTTTCTGACAACAGCAGGGATGCACTGGACCACCCCACGGGAATCTAGGAGATTGTGTGTGCTATTGATGCCCTCCCGCCCAATAAGGCACCCGGGCCTGACGGGCTCGCTATCGATTTCTATAAAAGCCTCCTTGCCCCCCAACTGGCTGCATTGTGAGATGAGTCATGTCTCAAGAAAGAACTGCCCCCTATATTGAGGGAAGCAGTAACAACTATACTGCTTAAGCCCGGGAAACCCTCCACACAATGTGGAACATATCGCCCCTTATCATTAATAAACAGTGACGTTAACATTTTCACCAAGGTGCTCACTCTCCGACTGACCCTGTTTATGATACACCTGATTCATGCCGACCGGTCTGGTTTTGTTCGACGGCCCAAACCTTGCACAGTTTATTTAACATCCTCTCCCAATAGACCCTGGAGTGAGTGCTGTTGCAGCCATGTTAGACGTACAGAAAGCATTTGACTCTGTGTCCTGGCAATTTCTGTCAGAGGTATTGGAGAGGTGCAACTTTCGTCCTCGCTTTGTGTCCTGGATACAGCTGCTATATGTTATCGCCAGTGTACTCACTAATGGTCTGCTGTCACCCCCGTTCGATATTAGAGGAGCAGGCAGGGATGTCCTTTGTCACCACTTATTTTTGCTATTGTCATGGATCACTTTGCCAATTTGATGCGCCATAAACATTCACACTGGGGTTTACGGCTATCTGAGTCACCTGAGATTGTTTCTCTCTATGTAGACAATGCGTTATTGTACATAAGGGATCCCCAACGCAATCTTGTGCCCATTATGCGTGATGTTTCCCTCTATGGATCTCTCTCAGGCCTTTGGGTCAACTGGGCTAAATCTGAGCTTTTCTCCATGACTTAAACCATTGGGGTGGGGGGGTGGCATCGGCGTCTCCTGACTTTCAGCTGTACTGCCTTGCAGTACAGGGGCACCATGCAGCATATTGGACAGCTGAAGGCCCTCCACTTCCAACCGTAAAAATTGAGTGACTTGCAGTGGGGTCTATGGAGCGGTGATTTCTCAGCCTGTCTCCTCTGACCTGACCTGGGACAAGATAAGGAGGTGGACTGGTAATCCCCACCTATTTCTCCAGGACCTTCTGCTCTGGAACTTTTTCCCCAAATTCCCTAGAATTAGTAGGCCTGTGGTGGCCAGGTATTCAGCGAGAGGCTTCTCCACCCTGAGCGACATATATGAGCATGGTACACTGGTTGTTTGGGCAGATCTTCATGGGCAACTAGGAGGACCCCCTTTTGGATGGCTGCAACATGCAGGCCTGAGGCATGCGGTCAAGAATTGGTGGCCTGAATTCCCCTCACAACCCCAGGACTATCCCCTATTGGCAACTGAGTCGGGCTCGGCTGGCCCCTCTGGCATGGTTTTCAGACAGTACCGAATACTTTAAGAGTGATACAATAAGCCCCTAATTAAACTCTGCGACAACTGGAGCAGGGATCTTGGGATTGAGATGACAGTGGAAAGGTGGGATACTATCTGGGCTCAGGCGCGCACAGTGTCCCTGAATGCCAAGCTCCGTCTGATTCACTTTAAGGTAATGCACAGGTATCACTATACTCCTGCCAGATTGCACATTGTTTCTCAGGGTTGTTCACCTCCCCAGATCCCATGCTGAAAATGCAGGGTACCTCCACATGGTCTGGGCTCGCCCTAAATTATCTGAATATTAGGTTATCATGTGTACAGCCATATCAGCAATCTTGAGGGAACTGTTGAGTCGTCCCCCTTGAATTGCCTGTTCCACAAGTTAATATCGATCCAAGGGGCCAACGGCAAGCTGGCTAGTTTCTGCATGCTATTAGCAATGCGATGTTACTATTGTTATGGGTCCAGCCTACTATACCCACCATTGGCCAGTGGCTCTGTGCTGTCACCTGGGGAGCAGACACAGAGGAGAGCTGGATATCCATGCAGCCTTCTAGCTGCAGACCCTGTGATATATGGCCTCCATTTCAGACATATTTAGAGACTGCAGCTGACTCGGGAGGTGAAGAGGCAGACGGTCACCTCCTGCATCTCTTCCTGACTTGCCCGTAGTGGTGTAAATCAGCTCTGGCCCTCCAGACTGATTTTGCGCTCAATGATAAACTGTATCTGATGTACATATGAAACTTGCAAATGTAAGAACCTATATTACTGTATGTATTGCTGTTCTGATTTTCCCTGTTGCCTCGCCAAGCAGGATTAAATAAAGATTTAAAAAAAAAATATATCTGCCACCAGGACAGTAGACTCATAATTATAGGGTACTGGTCAGGGGTTTATTTCTTAAATGCCACCCCTGTTCTGCAGAGACTTGGCTGTCACTGCAGCTGTCAGACGGGGACCTGCTCTGATGCAGCAAGGCACAGGTGTACACTTTGCTTTTGGCATGGAGTTTATGAAAGGGTGATCTGATCAGCAGATCCCTTTTGGGATAGAATTGTCTGCATAATTGTATTAATGTAATAAAAATAAAGGCACAGCTCCACCCTACTTGTGAGGTCCAACCAGAGTTGGACCATGTGTCTGAGGTTGCTGTTGGTACAAAGACTGATATGTTTTGGATATTTCTCCTCTGTGAAAGATAGTTAGCTAAAGAATCTGGGCAAGGCTCTCTTAACCAGGACTAATATCTTTCAGAGAGACTCCCAGAAAACCCCTTGTTAATTTGCATAATTCAAGTAGCTTTTGGTCTCACCCTAAGTTACTAGGGGGAATCCAAACGTGGACCCCATGCTCACTATTCTTAGAGAGGCACAGCTCTACCCTACTCATGAGGTCCAACCAGACCGAAATACGTGTCTGGGGTTGCTGTGCGTACTCTTGTTCAGAGGAGAATTGCCTAGCATTTCAGTGCTGGACTGCCCCAGGGCAGGACAATGACAGATATATTTATATTTATATTTAGGATTTATAAAGCATGAACTATGGCCCAAGGGCATCAAGGCGCTGAGAAATAGCACTTTTACAAAACAGAAAAAGCCACAACCTAAGGATCAGCGACAGAGCCCAAAAGATGAGTCTTTAGTAACTTACTAAAAGGAAGGTATACAGTCTGAACTCTTAGATGCAATGGCAAGGCATTCCATAGAGCAGGGGCCAGTACCGGAAAGGATCGGCCCCCAAGACGCTTGCAACGAAATTTAGGAATTTTCAGCAGAATTTGTGATTCTGATCGTAAGCTTCTGGTAGGATAATACCTTGCACATTGTTTCCTTAAATAGTGAGGCCCGAATTTATGGAGAGCTCGATGCACGATACATAAAATCTTAAACTCAATTCTCTCCCCCACTGGAAGCCAGTGAAGCCGAAGAAGAAGAGCAGCGGAAGAGGTTAATCGTGGAGCTTGAAGAGCAAGTCCGGCCGATGCATTTTGGAGAACTTGAGGTCTCTGAATTTGATACTTGGGGTGTCCTAAATAGATACCGTTGCAGTAATATAAACACCCCATTATCGAGGAGGTTACCAGGGTAATGCAATTTTCCAGAGGGAGCAAAGGAATAATTGTTCACAGGACTTTCAATTTTGCAAAGACCGCCCCACATATGGCGGAGATTTGGGCTTCACACGTTTTGGATATTTCTCCTCTGTAAAAGAAAGTGAGCAAAAGAATCTGGGTAAGGCTCTGGTAACCAGGAACAATGTCTGGCAGAGGCACTCCCAGGATCCTCTTTGTTTTTTGCACATTTAAGTAACTTTGGGTCTCGCCCTAAGTTACTAGGGGAATCCAGATGTGGACCCCTTGCTCACTATACTTAGAGAGGCACAGCTCCACCCTACCGATGAGGTCCAACCTGACCGAAATACATGTCTGGTGTTTATTTATTTATTTATTTGGATTCATCAAGCACCCAGTGGCCTGGAGGGTTGCTGTTGGTTCTCTTGTTCAGAGGAAAATTGCTTTGCATTTCTGTGCTGGACTGCCCTACGGCAAGACAAAGACTGATATGTTTTAGATATTTCTCCTCTGTGAAAGATAGAGAGCTAAAGACTCTGGGTAAGTCTGTTGTAACAAGGACTAATATCTGGCAGAGGGACTCCCAGGACTCCCCTTGTTTTTTGCATATTTAAGTATCTTTGGGTGTCACCCTAAGTTACTAGAGTAATCCAGATGTGGACCCTTTGCTCACTATTCTTAGAGAGCCAGAGATCCAGCCTACTAATGAGGTCCAACCAGACCAAAACACGGGTCTGGGGTTGCTGTTGGTACTCCTGTCCAGAGGAGATTTGCTTAGCATTTCGTTGCTGGACTGTCCTAAGGCAAGACAAAGACTGATACGTTTTAGATATTTTTCCTCTGTGAAAGATAGTGAGCTAAACACTCTGGGCAAGTCTCTCGTAACCAGGACTAATGTCTGGCAGAGGGACTCCCAGGACTCCCCTTGCTTTTTGCATTTTTAAGTAACCTTATGTCTCACCCTAAGTTAATAGGCAAATCCAGACGTGGACCCCATTGCTCAATATTATTAGAGAGGCACAGCTCTACCCTACTGATGAGATCTAACCAGATCGAAGCACGTGTCTGGGGTTGCTGTTGATACTCTTGTTAAGACGAGAATTGCTTAGCATTTTGGTGCTGGACTGCCCTAGGGCAAGACAAAGACTGATACGTTTTAGATATTCTCCTTTGTGAAAGATAGTAAGCTAAAGGCTCTGGGCAAGTCTCTCGTAACCAGGACCAATGTCTGGCATAGGGACTCCGAGAACTATTCTTGTTTTTTGCATATTGAAGTAACTTCGGGTCTCACCCTAAGTTACTAGTGGAATACAGACGTGGACCCTGTACTTACTATTCGTAGAGAGGCACAGCTCCAGCCTACTGATGAGGTCTAACCAGACCGAAACACGTGTCTGTCTTTGCTGTTGGTACTCTTGTTCAGAGAAGAATTGCTCAGCATTTTGGTGCTGGACTGCCCTAGGGCAGGACAAAGACTGATATGTTTTAGATATTCTCCTCTGTGAAAGATAGTGAGCTAAATACTCTGGGTAAGTCTCTCATAGCCAGGACTAATGTCTGGCAGAAGGACTCCCAGAAATCTCCTTTTTTTTGCATAGTTAAGTAACTTTGTGTCAGGAATAAGGGGTAGATCCGCAGGGGAGTGACAAGGTTTGCTTATTAGGAGGGAGATTGTGCGAACTGGAGGAAAAGACTATAATTGCCAGCATTCCGTGGGATGAACTGTAATTCTGCACGCGCGTGTTACCAGCATGCAATTGATTTAGGGCAGCATAAGGCAGCAACGTGCGCGCATGTAGGTGTGGCTTATTTTCCCTTGGGTGTGGCAGGAGCTGGACGCTGAACGTATTTGCAGAATCATGGAAGTCTGATCCTATCCTGCTTGTGAGGACACCGTACGCGAGGACAGAGCGGGCGGGCAGGCTGGCTGTTGTTCACAGCATTCTCTTCAGACCCCGAGTGGTCCCGCGGGGCCGCTCGGAGCTCAGATAATTACCGGACACATTGCGGGTTGGAAGTAGAGCTTGTCTAAAGCGGTTACATGAAAAGACTGTGCATACTGAAACCACTTTTCTCACAGGGGCACACAGAGTGTTTCTATTGCCATCTACTTTGTGTCAGCGAATTAACAAACTTGCCCATGACAAACTGTGTTGAGTGCAGTTAACTTGTAAGGACTGGGGGGGGATATGTTAGAGGACATGCTGTAGAAATAGTTGGAGATGTTGGTGAAAAAACGTTATCATTGTTCCCCTGTACGGGGCCATGTATTACAACTATGTGTTATGTGTTGCTTTCACTTGCCCACCGGGCAATGTGTCTTGTCTTTCATGGATGGAATATAATTCCATTATTTTCTGTGTTCATATTGCTTGCTTTATGTATTGGTCCATGCTACATGTTCAAACGTATTAAGGTGTGTTTGAATGTAGTTTAGTAAGGGAGGATAGGTGTTGCAGGAAGTGGTATCAAAATCACATATGAATCATTAACGAGGTTGTAGATAGGGAGGGCTTTTCCCCTGTTCTTTCCTTTCCTATCCGATTTAGGAGTTCCTGTTGGGGAGAATTCTCATTTATGGCTAATTTCCCTCACCTAGTGAGTCCCCCAGCAGCTTTGCTGGACTTCTGGAGTTTATTTTTTTCCACTTGGTAAGAGTGAGAGCTTTTCCCCCACTCTTACCTTTGTTTTGCATGTGTTTCCATCTGTTTTTGTGATTGTGGACTCTGAAGTACACCACTTCAGTAGCCCCCTTCTTTGTGTGTGTCACAGAGCACTTTCAGTGCCGTGGCACAGGGTTGTCTTTGAGACTTTCCTCGACTCCATTTCTGAGGTGACTACTGTCCCCCAAAAAAGGGTAAAGTTGCCATTAACTTTACTTAGTCAATCTACCACAGATCCAGTACACCCCATCTTCCATGGAGTACTGGAAAGGGTTAACTCGTATCCCTTTATATCTGTACCTCCTAGAGCATTGTTTCGCTCTTTTAACCTTTAGACTTGGCTGGTGGCAGTGGTATCTTCCCATAACTTTTCTACCGCGATTATATTAGATAAACGTGGTACTGTTCTTGGCTATTATATTAGCCTCGAACATAAACCCACTTGACCACATCGTCTTTCTCTTGGCTCCGGTTGGGTTAATTCGCCATTTCTTTTTTGTTAAAATCCTTCTTGTGTTTTACTTTGCGTGGCAAACTAGATTTGCCTTCTTTGTTCACTGTCTTTTGGCGGCTTCTGCTCAGAAGCCCTCCTCAAGGCGCCTGGGTGTCTAGGTGGGCTCAATGTGAGGGAGGGGTGTAGTCAACCCCTCCACACGGTATCCTAGGAAACCCAAGTCGCACTTTGTCATGATTGGCCAGGGTAGTTGTCCGGGCTGGACAACCACCCTGCTGGGTGATTGACAGCCAGGCTGCGTGAATGGGGGTTTTTCGCATAAAAGGCAGGTCTCTTGGGCTAGAAGTCAGAGAGTCTCCACTAGAACTACAAGGAACCGAAGAGAAGCGGAGAGAACTACGGCTGCTGCAACTACCCCATCCCGGTGAAGCCCTGCTGCAGTCCTGAGCTATCTGCCCTTCAACGACTCAGAGAAGATCCAGGCCGTAGTCTTCTTCCCTTGAGCTTGGTGGGGATAACCAGCTCATCTTCTACAGCCAGAGGATCCTCTTCCGTGTTCGAAATCACTGCACACTGCTGTAGTGATCCGGATAGCCACCTCGAGACCCTCTCCTGTTTTTAAGGAGTGCACCTTTTATTCTGTGTTGCTGCTGCCGGCCTCATCCCTGTGTGGTGCAGGCCCCCTTCAGACGTCCTCCTTCTCGACGAAGCACCAGGAATCGTGGGTCTGAAGGAAACCAACAGGAACAACTGCCAGGGCACCAACTGCACCATTGGAACAAGGTACTGTGTTCTGTTGAGGAAACTTGGTGAATCCCTTTTTCTTCATTTCCAAGGCTTGAGCTTGTCTTTCCTCCTTCTTATAACTTTTGCTTCTGAACATTGACAATATCAAAGTACTTTTGGCTCTGTTGAATCATGAACTGTTTGACCGTGTGATCTTCGGCAAATGGCCCCGGTGTCTTTCGACCCTGGCTAAGGCCCTTTGACTTTTGAACTCCTGTCTCTGAGTGTTTCTTGATTCTGCCTGCCTAACCAAAATATTGCCTGTGATTTTTGTCTCCAACTCTCTCTGGGTATCTCAGGTGCTAAGTGTGTGTTTTGCCCCGGTAGCATTTCATGTCACGGATACGCGTTTGTTTAGTAGACCGAACTGTCAAAAAGTGATCGCAATCGTATCCGCGGTATTGTGTTTTTGTGCCTACCACCGGTTCATTCCAACACAGGGTACTTACCTTGAGACTTACTGTACAAAGTGAATTGGTTAATTGTAGTATATTTAACGTGTGGTTTTTATTGAGGTTTAATAGAAGTGTTGTGTTTATAACGAATGGTTTAAAAATAAATGTACTTATTTTTTTCTACCTGAAACCTTGAGTCAGTGTTTGCTTGAGTCACAGTAATTGTGGTCCCGTTGTGTAATCTACGCTTCTGCTCATATACTCTTGAGATAAGCCTGGCTGCTCCACCACTGCTACCACTCTGACATAGTAGTACAGGCTTGTACCAAAGGTAAAACTTGTATCACCACCTGTAGTCCTAATTGTGTGTAGTGGTCCCTAAGGGCACTTCATGGGATTCTGCCTAACAGTTCCTAACCCCCTATCCAGTGTTCCTAACTTCCCCATCCAATCCACAACATCTCCCTAACTCCTCTTCCCCCCATCGGCTGCCACGTGGTGTCCTGTGTGTTAATATCAGGTGCCTGTGCCAATGTAACGCTCACTTGGTATCCACTGGGACGTCACTCAGCCTGTTCTGACCTCTAACGACCTTGAACCCTTCCCTGGAGACTATTCGACTGGAGACTGGGCCTGAAAAACAGGATTGGTAGAGTTTAACTCCCTATTGTCTCTGTGTGCTTGAAGCCCTTCTTCCCCAGGGTCCAACCCTTCCCTTTGATCCACAGCTCACCTTGTTTTCTTGGATAGTGTGCTCTCCATCCTGCTTTCAGCGCAGGGGCGTGTTGATTGATGCAGGCTCGTTGCTGCCTAGTTCCATCACTGGCAAGAGGCCGACAGGTAAGTATAATGAGTCGTTTGAACAGTTCTCTAACTTCGTTCCTTTCCTTCCTTAAATGATGGCCGGCATCCGGGGATGGCGGCGTGCTGCTGAGATGAGTAGCGCTGAAGGTGAGTGAGAGTGCGATGCGCGATGCACCCCTTTCGTATTTGCATTGAACTGAGTTCTTTTTCTGTGTCTTTTAGGTGCCACAACGTTTTTCAGCGTGGATGCCGGTTATGAAGAACAAATGCGGTGGGTAAGCGCGGTGTGCAGCGCCTCTAGATGTTTCCACGCTAACCTGGAGTGTCTTTTCCCTCTTGCAGATGGATGAGAAGTTCCGGAGACAGAGTTCCCCCAGAACGGTTTGGATTCAGGTAAGCGTTTGAATCTCGTACAGTATTTAGAAATAAGCAAAGATTTGCAGAATTCTTACAAATGCCTTTTTTCTGTTCTTTTCCCTTTTCCTCAGGAAGCGGCGTGCCGGGATGGGATGACACCGCCGAAGATGCCCACAGAACAGAAGGAGCGATGAATGATGGGCAGAAGCGCCGCAATGTAAGGCTGTTCCTAACGGTGTTCTTGTTCTTGCAGGTGCTCAGCGCAGAAGAATGATGCAGGCCTACTGGAGACCGATCCGAACATGGTGAGTGTCACGCTGCAGGTGCAGAAAACGCAAAGCATGTTTCTCAACCTGGGTGTGGCTTAAATAGTCTCTGGATATCCCAGACTAGACCGCACATGCAGTTCTGGGAACAGAAATATGTGGGGGCATCCATCTTGTCCCCATTAATGCACTACAAGTCCAATCCCCAATGTTATCCTATGGGAGTGAGTGAGTCTGGTGCCACAAGCGCCAAGTCTGAGTCTGACTCCAAGTGGCTCTTTGGGGGGATGGAGAGGCCCTTGAGGGCCATGTAGGTGATTGTGGCCTGGCTCCAGCCTGACATCTTGGAGGGCTGGGACATGAGTGGCACGAATCATGACAGCCAACCATGGTGGGAGGGTCGAATTCCTTCGGCTTTTGTTGTTCGGGGGAGAGTGTTGATTCCTCTCCTCCCTTATTGTATGAATATTGACACTTTGGGTCTCACCCTAAGCTAATAGGGGAATCCAGACGTTGCCCCCTTGCTCGCTATTCTTAGAGAGGCACAGCTCCAACCTTCTGACGAGGTCCAACCAGACCGAAACACGTGTCTGGGGTTTCTGTTGGTACTCTTGTTCAGAGGAGAAATGCTTAGCATTTCAGTGCTGGACTGCCCTAGGGCAGGACAAAGACTGATTTGTTTTAGATATGTCTCCTCTGTGAAAGAAAGTGAGCTATAGAACTGGGTAAGGCTCCCGTAACCAGGACCAACGTCTGACAGAGAGACTCCCAGGACCCCCCCCCCTTGATTTGTGCATATTTAGGGTGTTGCCTTAGGTTACTAGGCAAATCCAGACGTGAACCCCTTGCTCACTATTCTTAGAGAGGCACAGCTCCACCCTACTGATGAGGTTCAACCAGACCAAAATGTGTCTGAGGTTGCTGTTGGTACTCTTGTTCAGAGGAGAATTGCTTAGCATTTCGGTGCTGGACTGCCCTAGGGCAAGACAAAGACTGATATGTTTTAGATATTCTCCTCTGTGAAAGATAGTAAGTTAAAGACTCTGGGTATGTCTCTCCTAACCAGGACTAATTTATGGCAGAGGGACTCCCAAGAGCCCACTTGTTTTTTGCATATTGAAGTAACTTTGCGCCTCACCCTAAGTTACTAGAGGAATCCAGACGTGGACCCTGTGCTCACTTTCCTTAGAGAGGCACAGCTTCAGCCCACTGATGAGGTCCAACCAAACCGAAACACACGTCTGGGGTTGCTGTTGGTACTCCTGTTCAGAGGAGAATTGCTTAGCATTTCGTTGCTGGACTACCCTAGGGCAGGACAAAGACTGATATGTTTTAGATATTTCTCCTTTGTGAAAGATAGTGAGCTGAAAACTATGGATAAGTCTCTCGTAAACAGGACTAATGTCTGGCTGAGGGACTCCCAGGACTCCCCTTGTTTTTTGCATATTTAAGTAACTTTGGGTCTCACCCTAAGTTAATAGGGGAATCCAGATGTGGACCCCGTTGCTCAATATTCTTAGAGAGGTACAGCGCTACCCTACTGATGAGGTCTAACCAGACCGAAACACTTGTTTGTGGTTGCTGTTGGTACTCTTGTTCAGAGGAGACGTGCTTAGCATTTCGGTGCTGGACTGCCCTGGGCAGGACAAAGACTGATATGTTTTAGATATTCTCCTCTGTGAAAGAAAGTGAGCTAAAGAATCGAGATAAGGCTCCCGTAACCAGGACTAACGTCTGGCAGAGAGACTCCCAGGACCCCCCCTTGATTTTGGCATATTTAGGGTCTTGCCCTAAGTTACTAGGCGAATCCAGACGTGAACCCCTTGCTTACTATTCTTAGAGAGGCACAGCTCCACCCTACTGATGAGGTCTATCCAGACCAAAACATGTGTCTGGGGTTGCTGTTGGCACAGCTTCACCCTACTGATGAGGTCTAACCAGACCAAAACATGTGTCTGGGGTTGCTGTTGGTACTCTTGTTCAGAGGAGAATTGCTTAGCATTTCGGTGCTGGACTACCCTACCACAGGACAAATAATGAAATGTTTTATATATGTCTCCTCTGTGAAAGATAGTAAGCTAAAGACTCTGGGTAAGTCTCGCCTAGCCAGGACTAATGTCTGGAAGAGGTACTCCCAGGACCTCCCTTGTTTTTTCGTGGATGTACCATATTGGGTAAACATCTGGTATTTATCTGGTGCAATATTTTATATACATCCCTTGCTGTAAACTCACAAGTGATTCCAACCTGTAAATAGGTTGTATTTTAAAACTAGTGGGTATTAAAAATACACCTAGTTTTTACCATTACCTCCAATCCTGCAATGACGCTGAAAACACCTTAAACTGTCCATGCACTAGATAGTGTATTATATTTGAGTAAGCCACCCCCCATTCTCCCCCAACCATTGTATGTAATAAGGCAATTGCAAGTTGCAGAGGGATTTCCATATAAGGTCAGGAGACTCTGAGGTGACTTTCCATACCTTTCCTCATCGCTGAGTACTTTATTACTACATCAGTACGGAGAGCAGTCCCCAATTCCCACACCTCTCCTTTAATACTTCACGTCATTCGTCCCTCAGCAGCAATAGAAGTCCTAGAATGTATGTGAACCTGTATGGCGGAACTCTATCAACAAATATGCAAACCATAATGTGTGGCTAACTAATATTTCAAGCATTTTAGCATAAATCAGTTTCATCACCAGTTGGCCACCTATTTTAAAACGTCCGTCTATATGGAGGTCTTTATTTGTGCAATACTGCTGCAACACAAAGTAGTATATATGTGTGTTTTTATAAGTTCATGACTGTGAACTTCAGGAAGAAAATGCACATGAAAATAGTCTGAAAAGCTTGAGTATTATTTCAATTCACTATTAAGTGTTAGTTTCTGTTTGTTGTGGCAGCTTAAAATGTGAATCCAGAACTCCCAGGTGTGTTTACCTTGTGTTAGGTGAACTGTAACCCTCCTAGCTAGCTGGTGTGCAGCCTTCTTCCAAGGTGTCCAAGAGTTGGAACATTCCCCATCATGGGGCTGAGAACATTTGTATTGCTGAAGTCCAAAAAAACAAGCTTTGGTAAAGCCATTTGCCAGGTACTGCCATAAAGGTACGTCATAGCTATAAGGAGGTATGAGCGGTTAAATGTTGTGAGTACCGGGGCATCTGATAGCAGTGCCTGGCAGGTTTCTAGCTAATACCTTCATACAAGATAAATACTGTTTTTTCCAGTGCTTGTTTTTAATAGGACTTTGGTGCAAGAAACAGAGGCATGGGTACACATTCTGTTATAAATGAAGTGGCTGAAGGCTCGCTTGTTTAAGATGTATTGCAGTAGTAGTATATTCACATCTCCAATTAAGCCATTTGTTTTAAGAAGCCTTCTTTGAAATAACACTGTCAGGCTATTTACAGCACAACGTTTGATGTTACTGGGTGATGGAGCTAGCTCAAAGATGAGTTGTTGGATCGGGAACCGCAGGCTGGGGGTGAGAATGGCTATAGGGTTTAGCATGGACATGGCTAATCAATGGGTGGGTAAATGAACAAACAACGTTGAGAAGTTGTGTGTCCTTCCTCACGTCCCATCTCGCTCCTCTCATATTCCAATACCATTATTTCTGTTAATAGGTGGTGCATAAGCACCACCTAATAGCCAAAACTAATAAGTGGGTGACAAATTAGCATAAGGACTGCACAAAACCTCTGGAAGTGAAATGGGATGACACGGACACAAAGCAACATAATACAAGTCTCTTTTAGGACACAGATGTATACTCAGCTGAAGCGATTAATTCGATTGATATTGATATTAACATTGATATTTTATTTCTATCGCGCTCGTACACAAGTGTATCAGAGCGCGACAAGGCAACAGAGGGGAACAGGGGAGAACAAAACAGCGATCTTACTAGGCCCAGTGACATTGAGAACGTGCAAGTGCATGGAGGAGGGGAAGGGGAAAAGTGCATGGAATGGCAGTAGAACATAATTCTATTCTGCTACAAAGTAGTAATCTACTTGTTGTGTTTGTTTTCTTCATGGGAGCATAAGGACGAGAAGGCTAAGTGTTATAAACTTCTTAAACAAAGCTATCTGAACACCTTACGCCTGAAAAGGAGCAACTTGATATCTTGTCAAACTGGCTACTCGCTAAAAGATTTAAACACTGTTAGGTAAGATTTGTACAGAACTAGTAAATCTTCCTTTCCTGGTTCAACCCCAGAACGTTTTGCTTTATTAGTGGGATGTTTTACATTGATACCTCGGTGAGTGGTAACCTTTTTCCACACTCACTATAGAGTCACATGGCTACTCACACGGAAACCCACCTAGCGGCCCTAATCACCGCCCCAAGTTTTACATGTTGCTCGTTCTGGACAGCACGTACTTCTGCATTGTGCAACCCAACCACTGTCACAAGACTTCTACCAAGACACCTCTAAAGCACTTAAAGCGCAACGGCGACTAGTGCAACCCGCGAGGCCTTCGGCCTGCCACACTAAGCGCCCGCTGTGACCTCAGCACTTTATAACACGCCTCCTACACACACTTGCTTCTATTTCACTGCTCCCGATGCTACACTGATAATACAACCTAGCTTGCTGCTCTACTGAGCCAAATTCATGCCCTGCCAGGCACCCTGATTGACTGTCAATGCTCTGCAAACCCTGCGCCTAGTTACGTTGTTACTGCCTATCTGTAAACCAAACAAAAATGCACGTGTCCAGTAAAAGTCGAATCTGCCTACTTGTGAATTTCTAGCCACTGTTGTTTTTGCCTGTTTTCTAGCCACTGTTGATTTTGCCTATTTCCTGACTCTCTAGCCAAAGTCGAATCTGCCTACTTGTGAAAAATAGCCATTGCTGATTTTGCCTATTTCTGACTCTCTAGCCAAAGTTGAATCTGCCTACTTGTGAATTCTAGCCAATGCTGATTTTGCATGTTTCCTGACTCTCTAGCCAAAGTCGATTCTGCCGACTTTTGAATTCTAGCCATTGCTGATTTTGCTTATTTCCTGACTCTCTAGGCAAAGTCGAATCTGCCTACTTGTGATTTCTAGCCAATGCTGATTCTATCCAATCTGTGAATTATTAGCCAAAATCGTTTCTGACTACCTGTGTATACACAGCTCTAACTAGCTGCCTATTATGCAAGACAGCATACCTTGGAGTGGTAATAATTACATAGTGCTTAGTAATGGCCTTGCCAAACTAGGATGCCTAAGACACTTCCCCATCCCCTGCCCTACTCCTTTCCTGCCGACTATGTCACCCTTCCCTCTTTGCCTCCAGCAACACCACACTGTCACTAGCACTGATCACCCACTTGATACCCCAGCAAACACTACCTCGGACATAATGCTGAGGCACCCTAGAGTCCCCCAACCACTCGTATGGACTGACCACTACCTCATTCCATTAGATATTAATATCAATAACCTGCCTGCTAAAAAGTGCTCCACTGCACCAGCCTGTCTGACCAGGAATAAGTCTAACATTACTGCTGAAGCCCTAATCCCATTGATCCATTGATCCTCCCTACCCTCAATGCACTTCCTGTACAGCCGACCTCAACCTAATGGTCAACACCTACAACAACTCCATGACCAGTGCCATTGATACCATCGCCCCACTCAAACTGCGCAAAGGAAAACCCAGAGCTCACTTGAACTCATGGTACACACCTGAACTCAAAACTCTGAGAAAAGAGAAAACTAAACTAGAAATACTTTGGAAAATGGCACCCTCTGCTGAAAACAAAACTAATCTAACAAACTTATCCTCCTTATATAAAAAGGAGATCATTCTCACCAAGAAAGAAGCCTACAATGTCATGATAAAACAGGCAGGGTCCTGCACCAACGAATTATTTAATATACTGAAGGAACTAGAAAATCTAACCCACCCACAGACACCTGCATAAAAGATAAACCCTGGTGCACCAGCATCCAGAACGCTCTCACCAACAAGATTGCAGGGCTACAATCTAAAATAGAAGATAAACGTCAACAACTCACCAGTAGCAATCCCACCATCCCTAGTACACCACCGCCCAACGACTCTAACTTAGGCTTTACATTCAAAAAGGTAATGATGCCGGAAGTACAAAAAATCATAGCTTCTTTAAAATCCTCCTACTGCAAAGGGGACAGCTGTCCCGCCCAGATTATAAAAGACGCAGCCAGAGACCTGCCCCCCTTCATCACTAAATTAATAAACGTATCCATCTCCACCAATTCAGTCCCCAGTAACTTGAAACAATCATGGGTTCTCCCCCTTCTAAAAAAAACAATCCCTAGACCCTGCCATACCAACGAATTACAGACCGATCACCACGGTCCCATTCTTGCTAAAAATCCTCGACAGAGTTGCCTACCTGCAAATTCAGGACTACTTAGAGACAAATCAATAGCTAGGAATACTTCAATCAGGCTTTAGACCGCTACATGGAACAGAAACTGCCCTTGTGGACCTCAAAAGCCAGATTGATGAAATCAAAGACAAAGGTAACACCGCCATCCTACTCCTCTTAGACCTCTCAGCGGCCTTTGACCTGGTCGATCACAAAATCCTCTGTAACCACCTATCTTCTGCTGCTCACTTCTCCTCCTCTGCTGTCATATGGATACAATCCTTCCTGGCCAACAGAACTATGAGGGTTTTCTCACTTTCAGCCGCAGCAGACCCCATCCCTATCACCTGTGGTGTCCCACAAGGCTCATGCGTCTCGCCTACTTTGTATAATATATTTACAAAGCCACTCTTCGACAAACTGGACCATCTGGGTGTCACCTACACCAACTACGCAGATGACACCCAGATACTCCTCACCCTCTAAGGCAACTATAACACTGACTCCACCCGGATTACAATGGATTAACAAAATCTTCTCCATCATTCAGGCATGGATGGCCGCACACGGCCTCTGCCTGAACGACGAGAAAACTGAACTTCTCCTTGTCGGCTCACCCAATAACTTGCTGAAACTTAGCCCCAACTACAATAACTTCATCATTGATGGTAACACTATCCCTATTGTCAAAAGTGTGAAAACTCTTGGTTTCTATCTTGAAGCCAACACCAATCTCACTATACAAGTTAATATGACTGCCTTGGCTACTGCCTACACGGGTAAACTGATCAGGGCATTTAGATCGTTCCTATCCACTAACAGCTACCTCACTCTTGCCAGGGCACTCATACAGTCCAAACTGGACTACTGTAACAGCCTCTACCTAGGCGCTAACCAATACATAATCAACAAACTACAAGTGCTCCAAACAACGCCTACGAGCAGCCTTAAACATCCCCAGGCGAGAGCACATCTCTACAGCCAGAAAATCAAGCAAATGGCTCTCTATACAACAACAAATCAACCTAAAAACCATCTGTCTCACATATAAAGCCCTAAACCAGCTAGCCCCACCTTATCTCAACAACACATTCTCCTTGGAATCTACTACCAGAATCACCAGATCCACTAATAACACTTGTGGGCGGGACAAAGACTGATATGCAAATGGGTATTTCCCATCTGTGAAAGGTACAGTGAGCAAAAAGCAGATGGCTGCAAACTCTCAATGTGGTTAACAACCACTGAACAGGTTATCATGCCTTGTTCTTCCGAGAGAGGGGCGCCTGCTACCTTTGTTGAATTCTTTGAAGGAACTTGGGGTTGGTCACCCTAGGTTACCTGGGGGCAACCAGACGTGGACTCCCTGCTCACTGAGCTCTGAGAGGCTCAGCTTCACCTCACTGATGATGCCCAACAAGGCTGAAACGTGTATGGGGTTGCTGTAGGTACACTTGTTCAGAGAGGAATTGCCATAGCATTTCGGTGCTGGACTGCCCATGTGGGCGGGACAAAGACTGATATGCAAATGGATATTTCCCATCTGTGAAAGGTGCAGTGAGCAAAAAGCAGATGGCTGCGAACTCTCAATGTGGTTAACAACCACTGAACAGGTTATCATGCCTTGTTCTTCCGAGAGAGGGGCGCCTGCTACCTTTGTTGAATTCTTTGAAGGAACTTGGGGTTGGTCACCCTAGGTTACCTGGGGGCAACCAGACGTGGACTCCCTGCTCACTGTGCTTAGAGAGGCTCAGCTTCACCTCACTGATGATGCCCAACAAGGCTGAAACACGTGTATGGGGTTGCTGTAGGTACTCTTGTTCAGAGAGGAATTGCCATAGCATTTCGGTGCTGGACTGCCCATGTGGGCGGAACAAAGACTGATATGCAAATGGATATTTCCCATCTGTGAAAGGTACAGTGAGCAAAAAGCAGATGGCTGCGAACTCTCAATGTGGTTAACAACCAGTGAACAGGTTATCATGCCTTGTTCTTCCGAGAGAGGGGCGCCTGCTACCTTTGTTGAATTCACTAATAACACTTTGCGTAACAGTGCCCAGATTCACCCAAAAAAGGGCTGGAGGATCCATTTCAGAGTCCTTGCCTCTCAACTCTGGAACACCCTTCCTCTCAACATCAAGTCTATCAAATCCTTTCAACCCTTCAGGAAACAGGTTATCAGATGGTTACTGGAAAAAAAACTAACATTCACCATCTTCTCTCACCCACTCCTGAAGTCACATACCATTCTTTAATTGAGCAAACTGTATTATGCATATCTATAACTGTAAATTTGTATATAATGTACTGTGTAAACTGTATCTAATGTACCTGTAACCGTGTCCTAAAGCACCTTTTACCTCTGAGTCTGGAGCGCTATAATAATAAAACAAACAAAACAAACAAACTCACATAATCTTTAACTCTTTTTATGGGTGTCATTTTTAAGACTCTCCATAGTGTCTTTTTAAAGTTATCATCTTTAACAACTTATTGGCAATAAGTGCCTGTTTTTGCTGGGTTGCCCTAGGGTGTCCCCTTTTAACTTTCTTGTGGTAACCTTGAGTGAAATACAGTTCCCAAGGGTAGAAAGGATCTTTGGATCACTTTTACAATTTATTTAGTGAAGCCAGTACACCCCACCTTATGTGGAGTGCTGGGGAGATGCAATGGGGCCTATTCATGGAAAGATTGTGCACCGTAAATTGTGGCGCAAGCTGGCGCAAGCGTGAAAAAGCAAGCGCACACGCATGCGTTGCATTCATGGAAGGCCCTTCGCATGTTTTCCATGGGTTGTGTGCCAAATCCGTGTGTGGCGCACACGTGCGCACGCGTCATTGCAACATCCAGACCGCCATTCGCGACGCGCACAGCGTAAGTGCACAACGTTACCGCACTCACCAAAAAGGGGGCAGAACATGCAGAATGGGGAACAAAGCATGAAAAGAAGGGCCTAACTGGGGAAGTACTGCTGGGAAGTACACGGAACGCCCCCACGCACACGAACTACACGTATTCATGGAATCAAATAGGGCAAACCCGCACACGGGCAAAGACACGCACAGGTCTAAACACGTCCGCCACACGAAGGCAGACGGTAGCATCCCAGCGCATTACAAAAGTGCACGCAGACAACAAACACGTATATACAGCTACGATGAATGTCCCATTCTGTGGCCCCCTAGGAGAAATGACGTGCCACGCAATGCTCAGGCATCCCAAAAAAGCAAGGAAAAGAGATAAGCGACCCCTGAAGCCCACGTGTGTGTAAAAAAAACACACACAGTATGCTATGGCAGCCAGGAACACAAAAAATACGTTCATGATCAACACGCAGGCTAGTATGCCCGAAAAAAAGGGGTACGCAACTAACAGGGACACCCACAATGCAGAAAATAGCATGTGCGACTCACCATCTGTCTTGCGTGTAGAAGAAGAACGTGTAGCAAACACCCACGCCAAAAGAAGAAGTACGCACTGTAGCCGCTGTGAAGTAATCGTGTGTGAACCCCAACTCCTGGAAAACACACGCACCGCTTTCCACGAAAAGCACGTACAGAGCGATGGAAACCCACATGGGAACGTCATCCTGTGCCAGGGAAATGCCTGTGCGCACATTACGTCACCTACACGCTTACGCGCCAAGAGCCTTGCCTCAGAATTCACGCAAACGCCCCGAGCAGCCTTCCACGAGCCATCTGCTGCTGCCTGCCTGCCTGCTGCCACCGTGCCCTGCCATTTGGTGCCTGCACATTGACATCTGCGCCGACAAGGAAGGACGGAAGATGATCTGGAAGTACATAGTGGGTGCCATCAACACGGAGGGGGTGGCACCCCATGACATCAAACATGTCCAGAAGCGCTGGGTGGACTACAAGTCCAGGACCCTCAAGAAGGCCCGGCGCCTCTTGGAGGCAGCGGATGCTGTGGGTGCCGTGCCCCACTTACCACCCAGCAGATGAGGGACCTGGAGCGCATTCGCCCAGTGCTTCACCACCAGATCCTCAGGATGCAGGCCCGTCTGGAGTCGAGCGGTAAGTGGCCATGCATTCACGTTTAAAAAAGTGCATGTTGCAGTGTGCTGGTAGTTAACTACTTGGCTGCATGTGTGACATGGGTCATGTATGGATGTGTGTGTGCAGGGACATGATGGTGCTGCCTGTGAGTCCAGTCAGGCATAACCCACATGGATGGTGTATGTGTTACAATGCATCACGCGGAACGGCATGCTGAATGCCCACATGTATGCATGCCTGTGTCTGTACCTTGACATGTTTGTAGTGTGATAGATGTGTGCTGCTTTCATGGACATGCATGGCGTACATGTCCGTGTGTCTGAGTAGTGTGTGCGCCATGGATGCATGCCACATGTCCGTGATGATGTGTTGAATCGCTGATACAGCCTAGTCATCCTTGAATCCACTGTGTCTGGGGGTGTACAGGGCCAGATGCATGACCCTCCGGTGATGTGTGTGCATGTGATCACCATGTCCTATGATGCATGTGAGTTTCAGCCCACAATTGGATGTTACTACGGTGCCTTGGACATGTATGCAAATGTTCGTTGCATGTGCCATGCCTGTTTCTGCATGTGTGTTGCCTGCACTGACCCATGTGTTGTGGATGGACATGATGGAAGTGACGTTTGACAGTGCCACTCATGTGCTATTGCTTCCTGTCTAGGGGACTATTGTACAGTACCCTGATGCTTGTCTTCAATGTCTCCCTTTACACAGCGGCGCTGTGGAGGAAAGCGACAGGGATGCCTCCACCGGATGGCGACGCAAGGCCCAGTCACCCACCCAGGAAATTCCATCATCTGGGAGCGAGGAGACAGGTGCTGCGTCTGCCACTAGGGCTGCAGCGGAAGGGGTGGGTGAGCCCCCACATGGGCTTGCAACAGCAGAAGAGAGTGCAGAGCCATCCAGGCCGGTGGTGTGTGTGGAGGAGGAGGCCGCTACGGAGCCGCATATGGGGCCTGGTGGGGGTGGTACCATTGGTGCAAGTGGTGCCGTCCAGGGGCAGGGGCAGGAGGCAGCACAGGTCGACGCGGAGGGGCCTGTGCATGTCACTGTCCCTGACACTGTGACTGCATCACCATGCACCATCAGGGATGCCCTGTCAAAGGCCCGTCTGCAGGTAGGGGGGAGGTCCACATCATCTGGCACTTCTCTACCTGCGGATGAGGGGACAGTGACCGGATTGAGTCCATCCTGATTGGGGTCACGTTGCGCACACGTGACATTTGTGATGACGTGGATGCTTCCTGGGGGACCACGCATGTCATCACGAAGGGCTGTGTGGCAACGTGGCCCAGTTAGGAGGGACCGTGGTTGGGGGTTTCTTCCGTGTGTCAGCCACTCTGTGGCCCTCTCCTCCTCTGTGCACACTATACGCTAGTCGTTCTCCATGCCGTCTTATGCCCCAGATGCCACCAGGGCCCCCTGTGGACCTTCCCCAACCAATGCAGCCAGCCAGGTGGAGATCCCATCCCTGCCGCAGTCAGGAGTCAGAGGTCCAGCAGGGGTGGCCACCCCACCAACTGGACCCCAGCGGATGGAGGATGTGCCAACATCATCGGGCAGGGAACGTGCACAAAGGCGCCAGGGATTCCATCTGCCCGGATGCCGTTGTGGTGGCAGAGGAAGTTGCATCGGAGGCAGCAGCAGTCTCAGTGTGGGAGGCATCATGGCTCAGGGCCATCAACACCCCGGGGGCAGGCATCGGCCGAAGTGCAGGAGGACCCTAGTCTGGGAGTGTCTGCCGTGTGGCAGCGGTTGGGCAGCAAATAGATGCAGAGAGGCGGCGGGTGGAGAGGGCACGGCTCCGGATGGTCAGGGCGCAGAACTCCATGCACCGGGCTTTGATGCAGGTGGTGGGCCTCGAGGAAACTCTCAGGGAGTTGAGGGATTCCATGGCTGCATCACTGCGAGACCTCGAGTCCAGGGAACAGGCCCGCCTCCGGAACATCGACGTGGAGATCGATGATGCCCTGGGCCGGAATATCAAACAGTGAGTGTGGGACTAGCCCGCTGCCTTTGTAAATAGTTATGTAGTTGTAGGTTTCCTTTATTTATTTTTTCCTTTGGGGTGCATGGACTATGCCCCGCCTTTTTGTAAATAGTTATTTATTAGGTAGGTTTTTTCTTAGGTTTCCTTTGGATAGTTGGGCACATGGACCCTTGATTTTTACATTGTTTATAGTTATGGACCTGATTTTACATATTTATTTTTACCATGGAGGAATGGTTTTGTTTTCATTTTGATATTGGATTTGGTGTTATGGACGGACACTTTGGAGGCATTTTTCTTTGCATTTTATTGATTTCACCATTGATATGTTTTCCTTCATTTCGGACATCCTTTTATTTATCATTTTTTTCTTGTGTCATTTCGTTTCATTCATTCATTTCTTATTTTTACTTCATTTGTGTTGTCTTCTTTCATTGGTTTTGTGCATGTCACAATGTGGGTATTCTTAGTCATGTGTCGCCATTGTGTGGGTCTGACGGACTTGTACTCATGGGATCTATCTTGATATGAGGATTTCAATGTGGAGTGGAATGCTTGGTTGGGTGTTTGGACTGGGGTGGCGTGGGGTGGGATTTTGGTGATCATAAGGGCCATGGATCTGGATTGTGATGACGTGTTGGGTGGGGGACATAAGTCGGGGCCTGCTGGCAGGTGCCCATCACTGGGGGTGGGGTGGGGATGTAAGTTAGGTCTCCAAAGTGCATGGTGCCATTTGGCCTGCCTGCAGGTCATATTCAGGGATGATGGGCTGCCTGCGGGTCATGTTCAGGGATGATGGGCTCCCTGCGGGGCATGGGGAGGGTGGATGGGCTGCCTGCGGGGCATGGGGAGTAGGTGAAGGGCACACCCCGGAGGGCCGACACTGCAAAATCCCCTGTAAAACTCCACGCGCACCCCCGGAATACACGTACCCCTCTTGCACCAGTGAAATTGCGTGTAAAACTCCACGCATACCCCCGGAATACACGTACCCTGCTCACACCAGGCCAATCGCATGTAAAACTCCACACGCACCCCCAGAATACACATACCCCGCTCGCGCCAGGCCTATCGTGTGTAAAACTCCCTGCGCACCCCTAGTAATACACGTTCCCCACTCGCACCAGGCTAATTGTGTGTAAAACTCCCTGTGCACCCTTAGGAATACACATACCCCGCTTGTGCCACCCTATCACATGTGGAATTGCATGCGCACCCCCGGAATACGCTCAGGCAGCCCTTTCACCCTCCCCATGCCCCGCAGGTAGTCCATCCGCCATGACCATGCCCCGCAGGCAGCCCATCCACCATGACCATACCCCGCAGGCAGCCCATCCACCATGACCATGACACGCAGGAAGCCCACACCACAGGGGGGACTTTTTACATGCATCTTACCTGACGCGAGAGGGGTACGTGTATTCTGGGGGTGCACGTGGAGTTTTACATGCGATTGGCTTGGCGCGAGCGGGGTATGTGTATTCCGGGGTTGTGCGGGGAGTTTTCTATGCGATTTCACTGTCACGAGCAGGGTACGTGTATTCCGAGGGGTGCGCAGGGAGTTTTACACATGATTTCGCTGGTGCGACAGGGTACGTGTATTCCGAGGGGTGCGCAGGGAGTTTTACATGCGTTTTTGCTGGCACAAGTGGGGTATGTGTATTCCGAGGGGTGCGCGGGGAGTTATACACATGATTTCACTGGTGCGAGCGGGGTACATGTATTCCGAGTTTTCATGGGTTGGTGGCTGTTTGCTGGTCCACTGGCCTTTGCGCCGTGTACTGGATTTGTGTGATTTTTTTGGAGCACAGGGCGGGTTTTGGGGAGTAACTGGCGCTGCTGCAGGGTCGCTGCGCCACTCTGTGCCTGGATGTATAAATCCATGAATATGCTGTGCGCTGAAATGGGTTTTGGTGCACGCGGCTGGCGCAGACTGCCGCACGCACACTGTGTGCACCAGCCACGTGCGCCACTTGTGCGCCAAATTATTTGAATTACCCCTAAAGTATCCCCTTTCACACTAAAACTTTAACAATTCTGTTACAGTGACAAGCTTACCTTTAATGTTTGGTGGCCTGATACCTTGTATTAATTTGCTGCACCTTTACCGCTGTCTGTGTTCCCAGCTGCATTAAGGGACCTAAGGGTGTTCATTTTTACCAAAATGGCCCATGTCTTTTTTGTTTGCCATTTTAGTGTTTCTTTTCATTGCTTGTTCTTTCCCCTGACATCCAGGGTGGGATATTTATTTGTGTGATTTCTGTTTTCGGTGGGTGTCCCCTGGACTCACCGCCCAGGCACCAGTCTGTCTGTGAGAGCAGGAAGTGAGGGAGGAGTCCAAAACCACCCAGCCCTTTGTTGTACGCCTTGCTTGAATGGGGACAAATCCCAGTTGGGTCTGGCTGTCCTGATTGGACAACCAGACCGCCCATTCTTGTAAAATGCGGGGAGAGAATGCAGAGGTTGTGCTGTAGTTTCTAACAAATACTGCGAACCTGGAAGCTGAAGATATGTCTACCACTGGAACTTATCCATACAGTAGGGCTGGACAACTTCCAACCCTGGGTGAGCTTGCTCTCACTCCCCTCGACGGGTTTCAATTCACTCTCATCAGTAATTTATATTTCTTTCATTAAGTAATCCACCATTCTTGGTATGATATTACAAATATTTCAATTGTTTATTTATTCCTGGCCAATCAGTGTTTCAAAGTTATTGCCAATGCATTTCGGACCTCCGTCCATCTTCAGCGCTATCAACACTATTATTTACCAATCAGTGACATTCCCATCATCATGACCCATTCCCAATGATTCACCAAAAACTGAAATTAATAAAGTAAATACATGCACATACCAGGTTAAAGTTGTGTTCCATCATGGCGTTCAAATCAATATGACAAATCAAAAAATACAAAAACATCCATTATAGATCATTGTTAAGCCTCATTTCACAATTTGATTTCATAATATACCAAATGCTTTCTACCTGTTTGGCTTTTTGTCCCCAGAGTGTACGTTCACCTCTGTTGTCAGTATCCTTATCTAGCGTTGCTCAACCTTGCTTTTTTGCAATACCCCTATACCCTGGGACCTCAAGCCATCGTGTGATGCATAGTCTTCTGAATACCTAATCTCACTGAAACTTCATGGGCATCCTGGTGGATTTCCAGAGACACAAATTGAGTCCGAAAAGTCCCCTCACCAGAGTGCTGGACCTTTAAAATAATGAGAATTCAACTGCAATTTTCTGTCTTCTTCTGTGCTCCTTAAAAAGGTGCCAAATCCGCAGAACCACATTCAGCTCTAGGGGAAACCCTGCCTAGAGCCTTCTTCATCGATTCCTGCTATAAAGTCCCTTCTGGGGTCTTGATTTCAGTCTCCACGACAAGGAATCCATTGACTGGGTATTAGGATGAAGACCCTTAAATTCTCATGCTGCAAAAGCGTCTTCAATGCTGACGTACTGTGTTGGCTTGGGTGTGTACTTACCTTAAGCCTGTTAGGATTTCTGTGTAGGTAAGTGGTGTTTTCTGTGATTGGGGGCCCTCTCATCCAGTGTACCCAGACCCACTGCTAGAATCCTCCTGGGGTGACTTCTGTGAAGCCCCTGGACCCTCTTCTAACTCTAAAGTGAAGTACTCACCTGTTTGCCCAGTTTTCCGAAAGAACTCTGTCTTTTGCTACTAAAGAACCTATTCTGACACTGCCTATTGGTCATTAGTCTTAGTGACCCCCTTCTGCCACTGAGAACACTCATGCTCCATGAATAAGGGAAAGACTGTCAAGTGATTGGGACTTCTGCCTAGAAAAGAAAATAGGTGTTTTAAAAGTTACTTACTTGTAAAGAGTTGGTTGGTAACTGTAATTCTTTTTTTTAACATGTTTTTTTTGATTTTCACATATCAACTCATGACAAACAAAAATCCCCCCCGACCCCCCAAATCCCCACTCCCGCCCCTTCGGGCAGGTATAGTTCTCTTTCAGGGCTACATTATGCATGGAAGATGTCTGTTACTTTAATGTTTTGTGGGCACCATTGTTCCATAAAGTCTGATCGGAGATACTCTACAACACCTCCCGACTCGTCCTCAAACCTGTCTCTCGTTCCTTGGATTGTGTGAGTGACTTTTTCCATCGCCAATTGTGCCGATATTTTTTAGCATTCACTTATTTTATTCAGTTTGTGTTTTCTTGAATTCTGGTAAGTATGGTGATGCCGATTGTGGGCGGTGTGGAGTTTGCCTTTGTTATGCATATGGGCAGATGACAAATGCAGCACTAAACAAACAGGAACCGGATAATAGCAAGCAAGTGTGCTCTAGCAGGACTCTGCATTGGGGTGCTCAGCTCCACAAGCTCTCACTCCAGCTTTTGGCCCTAGGGAGACTAGTGCCAGTTGACCATTCATCTGCATGTTTCTGCAGAGTATCCAAAGCTACTAGTACAAGCCCCATAATTTACATAAACACCCTCTATTCTTGCCTCAAGGTGCTAGCGCAAGATGGCAGATTTGCAAGGTTTGCTACATAGATTTACTTGAAGGTAAACCGTTATGCCTTATTACACTACATTTATGACGTGCTGTCAGTTTCCCGCATGGTATACAGCAGTGCCTTGCAAAAGCTTAAAACGGATGAACCAGCCAAAAATGCTTGTTTTAAACAGGACTTCAATGGCTTTGTCAATGCTTGTTTTTACCAGAAATTCAGTGATGGACACGCAGAGTCTTTATAAATAGAGTGGCTGCAGGCAGCTCTGGTAAAACAGCATGTTTACAACTCCAATTAAGTCATGGGCCATATTACAAGTATGCCGGTGCGTTGTTAACGTGTCGGTAACTCTGTATACCGGCACAATACCACACCAGCCTATAATACGTTTCTTAGTCGGGTAGTCGGATTTACCAGCAGCTCCGAGCAGCCTGTAATTCCGGCACCCCACCACCCAAAAAATGCTGGTATTACCAGCACCAGTATTACCGGTGCCAGCAATACCCGCATTCCGCCCCTGGAGTCCTATTGGACTTCATGAAATGTGTAATTCCCACTATTGCCGGCACTTGGAATGCAGTGTGGTAATGCTGGAGTGGGCATGCAGCATGGTACAGCTGGGGTAGGCATGCAGTGTGGCAGCGCTGGAGTGGGCATGCAGCGTGGTAGTGCTGCGCTGGAGTGGGCATGCAGCATGGTAGCACTGGCGTGGGCATACAGCATGGTGGCACTGGAGTGTGCATGCAGCATGGTAGCACTGGAGTGGGCCGGCAGCATGGTATCATGGGAGTGGGCATGCATCATGGTAGTGCTGGAGTGGCCATGCAGCATGGTGGCGCTGGAGTGGGCATGCAGCGTGGTAGCGCTGGAGTGGGCATGCAGCAGGGCAGAATAGCATGCACTCCTTTATTTAAGGTGGACATAACCGAGTGTATGAAGTCCTGTGTGCACTCCACGCTCCTGACAGGACCCGCTATAATGATGATCCTCCATTAGTCAACTCCCTTCAGGCCCCTGCTGTAGTCTAGTTGTGCCTATTCTTTTAAGTTCAGCCACTAAGTTGCACCATTTCCTCAGGCACAAGTAGGGATCAGAGGTCACCTGACAGTTTTCCTAAGCTTTAGACAATGACCCCTTTGCAGGAGACCACTTCATGTGAATGCATTTTGGCAAAATGGACAATTAGGTAAGTGATGATATATTTAAAATAGTATACAGTGCTTTTTAGCAGCTGAAGTGTTCACATTTTAAAAACTGGTAATGCATTACAGTAAAGTACCACTGGTTTACAGGCAGACTAATAGTAGAGTTCAGTGTGTTTTGGTGTTTTTTTACATAGAGTATTTTTAAGATGCCATAGTGACACCACTTTGATGTGGGCTGGGATATGTGGCTTTTCTGCAGCAAGTCCGAATTGGTTACTAATATTCACTCGCTCTCTCAGGTGGCCCTGTGCGTGTGGAATGTATCCAGTCTTCCAGCGCTTCAGAAAAACCTTTCTCAGCAGGATGCCCTGGAGCACCCTGGCATTTTAGTTTCCTACCGTGTGTTTGATCAGCGAGGCGAGGCGGCCTCTGACTGGCAGAAGCTCTGAGATGAAACAAACAATGTTTGAAGACAGAGATGAGAGGAGAGGTGAGGCTGGGCTGCAAAATCCATATTTCGCATTGGATTGTGCCCCATGTGAAGACGGCGATTTAGGTTGTTCAATAAATAGCACTTCACATGCAAGTGACCCTAAACAACCATTGGCAAAAGCAATAGGTCTGCTTGTAACCTAGAGGATGCCGCTTCCACTTCATTGCTCTACATTGTTAAAACAACCCTCATTTGGTCGGTTTACATTTGGATGACCACACCTTTTTTCCTCTCTTGGGGAGGAAGCCCCAAACCATCCCTCCCCAGCCACACACCGCATCCACAGCCCCGCCACAAGCTACATTAAACCATATTGCACCGTCACAGTAGTTATGGTTAAGTTGCTGTTTCCATAGGAAGAGCCCTTTTTGGGCGGCGTATAACTCTGCTCCCCCGGGACGAATCATCACCAAACTTTGCAAATAAAATATATGGGCCACTCTGAATTTTTTTTTGCAAAGTTTGGAGATGTTTGGTTCAGGGGGGCAAAAGTTATAGGGGGGGTCCCAAAAAGTCTTTTTTCCCCACTGAATAAATGGGGGAAAACTTTGCGCACAGCTACAGGTCAAACCGCTGGACGGATTTTCACGAAATTTGCGGCAGGTACAGGGGCTTGGTTCAGAAAGAGCGCTTTTGTAAATTTGGTGACCTTCTGTGCAGTACCTTTTATTAAAATGACCAAAAAGTAGGTCTGCAAAAAATGGTGATATCTATGTCCGCTTCACGGTCACACTTAACATGTTTGGTCCGCGGACAAGATACGGATTGGCTAAGGGGCTGCTTCATGACTGCGGACACGTGACGTCTCTGCCGATTGGATGCTGTGAGATGTGTTCTACGTCAGATTGTTTGGCTACGCCCGACATCTTGGATCTACCGATAGCAGAGGGACAACCAGCGTACACTTGCTATATTTATAAAACTCTTTTGCTGTCTCACAGAGCATTGGGACAGGTTCAGACAGTAAGACATGGGTGATCAATGCATTTGTTCTGGGGGTCGGTCTTCAAGATGTTTTTTATATGGCCACCTTGTACGCACAGAAAGTGAGGGGTGTAATAACGGTAGCATTTCAGTTCATGAAGTATACATGAAACTTGTAACTGTTGTAAGGACACGCGTAGTGGTAGCGAACATTGAAATTGACAACATGCCAAAATTGCATTACGTTTTCCTATGATTATTATTATATTCATTAGTATGCCGCCATGGGTGTCACATGCTACAGTGGTTGTGGCCAGGGCCTAGAGTCTTGGATGCATGGCCGTCGGCCGAAGGCCAAAAGCCTTACTTCCAAAACTACACAAACACTGCAGCATGTCACACCCATGGATACACCCATAGTAATGCGTATCGATTGCCTGGTTGTGGGGAGTGTCTGCAGTCTTGGGTGCATGTCAATGCACCCAACAACAAAGTTATAACCTCTTCACTTACAAGCCCACATGGGTTTTATCTAGTGTGGTGGTTTTGGCCAAGATGTGTACTTTTGGATGCATGGTTGCAGGCTGTATGCCATACACCCAAGCATGCACCCAAAAGGAAACTTGTAAGCACTGGAGTTATAAGCCACTTCACAGCCATATATTGAAATGTATGGACATGCACCGAAGATTTTAGGCCCTGCCCACAAACAGTGCAGCATTTCACAGCTACAGAGGCACCCCTAGTATTCAACATCAGTCCGGTGGCTGTGGGGAGGGTCTGAAGTCATGAGTGCATGGCCGCAGGCCATGCACCAAACAGAACAGTTGTATGTAGTGTACTTACAAGGCACAATGGGTGTGATATGGTGTGGTAGTGCATCACTCAGGTGGCTGTCGGGAGGGGATGCAATCATGGGTATATAGCCAAAGGCCATTCCCCCAAAAGCACATTTGTATGTAGTGTACTTATATGCTGCAATGGATTTCATATGGTGTGGTAGTAGTGGCCAGTATTCGAACAAAGTAATAAGCACTGCAGTAATAAACAACTGTGATTTTATATACTGTAAACCCATACATTAATATTTATATGGCCTCAAACTCACGTCTGTAGCCTGTGGCTACAAACTACTCATATTTGCTATGTGTGTTCTAGGGTATTTTTTGTGTTAATGTCTATGGGGTTTATCTCACCTCCATAGGAACCATCTTTATTCACATGTGTTACACAGCACCCTCCGTGCAGTGACACTGGGGTGTCGTAGCAATCCCCAAACATAGTCTCCATACCCTGGGACTGACTACTGTCTCCCAGGGCATGTAAAGTCTCCATTGACTTTACTAGTCAATCTTAATGAACAAAATCAGTACAACCCATCTTACTATGGAGGTACTGGCAAGGGTTAATAGTTTTTCCCTTATGTTCATTTTCGAGAGGGTACCGTACAGTCCCTCTCTCAAAAGTTTCTGGCTGGTGGCAATGGTTACTACCAAAAATATTTGACCGCAAATATTTCCCTATGGGATTTTACCATTGTTCGAGGCTACAACATTTACTGACAGCCTCTAACATACTGCCGGATTATTTTTATATTAACTTTACTCCAGTATGTTTTATTTGCCAGAACTTTGATATAAATTCTTTCTCGTGTCTTTCTCTACACTCCTAACACAGGTCGGGGATCCTTTGTTCGTCCTTTTGGCGGGCTCCTGCCAAGAAGCCGTCCTTTCGGCGCAACTGAGTCTGAGGTGGATCGATTGTGTGGGAGGGGAATTAGGACCCCTGGACAGGGTTGCCTCAGCAACCCATGTCGCACTCTGCCCTAATAAGCTGGAGGGTCTCCAGCCAACATGACCACGCCACTGTGTGAGTGACAGCTAGGCTGTATGAATGGGGATCTGTTTGCATAAAAGCAGGGTCCTGCGGACTAGCAGAGCAAGACGTTGCCACTGGAACTAAGAAGCCAAAGAGGAGGGAAGCCAAAGACATCTGCAATGACTGAACCACCGGTGAAGCCCGGCTTCAGCGTCTCACCACTTTTCTCCACACGACGAGAGAAGATTTTCATCTGCAAGAGCCTTCTTACCTTGAGCTGGTGGGGCCAACCAGTTTGCCAATCACCTTCCTGGACCTGCCTTGGTTGAATAGCCAGTGCCCTGCACTCGGAGACCGGATAGCCAGGCATCCGTCCACCCAGCCCGAGATTTAAAGGAGCATACCTTTTATTCATTGGGCAGCACCGTGGCAGGTTTCATTCCTGGGAAGTGCAGTAACTCGAACCTTCCTCCACGACGTGAGTCTCTCTTCCTCTGCTGGATCACCCAAACTGCAGGAACTGCCAGGAACAACTGCCACCGCAGGAGCCTCTTCTACATTTCAAGGTACTTTGTTCCGCCAGGCCTCCCTTTTCGTGTGGAGTGCTAAAGGTGTTTTAAATCCTTTACCTACCTGTTGGGTTGGCCGCCCCTATACTCTAACATTGTCTTTCACCTTCTGAATCCACCTTTTTGAATCATTTAGTAAAGACTTGACTGCAGCTAAAAAAACATTTTGCACCTGGGCCCTTTTGCCCTGTACCACTGAATCTGGCACAGGCCTATTGACTCTAGCTGTATTTGTTAGAATTGCCTTCGCTAGATTGCGTCTCAACTAAAACTGTGTTGGTGCACCTACTTCTTATAACCACCTTTTCCTTCCCACTTTTAAAACTTGTGAAGTGCCATTTTGCTCGGTTTTCATTTCAGTATCCTATATGCTAAAGTACTGCCTTGCCTAAACTTGTTCAAAAACTTCTGGGAAGTGTTGCTAGGGTATTTAAGAAGATATTCCTGTATAACTTGTGCTTTCCCTCCCTTGTGAGAAATTGCTAGAGTGCCATTTGTGTTTGGTTTTCACTGTGCCGTTTTGCTCAGTTTTCACTTTTGCTCAAACTTGTCTATAATTTAACTAGGGAGTTATGTATACTTTTCTTGACTGATTTTAACTTGCTTTTATAACTGTGATTAATGTGTTAACTTAGAAGTGTGTAAAATAAATATATATATTCTTCTTAATACAAAGCTTTGGTCAGTGTTTCCTTGTACCATAGTATTATAGCCCTATTGTGTAAACCCTGAATACTGCTCATTTCCCTCTTGAGATAAGTCGGACTGCTTAGCCACAGCTACCAACTAAATCTTTGTGGTACAGGTTGATAGCAAAGGGGATTTATTTCTCATACCTGTAGTCTTAATCTTCTGTATTGCTCCCTAAGGGAAATGTACAGGATTCTGCCTAACAAGGGGTAAGGTGGTCACTACGGTAAGTAACCTAGTTATACTCCTACGTCCCGTCCCCTTTTCTCCGTACTTATGGGAGATTCCCAAGCACTCCTCACAGGAACTACGGGTGGATGGAAAATCCCTTATTGAAAAAGGTTCTTCAGCACAGCCTGGCCAAACTGAGCATCAGATCTGGAGGTCAGGTCTAGACAATAATGTTTACAAAAAGCCAATGGGGAGGCCCATGTAGCCGCCTTTGCAATGGTCTCCCAGGGGACATATTTCTGAAAAGCAACTGCCGCTACCTTGCCCCGCACCAGGTGCTCATTAATTCCTTTAGGAGGCTGCAGACCTTGGACAGTGTAAGACTCCGTAACACAGGTTTCGATCCATCTGGAGATAGTCACCTGTAAGTGATTTCAATGCAGCATTCCAACTAAGTCTATGCCTAGTCTGGGATGCCCAATGGAAACCCTTATTTATATATTTTTATGTCAAAAGTTCTTTAAATCTGGATGATGAACCCTTATATAACGCCCCTCTCTTTGGATCTCCCCGACCTCACTGAGCCAAGAAGTAGGTTTGTTTTGCAAATTAAAAGGTTTATTTGAAGAATTGAACAATATATATATATATATATATATATATATATATATATATCACACTTTTATGAACAGAATAATATCGGAATAGCACACTTATGAATATGAACGGTGATCAGCAATGGGTAATATTACAATATCAACAATCTCTTTAATCACTTAGGAGTAGGAATAGCAAGGATAAGGTAGCAGAGAATACTTTGTATGGTTCAAGGAAATGCAAGATAGGAAAGAATGCAAATAAAACTTGATATGACTTCAATCAAAAGACAATATAATCACTTTTTCCCCCTGTTACTACTCACCCCCCCACTATGCAATATGAAGGGATGGAAATGAGGGCACACAGGTTTCAGGAATATTAATCAACAACGCAGTTCAATCCCAGTTCCCCCAGCAAGCTTATAGAGACACAGGAATGATTTTAAAACAAGTCAACATTCTTGTGAATGTGATTTGCATCTCTGGTGTGATCTCTGGTGAGGAATTGTACCTGATGCTGGTTGGAACTGTGTGGATAGCTGCACCTTTAAGGAGATTACCCATAATTCAGTGCTGCTTTAAAAATGCCAGTACTGGCGAAAGCGGAGCGACAAGTGTGAGGAAAAGTGTGATCTCTGGTGATCTTCGGGAGCTGAGACAGGTTCCCTTCTTGCGCTTAAAGTCAGCTGCCCCTCAGCATGAGTGAGTAAGTTGGAACTGCATGGTTCATTCATTGTTCATTCCCTGACTTCTACTTGGTGAGAACATCCAAGGAATTAATTGACTGGCTGCGGGAGACTGTGGAGCTAGACCCTTAGATCCTGATCGCTTTCCACCCTCGTGACACTGCCATTTAAACTGATGCTGTTACAAGTATATGCAATTGCTTTCACGCTTTTATGGTGCATTTAAAGTGCCTTGTATAACATTCTGAAGGGAAGCATGGGGCTTATCAGCTGATTGACTGCCTCTAAAGAACGCCCATATTCCTGAGTACAGCTAAAGAACTGGAGTGCCCTCTTAACCGTAACATATCTGCAAAAACAACATTGGCCTCTTCCGTGTAGAACTTTTTTAACATCACCACCTACCTTTTGCAAAGCGCTATTGGTATTCATTGAAAGCACTGAGGCACACTGAAACGTTTTACAGACAGTTCATCCATAGAGGGCTACGAGTTTCTCTCCCTTACAACAGTGTGCAGAAGGTAAACACAGAATAATTTATTATTGAAGAGGCAACGGGATCCACGATTTTGGAAACGCCTTTCACTTTCAAAGGTGTATTCACTTGGGGTCGGAAAGTGGCTATTTGATGCCTCTGCTGTTTGTGAAAGCTGCTGAATATTGCAGCTGATGCTGTTGCTTATGATAAGGCAAACAGCGTGACTCTGAAAAAGTACTAAACAGCAACTTTGACATTTAGTTTGGCATTGGGAGCATAAGCGCCACACATGCAAGTGCTGAATTTACACATGAAAACAACCCTTTTATTGACTTATCCGGTTTGTTGCTATTTATTGAGCGTGAGAAAAATCCACACGCAAGTGCGCCATACAAACATATTGCTCAGACGACAAACCCTTTGCTTGTAAATAAGGTTCATTAAAATAAACTCAAGCGCGCACATCTGTGGAAGCCCTGGAAAGTCTTGCTTTGCCGCAGACCTGCTCTCTGCCATTTGGATTGATTTTCTCACGGATTGCTGCTTTCTTTACTGCCAAAGATTACCACTTCCATAAGGCTTTGCATCTCACGTATAGTGGGTGTGGCTATAAAATAGTGCACACGCGCACACTGCCCGCGCACCCTTGGAGCTTCACCGCGGCGCTTGGTGCAAGATGTTTTCCAGATTGGGGTTCATTTTTTTCTTTTTTTTTAAAATGTATTTATTTATTTATTTTTTCCTCTTTGGTTTTGGTCTTTGGATTCTCCTTTTTTTCCTCTGTTTGCTGCTAAATTGTGGATGATTTCACACACCAACTTTTTTTTTTTTACATATCCTCTCTTTTGCCTGCTTGATCTTTGTCACGCCATGGTCGATAAAAGGGCAACGGTCTACACACTGCACACTGACATGCCTTGCTCTGCACGACTGCGTGCGTTGTGTGACTCCCAGAGTGGGGAAGGACCTTTGTTAACACCAAAGTCTTTCCGTCTTCTTCCTAAATGCTCTAGCTCGGAAAAACGAGTTTGGAAGAAACGCACCAGCTCCAACACCCCGGCTGGCGACATTCGGGACTTTGGGTTCGGATCTTTGCGCTCCACTCGACCTGAGGCGCAGATGCCAGATCTAACGAATTTAAGGGTCTCGAATGTAGAGGCACAGCCGATGTCTGTTGATCGGGAATGTTTTGTTGCAAAGCCACCTTTAATGAGTTCACCATCAGTATCAGACTCAAATGCCAGCAATAAGGCTTGTAAACTGCCTTGTGATATTTCATTGTCTGATACTATGATTCTGCAAAATGCTTCTTCAGGCAATGTGGTACCTTTGTTAAATAAGTCTGAAAGTGCTATTCATAATGTTGATGATGCTATCATTGATTTACATTCCTCAAATTCATGCTTCTCGGCCAGGGAAGATGTTCACGATCTCTCTAGGTCTCCCGCACTATTTCTGAATGGAAGTCCATCAGAATCAGATATTTCAATCTCTTTTATTCCACCAACACCAAGGAGGCCGGCTCGAGAAAACTCTGCTGTGGCTATGGGGTCTTTTTCAAAGAAATCCACCATGATAATGCTTGAAGTAATGAACATCGCGATAATGTCTTTGGCGAAGCTATTTGAAGTTCTTGACTCCAAAGTAAACGCTATTGTTGACAGTTTCAGAAATACTGCCACTTGGCAAAAATCAATTACTGACTCCCTGGCCCAGAGGCAGGCCTTTGATGATAGGGATGCCATTTTGTCAACAAATCAAAATCCAGAGATCATGCCTGTGTTCAAAGTGGCAATTGACCACCCGCGACCCCAGCCTGAGTTATGCTCTGTTGACAAGGCAACACAATGTCTAATGGCTGCTATTCCTTTTGTTGATGGTATTATTCGTGAGATACCCTCGGAGGCGGTTGTGGCGGCACCATTATCGTCTCCGGTGCTTACTCTTGAACCACCTGCAGCTAATATTGCTAATGTATCATCAGCAGAAAAATGGTACTGCCTCACAAAGAGGCGTATACCATCTTTGCCAAAAATTCTAAAAAAGGGCTGATGAATGCATTGAACTCCGGGCCCGCACATAATGCGAAGCCAAAAAAATAAAAAAAACAAAAATCAAAAGGAGTTGCCTCTAATGGTCAATCGAAACAGTTCTTTTAATCACTTTCAAAGCCAGCGAGGTGCTCTATGTTAGCCTCTAATGCTATAATCAAAAAATACTCACTTCTGGCACAAGAAAGGAAAAAAACTGCAAAAAGCGGGGTTATTAACCCTCAGGTAGACTTAACACATTTTCCGTTGGATGAGCTGGTGCAGGCCGTTGAAGAATTTGAAGCTGGCCCAGAGGGTTTGCCTTCTGAGGCTCATTCTGCATTACCATCTAAGGGCACTCCTCTGAATAGTTCTGAATCACTTGCTCCGTTGCATAACACACAAGAACTTAGGAAATCCGTGGATGATTACATGCACCAATTTCATCCGGCGCTAATTGTGTCTCATCCATTGATGCAACCTGTTTCTACTATTTTGAAAACTCCTCAGCAAAGCACTCAAACAGGCACTGGACTAGCTATTTCTCCCTCCACGTGCGAGGTGAATGATCTAGTCATAGAAAATCTGCCTCTAACAGCAGATGCTCCCTCAACTCCAGTGAATATGCAGGACAACATTTGATCTTCTATCTGCCCCCAGCAGTCCCTATTTCTGTATTTCCAAAGTGGGTGGGGAGGCTGATTCTCTATGCCCAACCCTCTCAAGATATGATAGGTCAGAGTATTCCCTGTCCCCTGATGGGAGAAAGGAGCAGTGTGTCATCTTGTGTCATCATGTTTATGGCTTAGGGGAAAACCCCTCCCCTTTGCCTATGTACAGTATATCTTATTTTTCATTAAAAAAAACATTGTTACAATATACACAACTTGTTAATACTACATAAATTACATGACAGATTGCCTAAGGTACATTTCTGTTCAAGTCTCATCTTCCTAAGAGCTGTCAGAAATGACAACTTTTTCGCGCTTTTGGTGGGTTTCTCAATATTAGTTCTGCACCAATTTTCAGACATGCATGCACACCCTACCTGGGCATATTTCTGTAATTGTTCATGTTCCTAGCATAAACACAGTGGCTACAATAGGAATAAATTCCGGGGTTTAGTCTCAGAACATCGCACGGATTCCAGCATAGTCTTAAACTGTAAGCAAATTTTTCATTTTAACAATCTCAAAGTTTCACATTGTTGTCAGTTCGGTACAATTTGTTATAAGCATTTTTCTAAAACATATATTTACTCCAATGTTAAATCCACATTTCAGTCTGGTCCGCCTCCATAGCTGGGCTGACTCAGAGGGTCACATGTCCTTCTAACTGCCAGCTGTTTGTTGTCAGTCACACCCAAATTAGCATTTCTATCCATCCCAATTCCTCCTTTGTCTTCACTCAGAGCAACAGGCCAGGGTGCCACTCCCAATTCCTTTTCACACCAGCCTGCCAATCTCTTAGCCAAGGGCAGGGGGAAGTTTCCTTTGTTCAGGAAGAGGTGTGGAATTTGTTTGAAGCACAGTGTGAGAAACTTTAACTCCTAAACCCAATGTCTAAAAAATGTCTTATCTTATAATATAACTCACATTCTTAACACATACATCAAACAATTTCTTACTTCAAGCCTTTTCAGAATATAGAATTGTCTCCACCTCTTAGGCTTCTGATAGCAAGTCTTTCTTTGGCACAGTTTGGGTTCAATGTACAACTTTACACAAAATGGTTTTAAATCGCCGGCTTCTAATAGAGGTGAGTAACGGTATTACACCCATTTTTGACAGATTTCTTCCAGCAAGCAATACTCAAAAGTGTCCTTTGTTCAGATAACATATACTTCTGTGGACCTTATATTTATCTAGATTCTTGAAGGCAAATGATGTTGACCACCCAACAAGGAGGTTGGATCTTTTTGGGTGGTTTGTGAGCCATGATTTCTGCAAATTTGACACCAAATAAAAACAGATTTTTGAAACAGCTCTTCTTCTTTTGCAATGATTTTGCTCTGTGGGCAGCCAAATTATGGGTTTTGGCAGTGGTCTCCTGTGTTACCACTGACATAGGCGAAAGTGGATGGCGGCCTATTTTTCATATTTTCACTGCGCACTTTCTGGTGATTTCTAGCGAGCAGCATGCTTTCCAGCGGCCATTTCTGAGGTTTCTGCTGCCAGCAATGCACAGTAATGTTGTAGGGCTTGGATTAGTGGGTTGATACATCCCACAAACCTTAGAGGCCTGCCTATCTTGTGGATTACCAAAGGTCAACAATAGTTGAGAAGAGCTCCTAAATTCAGATGTTCTGTCCAGATAGAACTTAAGAGCCCTTCTAACATCCAAGCAATGCAAAACCCTTTCCGCTTCTGAAGCTGGGTTTGGAAAGAAGACCGGCAGGGAGATTGACTGATTCAGGAAATCAGAGACCAACTTTGGCAGGAAAGAAGGATTTGTCCGTAGGACCACCTGATAAGAAGGGATGCTCCACCGACAGAGCTGACTCACACGCCTTGCTGAAGTTAATGGCAACCAAAAAAGACACCTTCCACGAAAGGTGCTTAAGGTCCACCGTGCCCATAGGTTCGAGCAGTTTATGGCGCAATGCCGTAAGGACCATATTCAGATCCCACGTCGGGTGCGGCTTGCAAACCGGAGGATAAAGACGCGTCAAACGCGCAAAGTGCCTCCTAATCACCGGATTTGACAGTGAATAAGAACACTGGTCCGTGGGTAGGTAAGGCCTACCACCGAAAGATAAGTTCTGCATGACAGAACATGAATGCCCGATTCTGCTAGATGAGACACGAAGGACAGCACTGTGTCAATCATAGCCACCCTAGAGTACAGCTGTTTGGCTAAGCACCAGTGACAGAATCAAAGCCACTTGCTCTTATACTAAGACCTTGTTGAGGGCTTCCTGGCTGCCTGAATTATTTGCATGTTATCAGCAAACAGGTTGAAATGCTCTGAAGACCTGAACTCAGGCACCATACCATGAAGCTGAATGATTGTGTGGAGGCGTGCCACAGCTGTTGATCCCTCTGGTGAAGCAGATCGGTACTCACTGGTAGCCTGATCGGTGCACACACCAACAGATGCTGAAGTTCTGAGAACCAGAACCTGGCCGCCTGCCACGGGGATATGAGCAGAAAAGAACGTGTTCCTCAGCTTGCAAATCATACGATGAATCAGAGGCAGAGGCGGGAATGCATAGGACCTCATGTTGTGCCAAGGAATCTCGAGAGCATCCCCACAGAGGAGACTCCAGACAATTTCTCGAGGCATACAGAGAAAGTTTCTTGTTTGCCGATGTTGCGAAGAGGTCCACTTCTGGAGTGCCCCAGCACAGGAATATCCATGAGAGGATCTCTGCTTTCAATTCCTGCTCGTAGCTGACCATTGTCCGACAACTGAGGTCATCCGCCGTGACCTTCAGCTGGCCCGGGATGTTTACTGCTACCAGCCAGACACCATGACGAACCGCCCACTCCCAAATCTGGATGGTCAGATCCATAAGAGGAGACTTCGTGCCTCCCTGCTTGTTGATGTAATACATTGACACAACATTGTCCGTGCAGATACAGACCACCTTGTTGGCAATGTCCGGCCTGAATGCCTTGAGCACTAGGAAAATCACCAGAAGCTCCAGATGATTTTTGTGAAGGAGCTTTTCCTGGGGCCACCAAAGGTCCAAGACCTGAAGAAGAGCCAACGTCGGACCCCACCCTAGGAGGGAGGAGTCCATTGTGACCGTCACCATTGGGGCGGGGACTTGAAAAACCGCACCCACTGACACGTTGCTGAGAGATGGCCACCACACCAGGTCCGCCCTCATGGAAGCCGGAATCAAAATCATCTTGGAGTCCGAATCCACCGCCTGACGCCAAGAGCTCCGAAGAGCCGTTTCAGTCCGCCTCATCTTGAGTCGAGCAAGAGAAAGCTCCAATACGCATGAGGCCATGAGGCCCAGAAGCCTCTGGAACCACTAAGCCGAAGTGCTCTCCGACTGGGCAAACATCTAATACGTGGCCAACAGATCCGCCCTTCTGTCCCCGGTTAGGTAAACTCTGCAGTCTATCGTGTTCCAGCGAAAAACCAGGAAGATCAAGTCCTGAGAGACCGTCATGGAAGATTTTCACCAGTTCACCGACAGCCCAAGGTGGAACAGGAGCTGGAGGAGAAACTGAAGATTGCACGCGGTTTTCAGAGGGCAAGGGCTGCACAACAGCCAATCGTCCAAATAAGGATACACATTGATACCCTGCAGACGAAGATACGCTGCAATCACTGACTTCATCTTCGTATAGACACGCGGTGCCGAGCTGAGGCCAAAAGGAAGCACTCGGAACTGGAAATGCTCCTCTCCCACAGAGAAATGCAGGTATCTCTGGTGTGGATTCCAGATCAGAATATGCATGTACGCATCCTGAAGGTCCACCTAGCTGAGCCAATTGCCCATCTGTAAAGAGGACTTTATCTGACCAGGCGTGATCATCTTAAATTTCTCTTGGGGTAGGAAAAGATTGAACTGGGAAAGGTCTAGAATGGTGCGCAGGCCAGCCTGGTTGGATTTGGGCACCGTAAACAGTCGGGAGTATAAGCCCTCCCTTTGGTCCCCTAGGGGAACGGGTTCCACCACTCTGAGATCCAGCAACTTCTGGATCTCGGCCCTGAGGAAGGGTGACCCTGACTGCTGGAAAGGAGGATTGACAGGTGGGGTAGGGCAAAGGTGTAAGTGGAAGCCCGCCCGAGCGACTGACAAGACCCACCGGTGTCTCGGTAATAGTCTGCCACGCCTCCCAATGAGACGCAATGCGTCCTCCCACCGGGGTCTGTTGCGAGCGCAGAGAATCCTCATTTGGCTGGTTTTTCGGTGGCGGCACAACCTGATCCTGAAGAGGATGCTGAGAAGGGGGAGAAATATCGACTCTATTGCTGCCTCCGGCTGGAATTTCCCAAAGGGGTATCAACTCTGCGGGATTTTCGGTCCAGAAAACCCCTAAAGCCAGAGGAGGGCCAGGGCTGTGACAACGGTCTCTGTGTCATAAAAGGTGGTTTCACCAGGACAGACAAGGACTTGGCGGTCTGGGTGCTATCCTTCGTTTTGGTCAGCTCCACATCCGTTGTGGAATGAAAAAGCTCCTTGCCATCAAACGGTAAATCCAAAACCTTATCGTGCACCTCCTTAGAGAACTTAGAACTCCTTAGAGAGCCAAGCCTGACGAGAAGTATCCACTCCAAGCATAAGGCCTCTGGCCGAAGTGTCGACATGATGAGCCGCCGCCTCCAGCATATCTTGAGCCAGGACCGTGGCATCACACAAACCCGCCTTGAAGTCCTCAAGCTTTTCAAACTCCAAGAGACCTTTCCACATTTTCATATTCATCCCCGCTAACACCAGTTGTGCACTGGTTTGATGGAATTGCAGGGCCGAGTTAGCAAAAAACCTCCTCCCAAGGGAGTCAAGAAACGTATCCTCTTTGCCCAGGACCTGTGTAGCCATCGTAGTGGAGGATCCACAGGTCTGTACTGCAAAGTGGCCGCAGCCACCAACGTGGAAGAAGGGGGGGTGGACATGATGCTAAGGTCACCTCTTCTGAAGAATGCAGCCTGTAGCGTGTGTCAATTTTCTTATTGACGAAGAGTCCAGAGTGTGGTCCCAGACTCTACGGACCTCGGCCAAAACGTCCTTCTGCAACAACAAGCTGGTACGCACCGAAGGAGACAAGGTGAACACCCCTGTAAGCACGCCCTCTTGCGGAGCGGGTGCCTCGGGTACTGGAACATCCAACAAACACATCATGTCCATGTTAAGCGGAAACCTGTGCTTGGTAGCAGTCTATACCACACAGATTCACTTGGTAGCTGTGGTTGAGCAGTCAGACTTCCTTCAAGAAGAGTTAGGCATTATGTGGAGTATACAAAACAGGGAAATTTACACAGTAGAACAAGCAGACACGCAACAGAACTTGGGTGCAAAGATATATAGTTATTTATTTATAAAAACACATCTATGAAAAACACACTGGCACTAATACGGCAAACAACTTCAATTACAATTACTATAAGTATCTCACTCCTCTAACAATATTTCGACAAGTCTAGGTTCAACGGGACCACTTATTTGCAGACAGAGGTGAATGCTTCAACCTAGAGGGCACTCTTATATTCGTTAGAACGGGAGAGAAAAGGCAGGGTATGAAACCAACTCGGTACCAACTCTTTTACGAAGCAAGTGCAAGTAAGGCAGGGTCTACTGTGGATCACAAAGTTCAGAGGCCAGGCCCACTCGGAGACAGGCAAGGCGATATGTCCCAAAAGTATCACAGTGGAAATGCACTTCGAGTCTTTGTAGCAAATTGTCACAGAAAGGTTGGACCAGTTTAGAACAAAAAGTTAAGAAGGTCTGGAGGTGACCCAATGGAAAGGTAAGGATTTAAGACACCTCACGCTAACCGTCACAAGGGAAGCCAGGCGGACACGTTACCTTGTAAGTGATGAGACAGCTCCGGCGGGGGCAGTTGTTCCTGGTGGCGGATGCAAGTCGGGGCTTTGCCAAGAGATGAGATGATCTCGTCGTCGAAGGAAAGTTGAAGATCGTTGCACCACCTTTTGGTCGCGGTATGGGCTAGTGGCTATCCGGTTACCGGGGTGCTCAGCACGGGCATTTCGACCACTACGCCCTGGAAGCGAAGAAAAAGCAAAGGGACTGGTTGTCCCCACCAGTCAGGGGAAGAAGACTCTCCAGCCGGGAGATCTCCTCTGTCGTTGGGAAGTGGTGAGTCGGTTCAGCAGGGCTCCACCAGAGGTGTCGTCGTTGCAGGTCGGCTCAGCTTTACCCTTGTCGGATTCTTAGGTCCTGTGGCGACTTCTCAAGATCCAGTCCCAAAAGCCCTGCTTTTATGCAGAAAAACCCCATTCATTCAGCCTAGCTGTCAATCAAAACACGCTAAGTGGTGAGCGGGGTGGCTCACCACTTGGGCCAATCACACCAGAGTGGGACTTGAGTTGGCAAGGCAACTCAGTCCAGGGTGCCTAAAGCCCCTCCCACACCCCCTGTGGTACCCAGGCAGAATGGCACCACTCTGGAGGGCCTCTGTGTAGAAGCCCGCCAAAGGTGGAACAAAGGGCTTAACCTTTGGTTCGGAGTTACAGAGGTGAACACAGACGCCATTTTAAAAATCGGGTTCTGGCAGAAAATACCGACCGGTAGATTTATTTAAGACAAATAAACCAGCGGTATGTTAGAGACTAACAGGAAAAAGTATTAGCCTCCAACAATGGGAAGAATCCCATAGAGTTATATTCGGGGTGGAATATAACAAGTAGTTTCCACTGCCACCAGCCAAAACTCGACGAGGGGGGATGGGACAGTGCCCCCTCAAATAACAGACCCAGGGGTAATTGAATTACCCCTACTCGTACGTCCACAATAGGATGGTTTGTACTAGTTCTGTTAGTAAATTTAGGTCTAGTAAAGCCAATGGTGACTTTACATGCCCTGGGAGACAGTAGTCAGTCCCAGGGTATGGAGTCTATGGTGACGATCCTCTAGGACGCCCCAGTGTTACGGCACAGAGGGTGCGGTGTAACACACATAGTAAAACACATGAGACCCTATGGAGTAAAAGACCCCATAGCCCATAGAACACATTGACATTCACAGGCATCAACCACATTCATGTCCAAGAGGGGGAGAAAAGAACCTCACTCTTGGCAGGATGGACAAAAACAAACTCCAGAAATCCAGCAAAGCTGCTGGGGGACTCACTAGGTTAGGAAATTCAGCCTAAACAGAGAATTCTCCCTAACAGTCCAGCACCCGGTCGTGAAAGGCTCTGATAGAGCGGGGCTGGTCTTCGCTGTCCTGATCGCCCTGTTCATCATCTGATAGATCCGGATCAGGTTGAGTCACATTCAGCACCACAATCACCTTGCCCACTGGGGACAATGGAGGCGGGGTGGAAGAGTTGGGGGAGGCCCAGTCGGTAAAGGCGGCACCAGCGGAGGCACATGCACAGTAGCCGGGACCGTTGGTGTAGGCAGGCATATCTCCCTAAACAGGCCCCTAAAGTACTCCTTCATGGGGTCGGAACGCATACGTTTCTGAAACTTGCTGAAAAAGGTGTCCTCCGCCGATGACTTAGGCGTGACAGGAGGAGGCCTCTCATGAGGAGGATAATCACAAGGGCGCAGGGGAGAGGGTTGCCAAGAGGGCCCTTCCCCACTGTTGTCTACATAAATCAAGGGCGCCGATGCCGCCGGCAGCGAGACATTGTGCCGTAGAGGGAACCGAGCGTTACAGTCATAAACTGGACGAAACGGATGTGAACAAGGAAACCGATGTTCACCTGAAAGAGCACCCCCTACACCTAAGGCTGATGGCGTAGTTTTTAGGCCCAGAGAGCACCTCAGGGCAAGCTCCGGTAACAGAGACCTTGACGCTCCTCCCAGACTGGGAAGACCCCGGAAAGGAGTCCCCCGGCCGGGGTGCCCTAAAAAGTAAAGAACTTACCGGGCGTTTTTTCTTCTCGTCGATGAAGGATTGGAAATGCATAGGGGGAGTGCACTGAAACACCTCCTCCCACCGCTCTAACCGATGTTGAAGTGCCCGGACCGAAAGGGAATTGCAATAAAAACACGAGTCCCACCGGTGGTCAGGACCCAAACACTCTAAACAAACAGGGTGTGGACCCACCCTAGCGAAGCATCGCTGACAGGAAGAACAATTCGGGAAGTCTAGCTGAAAAGGCATAGACAGACTATCACGCGATCGCAAGCGAGAGCCAGAGAGGAGGAAATTGGAAGAAAAACCTTCCGCAGATGCAAGTGTGCCCAGTTTCGAACGAGCAGAGAAAAGAACTGATGGGCGAAGCACGGGGCGGAGCTAAGATGGGCAGGGTTACAGCCGCGAGCAGTACCCTGTGTAAAAGAGAGCAAGGATTAACATCTTTGCAAAATTGCTGATGCTTTTACAAAGTGCTCCGGTCCCGTCCCACAGGACGGAGGAATGTCCCATAAGTATGGAGGAAAGGGGACGGGACGTAGGAGTATAAAAGGTACGCTCCTTAAAACCCAAGCAGGGTCCGACCTTCCTGGCTATCTGGTTCATTGTAGCTTTGTATAGCAAATTCGACCAGAGGAGGGAGTCCTGGCTTGCAGTTTGTGCGAACAGGTTGGTCCCACCAGCTCAGGGGAAGAATATTCCTGGTGGATCTTCTCTGTCATTGGAGTCTGAAGATTCGGACATGCAGCAGGGCTTCACCGGGCAGTTCAGTCATTGTAGGGGTCCTCTTCTGTCAGCTCCTCATCGGTTCTTTCGTTCCAGTGGCTACCCTGCCTTTCCAGACCCAGAGACCTGCTTTTTATGCAGTTTTCCCCCATTCACACAGCCTGGCTGTCAATCACACAGCAGGGTGGCTGTCCGGCCAGGACAGTCAATACAGCCAATCATTTCAGAGTGTGACATGGCTCTCCAAGGAGACCCTGTGCAGGGAGTCCTAAACCCCTCCCTCACATCCTGTCCCCCTAGACATACAGGCGCCTAAGGAGGGCTTCTGTGTAGAAGCCCGCGAAAAGACGGTGAACAAAGGAATCAACCCTAGTTTGGCACGCAGAGTAAAACACAAGAAAGACTTTTACAAAAAGAAATGGCGAATAAACCCAGCCGGAACTGAAATAAAACATATATGGTCTATCGGGTTTAAGTTCGAGGCTATCAAGATAGCCTAAAACAATACCAAGGTTATTTAAGATAACCGCGGTTGGAAAAATAGGGTAGTTACCACTGCCACCAGCCAAATCTTGATGAAGAGGAAGAAAAAAAATGCTCCAAGAGAAACAGACAAAAAGGGATAAATATTAACCCTTTCCAGTACTCTATGTAAGATAGGGTGTACTTGGTCTGTGGTTTTACAGAGGCTAATAAAGTTGCGTCATTTCACTGAAGGTGCTGTGTAACACACAGAAAAAAGATGATGCCTGTGGAGTAGGTGAAGCTCCACAGTCTATGAACACAAAAATGTTAAACAAACACAGCAAAACACGTGTAAGAGTGAGAAAAAAAGGCTCACACTCTTACCAGGTGAAAAACAAATCCTAGAAATCCAGCAACGCTGCTGAGGGACTTAGTAGGTAAGGGAAATTAGCCATTCTGGAGAATTCTCCCTAACACCCTCCTCCCCATATAAAGAGGGCATAAAACTAAAGGTAATCAGCAGGAAGGTAGCTGCTTCAGCTTCATTGTCGATCAGAGTAGTGAAAGCTCTTTTCATGACAACTGGCTATGATAGGGAGCTATGACATAAAATGTATAGATTCATGGAATACCAGACAGCTGACCTACAGCACTAGGCCAAGGCAATAGTGAAAGATGGAGGGGCCACATTCGGCCACATGATAGATGCTGCATTGGATGCAGCAGAAGCGAACCTTGGACAAATGGCACATGGGTCCATCCTCAGGTGTAAAGCGTGGATAAAGGCTACCCACTTCCTCCCAGAAGTCCAGGCATACATCCTAAATATGCCATTTAATGGACAGGAGCTGTTTGGGAAGATTATCAATGACTACTTGAAAGGGATTAACGATAACACTGACAAGGCACAAGCAATCAGTTCCCTAAAGGATCAGGAGCACAGAACATTTGACTCTTTTCGAGGAGGATCAGGAAAGTATAGATCTACATCTAGCAGAGGATTTACCTCTCATAGATCAACTTCTACACACACAATGTCACTGAGGTATCAACAGTCCTTTACAAAATACGGTGCTCAAAGGGGCAGGCATGACTTGGGTAAATCACAGCCACAGACATCTAGGCAGGCATGACTTTCCATGAAACCCCCTCCCACACTGCACTTCACTGGGGGGAAGGGTCAGCCGCCATGTGCATCACTGTAATGTAATGTATTTTGTCATTTGTATATCACCGTTTTTCATTGGTATGTCTCAGATGCACGTTTTACCTGTCTTGTTTGTCAGGTCTGTTCTAGGAAGAGATAAGGTCTGTCCTTTTGGAAAGCCACCTCAACCCCTGGTAGCCGGGAGATAAAGAGGTCTTCTCCTAAGGACCGGAACAAGTCTTGAGGAAAACCATTCAAAGGGGGAAAATAACACAAAACTAAGCTGAAGAAGGTTCTTGACCGAGGGTGCAAATGTACAGCAGAGGCGGCTTTGGAATATGGAATCCAGGCTCCAAAGAAGGGAGGCTTGAGGCAATGGATCAAGCACAAGAAAGAAGAATTCAGAACGAGCAGGAATGACAGGAGCATAAGCGAGCAAGATGGGTAGTATTTCTCCACAGTCCTTTGAAGGGCCCTGTGAAAAGAGAGAACAGGATCTTTCTGAGGTCCCTTGACGATTATATCCGTCATGTCATCTTGTTAAAAAATGGGTGAAGTATTACCCCAACCCATATATTCAACTACCCTGGTCATAAGACCCCTGTACCCAGCATCTGCATGCTCTGCAGGATCAGGTTTGGCGAACTCTAATTCTGGGGATGTGTCAACTCCACTGGCAGAATGTAGAGTATCACTCAGGTCTCTCATTCTAGATTCCTGGTCAATAAGTTCCTCAGGAACTTGTCTTGTACCATAAGTAACTCCCAAAGGAGTAACCTTGTCTTCTTCTGAAGCAGACTCTTCATTAATTGCTGACACAGATTTGAAAAAGTCTCACCTGGGCAAAGGAGTGAATCTCCTTTCTTCCTCTTCCATCTGCTTCGAAGGAATTGGCAAATCCTTCGAAGTTGTCGAAGGGGTCTTCGAAGTCTTCGAAGATGACTTCGATAATGGCGTAGAGGATGTTTTCGGCTTTGGAATCGAAATTATCGACACTGAGGGCGTCGACAAAGTCGTCGAAGTCTTCAACGACTTGTGCTTCTTGTATGGCACTGGAGAAGTTCTCGACTCTCGAAGAGTCTTCGACGGTTTTACGTCGACTCAAGTTTTTTTGGATTCCTCGACGCTACCGGTCTTTGCCATGGTAGTCTTGGACTTCCCTTTGTCGTTCAATGGAGCGACTTTAGGGGTATGGCTTTTTCGAGGGTCTTTTGAGGGGTTCGGGGCCGCGTTCTCGAAAACCGCCATCATCTTTTTGCAGAATTCTTCCCACTTACTGGGAGAATCCGATTTAGTCGGACAACGAATTTCTTCGGTCGGCACTGAAGAAGAAGATGATGATGAGGGAGATCTATGTTTCCTCTTCATTTTTTTCGATGATGACGAAGAGTGTCTCGATCTACTCCTAGATTGAGATCTCTTTGAGTGCCTATGGCGATCCGATTCCTTAGAATCAGTCGCTTTCTTGTGTCTTTTTGACATAGCCGTCTTTGAGGCCTCCCTCCCCACCGACAGTTTACCTCTCCTCTCACGAAGAGCTTTCTCGTCATAGATTGGCAGGACCCGCAATCGTCAGTTCGGTGACTGGAACCGAGACACCAGAGACAAATCCGGTGGGGATCGGTGATCGACATCTTAGACCCACAATCTGCGCACTTCTTGAACCCAGTCCTGGGTGTCGAAGGCATTGAAGATGACGACATTTCTCGATAGCGAAGCGATCGGAAAAACGGAACTGAAGCAATGGGCACGGCTCGAGCTATTTATACCATGGATGATGTCGACACAGTACGGCGTCCGTCGAGGGACAATCAACGCCACGACCTCGAGCAGTGAAGCTGGAGATAACGAATTATCACAAGATGAAGAATACGTGGGAGGACACAATCCATTCAAAATGCAGGTTTAAAATCATCAGGAATAACAGCAAGGTGCATCCTCGGGATTAAGAATGATGAAACACAGGGGCAACCCTGCAGCCTTCTGTGGAGTGTCTTTAAGGGGCTGATTCATGAAATTATTTGCGCTGGAAAATGGGGATTTGTGCGCCATTCTGCTCGCAAATCCCTGTTTAACAAATCTTTTAGGTAGTATACAGTTGGAGGAGTTGCTCTTTTTCAGGCGTAAGGTGTTCAACTAGCTTTGTTTATGAAGTATACAACACTTTGCATTCTAGTCCTTATATTCCCATAAAGAAAACAAACAGAAAAAGTAGATTACGACTCCGTAGCAGAAAAGAAACATGTTCTACTGCCAATCAATCGAATTTATTGCTTCGGCTGAGTACACATCTGTGTCCTAAAAGCGACTTGTAATATGTTGCTTTGTGTGCGTATCCTCCCATGACACTTCCAGAGGTATCGTACAGTCCTTATGCTAATTTGTCACCAAAATGATGGCATTGGAATATGAGAGGAGGGAGATGGGATGTGAGGAGGGACACACATCTTGTCAACGTTGTTTGTTCATTTACCCACCCATTGAATAGCCATGGTCATGCTCATCCCTTTAGCCATTCTAACCCCCAACATGCAGTTCCCTGCCAACAACTCGTCTTTTAGCTAGCTCCATCATTCAGTAACATAAAATTTTGTGCTGTAAATAGCCTCCCAGTGTTACTTCAAAGCAGGCTTCTTAGAAGAAAATGGCTTAATTGAAGATGTGAATATACTACTGCTGCAAATACACATGTCGTAAACAAGAGAGCCTTCAGCCACTTCATTTATAACAGAATGTGTATCCTTGTATCTGTTTCTTGCACCAAAGTCCTGTTAAAAAGAAGAACTGGAAAAAACAGTTTTCCTCTTGTGTGTAGGTATTAGCTAGACGCCTGCCAGGCACTGCTATCATATGCCCAGGTACTCACACCATTTTACAGCTCATACCTCCTTATGGCTATGCCGTACCATTATGGCAGTACCTGGCACATGGCTTTGCCAAAGCTTGTTTTTTATGGACTTCACCAATAAAAATGTTCTCAGCAGCATGATGGGGTATGTTGCAACTCTTGACACACATGGAAGAAGGCTGCACACCAGCTAGCTAGGAGGTGTACAGTTCTCCTAATACAAGGTAAACAGACCTGCGAGGGGAGAGGTTCTGGATTCACATTTTAAGCTGCCACAACGAACAGCAACTGACACTTAATAGTGAATTTAAATTATACTCTTACTTTTTCAGACTATTTTCATGTGCCTTTTCCTCCTGAAGTTCAGAGTCATGAACTTATAAAGAAAACACATATATACTACTTTGTGTTGCAGCAGTTTTGCACAAATAAAGACCTGCATATAGACAGACATTTAAAAATCGGTGTTCAGCTGGTGATGAAACAGATTTATGTTAAACTGCTTAACATATTAGTTAGCCACACATTATGGTTTGCATATTTGTTGATATGGTTAAGACATACGTTCGAGGACTTCAAATGCCGCTGAGGGTCGAATGACGTCAAGTATTAAAGGAGGGGTTTGGGAATTGGGGACTGCTCTCCATATTACGGTAGAAATAAAGTACTCAGCGATGCGGAAAGGTATGAAAAGTCACCTCAGAGTCCCCTGACCTTATAAGGTAATCCCTCAGCGACTTATAATTGCCTTATTACATAACATGGTTGGGGGAGAATGGTGGGTGGCTTACTCAAATATAATACATTATCTAGTGCATGGACAGTTTAATGGGTTTACGTTTTCATTTCAGGATTGGTGGTAATGGTAAAAACAAAGTGTATTTTTAATACCCACTGGTTTTAAAATAAGACCTATTTACAGGTTGGAATCAGGTGGGAGTTTACAGCAAGGGGTATATAGAAAATAATGCATCAGATAAATACTGGACGTTTGCCCCATACAATATAATTACCCAAAAAACAACAGGGGTCCTGGGGTCCCTCTGCCAGTCCCTCTGCCTGAGCGGAAGTGCCCGCCTGAAGTGCCTGCCTGTTACGCCTGGGAGACTCTCTCTGTTCTCTATCGAGGATGCTGCTGACTTCCTTTATGGACTGTGACTGACCGGCAAGAAGTGGGCTGCTGGTACCAGTGGGATCTACACAAGCCGCGTACAGACTTTCCTGGACTTTCATGGCATTGGGTATTGATTGCAGTGTCTTTTTTGCAGAACCCGTCCCCTGTTCACATAGCCAACGCTTTAAAACATTTGGCGCACGCGCCCTAGCGCGCACGCCCGAGCGGAAGGGCCCGCCTGAAGTGCCTGCCTGTTATGCCTGTTGGGCTGACGGGCAGCGATAGGCGGCCTTCTGATTGTTGCTCACAAACGCCAATAATAAGCTAAGTATATTGTTGGGGACGCCTGGGTGCTACTGCGGACACACTTGTATGGGGAGCATAACTTTCGCAGGGAAAATTAAACTGGGGATTTGAATTGCCTGTAATCATTTGAGAGGTCGGAGACGGGAAGCCTTTCCTTTACGCTAATGTCGAGGAGACGTAACAGGTTTGAGTATGTGTATAACCGGCCCCCAGTGAATGGCCGGGAATTAAGAACAGCGAACGCATTAGGGGTAAGAATGTATGACGATATCTTATCGGCACCGCTAGTCTTCAGGCCTGTAAAAAATACGCTTCGAATGGCAATGAATATGCCGCTGCCGCCTTCACCTCCTGAGCCCAGTGATTCAATGTTACTGGAGGGGGCGGCGATGGCTCATTCGTCCATGCTGTCAATGAGAAGAAAAGTGTCCAGCAAACAGGAGGTTGCATCGAGCTCCTCTTTATTTGATAATATTCCTGAGAAAAACATAAGTAATGCCCCAATATCCTCCTTTCTAGACACACCACTTGACTTCTTTTCAGTGGATAATGATTTGCAGAACTCGTCACAGCCCATACACGAGATCTCCCACTCACATGCTTTGGTAAACATGGAATTAGAACGGGACCAGAACACAAGGATAGCTGACACTCTAGTTCAAATTCTACAGGAATTAAAAATTCACTCGAGAGGCTTTACTGAGCTGAGGATACTAACTGAGCGCCAAATAGTGCAAGCTAAATTAAGCTCAGAAATAATGGAATCCCTCCCTATAAAACTGACTACGCGTCTTCTTGCCTTGGGGGTGATAACGGCAAATCCCTTTGAAAATGCCTCAGAGACTAACATGGAGGAATTGAATGGTAGGGGGTTGACATCCTCTCCCCCGACAATAGCTCTGAATTTATCGGAGACTCCATCCCTACAAAAACTGAAAGGCAGAGGGGAGGGCTTAAAGGGCAAAACAGTACAAAAAAAGAAAAACACTATTAAAACCAAGAAAAATAACAAAAAAGGCTCTATCTCGTACGCTAACAGTCAAAATCAAAAATTTGCAAAACATACATGGAGAAACTTCATTAGGAAGGAGGTGGACCAAGTATTGATTGCAAATTTGGAAGAGAGCGACTCCCTTAGTACCCAGAGCAAAGAGTACTCTGCTCCTGCTAATTCTCTATCTGAAGAAATGTCTCATAAACGGAGTATGAGTAATAAGGGAGAGCCGCCTAATGTTAAGATTCCTGGTAGCCCCCTAGGGGAGAGGCAGGGGAAGGCGGGTGTAAGTGCACCTCAAATCATGCCCCAGAAGGAAATTTACGGTCTTTTCAGCAAACCCAAAGACATCCCAGAAATGTCTAACCCTACTGTGGGGGGGGGGTGATCAGGTAGTAATAGCATGGATTAATATAGAGGGAGCCCGAGCACTTAAGGATGGGGCTGATCCGAGGCTGAAGGATCAGCCCCATCCTTAAGAGGCAAATATGGCAGGTGTAGCGGCTGGGATAAAGAAAATGGAGGCTATACCCAAATAATCCATTGGTGCCCTGCTAAAGCTGACAGGGGGCAAAGAAGATACGACAACAGTGGAGGCACATTGGAAACCAGCATTAGAGATACCTCAGACTGGTATGGGAATTATTCCCTCCACGCTGCAGGAGGATTTGGCGCTCATGATCAGCAGGGCGGTGGAAGGGGCGAGGATTCAGTTCTGACTCAAACCCGGGCGAGGGGGGCTCAACAGAGGATAGGCCTATGTCATACCCAAGACGGGAAAAGGAGAAGTCAGATCTGGAAATAGTGGAACCGTCAGTGGAGAAACATGACAATACATCCCCTCCAGATGGAAATAGGGGGGAGATGGTAGTGCCCCAGATTGTGCAAAATGCACCTTCCCTACCAAGTCAAGCACAGACAGTCCCATTGAGGGCACAGGCTGCAGGGTATTCCCCGGATGCTCGGGAATCGGCAACAAACCCATTTGTAGGGAGCGGACGGAACAACTCTAGATCACCTAAACACTATATGGAGACGGATCTGAGGGATGTAGTTTGGAGGAAACCATGCTACATGGATTTCCCAAGTGTACTACTGTACCCTCTATTTGATTGTGGTAATCAACCTGCACTAAATAGGAACAGATTTTTAACCCTCATTAACGATATTCCATCCTTGGCAGTATTGTCGTGCTTGGATATTAAGAGAGTGGATTTTATCCACCCGTATTGTTATGATCATGTAAGGGTTGTGTTCCACTCTCAGTTGGTCTTTCATAAATTACTAGCTGAATTAGATCAATTTAACAAAAGGGGGTATGATGTTCTGATCTTCAGTGATGGATCGAAGGTTCCTCCGGAAAGTGAAATAAAAGAGATGTCTAGACCTCTATATCCTGGTGGATCTTTTCAAAAAAGGGGTCCAGAGAGTGTACCGGAACAGGAAACAAGTTGGAGATGGCTGGCATTGAGTCTACGAGACTCGATCTCCAAACTCCAATCACTCAAACAATACTATTAGGGACAGAAAACATCCTTTCACTGATTTGTTGGAATTCACGAGGGCATTCCTATCTTTCCTCTTCCATCGAATTGGGCTGTAAACTAAAGTCTAAACATATAATCTGCATCCAGGAGTCCTGGATGACATCTATGGAACAATTTGATGGTTTGGAATGTGTACCTCTTCTAGCCACAAAAGGTTTAGTGGGTCGTCCCTCTGGTGGTATTATTACCGCAATCAAGCTCAGTTGTGGGATGGTGGTAAAAGAACTGTATAGAGAGCCCCCTTTTGCTTTGGGTACTTTAATAGAAATTCAAAACAACCCATTGCTGCCATACATTTTAGTATGGATTGTCTACTGGACTCCTGGATTTGATTTGTATGCTCTGTTGTTGAAAATTGAGATAACTGTGGAGAATTGTGTGGTACGCTTTCCTGGGGTCAAAATTATGTTAATGGGTGACTTAAATACGAACATGAAATCCCTGATGTCTGACCCAAAGGGAACTCTCACGGTGCCCTCCAATGTCTCAATAGATCGCCAGAGTAGGGGTGTGTCGAATTTCTGTGCATTAGACAAGAAACTTGATCATAAGCTGTGGAATTGGTTTTTTAAATCATGGGGTCTGAGATCTGTGCATCAGCAGCAAAGGTGTGATGCAGATTATATGACCTGGTTTGCGGGGAATAAGGTCTCAGCAATTGATTACATTTATATTTCGGAAGCGTTGTTTAACTCAATTGTGCACTTTGAAATATGCAGGACGGTAATGAGTGATCATGGTATGCTTGAGCTTGACTTATATGTTGTGAGAAGAGTGGGAGTGCAAGTCAGTATGCCTTGTGATCTGGCTCCAAAGTCTAGGGGGAATAGCATGTAATAGGCTGTTTAGAAACGTTTATTCCAGGTCATCCTTTGAAGATAACTGTGAGAGTTTCTCGCATGTAAATGTAGGACTGCATCGAAAATATTTAATAGATGAATCAGTGAAAAGACCTTGGAATACAAATGCAACCAAGCTACATGTTCATAAATACGACACAACAGTGAGGCAAGCGAGATATTTGAAACAACAATACAAAAACTGGTTGCGGGGATATAAGTACAAATTATATCAGGCAGACATTGAAGAGGTGTTGGGGGCTTTAACACATAATTCAGCACGCCAATTTTGGCGACTGATTAATAGATCGCTGACACTGAACCAGGCTTGCACCCTTAATCCTATAAACAAACAGATCTGGGCAAACCACATAACTAATTTGTATGCTAAAAGAGATCAGAGCACAGGTTTGGTAAAATCCTTAAATAGTCTCCAATGGAAATGTAATTTCTCATATAGGGAAATAAGGAGGAGAATCACTTTATCTAGCGGCGGGACCAAATGGTATATCTAACAAATTGTTGAAAGGGGATCCGGACATGTGGGCCAAGGCATTGGAAATCTTGTTTAGGGATGTCGAACGATCCAAATCCATTCCTCAAACGTGGAACATGTCTTTCATAGTGCCCATATACAAGAAGGGGGACAGATTACTTCCATCGAACTACAGACCCATCGCACTTTTAGATGCAGATTCGAAAATCTTTGCTAGCCTTGTACTGCAGCAAATTGAAGCTTGGATCTCCGGAAACAACATTCTATGTTCGAACCAATTCGGCTTCAAGAAAAAGTGTGGTACAATGGCTGGGGGCCTTCCTATAAATTTACTACAAGAGATGGGTTGGAAAAAGGGTTCCTTACCAGTCTACCTGGCCAGTATGGACCTCTCATTAGCGTTTGATCGCGTGAATCGTGGACATCTATGGACAAAACTCCAGAGCTTGGGTATGCCATCAGAGATTCTGGCAATCCTAATTCATCTCCATGAAGGATCCTGTGTCCGGATCAGACTAAACAATGATGGCCTCCTTTCTGGCCCAATAAAAACCTTTAACGGTTTAAGGCAGGGATGCATTTTTATATGATTTGTACACCACAGACATAGGACCATGTTTGGAAAAGGCCGCATTAGTTCAACCTGCAGTTGAAGGAAAGAAAATGAGTTGGTCCTTGTATGCGGAGGATTATTTACTATTTGACAGGACCCAGGTGGGCTTACAACGTTTGCTAACTGCCTTTCTAACTTATATGACGGAAAATGGTCTAGCGGTGAATGCTTTGAAATCAAGCGTGGTATGCTTCACTCAACATAGAAAATATTGTAAAAAAACCTGGTTTTTAGACAAACAGAAGCTGGAAATTAAACACAGTATAATTTATTTGGGCCTGCTCGTAAATGATACACCTGAGAGAGCACTTACCTTTAATCACTATATGATGAAAGCTAAAGTCTGCTCCCTCCAAATGCGAATAGTAGATCAAAAGTTTGGGGCTTTTTCATCCTTACCGCTACTGAAATACTATAAACTTAAAACTATTCCGAAAATCACTTATGGCATTGAATTCTCTTTCATTCACGGTAAAATCAACTTAAATTAACTGGAGTAGTTTCTGCTACGGAAAATGGTATGGTGCATTCTTAATTGTGTGCCCCTACCAGCTATAAAATACGAATTTGGATTACAGTCTTTAAAAAGCATTATCAAATGGAAATGTTTGATGTTATTCCTAAATATCGTAAGCAACAATGGAGACACCCTATATAATGCTATGTCCACTTTACTGATCAAAGGCATATCAAAATCTGTTTTCATGGAAAAACTGGTAGAAATATGTAAAAATCTACTGGAGAAAGTAGGGGCAACAGTGAGCTCTCTTCTCTTCAATCCAAAAAAAGTTAAATTACTGTTAAGAAATTGTGATTGGGGTACCACTGTGGAGAAACCTAGTCAGTACAAATTGTATGGTCATATGGTGTCATTTTATAAGGGCACGGACGTTCCAGAAGCGCATCTCTACTCATTCCCTCAGAAAGCATGGAGAAACTTCTTTATGAGATTCCGTTTTAATGTGCTCTCAACAGGAGAAATTATGCTAATCAGAACCAAGGGGGCCGAGTCGGTAGCGGCTTGTAGATTTTGCAGAATAGTTGGTATTAGTGAGTCACTAAGACATCTTTTAATTGATTGTCCCGCGTTGCTACAGGAAAGGCAACGATATTTTAATCATTTTGTGTTTGACACCTCAAAAGTTGACCTCGAATTACTTTGGAAACGTATGCTGTTTGATAACAAAATTCCTCTGCAATTGGCGGTTGCTCGTATCCTAAAGTTGGTATGTAATTTGATATAAGGTTGAGTCAAATACAAAAGTATTTTAAAGCATATGGAAACCTTTTTTCATTATTTATGTAAAGGTGATGACATGCTCTGAAATGTAATTTCTTTCAAAATAGGAATGCAAATTGGTATAAGATTGTGTTAAATGTAGAACAGTTTTAAGTATTTGGTAAACGCAATAGGGAATTGTTCTTGTTAATTATTTCCCTTTTTTTATCCTTTTCTTCTTTTTGTCCTCTTTATGATTGTGAATGTGAATGTGAATGTAAATGTGACAATGTACTGAACTGTAATTTTGTGAAATGATTCTTTTATTTGCTGGTGTACTGATTTGTAAAGGTTTCTTTGAAACTATATACAAATAAAATCAATAAAAAAAAAAGTCCTGAGCAATTCTTCTCTGTACAAGAGTACCAACAGCAACCCCAGACGTGTGTTTCAGTAGGCTGGAGCTGTGCCTCTCTAAGAATAGTGAGCACGGGGTCCACGTCTGGGTTCCCTTAGTAACCTGGGGTGAGACCCGAAGTTACGTCAATCTGCAAAAAACAAGGGGAGTCCTGAGAGTTCCTCTGCCAGACATTAGTCCTGGTTACGAGAGATTTACGGAGAGTCTTTAGCTCACTATCTTTCACAGAGGAGATTATCTAAAACATATCAGTCTTTGTCCTTCCCTAGGGCAGTCCAGCAACAAAATGCTAAGCAATTCTCCTCTTAACAAGAGTACCAACAGCAACCCATGATGTGTGTTTCGGTTTGGTTGGACCTCATCAGTAGGCTGGAGCTGTGCCTCTCTAAGAATAGTGAGCACGGGGTCCACGTCTGGGTTCCCCTAGTAATTTGGGGTGAGACCTGAAGTTACTTCAATATGCAAAAAACAAAAGGAGTCCTGGGAGTTCCTCTGCCAGACATTAGTCCTGGTTACAAGAGACTTACGAAGAGTCTTTAGCTCTCTATCTTTCACAGAGGAGAAATATCTAAAACATATCAGTCTTTGTCCTGCCCTGGGGCAGTCCAGCACCAAAATGAGCCAGGTATTTGGGAGCTCAGTCAGATAGGCATGTATGTGTGAGTGTTAGTGTTTTAAATGCAATTCTGTCATTGACAGAGAGCCATTGGGCATTACGTCTAGCTGCTGAGATGTGCCGAGTTCTAGGGATATTGAGTGCAGATCTTAAGGCATTATTTTGAATTATTTGTAATTTGTTTTTTACATTTCTCTTGCTTGTCCCAAGGTACATGACTTTGCAGTAATCTATTTTAGATAGAATAAGGGCTCTTGCCAGAGTAATGCAACTAGGTATGGACAAGAAAGTTTTGCAAGCATTGATTAGTTTGCATGTGTAAGCTGTGGCAGAGGCTGTTGCGTTGACCTGTCTGGCCAAGGTCAAAGCAGAGTCTAGATATACTCCCAAGGTTTTCACTTCCTTTGAGACTCTTATATTAATCCCATCTTTAATGAATGAATTCAACTGGCTACCTAGTTTGTTCAGTGCAGCCTGGGAACCTGTGAGTGTAGCCCTGTCTTATCATCATTAAGGCACAAGCCGTTTGTGGCCATCCAAGCTTGAATAGTTAGATATATTTTGTTAATCAATAGAGAGTCAGTAACATACTCACCCATAATAGGGATGAGGATTTGGGCGTCATCTGCATAGTTAGTGTAGGTGACACCCAAATTGTCTAGTTTTCCGAACATGGGCTAGGTGAAAATATTGTAAAGCTCCAGCGAGACACAAGAACCCTGCAGTACTCCGCAGGTGACCCGAGCAGGCTCAACATATACTGCAGGAGCGAAATCCCTCATGGGTCTCTTGTCCAAAAAGGATTGTATCTCTGTGGTGGCTTTAGGGGAAAGATATGCTGCTGTCGAGAGATGATTGCAGAGGATTTTATGGTTGACCAAATCAAAGGCAGCCGATAGGTCTAATAGTAGTAGGAGGGCTAAGTTACCTTTATCTTTTATATTGTCCATCTGTGTTTTTAAGTCAATGAGGGCTGTTTCAGTACCATGTTCAGGTCTAGGCTAGGTTTTTCAGCAGTGGTAGGACCTACTCATCTTTCAGGTTAGTTGGGACAATGCTGGTTTTGAATGATGCAGTGATTAAGGTGGTAAGGAACGGTGCTAGATCCCTAGCTGCCTCTTTAATGATTGCGGCAGGGCAGATGTCCCCTTGGCATCTTGACAGTTTGAGACTGGAAATGATGTCCTCTACTTTGCTGACGGAGACAGGGTGAAATGAAAAAGGTTGCCTGCTTTAGAGGAGAGAGCCTGAGATGCCTGTGGAGAAAAGTCAGATGAGAGATTCACTTTTTTAGTTGTGATTTTCACTTGTAGGAGCGCAATTTTGTTAAGTAGTGCTTTTTGTAGGTCCATGCACCACGTTGTATCTTTAGTACTGGTTGTTGGAGGTGGTGAAGGAGACTAGCTCTCTAAGGATGTGTGAGATTTATTAATTCAGTCATGAGTGTCTCGTTTTGTCTGCAGAATGGCAGTTTTGTAGTTGTTGGACATTCTTAAGAATCTTTCTCTGTTCAGTATTGTAGGGTGATTTTTCCAAATTGATTCAGCACTTCTTTTTTCGTTACTAAGGTCTTTAAGGTTTGGAGTGAACCAGGAATTTAGATAAGCGAGTGGCTTTCCCTTTTCGCATTTTTAGGAGTGCTATTTTGTACAGGGCTTGCTGAAGGGTTTGGTTATAGAGTTCAACTAGTGCCGAACGGTTGGCGCTGAAGTTAAGGTTAGTGGTAAGAGGTTGCAGTAAGGGTAGTCATTTTTCAACCGTAATATTACGGTTGTTTCTGGTGAGTGCTGGAGGTGCTGATGAATTCCTTACATTAGGTGGATAATGTATTGTATAGTGAAGGAAATTATATGGTGTTCAGACAAGCACATGGGGCATTAGATAGGATGTTAGTATTGCAGTTAAGGTCTGCAATCCAGTCTAAGGTTCTACCTTTACTATGTGTGGGCATATTGAGGTGGTGAAAGAAGCCTAATTGCATAATTGTGTTGGCGATGGCTAAGGCATTGACATCATTTATATCATGGAGGCCTAGGTTGAGGTCTCCCAGCAACATGAGTTGTGATCCTGGTTTAGCTATTAGCTGTGAGTAATAGTGTAACTATTTCCTCGAATGTAATGGGAGAATGGGCCTGGTGGTCTATACATGAGGTGAATAGTTATAGTTCAGGATGCTGTGAGTGGTAATTTGACTGACAAGAGTTCACCGGATGGGAAAAGTTGATTAGGTAAGACCCTTAGGCCACGCTTGGTTTTGGCAATGAAGGCGACTCCACCACCTCTAGAAATTTCTCTATCTGGCCTATGCATGGTATAGTTGTCTGGTATAGCAAAAGTGAGAGATGGGCCGGATGCAGCGTGTAGCAGGTCTCAGTTATGGCTAGGAAGTCAAGTTGGTTTTGGACTATGAGATCAGCAATGTCGAGTGCGTGGGCTATCAGTGATCTGGCGTTTATGAGCGCTCTCTAAACGGGTAGAGAGTTGGCGTCAAGCATACTGTCAGAGTGTTGATGATTGTTAGTGAGATGGAAGTCCTTAAAGAGATGCAGTTGTCTGGTTGGTTAGTTTTTCTCGTCGTGAGCAAGGACGTTATGCTAGTTTTGGTGGTTTGAAAACGTTTTTGAGTCTGGATATTAACCTTGTATTTCTAGAGTTCGTAGGGCAAGGTTGGTTACTAATTGAATAGCAGTTGACTATCAAGTTCTTATTTCTCGTTCTGGGCACGGACGTGCTGCTATTTTTTTTGCATCTGCCGTTGATTAGCGGATTGAGAAAATGTTTGAGTCTAGATCCTAACCTGTCGTTTCTGGTATTTGTAAGACAAGGTTGGTTAGGAGTGGGTCGGGTGGCACAAAACTGAATCCACTGTAAAGGAGTAAGTGTGCAGTTAATGTTTTCACTAGTCCTCATGGTCGTGTTAGGTTTAGTTGTCTCCAGTAGATGAGGAGGCAGAAATGTGGTAGGTGGTATAGTGTCAGAGGGTGGTAGTGTGGTAGGCGTAGTGAGAGTGATGCAAAGTTTGCTAAGACTGAGGAGGGGGGCATTAGTCTCCTGCTGGATGCTATGTTCTTCCAGGTTAGTTTTAGCAGCTGTGGAATGTAGTGACATGATGAGCAGTAGGAAACTAGGTGAGAGTACTATGCACAACGTTATGGTAGTATGCCTTTGCATGACTTGTTGGCCTATGAAGATACGAGTGTCTCCTAGGATATTGGGTTGATTAGCAAGGGATGTGCAGATCAACTCGGCAGAGCAGTGCTGGTGTTTTAAGGATGGATGGCCTAGAATTGGGGATTGTGAACTTGGTAAGGTAGGGCTCTAGGTAGTAAAGGTCTGAAAAAGCAGGCGATGAGGCAACGCCCTAGAAGAGCACCATGTGGCAATTTATAGTTTTAGGAAAAGCAGTGCTAAAGCCATGGTTAGAGATCGAGCAGTAATGCAGCCTAACAAAACTAATTTCTAGAACAATTTGCACGCTTAATAAAGCTAAGACCAGGTGCCATGCCAGTGAGATCCAAGGCACATACTACACCTTTGGAACTGCGTGCGGATGTTGAAACGGATCTGGAACGAATGTTGAGAGAAGAATCAGAGGCAGCGGAGTGCATAAGCCCCATAGTGGCAGTGCGCAAGCCAAATGGTAGTGTGAGACTATGTATTGACCTGAGTGGGTTAAATAAGAGTGTTACCAGATAAGTTCCCATTACCAAAGAGTGACAGTCTGTTGTCTGAAATTCAAGGGGAAAGGTATTTTGAACTTTAGACTTGAAGGCGGCTTAACATCAGGTGAAGTTGCATCCCTCTTCCATGGATCTAACGGTATTCACAACACCTTTCGGTTTGTATAGGTGCAGAAGGATGTTTCATCTCTGCATCTAGCATGTTTCAGAGAGCGAAGAACAAACTACTCAAAAGCATACAAACGGTGTGTTGTTATCAAGATGATATTCTGGTATGGGGGAAAAGACATTGGGGAACATGACAAACGGTTGAAAGGTGTTTTGGGGGAATAGACGATGCCGATTTGAACATATCCATTGAAAAATGCAGGTTCAGAGTAAATAGTGTTCAGTATCTTGGGCATAAGTTGTCTGCAGAAGGAATAAAGGCCAATGTGTCCACGGTAGAGGCAATCAAAATGATGAGGGCTCCAAAAGATAGAAAGGAGTTGTCTTCATATCTAGGTCTGGTGGAGTATTACAGGAAATGTGTTAAAGAATTTGGTGGAAAGTACGGAAACCATGAGGATGTTGGCAATGAAAGGGGTAATATATGATTGGTGTGAAGAGTGTGAAAGGGAGTTTGAGGATGTGAGAAATTGTTTGTTTCAAGCACCCATTTTAAAAGGATTGAACGAAGATTGGGATGTGAAATTGTTTACTGATGCCAGAGACAATGGTTTGGGGTGTGTGTGCAGCAAAAAGGAATGGAATCGGAAACTGTACCTTTTGCATCGAGGTTGTTGAAGGATGTGGAACGGAGGTACTCTGTTATAGAATGAGAGGCATTAGCATGTGTATGGGGAGTGGAGAAATTCAAGCAAGAGACAATTGTACTGGTGACGGATCATAAACTACTACTTGGTGTTGTCCACAATAAAGGCTTTGATGGCATTTCTAGGAGGATTACCAGGTGGATCAGTGGGATGCAAGCACTGGATATGGAGGTGAGACATGTGAAGGGTGAACTGAATGTGATAGCAGATGCGTTGTCCTGCAGTCCCATGGAGGGTGATGATTGGAGAGCGTGTGAAGAGGATGGAGAAGTATTTGCAAATTGCAGAGTGGCAGATGAACAGGAATGGAGAGAACAGTGTGAGAAGGATGAAGTGTATAGCCACCTGCTAAAGACCCCATGGGTAAGGCGTCTCGATTAGCATGAGCTTGCCTTAAAAAGGCATTCTCATTCTTAAGGGTCTGTACTACGTGTTCGAGTAAGTAAACCATATTTTCCGTCCTTTGGGGTCGCTATGACTCAGATCCGCGCCCAACCTGTGTTCTTTGCCCGGTCTGTTCAGTGGCACAGGGGAGTAAGGGGGTTCCTCCTAAGGACTAGACCAGGTCTTGGGGAAAACCATTCAGAAAGTGAAGAGCAATACGGTGACCATTTTGGAATCAATGTAGTCCGCCATCGTGCCCATAACAGTATTTTTAGGCTGCAATCTGACAGTATGTATGGCCTGAAAGCACTGTAGGTGCACGCTATCGGGGGACTGATGTCCAAGGTATGGTAAATTCATCAGAGAAGTATAGTATGCGTGTGTGCAGTTTAGCTAATAGGAAAGTAGGTAGGGCTGGCCAAGTCACTGTTAGCTCCCCATGTCGAGCTGGCATGTGGATGGGTGCTGTGCAGGAGTCTGGAGAGTATGCGGTGCAGGAGACTCATTATGTGTCCAGCTAGACCGAATTTCGGTTGTGAGGGATAGCTGCATTCTTATGGCAGAGATGCTGTGTGATGTCTCGTAGAGATGAGTATGATAGCAGATGCGTTCAGGTGGGTGGCGTTGCCGTCGCCTGTCTTCCACAAGCATGGAATGTGATACACACCCTAATATCACAGGGATTGCATGAGCCAGGTGTAATTTACAATATCTCTTTTTGCTGATGATATAATGGGGTACCTTAGCGATACAGGAGAGTCGCTTCTGGGAAATAATTGAGACTATGATTCCATACATGGAATTTTTAGTGTTAAAAGTCGATGGCAGCAAGTCGAGTATCCTACTAATCTGAACGACGGGGTCTGGTAAAGCATATAAAACGGAGGTCAAGGGTTGAAGGGGGAGAAAGAACCAATCATGTATTGGAGAGTCTGTATCCCTAATGATTTAACGAGACTGCCAACCCTGAATTACGACGCTCCTCGTTGATACCCTGAGAATGGACCTTAAGGGATGGTCAACACTCATCCTCTCCTGGTCAGGAAGGATGACGGCGGTCAAGATGAAAGCTCTTTCCCGTATGGTCTTTCCCTTTACTATGATCCGATCTCTATTGCCGGATTGCTTCTTCAGAGAACTGGATTTCATGATTTATAGGTTTATTTAGCAAGGAAAAAAGACCAGAATTAAAAGTTGCTATGACATCCTCCTGAAGGACCACAGGGGTTTCTGGGCCCCTCATCTGTATAATTACTTCAGGGCAAGCCAGCTCAGAATTCTCCCAGAATGCATATGGGATGATCTGGGTCCTAATTGGACCTTCCTAGAAGACTGAGTGGTGCACCCAACAAAGGTACAAGATTGGTTGTGGTCCCAGGTGACGAATGTCCCCAACAGGACCAGTTCCCACCACACATTGAAGGTTATCGGGTCAGTTTAGAGGAAAAATTAAATTATTCGCTCTCCCCTCATGCTTATCCACTCTTTTTGACAGATTACTCTCTCTTCTCTCCTCCTCTCCCTTTCGCCCTTTTCCTATCTCCTCGCCTTACTTTCGCTATCAGAATTGTCCCTGGACCTAGTATGATAGCAACCTCATCTGTCTCCTCCCCCTCCCATATTTTGTCCCCCCGCCCCTCCAGGCCAATCAGAAATCTCGTCAGGCGTAGTACGGTGGTCGCATGTTGTTTCCATTTCCTTCCCACTCTCCCCCTCCCTTCCTTATGTATGTTTTAGCTCTTGCACTATCTGAAATGTCATCAGGCCGAGTGCGATAGTTAATTTCACATCCTTACTGTGCATGGCCTGTAAAAATGTCATTGTATTTTCTCTTGTTCCCTCCCTTGCCTTGAAGCGCTTTTAAACACATTGTGTATAGGCGCTATATAAATAAACTATCATATATCATATCATATAATATCATCCAATCTACAGCATTTTTTTAACTACCCATCGAACAGACTATGGAGGCCCTTACTATACACAAGCCCTTAAGCTTCGCCATCAAACTGCAATGAGCTCCCGTTCGACCCTCTCTACATCGCTCATCACCTCTGGACACCTTGATCGCTGTACCCAAACAGTTTTGAACTGCATGAACGGCAACAAACACCCTGGTTCACTGTAATTGCCAAGAAGGTAATATTGGCCAATAACTGCCCCCTTGGTCAGTGTGGGACCCTAGAAGCTGGTAAGATCACTTGTGCACCTTTTTATTTCAATACATATCCTTAAAAGAACATTGTTGTAGAAATTGCCTATCAGCCCTGTATTCTTACCCAGAGTGATGCATTCTCTCGTTTCCTGCATATTCTCTGTTCTTTTCACAGCAATGGGTTTTGTACAGTTTTTCTATTTAGTTTTTTCTTACAGATGGTATGTCAAATTAAAGTATATATGATAGGATTTGATGAGGCATTCATAACGCGCTTGTACACACGTGTTTCTATGCGCAGAATACATATGTTATCGACCCTTGGTTGGACATGCGCTTTATTTTGAGCTTTGGTGCTTTGCTGTTTGGGTCACTACTGATTCACATTCACACCACTCTCAAGTGTGTAGCATTCCCTCCACCCCCTAAAAGTCAAATGCGGTATATCTCTTAACTGTGCCTCTTTTACATTTATGGCTGGGATCACTGATGTTCTGCAGAAGTGTGACGGCAGAGTAGGTGGTGTGTTCCCTACTCACCCCTATACTCCTGCAGGGCAGAAGACATTTTGTCACATTTACCTTCCGTGTCCCAGATAGGAAGGAGATTCATGCAGCTGTCCCCTGAATTCCCAGACCGCAAGCCATCTGCGAGCGCAGTCTGGGCTAAGGATATACAAACGACAAGTTCCACCGCCCCCAGCATAGGGGCTGCCAGCTGTTCCCCTCCTGCGCCCAAGACCCTGCATGATTTTGGCATTGTTAGGAGGTGTTCAGGGGGCTATAGCTTCGGGTCTTATGGTTGTAGCCCAGGAAAGAAGCTCAGGGACTACAACCAAAAGGCAAGCTCTCCCCGAGTTCCAACATTAGCATAGCCCTGAACCTTTCCAGTCCTAGCAACATCCCTGCATACTACACTCTGTGTATGGAACCAAGAAGAAAAAAAGAGAAATAGTCACCCACCTGCCTGCAACACTTTGTGCAGGGGAGCACATTTTTAAAGTAATTGAAGGACCTACTCCTGTGCAGAGAAACAAAGATTGCCCCATGACCCCACAGTGTTATCAACGTTCTGTGTGTTTTAAACTAGAGAGCTGCGTGTTGGCTTCTGCTAGCTAAACCACAAAAGAAACCCAGGAGAGGTACCACGCCGAGATGCTGACGAGTCTCACACCTTTCTTCTTGCATGTCCTAGTACGAATATATGTGAATATTGAAACAAGGACTATTTCCCATTACTCTGGGCTTCACTGCCTCAGTGCTCCGGAGCTCCAGGAAAAGAAATCCCAACTGGCATTTTCTCCCGAATCCCCCATTCACCGGGTTGTTTCATTTCGGATTCCAGCCAAGATTAAATTGAAAACACTCTCACTTGTCTTTGAAGCTCTACAAGAGAATGGCCCCAAATATCTTAAACAGAGTTTCAATCTCTATTAGCCCCCTCACACAGAGAGATCAGCTGAAACACACTCCTTAGTAAACATTATGTTTGGACAATACCCACCCACCTCCTGCATCCCCAACATATGTAACTCCCCGACCTCCCCCAACACCCACCTATCAGCCCCATGCCAGGTGTAAAAGTGTAATGTGGTAACAATCATTTCCTTGGCCTCTTTCCCTTGCCAGGCTGTTCCGATTGTGGGTGGCCACATTTCTCAAGGAGCAGCGCCATGGGCCGCCAGATGATGAGCCCTCTGTGAGGCAGGTGGGTGGATGTTGTGCAGCTTGATGTGTGCCATGGCAGGATCTGGCTCCTTACACATTGCTACATGGGCTGGCTGTGGAGGGGCAGTTGCAGCTGCTGGGGTTGCAGCACCTGCAGCTGCATGTGTAGTGCTGCTATCACATGCAGTGCTGGAAGTAGCATGTGCTAGGTTGGCCACTTGGTCCACTGGTGTGGACTCTGGTGCTGTATCCACCACTTGCAGCTGGCATGCCACTGATGGGCCCTGGTGCCCCTCGCTCCTGCCATTTCTCCTGCTTTTCCCATTGCAGTACGGCAGTTGTTGTGCTTGCACAGGTGGAGTTGCCATGTGGCGTAGATGGGATGACATCCTCCTCCCAAGTCGACTGTGAACCTGTTGGGTGGCCAATGACATGCTGTAGGTCATCATGCATACTTGTATGTGGGCTTGCAAGTCACTAATGCTACATGGTCGAAGGTCATCATACACACATGTGGTCTGCTGGGCAGGGTTGATTGCAGGCCAATGCATATGGCTAATGTAAGGTGGAGGACGTGTCTGCTGAGGGTGCCCTTTGCCTCTTGGGCTGACAATGTTGCCTGGACATGCGGTTACACTGGGGGGTTCACGGTTCCACTCGGTCTTTCCCAGCACCGAACTTCCAGTGCTATGCGGATGACACCCAGCTCGCTTTCAGCCTCCCCTCGATCAACTCTTCTCCTTCTCTCACACCAGATTCGGTCTGCAATCCAGGAGTGGTGCGTCACCAATGATCTCTGCCTGAATGCTAGTAAGACGGAGAATCTCCTCATCGGCTCACCAGCACCTCTCTTTCCCGCCACTCCCTGGCCGGCTCACTGTATGTAAATAAATAGAAAAACACACAGACACTGGTAATGCAACTGTTTATTATTGAAAATTAAAAAACATGTAAGCCATGTGGAAATGTGCATGTGATATATACAATGGAGTGTTTTACAGTGCAAATGAACATCAGAAGTGTTTTACTGTAATTATTTACCTGTTTGAAAAATGTAAATACTTCACTAGTGGACAGAAATAATGGGTGCCAATTTGAATCTTATCATTTAATGAATTGTCCATTTTCATAACATGGCCTTGCTTGAACTGGTACACTACGGTTGGGGGCACTTTCTAAAGCTGAAGTAAACTTGCAGGGGTCCTATGACCCCTGTTACGTCTGAGAAAATGTTAGAGCCACACTCAGCAACATTGATGCACTTCCCTAGGCTTTCTCGCAGCCAGCTAAGCCCCCTTTACTAAAGGAGATCCTGTTACTTTGACCACAACTCCAGTGTTCTTGCAAAACAAAGAAATCAGAAGACTCTTTCTGCCTTTCTCCACTTCCTCCTTCTTTCTCCTTCACAGCTTCCCTTTCTTCCCTCTGCTCGGAACCTCAGTGTGCTCTTCTACTCTTCTCTCTCTTTCCCTTCTCGTATCTCTCTTACTGCGCACAGCTGTTGTTTTCTCCTTTTCGCCCTTGTTGTACTCGTCCTTTTCTTTCCTTCCTTGCTTCTAAACTTCTTATATGTGCCATAACCTTTTCTAGGATTAACTATCGTTCTACTCTGTCAATTAGTCTCCTCGCTGTATGTGGTCTCATTCCCAATCGATCTATTTACAACTCTTCCATTCACCTTCTCTTCTGTCTTTCTCTGTGGTCTTCCATTGCTTCCTCGTTGTCATCTTTTTCTATTTTACCCTTTCAATTTCAGCTTTTGTTTCATTTTCTATCTGCTGTCTTTAAATGGCTTCACGGCTTTGCTCCCTCTTATCTTTCTTCTCGAATCTCCTTTTACTCCCCCTCTCGCACGGGGGAGTGGTGGGGAGGAGACCCAGGCACTTCCTGCTGGTAAGACCAGCTACAAAGAAAGTAGAGAATAATTAAACCAATTCATTAAATTAAAATGTGAACGCTGCTTGTATTAATAGTGAGGGGTCCAGTCACCCACCAAACGCGCTAAGCGAGTAATGAAAGGAAAATAAAATAAGAGCAGTTCAATTAGTGTGTAAAGAAATATAAATAAATCAAAAAACAAAATATATAAAAAAGTAGGTGGTGTGTTCCCTACTCACCCCTATACTCCTGCAGGGCAGAAGACATTTTGTCACATTTACCTTCCGTGTCCCAGATAGGAAGGAGATTCATGCAGCTGTCCCCTGAATTCCCAGACCGCAAGCCATCTGCGAGCGCAGTCTGGGCTAAGGATATACAAACGACAAGTTCCACCGCCCCCAGCATAGGGGCTGCCAGCTGTTCCCCTCCTGCGCCCAAGACCCTGCATGATTTTGGCATTGTTAGGAGGTGTTCAGGGGGCTATAGCTTCGGGTCTTATGGTTGTAGCCCAGGAAAGAAGCTCAGGGACTACAACCAAAAGGCAAGCTCTCCCCGAGTTCCAACATTAGCATAGCCCTGAACCTTTCCAGTCCTAGCAACATCCCTGCATACTACACTCTGTGTATGGAACCAAGAAGAAAAAAAGAGAAATAGTCACCCACCTGCCTGCAACACTTTGTGCAGGGGAGCACATTTTTAAAGTAATTGAAGGACCTACTCCTGTGCAGAGAAACAAAGATTGCCCCATGACCCCACAGTGTTATCAACGTTCTGTGTGTTTTAAACTAGAGAGCTGCGTGTTGGCTTCTGCTAGCTAAACCACAAAAGAAACCCAGGAGAGGTACCACGCCGAGATGCTGACGAGTCTCACACCTTTCTTCTTGCATGTCCTAGTACGAATATATGTGAATATTGAAACAAGGACTATTTCCCATTACTCTGGGCTTCACTGCCTCAGTGCTCCGGAGCTCCAGGAAAAGAAATCCCAACTGGCATTTTCTCCCGAATCCCCCATTCACCGGGTTGTTTCATTTCGGATTCCAGCCAAGATTAAATTGAAAACACTCTCACTTGTCTTTGAAGCTCTACAAGAGAATGGCCCCAAATATCTTAAACAGAGTTTCAATCTCTATTAGCCCCCTCACACAGAGAGATCAGCTGAAACACACTCCTTAGTAAACATTATGTTTGGACAATACCCACCCACCTCCTGCATCCCCAACATATGTAACTCCCCGACCTCCCCCAACACCCACCTATCAGCCCCATGCCAGGTGTAAAAGTGTAATGTGGTAACAATCATTTCCTTGGCCTCTTTCCCTTGCCAGGCTGTTCCGATTGTGGGTGGCCACATTTCTCAAGGAGCAGCGCCATGGGCCGCCAGATGATGAGCCCTCTGTGAGGCAGGTGGGTGGATGTTGTGCAGCTTGATGTGTGCCATGGCAGGATCTGGCTCCTTACACATTGCTACATGGGCTGGCTGTGGAGGGGCAGTTGCAGCTGCTGGGGTTGCAGCACCTGCAGCTGCATGTGTAGTGCTGCTATCACATGCAGTGCTGGAAGTAGCATGTGCTAGGTTGGCCACTTGGTCCACTGGTGTGGACTCTGGTGCTGTATCCACCACTTGCAGCTGGCATGCCACTGATGGGCCCTGGTGCCCCTCGCTCCTGCCATTTCTCCTGCTTTTCCCATTGCAGTACGGCAGTTGTTGTGCTTGCACAGGTGGAGTTGCCATGTGGCGTAGATGGGATGACATCCTCCTCCCAAGTCGACTGTGAACCTGTTGGGTGGCCAATGACATGCTGTAGGTCATCATGCATACTTGTATGTGGGCTTGCAAGTCACTAATGCTACATGGTCGAAGGTCATCATACACACATGTGGTCTGCTGGGCAGGGTTGATTGCAGGCCAATGCATATGGCTAATGTAAGGTGGAGGACGTGTCTGCTGAGGGTGCCCTTTGCCTCTTGGGCTGACAATGTTGCCTGGACATGCGGTTACACTGGGGGGTTCACGGTTCCACTCGGTCTTTCCCAGCACCGAACTTCCAGTGCTATGCGGATGACACCCAGCTCGCTTTCAGCCTCCCCTCGATCAACTCTTCTCCTTCTCTCACACCAGATTCGGTCTGCAATCCAGGAGTGGTGCGTCACCAATGATCTCTGCCTGAATGCTAGTAAGACGGAGAATCTCCTCATCGGCTCACCAGCACCTCTCTTTCCCGCCACTCCCTGGCCGGCTCACTGTATGTAAATAAATAGAAAAACACACAGACACTGGTAATGCAACTGTTTATTATTGAAAATTAAAAAACATGTAAGCCATGTGGAAATGTGCATGTGATATATACAATGGAGTGTTTTACAGTGCAAATGAACATCAGAAGTGTTTTACTGTAATTATTTACCTGTTTGAAAAATGTAAATACTTCACTAGTGGACAGAAATAATGGGTGCCAATTTGAATCTGTTATCATTTAATGAATTGTCCATTTTCATAACATGGCCTTGCTTGAACTGGTACACTACGGTTGGGGGCACTTTCTAAAGCTGAAGTAAACTTGCAGGCGTCCTATGACCCCTGTTACGTCTGAGAAAATGTTAGAGCCACACTCAGCAACATTGATGCACTTCCCTAGGCTTTCTCGCAGCCAGCTAAGCCCCCTTTACTAAAGGAGATCCTGTTACTTTGACCACAACTCCAGTGTTCTTGCAAAACAAAGAAATCAGAAGACTCTTTCTGCCTTTCTCCACTTCCTCCTTCTATCTCCTTCACAGCTTCCCTTTCTTCCCTCTGCTCGGAACCTCAGTGTGCTCTTCTACTCTTCTCTCTCTTTCCCTTCTCGTATCTCTCTTACTGCGCACAGCTGTTGTTTTCTCCTTTTCGCCCTTGTTGTACTCGTCCTTTTCTTTCCTTCCTTGCTTCTAAACTTCTTATATGTGCCATAACCTTTTCTAGGATTAACTATCGTTCTACTCTGTCAATTAGTCTCCTCGCTGTATGTGGTCTCATTCCCAATCGATCTATTTACAACTCTTCCATTCACCTTCTCTTCTGTCTTTCTCTGTGGTCCTCCATTGCTTCCTCGTTGTCATCTTTTTCTATTTTACCCTTTCAATTTCAGCTTTTGTTTCATTTTCTATCTGCTGTCTTTAAATGGCTTCACGGCTTTGCTCCCTCTTATCTTTCTTCTCGAATCTCCTTTTACTCCCCCTCTCGCACGGGGGAGTGGTGGGGAGGAGACCCAGGCACTTCCTGCTGGTAAGACCAGCTACAAAGAAAGTAGAGAATAATTAAACCAATTCATTAAATTAAAATGTGAACGCTGCTTGTATTAATAGTGAGGGGTCCAGTCACCCACCAAACGCGCTAAGCGAGTAATGAAAGGAAAATAAAATAAGAGCAGTTCAATTAGTGTGTAAAGAAATATAAATAAATCAAAAAACAAAATATATAAAAAATCCCACCTGTACCCGCGAGTCATCATGAAGATGCAGCATTAGCCTTTCTGTTTCCCACCAGGTTTTCTGGCATTACCAAGGCGTGTTTAGAGCAGCTTTCACAACATTTGACTCAATAAGACTTGCTATTTATTCAACTTAAGAGTTGGTTTTTAGATGATTCCTACACCTAACACTAAGATATGTTTTGCAGCCCAGCACAAGCTCCCCTCTCATCTCTGTCTCACAGCAATTAAGTAATTGCTTGTGTCAACTCGGAGCATCCAGCCAAGAAAGAAGGAGCCTCGCCTCGCCTCGCTGATCAAACATCGGGCGGAAAGTAAAATGCCTGCATGCCCCAAGGCATCCTGCTAAGGAAGATTTCTCTAGAATCTGCAAGACTTGAGACCCTTAAGATTAATGTATATCGAACAGTGCCACCTGGGAGCTTATACAGCTGCCAACCCTAAGTCGCCAATTCTGCCTTCTCAAAAGTCACATGTGTAGCCACACATACATTTGGGGTCACTTATGGTCTCAGGATAGTTTTGTAAATGCATCAAATAACTAGCACTGTCATTGTTTAATAATATATATAAAAGACTGGAACCGAGTTGAAATGTAACATAGGCTATATTATGGGAACTGAAATAAATGTAACATGTAAGACATGTGGAAATGTAACACAGGCTATATTATGGGAACTGAAATAAATGTAACATGTAAGACATGTGGAAATGTCACACCGGCTATATTATGGGAACTGAAATAAATGTAACATGTGAGGCATGTGGAAATGTAACACAGGCTATATTATGGAAACTGAAATATATGTAACATGTGAGGCATGTGGTAATGTAACACAGGCTATATTATGGGAACTGAAATAAATGTAACATGTGAGGCATGTGGAAATGTAACACAGGCTATATTATGGAAACTGAGCAGAGTTCGGCGCTGAGTTCAGTCAGCCCCAGTCTGCGTTACTGTGCCTTGCTGTCTGAGAGGAGCTGCAGCGACCTGATTCCTGATTCCAGAATTGTGTGCTTTCACTTTAAGTGACTAAGACTGCCTTTAAAAGCAAACTTGTGGCGCGGAGCGCGGCGCGGAGTTCGGAGCTGAGTTCAGTCAGCCCCAGTCTGCTCCAAAACGCGCCAGAGGTGCCCAATGGTGTCGCTTTTGCCCAGTGAACTCGAAGTGCTCCTCACTGATGTTGGCCCACACACACGCAATCGTCTACAACAGCTGAAGCTACAACAAATGAAGGTAGCAAAAATGAAGGTAAGCGAACATCACCTCAATGCTCATGACTCACCGCAACGGTGCAATAACAACCTGTCAGAACCACTTATCGTCCCAAACTCAGGCTTAGCTTTGGGTGTAACAATCCCAAAGTGGGAACCTCAACTTTCACTGATACCTAGAGGTAACACCAAGTAATATGAACAAAAATGGTACCAGGAGAACAAGAGAGACTGAAGAAGGTGGGCAGACAAATATGAAGCTCATATTCATTTTATTAAGATTTGTCTAAAAAACACATAGACGCATATTAATTTAATTAATTCTAAAAAGCATTTTACTAATCATACATCCATACATTCACTCTCTAATGCAATAGGTTCGCCTAATAGCTTGTATCTTGTATCTGTGCTGCGGGATAGAAGGGAGACAAGTGCTACTCCATTTGGATAGCGTTACTATAACGAAGACGGTTTCTTGAAAACTTGAGAAGAGTTATTTTTCTTCCCGTTCTGCTGGAGCAAGAAGTGACCTAGTCTCCAGTGTTTCTGACCTGTGTTTGGAACGGATCAGTTTAGATTTCGCTTTTTGTGAAAACCCAGCCTTACTGGATTTATACAAGAAGCTACTGGGATACAAGCTATTAGGCGAACCTAATGGGGTTTGCAGAACGTTGCTATTGTTCATCCAATCCTGATGAAGACACACATAACTTGTCGAGTCAAAACTATTAACCGACTGGGAAGCCTTTTATTGTAAAGAAGATTGATATTGTTAGGCACCAATAGTCTTAGGCACCAATAGTCGATATTATATTGGGAATGAACTGTGTTTAATAACATTGTGAATGATTTACAATACAATGGAAAAGAAGTGGTTTAATGAAATGATCAGCTTCTGTAATGTCTTAGCATGTCAATATATTATTTAAATATTGCATTAGAGAGTGAATGTATGGATGTATGATTAGTAAAATGCTTTTTAGAATTAATTAAATTAATATGCGTCTATGTGTTTTTTAGACAAATCTTAATAAAATGAAAATACCGATTTGAGCTTCATATTTGTCTGCCCACCTTCTTCAGTCTCTCTTGTTCTCCTGGTACCATTTTTGTTCATATTAGCTTTGGGTGTCGACACAACTTCTGATATGAGTGAAATGACTGAAATGACTCCTAAAATGTCTTCGACAGTAGTCACAGTTGAAATGGCATTTAAAGAGCAAGTACATGATCATGTAAATGTAGTCATGGCTTCAGCTTTATCACCAGTCTCAATTCCAGTTACTGATACGGCTGCCGCAAATGCCGCAAATGAAAACATTATGCTGAGTGACCACGAAAAATTCCTCAGAGATAGAGACGGGATGGTTTTAGTGACTCCTTCTCTCCCACATCTCGAGTTAATCGAGCGTGCCACTATAGAAAGTCCAACAATGGAAAATCTGACGACTAAAAAATCGCCACCTCCATCGTTTACCTCGATGCCTCGAATGCAACATTTACCTTCGACATAACTGATGCAGATCTATTGGCCATGAGATCACTGACAGACGGCATACAAACAACACCAATTCCTCCTCTCGTGCAATGGAGTCCTGACACACAGCAGGGAAAATCCACTGCTGCTGGTGACAGTGTGCTTTTCGATGAGCAAACAAAAATGATGCCGGACAGGTACCCCGCAAAGTACCAAAACTCGCAAAAAGGCACAGAATTAAGCAGAAACAATATGACTGTCCCTAAAGTAGCCAGATAATTTGTCGAGAAGACAGGCGACAACTTTACAGACAAAAGAAGACAATACGTTGCCTGGGCACTAAACGATTCTTGCAAAGATATCACCGTAGGTACGACCATGTCCTATGATGTAATCGCTTGAGAAGCACGTCTGACCGAGTGTTTGAAGGCTGACTTTGTGCAAATGCGCGAGCGCCTAAATGATAGCTTTGCAAATAAACACAAACCTAAATCTGGAAAATATCAAAAAGCAAGCACGTTAAACAAGGAAGTGGGCCAGGAGGTCTGGGCCTCTCCACAGAATCTCTTTCTGCTTCTTGGGTGGTTTGACACTTACATTGATCCAGGAGAGGAGTCAGCCTCGAGATGGGTTCAAAGTAGAAGTTTGCTGTGGGGTTAGAGCAGTGCAGTTCAATAAGTCCACCAGGGTAAGCTCGACTGAGTAGTAGGCTCAAGTCAATGGGTACCACTGGGCATGATGCTTCCAGTGGCTTGAGGCACGGTTGGGTCGATTCAAATGTTCAGGTGGATTGATGAGTGACTCGAGGATGCAGAAGTACACGTTATTTTGCAGTGGCGAACTGTTGATTGAGCTGAAGCAGTGATGAGCGCTACTGGTCGGATGCACTGCCTTACCAAGCAACAGTTTGAAGGGTGACAAGAGTGAAAAAGAGAGCACTCTGGGTCCAGTCTGGTTCAAAGCCTTTCAACATGGTTGATTCAATTTGAGGACGGTTCAAAGTGGCAGGGAAAGGAGTCAAGGTGCATTGGGCTTCACAGGATGCAAATACAAGGGCTCTAGTACAAGATTAATCCATTCCACTCTTCATTTCCAGTCCACAGAACTTGGATGGCACCTGCTGGGGTCCTTCACCTCCGGGGAGGAGCCTGGTCTCTATAGGAATAACAGTGAGGCGACTGTTTCCAGAGCCCCCTGTCACACCCACTCCCTATCTACGGAAGCCGAATGGAGTATTACCCTCCCACTGTGGTTGGCACGGGTCCCTGATTTGGTACTTACAGGTCATCCCTGGCTCAAGGGGATAGAATAGGGGCAACATGCTCACCTTGGAAGCAAGATGACACAGAGCAACACAGTTTCAATCCCCAGATCCGCGCTTAGAACCCTCTGGCTATTAAGCGCGTTATAAATAGACAATAAATAATCATATCATATCATCTCCCGAGGCAATCAATGGAGAGGGTTTGGATAGGTCGGAATGAAAACACAGGAAAGAGGGTATGGGTAATGTAATGGACAGATAGGGCAATTTTAGGCAAATTCATGCAGCGTTTCTTGCACCAATGCTCTGAATAGAATGAAGTTCAAACGCGCCGTTAATTAGTGTCTAAAACTACACAGTACTTGAGTGCACCCTAACCAACCTACAACCCTCTTATACATTCACTCATATTAGACTCTCGGAGCCATCTGTGGGGTCCCCAAGCCTGAAACGAGCTGCAGTTTTATGCTCATACAGGTTATCTGTTGCTTTCACCAGCACGCCGCCAGGTTCATACCGCATCCTGCCCATGCCACAAGGTTCTTCAACAATCAGCAGCAAGGCACTGGCAGGTGCGGCTTATCAAGGCCTGGCATCATGGGACTTGAAGACCTAACCGGGTTTGCAACCCTAAATACCTGCAGGGTCATGGCTTATAGCCAGAAATGACTGCGTCCACACGGGACAGCCCCACAAATCCTTACACCCCCAATGGGGATGGTTAGGGAACAGAGCTTTCCACTGTCTTGGATACATCTGTCTTCACCTCTGGCAGAGGACTTTGGAAAGGACTGCACTCCCAGCAGGGTTCAACAGATTGTTCTTGTCTTTTAGGAAGTCCACAATGAAACCAAAAAATAGGACTGTGATATCCCTTACTTAGAAAGTAAAAGTCCACAGGTCATTTAGACAACAGGAAGCATTCTGTAAAGAATGTAATTCCTGTCGCTGTGACAAGTATCCTTTGCCTTCTTGCATCATACCTATAGTGCCTTGCATTTATAAAGCTCTTTACAGCAAAGCACTAACATAAATTAAAATGGTACATCAAATAAGGGCAATGAGGAAAATATGGGCCTCATTACAACTCAGGCGGTAAGGGTTTTACGGCGGCGTAAACAGCGCCGACCCTTACCGCCTGAGTACGAGGTCCCTTAGCGCCATGGCGGACTTAACACCTGCTTTATAATTTACGGTGGCGTAATTAACGCCTTCCCCACTCCCATTATGCCCTATGGGGCAAAATGGGAATGGGGAAGGGAAAATGGGAAAATGGGGATTTACCGCCCAGCCAAGGTTGGAATGGGGTGGTAAGTCCACCTACCACCATGGCGTAAACATAGTTTACGCCATGGTGGTAAAGTCACGGCCCAGGTGGTAACTTACCGCCTGGGTCGTAATGAGGCCCTATACCAGTTAAATGGAGAGAAGATAGTGCTGCAAGCGAGAGTAGAAAAGAGGGTAAGAAGAAAGATTCAAGATAAAGTGGAATCGCGTTCCAGTGCAGTGGGACCAACCAAATAATGAAAATGTGAATGAGCACAGGAGGTGAGAGGCAATAAGAAGGAATTGGGAATGCGAACGGAGAGGTCGAGGAGGGGAGTAGAAAAACACAAGAGTAGACGAATATGGTGGGCAGAGATTGTGGAGAAACTTGAAGACTAGACAGAGGAAATTATATTTAAGGTGAGAATAGAAAGGAAGACAATGCAAAGAGGAAAGAGCAAGAGAGATAGGGGCCGATTCATGGAACAAATGTGTGCCGAAAATCATGGCGTAAGCTGGCGCAAGCATGAAAAAGCGTGCGATTCATGGAAGGCCCCGCGCGCGTTTTCCCCGGGATGTGCGCCAAATCCTTGCGGGCGCACATGTCATTGCAACATCCAGAACGCTGTGCGCAAAGCGCACAGCGAAAGCACACACACCAAAAAAGGGGCAGAACACGCGGAATGGGGAACAACGAGTGAAAAAGAAGGCGTAACTGGGGAAGTACTGCATGGAAATAAACAGAACGCCCACACGCACGCAAACTACACGTATTCATGAAATCGAAAAGGGGAAGCCTGCGCACGGCCAAAGACACGCACAGGCCTAAACACGTCCGCCACACAAAGGCAGGCGGTAGCGTCCCTGCGCATTACAAAAGTGTGCGCAAACAACAAACACGTATATACAGCAATGATGAATGTCCCATTCCGTGGCCCCCTAGGAGAAATGACGTGTCGCGCAATGCTGAGGCATCCCAAAAAAGCAAGAAAAAGAGATAAGCGACCTCTGCAGCCCACGTGTGTGTAAAAAAACACAGGCAGGATGCTGTGGCAGCCAGGAACACAAAAAACACCTACATGATCAACACGCAGGCTAGTATGGCCGGAAAAAAGGGGTATGCGACTAACAGGGACACCCGCATTATTAAAAATAGTGTGTGCGACTCACCGTCTGCCTTGCGTGTAGAAGAAGAAGGTGTAGCCAACACCCATGCCAAAAGAAGTATGCACTAGAGCCGCTGTGAAGTAATCGCGTGTGAACCCCAATGCCTGGAAAACACACGCACTGCTTTCCACGAAAAAGCACGTACAGAGCGATGGAAACCCACGTGGGACCTTCAACCCGTGCCAGGGAATCGCCCGCGCGCAGGCTACGTCACATACAGACTTACGTGCTAAGGGCCTTTCCTCGAATTACACACTGACGTGCAGTATTTTTTACGTGCCAAATCACTCTGTATCAAGCTGGCCACGCGACAACACACCGAAGAACACACTCCTGCCCAGAAGGACATTTTCCTGCCCCCCAGAGCCCAGAGCCCGCTCCCACTTACCATGTGCTGCTGCCAGCCTGCCTGCTGTCCACGTGCCCTGCTATTTGGTGCCTGCACGTCAGCCATCTGCAAGGGTCCAGTTGCTGTGCCCACCCCTGCTGAAACAGAAGACTCCCGACTGAAGTTCCATCGCTCCACAGCCCAGCAGCAGGACCCAGTTGCCCACCCACACCTGCCTCGGGTGTTGGCATGTCAGGCGAAACACCATCATAGACCACTGGCAACTCCTAGCCAGAGAGGCAGAGGGCTACCAGCTTGAGTGCTGCAGAAGTTGGTATCCTGGTGGAGCAAGTTCTGGTGCATTATGATGCCCTCTTCAGAAGACCACGTGCCGACAATGAAGGACAGAAGAGTATCTGGAAGGACATCATGGCTGCCAACAACGTGGAGGGGGTGGCAGCCCGCGACATACCACATGTCCGGAAGCGCTGGGAGGACTTCAGGTCCAGGACCCTCAGCAAGGCCCGGCGCCTCTTGGAGGCAGCGCATGCAGTGCATGCAGAGGGGTGCCGGGTTCACCTTACCAACAACCAGATGATGGTCCTGGAACATATACGCCCAGCGCTCCACCTCCAGGTCCTTGAGAAGCAGACCCGCCTGGAGTTGAGCAGTAAGTGTCCATGCGTACTGATTGGACGCAGTGCATGTTGAGGTGTGCCAGGAGTGTGCAGCTTGGACATATGTCTTGAAAGGACCATGTATGGATGTGTATGTACAGGGACATGAGCCTGCCACATGTGAGTCCAGTCATGTATGAGGCACATCAATTGTGTATGTGTTCAAATGCATGATGACCAAATGCATGTGGGGAAGCACACATGTTTGCATTTCTGTGTAGGTACTATGGCATGCTGGTTCCACCTTCAAGTACGTGCACGGTGTACATGTGCGTGTGTGTGTATGTGACAGGTGTGCCACTGTGATACACCATAGACGCATGTGACACCGGCATGTAGGAGGCTGATTGGCAGATGTGACATCGTTGATGATGATTTCACTGTGACAGGTGGTGGAGATGTAAAGATGCATGTATGTCTGGTGACGTGTGTGCTTGTGTTTGGCACTCCCCATGTTGCATGTGATGTCAGGCTAACCTTTGGATGCTCAGGCTGTTGTATGTGTATGGGTGGTGCTGCCTGCTGCAACATTCCTGTTAATTTGCGCATGTGTGTGGGTTCAAATGATATGTGTGTTGGGGAGTGTGATGCCATCTGTGAAGTTTGACACTGCCACTCATGTGCAACTGTCATGTGTGTATCAGACCATTGTACAGTGCCCTGATGCCTGTGTTCTGTCTCTCCCTGTCTACAGCGTCAACTGATGAAGAAGGCGGAGGCAGTGCTGTGGAGCACAGTAGCAGGGATCGCCAGCCGGAGACGCAAAGCCCAGCTCCCCTCCCGGGTTGTCATCTCTTCGGGGAGTGAGGAGTCTGGTGCCGCGTCCACGGCCACTGCTGCTGAGGGTAGGTCCAAGAGGCGGAGGTCAAAGGTGAACTCCTCAGCAGCATAGGTGGCAGCAGAAACGCAATAAGGCCTATGGAGGAAGATGGCACAGAGTTATCCAGGTTGCTGGGGAGTTTGGTTGAGGAGGAGGCCGTGGAAGGCCCACGCACGGGGCCTAGAGGGGGGATTCCACTGGTGCTAGTGGTACAGTCCAGGGGCAGGGACAGGAGGCAGCACAGACCGCCGCAGAGGTGTCTGTGTATAATCCTGTCCCCGATCCTGTGACTGCATCATCCGCCACCAGCAGGGATGCCTTCGTCCAGACCCCTTTTCAGGGAGGGGTTGCGCACACAAAAACTGGCCTTCCTCTCCCTGTGGACGTGGCAATCGGGACCGTGTTGAGCTTGTCCTGGCTGGGGTGGCGTTGCGTCAAATTGGCATTCGGGATGACGTGCAGGGTTCTCGTGTGAACAATGCACGTCATTTTGAATGCCTCATTGATCGCCTCGACCTACTAGGACAGGTCAGCAAGGCTGGGTTCCTTCGTGTGCTGGAACTTCTAGCGACCCCCTCCTCAAATGAACCCCCTATGCGCCAGTTGTCCTCCATGCCATCTTCCTGCCCATGTATCACCTGGGCACTCTGTGGAGCTGCCCCTGACGCAGCGGCCAAGCTGGTGGAGGACACATCCCTGCCACAGTCGGGAGTCGGAGTTCCAGCAGGGATGGCAACCTAAACAACTGGACCCCAGCAGGAGGAGGACGTGCAGGCATCGACAGGCAGGGCACATGCATGGCAGCAGCAGGCTCAAGGTGGGAGCGATGATGGCTCGGGGCCATCAACATCTCAGGGGCAGGCATCGGCCAGAGAGTGGGAGGACACTGGATTGGGAGTGTCTTCTGCGTGGCAGCGGTTGGGCCAGCAAATAGATACGGAGCAGCAGCGGGCGGAAGAGGCACGGCTCACTATGGTCAGGGCGGAGAACTCCATGCGCAGGGCATTGAGGCGGGCTGAGTGCCTTGAGGCAACTCACAGGGAGTTGGAGGAGGCCATGTCTGCATCCCTGCAAGACCTCAGGGCCAGGGAAGAGGCCCACCTCCAAGACGTTGAAGAGGAGTTCGATGATGCCCTGGCCCGGGACATCAACAAGTGAGCCGTTGGACGTGCCCGCCGCCTTTGTACAGTTCTTTAGGGTTAGGTTTCCTTTTTTTTCTTTATTTTGGAGTTCATGGACTTTGCTCCACTTTATGTACATGGTCATTTTTATAGGATTATTGGTAGGTTTCCTTTTGTTTGGGCAACATGGACCCTTCGGACTTGCAGTGTATATAGTTCCAGACTTGTACATACTTTAGTTATTTTAACATCCCATGGATCAATGTTATTTTCATGTACTTCATTTGGACATTGGAAATGGACCACTTCTCTTTTTTCCTCTTGTGGGTTTTTGTTTAACATTGGACTTTTCTTTTTTTAGTTATTTCATTATCTCTTAATTTACAAGTTTGATTTTACAATATGTTTTTTTTGTTTTCTTTTTAAATACATATCATATATCTTCATTATTGGTGTGGTCTACTCTCATTGGGTTTGTGCATGTCTCTATGAGCATTTCCTCAGTTATGTGTTGCCACTCTGTCTCTGTTGTACATTTATGCACGGCCATGGTGGTTCTTTTGAGACTGGGTGGGTGGGTGATTCAGGTGGGTGACTCATGTCCCCCTGAACTCCTAAATGCAGTGACGGGCACCTGCCAGCAGGCCCCAACTCGTGTCCCCCTGCACCCTCAGCCACCCACCCAGCAGTGACGGGCACCTGCCAGCAGGCCCCGACTCATGTCCCCCTGCACCCCCGTACACCCACCCACCCAGAAGTGATGGGCACCTGCCAGCAGGCCCCGACTCATGTCCCCCTGCATGTCCCCCAACCCACCCAGCTGTGACGGGCACCTGGCAGCAGGCCCCCGACTCATGTCCCCCTGCACCCCCACCCAGCAGTGACGGGCACCTGCCAGCAGGCCACGACACATGGCCCACCAAACAACATGTCCTAACAAAACAGACCCATGTCCCTAATGCCAACCCTATTCCCCATTGGCCCCAGTACAAACATGCAACCATCCACAGAACCCGCTCTCAAATTACCTATGCCATAACAGTCTTAAATGGACCGCCATGCCCATGCAGGAATGCACAATGGAGCCACACAGTGGCAACACATGACTGAGGCAATGTTCATTGAGAAATGCACAAAACCAATGATAGAACACAACACCAATCTTGAAGTTAGCAAAGATGTATTAATAACTTTATGAACTGACATTGACGAAACGAAACTTGAAAATCAATGTACAATGAGAGATGTTGAAAAAAAAGGTGATCCAATGAAGCAAAAAATATATACGTTGTGTTGAATAAAAAAGTGGTCCATTGCCAATGTCTATAAGGAAAACATAATCCAAATTAAAGAAAACCGTTGATCCATGGGAACATTGAAAAAGAAAGTATGTACAAGTCTGCAACTATATACAATGGAAGTCCAAATGGTCCATGATCCACAAACAAAAGGAAACCTACAAAAAAGTCCTATGAAGAAAAAACTATATACACAAAGTGGAGCAATGTCCATGAACTCCAAAATAAAATAAAAACACAAAGTAAACCTAACACTAATGAACTATATACAATGGCGGCGGGCAAGCCCAACGTTGATGTTCGGGGCCAGGGATGCAGTCATGTCCTGTTCCAACTCCCTGCGAGTTGCCTCAAGGCACTCAGCCCACCTCAATGCCCTGCGTATGGAGTTCTCCGCCCTGACCATAGACAGCAGTGCCTCCTCCGCCCGCCGTCACTCCGCATTTATCCGCTGGCCCAACCGCCTGCCCCTCTGATGTTGATGACTCCGAGCCATGATGCCTCCCGTGCAGTGCCAGCCGCTGCCTCCGACGCAACTGCATCTGCCCCCTCTACGGCATCCGGGATGATGGAATCCACCTGCACCGTCGTGCACGTGCCCTGCCCAAAGATGCCGGCACATACTCCATCCGCTGGGGTCCAGTTGGTGGGGTGTCCACCCTTGCTGGACCTCCAACTCCCGACTGTGGCAGGGATGGGATCTCCATCGGGCTGTCTGTGTTGGTTGCGTTGGTTGGGGCAGATCCACAGGGGGCCCTGGTGGAATCTGGGCCTGAAGACAGCACGGAGAATGACTGGAATATGGTGTGCACAGAGGAGGAGAGGGCTGCAAGACTGGCCGACACATGGAGGAAACCCCCGAATATGGACCCTCCCAACTGAGCCACTTTGGCACACAGTTCTTCGTGATGACATGCAGGGTCCATCCAGCAAGCACGCAGGTCATCACAAATGTCACTTGTGCGCAACGCGACACCAATCAGGACGGACTCCCTCCGGTCACGGGTCTCCTCATCTTCAGGTAGAGGAGTGCCAGATGACATGGACCTCCCGCCTACCTGTGGACGGGCCTGGGACGGGGCATCCCT